>NC_136063.1:2115939717-2116539717 GCF_964261635.1 Lissotriton helveticus
ATTAGTTGGTTTCATTGTTACACTCATTTGCTTGCTTCTTATTGGTCAGCTGCTGTAGGCTTCCTGCCTTTTCGTACGTGTGTCCTTTTTCCTGGAGCATGGGCCAATTACTTAATTCCTTCCACGGCTCATATTTTAGACTTTTTTCTTGGAATTTAAGTACTTTACTAGAGTGCTTCTTTTTCAGCTGGCTCACTTCTGTCCCGCCTTTTTCTGATCTGTCCATATGGTTTCTTAACCCCACCTCTCTCTTTATGTCGTGTGTTGGGTTGCCCCCCCTTCTTCTGTCCCTCCCACTATTTGTTGTCCGAATTTGCTACATCCCTTGGTTGTCTATGTCGGCTTTCTAGCCTTGTCCTCTGCTCAATGCATTTATCTGTGTTGGCTTGCACCCAGCCTTCCCTCACTCCCTCTGTTCATTGTCCATCTTCACTTGCTCTCATCCTCCCTCCCTCCGTTCATTGTCTGTGTTGGCTTGCATCCACCCTCCATCCTTCCCTTCATCTATTCGTGGTCCATATTGGCTTGTCCCCTCCCCCAATCCCCTTCACTGACCATATTGCCCTGACCTCTTGATCTGCTGTCACCTTTGGCTGCATCATTGCATTTTTTTCTTTTACCGCCCAATCCTCAGTGTTGCCTCTTCCTCATTCCCTGTTGCCTACTGCCCCATTCACGTTCCTGCCAGCAGTTTAAAAAAGGGCTAGAGCTATGACATAGCCAATGCTGGCCACGTCAGAGCGCTTTTTCTCCTTTTTTTTTTTTTTTTTTTTACACTCTGCCATGCTGCTGTACAACTTGCCTAAAAAAACACTGACCATGACAATATCTCATGCGGGTGAGACACACTGGCTTTGCCAATGCTTTTTTTTTCTTGACTCTCAAAGTAACGTTTTAGCTCCTTCTTAATCCATAGCGGCAAGCATTGCTCTCATTGTGGAATGGTTTCATTGCTGACTGGGGCCATGGGTCCTATTACACACAAAATGTAATCTCTCCAGTGCATGTGTTGACTTATTAAAGTAGTGCTGGCTCTGGAGGGAGCGCAACATTGTAAGACAGACATGAGTCTCTGCGCTACCCCATCTTTCCCTAAAGACGGGACTTGTCCGATTTTGCCGGGAGAAAAGACCCTCTTTTAAAAAGGAGTGCCATACTGTAATTGTTCAACAGTTAGTGTGCCTCCTGAGATCCTTCGCCCATTCTATATTACAGAAGTGCCCTAGGAACACGAAGAGCGGGTACAGACTCTGGGTCACCTCTGTGAAAATCCTCAGCTGTTTACTTCCCCACACATTTAGGGCTTCTAGTCACACAGAATAAAGCACAGTTAATGTTGTTAAAACTTTGAAATATATATGCTTCCCACTGTACATCTGTTAATGGCATACACTAGGGCATGAGCAGAGTTACCAACTAACTTCAAACTTTTCTGTTTCAAATCATTGTTTTTAATTTTTGGTGGCAGCACAACTCCCAAAGCACATTAGCCATATGAAATCTCTGGACTGGACAGATGCTGCCATTTTGGCATAGAGTTAAGCGACAACCCTAGGCGTGAGAGTGATTCTGAGGTTCAAAAAAATGCACAGATTGTATACCTGTTGAGCCACCTGTAGATGGTCTTAAGAGCCATGTGGAACCACTCCTGTCAAATCAGTGTTGCATGAGGGGACCGAATGTCAGAAGCATCTGAAGAGCGCAGTGCTTAATGTGTGCTGGTGTCTGCCAGTGCTCAGCACCAATACTTCATTCTTAACACCAGTACTTATTTGTGACCGCTCACCACAGGATGGTGCTGTTTGCCTATTTTTGAGCAGAGAACATATGAACATAAGTTACAATTTCAATATACCTTCGCAAAACAATCATACCATGGCATCTCAGGCTATTTTTACCTCTTTGGGAAACCTGAAAAATTCCAAATTATCTGATTTTTAAGAGCGTAGCATTTGTACTCGCATACGGCAGTGCTGGCAGTGGCAATGGGTGGCACAAGCTGAATTGTCCTGAGAAACATTTGGGTTTTTGAGCTTATGGTTTGTTTTTTTAATTAAGCACTGGAATGGAGCAGTGCTACTAAAAGCTCATCAGAGCCCCAGACTGTATGCTGCTGCTCATGTGCTACCCTTGAATCCTGCTAGCATTCCCATGCCAAACCTGTTTGGAGATATAATAAGGGACTATTGTTGTGAATGAGAGTTCCTGCACAACAAATTCATACAAGCGAGATCTGCTGTTTTCATTAGTCTACTGCTGGTAGTAACACAGGAGTAGCTTCACTGCTTATCATTGCATTTGCCCGATCAACGTAAATCTCATTCCTCTCACAGAAAGCTACGTCCTTTGTGTGTGCACCATTTCAAATAGATGCATCATGGAACCCATTCTCTGCAAACATCTATGTAGCAAATCCATAGGTAGCCTGAAAAAAAATGATCCGATTGTTGCACAATGGGTTTATTCCTTTCAAATAACTAAATGTGCCTTTAATGTAGAAAATTAAACTTGATGCTGCTAATGCATGTCTATTGCAGTGCACAGCTATGACTCTCATATCTCATCTTATACCCTAAACAGCATGTATCTAGAATGTGTTTCCATGTACCAAGAATCCGCATCCTGAAGATTGTAGCCTTTGGTTAATTGGACTGAGTCCCAGAATGGATGTGTGGTGTTTGGTGTTCATCGGGCAATCTAGTGACCCATATGCACAATGTGATAGTGCTAGAGATGTAAGTACTCAACTGGTGTGCTATATAGCTGCTATTACAGCAAAGAGGCCAAGGATTGACTGGGTATCCACAGAGAGCAAACACTGTGCAGATAAGGACACTCACGATTTCCAATTGTCTTGTAGAATTTATTACTCCAAGGAGATGCCAATAAGTGCCATGTTGTTGATGTTTCACTACTTTCTCAACTAAGAATGCAGTTTCATCTGCAGAGGAGCTAAATATTAAGGATCCTGTACCTGCACAGAACAGATTCAGCATCTATCTATCCCTAGCTTCTGTTATCTTTTAGGATGGAGTCAATCTCATTGAACACAAGTCCCTCCTAACCTACGCTCCAGCCGAACAAGCAGACATTCGATGCCCTGCGTACATCCTCCAGACTTTCCAACATATTCTCCACATTCACTACAGAGGCTACCAATCGGCAACACATTTTAGTCCATCCTAAGTTGTTACTTTTTGTTCTCTGATAAAGGTCTCCACTGAGAGGGTTGCTGATATTTGCTACCTTAGCAGATATTGCCTCTAGGTGTTGTTCTGTTACCGTCACCTTAAGCCATCAAGACACTCCTGCTTGGGGAAAGACCTGCTGCCTCTCTACCTGTTCATCATCCTTTATTCCAGAGCCACCCATCCTTCGCTCTGTTTGGTGAAAATAGTGCATCATCTGGACAGAGCTTCCAGTATTAGTTAACAACTCGCCCAGGCTTTAGCTGAGCTTCTCACCTGCCCCTTCCACCTTGCCTCGCCTGCCAATGCCTAGGTTCACCAAAGTTGGTGAAGGGCAGTGTCTGTGTGCCGGGCCATTCCACCTCCCAGGGATGCCCCCACACTAGCCGGTGGACACAATTGTGTGTCCTCCTGGGATCTGGGGTCCAGGTGCTGTCCAAGTATAGGAGCTTCTATCAACAAGATCACTTCGTAATTCTGAAGGCGTGCAAAGATTTGTCATGAGACACTTAACAATTTTGATGGCGTGCTAAGAACAGACACCAGTCGCTTGAAAATCTCTCCGGGTAGGAGAGAGCAAACCCAGAGGCTAATAACCAGCTGAGGCCATGCAACGGACAATATTTAGGTAGCCTCCGCTTGCCAATTTTCCTGTGGCTTTTCTTTTTATCTCAGAATTCCATTGCTAAGTTTGTTTCACACTTTGACTGCTGGATGAGCATGAAGAAAGACTGTTCCGTCACTCATCAACCAAGATGGTTGAATGGTTTTAGACACGTCACTAATTTTTCTGAAATGATGCGTCTTTTTGTACGTTCGCCTTATGGAATGGCAGGGAATTCCTTGTACAATTCTGACCGAGTGTAGGTGTCGTGGTACCTACAGAGTTACATGGAGGAACTTTAATGAGGGAACTCAATTGGGCATGAGACAATGAATGGATATGAGGGGGATACCTCCTTTACAACGAAACCATTACAACGCGGTGGTTACATCGTGGTTTTAACAGCGCAAGTCTTTACATCGACTTGCACTGGAGGGCGCTCTAGACTAAGGAATAGTGCAAATTACTATTCCAACACCTTCCCTACTGTACGTAGACTGGAGTTGGAATAGTAATTCACACTATTCCTAAGTCCAGCGCCCTCCAGCACAAGTCCATGTACCAACTTGCATTGTCAAAACCTCAATGTAATATACCGCGTTGTGATGGTACGCGTTGTCATCATACATCCGGCGCAGACTGGTTACATAGTTAAGTGGTGATGTTGCTAAGTATAATTTAAGTAACTCCTATTCACACATTTGTTCTTGCGTTACATGTATTTACAATTTGAGGCCAAGGTAGATCAAAAGGTTTTCCCAGTTTTACACAACTTTTGGTCAAGTGGCAACGCCTGGATTAGAACCCAAGTCTCCAGGAATTGTGCTCAAAAAAGTAACCCACTAAACAGTACACTCCTCTGCCCCTTGTCCTGAAAGGCAGCTATCTAGAGGAAGATTCGGGAAGGACGTTAAGGGGCTGCTGATGGTTACTGGCTGAAGAAATGGTGAAGCAGTAGCCACGGAACAGATTGTAGTGTCGTAAAAATGTGCATCAAGTGACGTGGTAGGTTAATATGTAGAGAGGAGGTCATTGGTATTGTTTGTGGTTTAGCCAGGTGGCTAGGTATCCGCATGCGACAAGGCGGCAGATGACTGAAGAATGAATGAATATTTTAGTAGCGTACAGAGATGGAATGAATCCTCTATTACCCTTATATGAAGGCGTAAGCGACCTGAGTGGGCGTGTGTTTGAACGCGTGATCGACATGCAAGAGTGTGCTCAGCGGAAGTAGAAATTAAACTAAGGGTGAATTTGGAGTTGAATTGCTCATCTCTGCTTTTGACACGTCAGCGGCAGACTTGGACATGTCTTTTATAATGAGGTTGCGTGCACGTCACATTGGTCATAGGCTTGTCTTTATGAATGTTGTTCTCCTTCAAAACTGTAATAGCGACACATCTAACATTAGGCTGCCTCTCCTTTTCTACAGAAAACACTCCAAATTGCCTGGCTGTTTTCCAGATTGAAGGTTGACATGTATTACACTCACAGCTCTTCTGCCAGGGAGCCAGCCATTCATGCAACATTGCAAAATTGCGCAATCTAATTTGCATTCATACATATGAACATTTGCATACATACATATTTAACACCCCGTTTAAAATTCCAGACATGCTTGTGGACTTCTTGAGACAAAGCATCACAAAAGGTTTGAAAAGCATTTAATCAAATCGGAGCAGATTACATCATGTATTACACAGCGAGGAACAGTGGGCAGGAGGAGCAAAGGGCTTAGAGCGATTTGTTTATTCATTATTAAATTACTGCAAAGTAAAGATTACCAAAGTCGTTATTTGATGCTGCTTACTAACAAATGTCTGGGGGTGGATTTTATTTAACACAGGATTATAACCTGATAGAATGATAAAAAAAATTCTATTTTCACTAGTTTAATGATCCATCCACTGACTCGCAATCATTTTTGTATGTTCTGTCTTTCTGACTTCCCTTCTTTTCCATTTTCTCCCCCTTACACCATACCAACCTCGTTTCTTCTCTTCCCTTTTTTCCTCTCCATTCCTCCCTAATTCCCTCTCCATTCTTCCTTCTTCCGCTCTCACTTTTCCTTCCCATTCGCTCCTTACTCCCGTCTATTTTCTCTCCTTCCTCCCTTCTCTATTTTCTCCCGTTTCCCCTGCCTTCTTTCTGCCTCCTTTCTCATCATGCCTCCCTTCTCATCCCCTCAGTTTTTTCTTTTCTTTCCTTCTCTCCCTCCTTCCCCTTTCCACCTTCCTCAATTTTTCTCCCTTTTCCTCCTTTTTGTGGCCCTTTTCCATTCCTGGCTCAACCAGTTTGTCTGTTGACTCACAGTATTTGCTTTTACCACGAGGCATCATATCTTAATACTTTGGATCCTGCCAGTAACTCTTAGTAAATTCGCTACCCGACCAGTTGTTGGATTTATTTTCAGGTCGAGCCTTTAGGCTGCTGAGAGGCATATTGTGGCTGACCTACCAAAAAGAGGGGCTTTGAGCCCACCCATTGCTTACCATTGGTTGGCTTTATTTGTCACAGCTTGTCAATCCAGAAATCTGTCCAACCCATGGAGCATTTCCTCTTAACAGTTGCTTTGATTGCTGGTATTGCTGCTTCTACTGTGTGCTTTTCAAGCACCTCTTCTTTCTTTTATGTGATGCATCCATGAGAGTGCTTGTGTTTTTATACTGTTGCCTTCCCCACGCTGCTATCCGTTGCGCGAGTGCTGTTCCCAACTTCCCTCCATGTTGGGCTAACCGGTGTGCTTCTCCCCTTGTCTTCCCGTACCCTCTATGTTACTTATTACTACTGGTACTCTTCGTGTTGCTTAGCCGTCCACCCTTAACTCCCTCTTGTTCCTTTACCTCCCCGTGCCCACCCCTGTGTTGCTTTAGCGTCCCCTCCCCGATTTTGCTTTACATTCCCGCTATCCCCCATAGTGCTTTACCTTTCCTGGGTGACTTTTGCTTTCCAAAACACCTCTTGACTTCTTTGCGTTCCCCCATGTTGCTTTGGATGACCCCCCCCCCCACTCCTTACTTTAACACAAAAAAATAACTTTGCCTGATTTCCAACTTGGATGGCTAACTAAAAAGAAAAGGAAATAAGCCACACCCTAATCTTTTCTAAAGAAGGTTCATTATTTGTAAAATCTAGACTCACGAAATACACCCCGAGCCCGAGGCTTTTTTCTTCCTCTCAGAATCTTCTTTCCATCCATATAAAAGAAAAGGATTGGTGGCATTAGATTCTATGTGCCAGCTCTGCAGATCTGGAATTCCTTGCCTCTCCCCATACGGCTGAACCCGGATTACTTGAAGTTTAGACAGACACTAAAGGCCTGGCTATTTCGGGAAGCGTATTGCTAGTATAATGTCTTGATGGAATACTTTGGTTATGTGCCTTCTGTACCTCAGCACCAAGAAGCCTTGTGGTGGATGAGCACTTTACAAGTCTCCATAACATGACATGACATGACATAATTGCTGGCAAATTAAAGCTTTTTTTTCAAATTTTCCACTTTCAGGTTTGAAGCAACTAAAACTCAGATTATAATAAAGAATTCTGTTGCCCCAAGAGATGAAAACCACTGCATTGCATCACCAACATTAAGGGGATTGGTTTCTTGGGGATAACAGTGGAAACTGGGTCTAATAAAAAATACCCAGCCACGCATGGGAGTGTCTGGTGAAAATGTTACCCATCTTCACCATGAAATTCCCAGATAAGTCCACATTTGAAAACTTGTACACCCACATGCCATGGTGAGGTCTGAACACTGTACTGTGCATTGCACTCTCAGATCAAAGACTGACTTAAAATGGTCTGCAGTATTACATGGATTAAGTCAGGAAAGAGGAGGTTGCTCTTTAATTCGAGAACTTTTTTTTTCAGAGTTGATATATAATTTCTGTGTGGCCAGAAGATGTCTGCAGAACATCCGGGCCGGTACCATTGCCTTCACGAGCATTATTCCTGCCTCTCACCTAGGATCCTAATTTTTTATGCAGAAACTCTCTTTAAATGTTAACCATTTTAGATGGCATCGATTCATCAATTTGTATATATCCTCACGCTCACCCAAATCTGGCACCAAAGGATCATGGGATTTTCAATATTGATCAGGTTATCCAACTTCTCTACATTGTGCTGCACAAAGTAAACACTCGATGGTTCACAGTGTAATGGGCAATCAGAATACTTCAATTACCCTCCCACCATAGAGACACGGTTCTTTTTTTAAGATAATTTGTGGTATTTTCGACATTCTGAAGCCTCTTTTCAGTAATGCAAGTGCTGAGTTCTTCGAGGCTGGAATCTACTCCTGCCATGCTGAATTTCACACCACCTACCATATTCTGTAGCACCTTAGTTGAGGTTGTCAAAACCATTTCTCCTTTGGGCATGCTTGCGATATGAGCATCTCACATCAATTCAGCATCCAATATATCTTACCCTGGCCCACCTGGTGTCATTAGTGACAAAAAAAACTTTCCCGAGCTTCTTCAGTCATTTTGTCCTTGTGACAGCCAGATGTTTGTTCATAACAAATTATTCATACCAGGGAGAAGTAGCATACCTCCAAAGGCCATATGTACATGGTATCACAAATAACCTCATTGACATCACTGCTGACATTATGTATGATTTCACAAATACCAACAAAGATGACACCAATGATGCTTCTTCATATATTATATGACATGGGGCTACATCAGGAATTAGACTCTTGTTAGTAGATGTCCTTCAAAGCATTATTTGGCACATAAAGCCTTAATACAGCTACCTGTTAAGATGTGCCTTCTCGAAGGTTACCTAAGGAATAAAGGTAGCCACTTGTCAGTAGGCGTCCTCGTAAGGATTTCTTAGGCATGGCAGGCTGCAGTTCTACTAATGGTCAGAAGAAGTCCTCCTAGTAATTAAATGCAGAAGAAAGATTGACAATTTACAGGAAGACACGTTATCTCTTCATTGTAATAAACTGTAGAGGTTAGTCTGTACTTCGACTAATAGGTCAACTTACGTCACCAAATAGCCTTATTTATGATGTTGCAGATTGGATATAAACTACACATTTTCAAATATAAGGTCCTATTCTAAGCACACAATGAATGTTGTTTGGTGTATTAATGCACTATTTGGAATGTGATACTACTCCATTGAATTATGTCATCCAAATAGGATGCCATCACTTGGGCTTTCTGAGGCAGTTTCAGTGAAGGCGGCATTTCCTTTTGATATGTGTGTATTTAGGATACACAGTGGCCCATTAGTCCCATTAGACATTTGTGAAGACATCAATTTGCTGTTAGTGAATCTGCATACTTTGTATGGTCTTGCAGCCATGTGTTGCAGAGCCCTCAGCCTTTCATGTGAATTTCATATGGTCACTCCCAGGTCTGAGGGCCACAGGGCCATCAGTTGCTTCTGGGCCCCAACCGTGGTGGGCGGGCTGTTTGTCACTGGCAGCCATCTTACTGTGGCTCTGCACACTCTAAAGTCAATCTTTATTTGCAGATTAATAAAATTCGTTGCAAAAACTATGATA
Source organism: Lissotriton helveticus (assembly GCF_964261635.1). Classification (NCBI taxonomy): domain Eukaryota; kingdom Metazoa; phylum Chordata; class Amphibia; order Caudata; family Salamandridae; genus Lissotriton; species Lissotriton helveticus. The sequence continues at coordinate 2,115,949,037 of NC_136063.1, forward strand.
CAGAAATTAAAAGGTGCTTGTTTGCATAGACTGTGAGAAGCACAATAAGTTCAACAAAATATACACTCAATAGTATGAGTAAAAGAAGTAATAAAAAATGGAAGGTCATATTTCCCTAAAATTCGTAGTGAGTGCGAAATAGTGCGTAGGTTGTGTCACTCCAGAAGCACAAGGGGAAGTGTCTAAAACAGAAAAGGAGGGATAAAGAATATAGAAGAAACTCTGCACACCGGACTCAGCACTAGCTTTTCCACACTTGACTCTTTGGGCAGCGACTGGTAGCAGTAACAGGCTTTTCAGGGTGGTATTGTAGGGGTGGTGGAAGAGCTCAGAACAAAACAGCCAACCAACAGACATATTATAGTATTGTCCAGCTCAGTGATTGTCCTTTAAGTAAAACGCAGTAGTTCAGGCACACAACGTTACTAAATGTTACACATAACAATGGAGAAGTGTGGCTCAATGGTTAGAGCGGCAGACCCTGATGCAGAGTTCTGGCCCGGGACCAGGGCTCAATTTCCTCGGACCTGTTTATTCTCGCCTCGGTGCCTCTTCCAATCATGGGTCCCACTCTGCAACTCTGGGCAATAGCTTGCTTAATCTCCACAACGGCCCCAGCAGCGCTGGGATGCCTGGCTTCACCTTGGGGTGCCCAGGAGTGGACATTTCACAGGGAAAAGCCAGGAAGGGTTCCACAGCGGTATGCGTACATCATTTCATATTGTATATCCCCTAGAGGATCTTCTAATTGCAGGTCTTCCAGTGGTGCCAGGTTGCTAGCACCTTCTTTCTTCTGTGTGGCTCAGGAAGAGATTTGTGTAGAAACTCGTATTAGGCACAAGTGCAGATCATGAGCGATTTCCCCACAGATTGGCCTGTTGGTCAGCAGTTTATAAAAAAAAAAAACTTACTTTAAAGGTTAACGCTAGCTGAAACAGTATCTGCTCAAATTCAGCCTCAAATGCAGTCCCACCCCTTGGTTCTACCATCTATCAACTAGCAGTGCTCAGGAAGAAGTAGTCAAAAAACACACCAGTGATGGATAGAATAAAGAACAAATCAAACATTCACCCCCACTCAAGAGATCTCATCAGCCAGGCTAGCTTGAATGCAGTGGCACAGTGAGTCGGGACCCACATCTGGGCATACCCGACACACTTAGGGCAACAGATGCAAAAAGAACAATTGATGGACAGAATGCTGAAATAATGTAAAACACTCACCCCCAGTACAGAGATCTGGGCCTAAATCCATCTTTTATTTGTACACAATGCCATTCCAGTTTAGACACAGCCATTTGCAAATCAGTCTTGACCCTGCTCCCCATGGGTACGTGTTGCGCCGATTTGCATCACTTCTGTGCTGAAACCTCAGCGTAAAAGGTTAGTAAGTATACCCCCAGACTCCTCCCTTCTCTCGCCGATTCTGCCCGTCACTTACGCTCCTCTTCCCCGTCCGTTACTCGAGCATTTTACTCTTGGTTGACGTTCTGCCTAAATTATGCTCATCTGTCACCTCTCTGCTGTACTTTTCCTCTGTTATCTCTCCCCAACCTCTTATCTTAGTTCTTTCCTGTGTTTTACCCCCCCTCTATATTCACTGCACCTCCATTCTCTGTGCTTCATTCACCCTTTTTCTTCATCCTCTGTGAGTAGGTTGCCACCTGGCTGGTTTTCGGCTGGCTTCGCCAGTATTTTAATGTGCCAACCGGAGCAAAAATTAAAAAGCTAAATTTCCTTATGTCTGTATTTTTAACCCTTACCTGTACATACTTCAAACGGCAGGTATAAATAGAAAGTACTTTTAAATGAGTCCTAGAGCTGTGTTAACTATCCCTGACTAATATTTAAAGTAAAAGGTAGAAAAGTCTTATTACAAATAAATAGAGTTTTTTGAAGTCCTTTTTAGTCCAGGCCTTTTCAGACTACTAAAAAACAACAAATGGCGGGTATTATTCTCTTGGAAAGGTGAGCAATGTGTTCACTATGATATAACACGCTTCTGTCTTTTAGTGTGAGCATTGCAGGATACCCTGCTTTTCTTTTTATTTTTATTTCAAAGGGTTTTATTAGAAAAAATTGTTTTTATATACAGTACAGATATAGTGAAGGCAATACTGGTGTCATTAAACGCCATTGGGGTTACAATAGGCGTATCGTTGGCATGGTTGGCCACTTGTACAATAGAAAAGCAGACACGATCATGGCGTATGTCATCATTCGATACCCTGCTTTTCATTCAGACAGGAGCAGGGCTCGCTTCTCACCTAAGGGCACTTCAAGTGCCCATCTAATCACTGTTCTCATGCAGATGAAGCGATTAGATTACTGAAGCCCTTACAGCCCATGGCTGTGAGGACCAGGGGAGGGGAACACAGGCCTGGGCGGCTGCTCACATTGCCCATACATAGTGTTGGCCTTGTTTTTGAGTGCCTCGCCATGCTGGTTAAGCTTGATTGACAGACAACAGCCCTGCATGCATACTGATAACACATGCATGTGTTGTGCTGGAAAGTCACCTGAAAGTAACTATTGATGCTTTGCATTACTTTGCTTCAAAGTGGTGTTCCATGGATGGTACATAGGCGTTCTCTTGCAACCACCCTTGGTTGTTGATGCAGAACTACCTAGTAGGCAGGGTTTTGTATACAAAATAACACCCATTTGACATTGAGATTGGCATTATCGAGAAAATGCTTGGCACTTGACTGGAGGGATTATGAATGATAGAAATGGCATTGTAGGGTCTTGCATTGAATTACCATTTTAATCAAGATCCGAAGAATTTACCTGTGCAGGCGCAATGTGGTAATCATATCTTAGGCTAAATAGGAGTGTCTTCTCAGATATTAGACACATTTGACTTAAAAACTTTTTAACTGTAAATCTCTGGAATTGCTTTCGCCTCATTTTGAAAGTTACACACCAGTTCACCAACCTACCTACTCCATGTTGCTAAATTTCCGATTCTTATAGGTATAAACTGCACGGAGTGAACTATAATAAGTCCCTCTTGTTTTGTTGCTTTAATATATTATTTGTCTTTTTAGTCACAGGCTCCCAGTGTAGCTTTTGGCAGTTATTTTTCACTTGCCACACATTGTTGTCCCGTTTTAGCCATCTCTTGTGTATATCTTTAAGTTCGTTCAGCTCTTTGCATCTGTTAAAAATTGAGTTTGAGAGTAATTTTATTTAGGCACCCGATGTACAGTTGTGGGCCAGCCTCTGGTGCTTCTACCTGACAATATATGAGCCACCCCAACTGTGTATGATATTGTGCCGTCTCTCCTTACCCTATGCAATTCATGATCTCTGTTGCTTGCTGCAGTGTCTGCAGGTCACTAACCTGATCTAACATGTGTCCCTTTTATGACCCTTCCCACCAAACCCCCAACATGCCTGCAGAAAACCAAATGCCTAATCTTGAACTGCACTTGCTTAAAGGGAGGGCTGGGGAGTCACTTTAATTGCTGCTGTATAGTTCTAGGATGATTAGTTGTGGAATTTTAATCCTGCACTAATCTGGAAACAATTGGTAAACATCGGTTTTGGCGAAACCTATGCCTACTTTTTTAATCCGGTTTGATTAATGAAATGTATTTCCACTAAATACAGATTTAAATACATGTACTTATATTATTGAGTATATTTTAACCATAGCCATACTAGGTAAGCTGCTTCAACAGTGCCAGAAAATAAATCTTACAGTCGTCTTGGTAGTACGGAGAAGCACACGGATCGGTGTGTATATCAGTTACTCTGGCGTGAGAGGGACGGACTTATCAGGGTTTGGCCTAGACCGGTATAGGGGTTTATTTTGTTCTACTGCCAGAAGGACATAGTTTACAACAGTACGTAGGACACTACTGGCCAGAGTTGGGGGCTCCAGCGATTTGGTTCACTAGCTACAACAACTAGCGGCACCATTACGACTGCATTACGGATATAGAGGTAGACTTGACAGCTATTCAAGGAAATATACTAATAGCAGTGTACAATTGGACACTACTGACAAGGAGGACCCATTGCGTCGTGGAACCCCGGCTTACGTTTCATCCATTCTGCCTTGAAAAAGTCTGAATACAGATGTGTACAGACGAAACACGTGTTGGCTTCAATAACTGCTGGGAATTTGTCTTATATGAATAAATGAGCTTTTCCAATGGATGAGATTCGTGGATGGTCCTGGAAAACCTATACAAGATATGAATAGGATATACTCGCCTTTGGACTAAAGACCTTTAGTACATTTTGTCAGGACATATATACATTTGATATATGCTTTTTTGAATTCTTTGTGACTAAGGGTGTGCTACAACTGTGCTTTTAGAGATGATATTCCTATTCTGCCCGGGCCCCCCACAAATCCTAGAACCGGTTTTGCTCAAAAGAATATTTAATTTCAGTTTTTTAAGTTTATAAAAATAAATGTAGGCAGGGAGACCGATTAGCTTCCATCTGTCTGGATCGTGCGTGTTGCCGAGTCCGAGAGCGCAATCTCTCGGAACAGATCGTTACTGCATCTCTTGTCTTTACGGTTTCGGGGCGCGCACCCGCACACGACAGCGTGAGACGCTGCCACTTGAATTGTTGAACTCTTGGTCTGAGGCCTAATCAGAGCGCGCTGCCAGTGTGCTGTTAAATGTAAACAGCAGACAACAATGAGCAAATTTTAATTTGCAACTGGTTGCCATTGGAAACATGTTATATTAATTATCCCAACGGTGCTATAAAGGGGCCGAAGTTCTCTCTTAGGCACAGAGAAAAGGCAAGACATTTATTATAATTAGTTCTTCCTGCGTAGACATACCAAAATAGAGCAGAGGGCTGAAATGAAAGGGCCGCCGTTTCCCTGGCTTGCAGAGTTATTCAGAACCATCTGTTCAAATGAGCGTATTAAATATAGAGATATAACATTTTTTTTTGAAGGACCTTGTGTATTCGTGACCGATGCTGCATACAAGCACAGAGGCATTGTTAATCAGTAATGTCGTAGAAACCATGTGAATTGTTCCTTATTGTGGGGTTAGGGTCCATGGAACAACTGTGAATGCTTTACATTGTGAACTCCTAGTTCTTATGCAGATGAAGACGCTATGTGCATTTTCAATATTAAAAAGAAAAGTGTAGAAATTGGGTGGAAAGACTTCCAAGCATCACCATATTTAATGAAGTTGTAGGAGAAAGACCTGCCCACTAGGACAATACTTTTGGAGTGAGACTAAACAAGGCTAATGGGGGATGCACCATCCTCAAGATACACCCTCTGACAATCCACAGGAGTAAATTAGTGGAGAGGAAATATTGATAGAAATCTACAAATTTGCGCAGATGGCCATGAGTAGGCAGAGGTTTGCTGAAATCACGTGAGTGATCGTACAATGAGTAAGTATTGCAAATGTTAGGTTTGGCTTGTGCAGTGCTTGCCCTGTGCTTGAGAAATCTATTGTTTTTAATATAAATTAGGAACTCCTCTTTTTCCTGGCTTCTTATTGGTTCCTCTGCCTTGCCACTTACCTTTCCTCCATTTCTATCGGCTGCAGCATATTTTCCTGCATTTTTCCAATGCTTGTTCCTCGTCTGCTTCTCTTATCAGTTTCCCGCCGCAGAAGTACTGTTAACATCAGCTTTGGTGGAACTATATTTTCTAAAAGTTTTGCCTTTTACTGTTGCAGCATATTTATATAACAATTTATCACTGAGAGAGATTAAGTGATTTGCATAGAATCCCAGGATGCTGTGTGGCATTGCCAAGACTCGAACCAGGATCCCCAGCTCTCGAGTCAGCAGCTCTGGCGCCACATCTACTCCACTCCCCTGTTATCTGTCCGAGAGCTTTTTCCTTCTCCCGGGCGATAAAAACAGCTCTTTATTCATTACATTGGCAACATCAATGCATTTCCAATATTTGTTTACTAAGCTTTGTGTCTTGTCATCAATTGTGTTTCTTTTGCTTGTGTTTTTTAAGGGCATGAGTAGCGAATTTAAACAATGTCAGACAATTAATATGTTGCCTCACATTGTAGTACTCCTCTGTCAATGGTAATAGCTCTACATCTCGATAACATTATTTCAAGACTGCATAGAAGCAGGTCTGTGGTTAGGATTGGATTTATTGATCAGTTGGCCAGCTTCTATACACTAGCATCACATTATAAGGTGGCTCCAGAATCCAATGGTTAGACCAACAAAGTTGATGGCTATGTACAGCCACCTTTTGTGAGAACATTTTCCAATGTTGCTAAGAAATGTTCTTTGCTTGTTTTTCTGTCAAAGAGTTTCTGCAGGTATCTTGACCGGGCTAGATTATCAACAAACCGAAACTAAATGCAAAATCCACAAAATAATAAAAACCTCTTTTTCTTTCATTCTTTCTCGTTGGTGCAAAGTAAAATACTGTTATGTGTCCTCAAGATTTTAAAAAAGTAGCGCCTTATGCAAACCTGTGGTGAAGATGGGGTTAGTGTCACAACTTGGCAAAAGAGGAAAGATGTGTTGCCAGCCAAGAGATGAAAACTTAATTTAATGAACTTCAAAATATCATAACCAAAATGTGTCCATTTCTTTGAGTTCTGCAATGTGAGTCTTCAGAAATTTCTCATGGAATCCATAGAAAATACTGGACATCTCCTGATGAAGGCCCTTAAACCTAGTGATGCAGCTACCCTAGTAGCTGAAGGAGTGTCCACGAGGATTCCCATGAGTAATTTCACCAGACAGAGAGGAAGCCAGTTTGTCCCTTTCTAATAGCAGCAATGTTCTTGTACAAGGATAGACCCAAATAAACAGTTTGATAAAAGTAACACCAAGTCATGTTGGTGGCTCCTTTGTACAGTCAGACATCAGCAGAGATACGTTTTCTTGCGCCATCTTACTAGCCAGCCACGCTAGGCACAAGAACAACCGCAGTGTGCTGTAACTGCATCGGCCAGCCATTCTTGACAACTTCGCTCAGTCTGAACCATAATAGAAGGAAAACATCCAAACTTTAGAAATTCACTCACCCTAAATGTTTTGTTTTAATTACGTTCAACCACCATTATTCTATAAACCAATGATTTCCATTATGACTAAAGAACAGCACAAGATTTTGGTGAGCTGCTTTTCCATATTAATTTAAACATGCTTAAACTTAATTTCTGCAGGAAGTATTGTGAGCGTTGGAGACCCTAAGAAGAAATATACAAGATTTGAAAAAATTGGTCAGGGGTAAGTACAAAAAGTTTAGACATTTTATTGTAGTTTGTTGATGATTTATCTGCAGTTTTTCTTTTTATCTGTTTTTCAGAATGAGGTTAGTGATATTGATCAAGAAACATCTTACAGTAGAACTTTGGAAAACACTGCATAAGATTAAGTTAATTAAGTTGACGCACTGAAAAGGATGTAATACCTGAGGCACACATTTTCCATGCCAAAGACTCTACTTTCCAATTGTGACCTGTCCGTGTAGCACGCTTGTATAATATAGTGATGGTAAAAGTTGATGTTTCTTCCGCCACATCATCCCAACCCCTTTCCAAAATAATTTATAGTAGATTCTGAAGTGAAGGTTGTACTTGATGAGATTTAATAGAACATTGAGATCGTGAGAGCTCCGTTGTAGACTAGTAGATCCGCGCTTCTGTATGGTTTACGCCCGGAAATCCAACATTCCAATGTTTGTCTTCATGTTTCTCCCTTTTAAATTTAGAACTTTCTATCCTTAGTGGGTGTAATCTTCTAATAGCCTTATAGCCAGTCTGCCTCGGGCTACACCGGTTGTTAAAGGCCGTCTCACAAGTTATAGTCCCTTGCTTGTGGCTCAGGCCCATAACTCTGGCTCAAGACCTTTAACACCAGCAGCTGGCTATAAGGCTATATTAGAATTGATATTATGATGTTTATTTGGTGCACCAAGTTAAAGGTTTAATGGTGTACATCAATATTGCAAACTCATTAAGTCTAATCACTAAGTAACTGTCCTGAAATATTGATAATGGAAATAGAAAATGTAATATATGTAATGGGGGTAAGATGCAGAATGTGTTGAGTGAGGTAATGCGCTGGTTATAAAAATGCTGTATACAAAGGTCGTATGTTAATGCGGTCATGTCTTCAAAGTTGTTAGAGTGCGAGTCAAGTCGTTGCATTACCCAAATTAATTATATTAACATAATTACAGTTTATTAGATCGTAGTTGATGAAGTTGCATTGTCAGCACAGAGTACTGAAGGCTCATACATTTCTCGTATTTTCCATAATTTCATTTTTTTCCCAGTCGTGATTTACTCTGTGCATGTTAAGGAGCTGTGTGTCCCACGTCCATCAAACACATCCTTGCATTTGATAGTACATTTTTTTGGTGTTGTTTCTGAATATGAAAATATAAAGTGAGAGAAGCTATGAGAGTAATATTAAATTTTACTCTCAAGTGATGGACGAGAAACAGACATGCAGCTTCATGTGTAAAATCCACAATTTCAAACAAACCCCAGGTATGGGTAAGAGAAAAATATATTGATTAAAACATCTAGTCCTTTTATATAAAAATACTTTGAGTATCTAACAAAATTAGTCCAGAATATACAATTGCATTCTAGCCTGGTTTTGAGGGCCGTAATGGTGGTTAAAGGTCCTCTTTTCGTGTTGGATACTGAGGCATGCTATTAGAGGATTTCAGCTTCTTAGGGTAAAATGTGAGACAAAATGAAAGACTAGCATAAAATATTGGAGTAGAAGGTCTATACAAGACATGATACCACTTAATTGCCACTTCACTGAAGCTCACAACATTTCTGTGTTCTAATATAGCATCATAGCCCACTTCTGAGGGGTATAATATTTGTTGTAAGTAGTCTATCCGAGTGCGATTCAGGTCTGTAACAAGTGAGAGGGCCTTTAGCATCTGTTCTAGCCAGAGAGAGAATGACTATAATGCTAGTAGAACATTCCTCCCTCTGAGGGTGGAATGTTCTAAAATAAACAAAGAGCATCTGAAAGACAAGCATTGGAATGTCAGAGCAGGTCCACCCTTAAACTGCTTCACTGGTTTCAGTGGAGCTCCCAAGATTCAAGTGTTCTTCAGTTAAGCAATATTATTGACCGGGAGGGCACTTATAAGTAGTTATTGACCAGGGTAGAGTCAAAGCATAGAGCCCTACTCCACGATGACCTGTGAGTGTTCTACCCCATGGATAATATTTCTATAAATCAGTCCCTTTAGCTTTGTGGTGAAATTCACAAAATTGATTAATAGATGTTGTCTTTGTCATGCGACTAGTTATGTGGTGCATACTTGTTGGATTTTCTTGGCTATAAATACTTTGCCGTGTTCGTCCTATAGAAATACATACTTGTGAATGCCAGATTTGGAGAGTCACAAAAAGGAGCAAACATTAAGATTTTAGTCACAATGTAAATCATTTGTTGGTGGTATTGTACTAATTTGAGGATTTGCAGTGAGTTCTAAGGTGGATTTCCTCTCTAAAAACTGCTGCCCCTGGAAATATATGAACCATGTTTGAGTGAAAACTGCTTCCTCATGATTTTCTCGTAGAGGTTTTGGAAAGTGCTGTGAAGCTGAAATGAGAGCACATTTTATATATGTTCACACTATCTTCCTCAGCCATGTGAGAAAAAGACTACTTCTCCGAGAAAAATGTATACTTCCAACATCCGCATCAGCCTGTCAGTTGAGTCAGCAGTGTTCTACATTTTAATTGTAGTCAATTAAAGTAGTGTTTTAACTGTTTACTAGAATGATGGACGTACAGTTTCTGAGGTTTTTTATATGGAAATATTTAGAAAGTGTCTCAATGCCTAAGAGGAAAAATCTTTAAAGTTAGTTAACATAGCATATGCCACATAATCACCCTAGATAGGAAACACTTTGGGTTAGGCAGCATAGCAGGCATGGTAGTTGAATGTGCCTTCTGGAACATGATTTTGTTAAGGTGAACGAAATATTAATAGGCTAAAGTAGTTCAGATTAGGCTATCCATCCATTTTCACCCCTTTTTCTGTTAATTCTGAACTTTAGAACATGTAACCCCTTGCGTGCTGATGACGGCTCCCGTCCATCATGCGTCACAGTGCTCGTGTGCTGATGACGGCCGGGAGCCGGCATGACCACGCCCGCGATCGGAATGTCCAGCACAGGAGCGGAATTCCGGGCAAGGGGTTAAGACAAGTTAAGTTTATTTCGTATGCCCTAGACTTGCCCCAGATTAATCATGGCTGAGGGAATATACAGTATTACAGTTAAAATATTGACTATTGAGGTTACAGTTAATAAATGCATGTTCAGACACGTTTCCCGCTCCACATGGAGTCCCACAGGGCTCCATCCTGAGCCCGTTGTTTTTTAATCTGTACATTAGACCACTGGCAGACCTGGCGAATTGCGCAGGCCTGACTTTGATGTCCTACGCAGATGACTCTCAAATCATCTTTTCATTATCAGAGTCTAAATCCTCAGCCCCTTCTCTACTCAAAAATGGCCTCCAAAAAATTTTCAACTGGATGACCACCAACCAGTTGAAATTAAATGGTGATAAAACGGAGGTCCTCCTACTGGGAAAGAATAAGGAGCTTTGGAGCCCCCTCCATTGGCCACCTGAGCTAGGTAATCTTCCATCTCCAGCTACTCAGGTAAGAAATCTAGGTGTCATTATTGACAATACTCTATCCATGAATCAGCAGGCAAACAAAGTCGCTGGCCTATGCTTCACCATAATAAAATGGCTGAAGAAAATCATTTGGATGCTGCCCCCCGACACCCAAAAAAACGTAGTAAACGCACTAATTACATCGCGTATTGACTACGGAAACATCCTCTACCTAAGCTCAAATCTAGCAGTAATCAAGCGACTCCAAATGATACAAAATTCTGCTGTACGACTCCTATGTAGGATACCAAAGTCAGAAAGAGTATCACAACATCTGAATGCTCTACATTGGCTCAGGGTAGAACATCGGATCAGTTTCAAAACCCTGAGCTATATGTTTAAAATCAAAGCCAAAACGGCACCCACCTATATACAAGCCTTGGCCTCCCCCTACCTGCCAACAAGAAACCTTCGCTCCCAAACTGCAGCAAACTTCACTGTTCCCAGATTCAAACTACAAAGAACTGGCGGGAGATCGTTTTCTGTCAGAGGGCCCATTCTATGGAACTCACTCCCCCCACATATCCGGAAAGTGGAAAACTACGTCCATTTCCGGAAACTGGTAAAAACCTGGCTTTTCCAAAAACAACTAAGCTAAAACACTACTCAGCATATTCCTTCAATCTAAGTAATGTCATAGGCGCCGGGAAACCCTTGTTGGGTAGCTGAGCGCCATACAAATGGAAAAAATAAATAAATAAAATGCATGATCCTTAAAAACTGTAATTCAATAAATCTTACCATATACTGAGCCTCCAATTCTTCATGGAAATTAATATTGCAAAACTCGATCACTTTGTTTGGAATCAGTGCATTACTTATAGATGAATGAGCCAAGGAGATTGATCTAGTCCTGTGACATACTTGACCCTTAGTACGGGTTAGTTTGTTGACATGTTGTACCATGTTGAATCTGTTGATAAAGGCGAGGAAGGTGCCTTTTATTTCCATAGTGTTTGTGTTTTTTGGAAGGGTGGAGTCTATTGAGAAGGGGGGTCTGTGTTAACTGGAGAAAGTAGGTGGGGATTCAGAAATGTCATCTTTGTTCTGTCCATTGTCTATAGATGAGATAGGAGTTGGTTGTAGAGATTAGGAAGAGATATGAGGATTTGAGGGTTGCTTGTTTATCTAGGGTGCAGGCCCAAGAGGACTTGACAGGTATAGCAAGACCTCCACCTGTGAATACTGAGCATGTTTGCAAACAATGCCTACAATGTTGAGGAAGCCGAGTGACCCTTGTTCTATGATGAAGAGTGCATTGAGGTGGTAAATATCAAAAAGGTCTGTGAGGTCCAAGGATTTTATTGAACATGACCTGGTGCTCCTTCTAGCTATCAACCCATCAGTTCATCCAGGTGGGCGTATCAATATCCATAAGCTCTCTATTACCTGTGCTCCATCCGGAGTCCTATAATTTTCAACCTCATCTTGGAACCCCTCTGTATTCTACTCACTGGCTGCATCATTAAAATTCTCCAGTATGCTGACAAGAAAAAACTGTATAAAAGTATCATCAGCTCTAGATAATAAGTGCTTCCCTGAAACTCATCCCTGCCTCCTCTTTGCTGACACCAACAAACAACTAGTCCAAACCTATCTCATCAGCATGAAACTTAATGGCTTCAACTCACAACCAGTACCAGGTAACTCAGATTCTTCCTCGACACCCACCTGCCTGTCATGGAATACATCATCAATAAGACTGAGGTAGCATTGCACCAGCTTACCCTCTTGAACATACCTCCATGACCTAACGATCCACAACTCACTGGCATTAAACCTTGCCTTTGACTATGTACAGCCTTTTTCTGCCTTTTGGCTCGGGTTGTGCTATAGAATATTCCACACATACATACATGACTTCAACAATGCTTTAGACCCTCACCTGGCTAGAGGCAGCGCCTGATCAATGGCCTCCCAAGCACCACAGTGGCTCTGCTGAAAGGCATTCTGCATGCCTCAGGATGAAATGCAGTCGTGTCAGCCCTCCTCTGATTGACCTCTTGGCTCCACTTGAATGCCTGCATCACCTTAAGGGCATTGTTTACAAGACCACAATTAATAGTCCCTGCCTAGCTGGTCTACAGACTAACCATCTATTGTGGATCATGACACACCTGTAACAAGTGGACTTCGGACTAAAAATGAAGAATTAGAAAAAAGAAAAACCAGGAAACAGGTCTCCTCTATCTGTGCACTGAGAATAAAAGAAGGATATTCCTCTAAACAATAAAGGAAAACTGCTACATCCTGTTGAGGTCTTTGAAATGTAACCGATTCAGTTGAGTAATACTGAGGCCTGTGGTAGAACTTTGAAATGGATCTGAAAAGCATACAATTCATCTGCATCCCACACAAAACCCTCCACTCTCCGGCTCCCAACTACCTGAACTGGTAAGAGTAGGTCAGACCAGAACACTGAGAAGCTCCAACTCACTCCTTCTCATTCCTCCAAAAAATGAAAAAGAAAACCACCCAATACCGATCGTTTTCCGGCAACGCTCCCAGGATATGGAATGCTCTCCCGGGAGTCCTCAGATGCAACCCCTCCTTCTCTTGCTTCAAAAGAGACCTCAAACTCCATCTCCTTAACAAATACTTTCCTGAACAACGTCAACTAACCTAGACCTCAATACCCCTAGTTGACTCCCATTCAAGGATTGTTGGTGAACGGACTATGCTAATCTCCTTGTTTTTCTTTTTTTCTTCCCCTCCCCCTCCGCTGCACAGTTACTTATTGTTCATACTGTATTCTTTATCCGTGGTTTGCTTACCTACTGTCAGCCTTCTGGGTAATGGAAGGCCCTTCGGCTTTGCATAATATGTATGTGAAGCACTCTGATACCTACGGGTCTAGCTAGCGCTATACAAAACTTTAAAAATAAAACATAAAAATAAAAAAAAGAGCAAGTGAATTTTCTTACTGAATAATTGTTCAATGAGTTAGTATTTCAGAAATAAAAAAGTGTGCATAAAAAAGTGTGCATGGGGCCTGACTCACTTCTGCCTTCTCTGAGGTATAGGTGGGTTTTCCCAATTGTAATCTGAGACGTATCAAAAGGCAAGGGTGCATTTGATGTTGACCAGTTGATGTAAAGGGAGGAAATACTTGAAATGTGCATAAAGCAGGAAAACAAAATTCTGTTATTGGGGAAAGAAGAGTCCTGGGGGTTTCACTAATCTGTTGCACACCTAGGATTTGATATACCAGGCACAGGCCAAGAAGATGGACAGCTGGGCTTGGAAAGGAAAGAAGGATTCGTATTGTTTAAATTAGCACACCTCTCAGACTCTGCACTGGAGAGTGGAACAGTCTGATAGATGATGCTACCTCTTTGTTCGGTCTACGGGAGTGTCTGCTAGCTTTCTCGCCACAATACCTCCCACCTGCACCAAAATGTGTATATAGAAATATATCCAAAGACACTGACAATAATTACAGGTACCCTTGGGTACAGTGGGGCAAACCTAGTGTGTTAGGACCCGGATCCCCCAGCATGCTCCCCGCTCCCCCCCCTAAACCTGATAACCCACAAGAGAATCATCAACAGAGATTTGTGTGGGTGTAAAACGGCCATGTTTAATATTTTCCATTTCATAAACATGACAAGGCATTTCAAAATTCATTATCTACAGTTATCAACATAATTTGATTCTTGACTTCTTGATCTTCTTCCGCCAGATTAAGATTCTAATCCTCCAGCACTAAGGGGGCTTCTGGCTCCCCTCTTCCATGCCGTGCATCCGCGCGAGGTGGAACCCACCTGCGCCCCATGAGGAGTGGGCTCCCAACCACTGATCCTTGTCCGCCTTCTCCAGGGGCCCACCCTCTGACCACCAGGCTGACCAGGAACCCAGGAGGCTCGTAACCTGTCGCCCTAGCCTCCCCAGCCGGGGCCCTATTTCACAGCGGAGAGCTTACCGTCTCCCCCCTCAGTGCTGGCCTAGGGAGTACGCAAGGCGGACTCCCGTCCATTCCGTCGGTCAATTGTACTGTTCCAAGGTCTTTCTACCGCAACACGCCCTTCCAATCCCCTGAGCTAAAGGGACGGGTGGGTGGGAGTTTACAACTATACAAAGGGGATGTAGGAGGGAGACGCTTCTGGGAGGCCACCACCGATCCGGTGCAACAGAGGAAGGAGAGGCCGGGGTCCCTGCCCCTAGGACCTAAATAGGTCACCAAGCTCCGCCCACTGTCGCACCGGAAATGCGTCCACCTGACCCGGAAGAGCTAAGCGGCCGGTCGCCCATTGGGGCAGACCGGCCGCCCCTATCTAGAAAGGTAAGGGGCGGGGGCCGGGGGGCCGGGTCCTAAGTGCGCGCTCACCGATGCTCTGCTCGCGCTTGGCATAGGACCCGGATCCCCCAGCATGCTCCCCGCTCCCCCCCCTAAACCTGATAACCCACAAGAGAATCATCAACAGAGATTTGTGTGGGTGTAAAACGGCCATGTTTAATATTTTCCATTTCATAAACATGACAAGGCATTTCAAAATTCATTATCTACAGTTATCAACATAATTTGATTCTTGACTTCTTGATCTTCTTCCGCCAGATTAAGATTCTAATCCTCCAGCACTAAGGGGGCTTCTGGCTCCCCTCTTCCATGCCGTGCATCCGCGCGAGGTGGAACCCACCTGCGCCCCATGAGGAGTGGGCTCCCAACCACTGATCCTTGTCCGCCTTCTCCAGGGGCCCACCCTCTGACCACCAGGCTGACCAGGAACCCAGGAGGCTCGTAACCTGTCGCCCTAGCCTCCCCAGCCGGGGCCCTATTTCACAGCGGAGAGCTTACCGTCTCCCCCCTCAGTGCTGGCCTAGGGAGTACGCAAGGCGGACTCCCGTCCATTCCGTCGGTCAATTGTACTGTTCCAAGGTCTTTCTACCGCCACAAAGGTGACCCGGGCTCACAAGTCCGTCACCTTCCCCACCTGCTCTCTGAAAGAAAGACCCTAATCCTGGGGCCCAGCCCTCACTGGAAAATCCATTCGGTGCCGAAAGTGAAACCAGCGGCCCTTCACTGAGCACACCTTGGTCACCTCCAACCTTGTGATACCTCCCCTTACCGGAGCTCCTTCAAGTGAATCCATTCGGTGCGGGAAGTGAAACCAGCGGCCCTTTACTGAGCACACCTTGGTCACCTCCAAACTTGTGATACCTCACCTTACCGGAGCCCCTTCAAGTGAATCCATTTGGTGCAAGAAGTGAAACCAGCGGCCCTTTACCGAGCCCACCTTGGTCACCTCTCAACTTGTGATACCTCACCTTACCGTAGCCCCTTCGAGTAGAGTGCTACCCAAGCGGCCCCACACTGAGCATGACTTGGACCATTCCTTTTTGAGCCGCCTCACCGAGACATTCCAGGCTCTCGGCTCCTTCCTGGGACCGCCCGCCTCGACACACAGAAACCCTGTTCCCTTCAGGCCTACTGGCCATGCCACTCGCCACTGCCATAGTCGCCTCGCAGCTTGACGCATGGACGAGTGCCCCGTGCCCACACCACCTTCGCGGGCACACTATTGAACAGGAGAGAAATAGAAAAGTCAAGTATGGTCATTGGCAAATCATCGGCATTTCTGACACAACCCCACACCGAAACCCTGTTCCCTTCAGGCCTACCGGCCATGCCACCCGCCACTGCCATAGTCGCTTCGCAGCTTGACGCATGGACGAGTGCCCCGTGCCCACACCACCTTCGCGGGCACACTATTGAACAGGAGAGAAATAGAAAAGTCAAGTATGGTCATTGGCAAAACATCTGCATTCCGACACAACCATTCTGGCCAAATGGGCCTCGTGCCACCTCTGGACGACCAGCGCCCTACCTATTCGCAGTGCTGTCTGGTAAGCCTGCCTCTGCCGTGAACGTTGCCCTACCTATCCTGTCCGGGAGGGCCGAGTATCCCAACACGCTCAGTCCCAGTCCCGCTAATGCTAATCCCAACAGCTTGCACTGGTACTGCTACCAACAGCCAACACACCACCAAACAACCCCTTGCCTGTTCCACTCCAGACTCCAGCTGAGCGCCTGAGGAAAATGTTCTTATGCATTCATATGGAAACGCTCAGCCCGTTTTATTCCGTGTATTCCCAAAACGAACTAAGTGAGCAAGGGTGAAGGGGGACAGGTATTGTCCAGTTCCCATGATCTTGGGGGGCTAGGGATGTCCTGCTCCGGGGATGCTAAGAACCAGGAAATTCAAGTGACCCTGTGCGCTCGCTGGCCCGGATAGCCCAATGTATTTGAAGGGGGGGGGGGGGGCAGGAGGCCGTCTGTCTACCAAACCTAGTCTATGCTAACCCAACCTGACGGACCAGTATGGGGTATAAGTGAACTACCCGCCGCTTCTTATCTACCCAACTCTGGCCTCCTTCACAGGTAGTAATTATAAGCAACTGAGACTACTATGTACGGTACCCAAATGGCGCTATCCTCCTTTTTCTCACGCCCTAGCAATAAACCTCTTTACTCGATGGTAAGGGGGGGGGGGGGCACACCTGCCCTATCTAGGTCCAACAGAGCGGTAGCAGTGAAAGCCTGCCTCGGGCACTTTGCGCTAGGATAAGAATTAACCCTGCCCACAGTCGTTGCGGAGTCCCTTGTGGCTATCTGAACCTCAACTCTTGAACGTTCTGCCCCTCTTGAATCTTGAATCCTTTGTTTCCTAATCCATACCCAATAACGACCAATATGGACTTGCCTGCTCACGAGAATCTGTTCCCATTATGTTCCTCTCCGGTCTTATCGTGAGTCTGTACACCATCTGCACTTACCAACAGAACCCGGCCATCGGGCGCAAGATGTGAACCAGACCATTGCCCTTAATTATGTCCAGATCCGATTACCGAAATTTTTATATATACAGACACCAAGGTCACTGTACTCCAGTCCAGTTTCATTAAAATTGTCAAAACCACAATTACCAAAGAGATAATTCGTCACTCCTTGCCTGTTAGCAGGAGTGTCTTCAAGGTACAGATTGTTTACAAAAACTGTAGTAAATGCGTGAGCTAAGAATGTGTAATGATGGGCTTCCTGAAACCTATGAAGCGCGTTTCACACGTGGGCAACCCAGGGTCAGTGTCTGGGAAGTGACAATGAAATCCCCAACCAACGGGGTATAAAACCATGCAGCCATAACTTTTTTGGGGTTTAAACACAAAATGAGGAGCAACGGTCCCACTCATGCGCACAAAATTTGTAACGCACGTACACACATTGCCTACATTGCCTGCACCACGCCGTTAGAGTAATGACTGTGTGCCCATTCAACCCTGGACCTCTCGGCTGAAACTATCCCCGAACATAGGTGCAGAGCAGAGGAAAGTGTGATGGTGGTTTTCCGCGGACTCAAGGTGTTTATTTTATTCACTTAAAACTTCTTCAGGGTCATATTTCAGTTATTAGGTACCCGGACAAATCAAAGTTGACCTTTGCGAAGGACATGTGAATTCCTTCCATTTACTCGTAAGGAGGAGAGTAGGACAGCCTCACACTGCACAGGTGGACCCGCCTCCTGGGCACCAGCCAGGCACATCGCTCTCGTGGGCCGGGCCTAGAGACATACTTCACTATTCTTATGGCATTTTTATAATTGCATTTTTTATCATTGCATCCCAAGCCTATCCTGCGCTCTACTTCCACTTCCAGTGCCTGTACCTTTAACTCTTCATGACACCACGTGCCTCCGAGTTGTTATTGTCCCCACGAAATATGGTATTAAACCGCTTCCTGCTCAATAGGACTCTTTAAAATCGTCCATTTCTCCTAACTCGGACGCTGGATTGTTATCCGTGCCCGCCATGTTGGCCAGGCGCGCCGAGGCCGTCTGCCCCACCAACCGTGAGTTATCCCGCGGCCATGCCAAATTGGCGAGTGAAACAAGTCCCTCCCCTCGAGTTACGGGGAATTATTTAACAGGCGAGGAACTAAAACTCCTCCCGGGCAATTAACAGATGGCGTACCAGCAGCATGGCCCCCTGAATCACCGAAATTCCGCCATCTGCAACATGCGCACCTGTTTACCCATGCTTTAAAACTATGATTTCTCCTTCTACCTCCCTAATCGTGCCTACCTGACGGAACCTGGCAGGAGTGCGGTATACACTTAGTTCACGTGATCCACACCCGTTACCTAAAACATGGTCCCCAATTGATCGGACACATTGCCCGTGCTCATAAATCCAGACACCACAATGATTGAAAACACACAGGTTCTAAAATTGCAACTTTCAGCATAAGAAACAGCGAATGTACACTCCAGGCCCACTGGCTCGTATACACTAGTTCACGTGATCGACACCCGTTACCTAAAACATGGTCCCCAATTGATCGGACACATTGCCTGTGCTCATAAATCCAGACACCACAATAATTGAAAACACACAGGTTCGAAAATTGCAGCTTTCAGCATAAGAAACAGCGAATGTACACTCCAGGCCAACTGGCTCGTCCGAGTATATACATGGGGGGGGGGGGGTTAGTGCCAAAGCGACCGGTACGATCTTCCTGTAACTTGCATCACCTCAAACTTGCTCTCGATTGAGCCCTCAAATACTTCGATCGCGGCCCACGTGGACTCACCAAACCGATAGTTGCTGAATGTAGGAGTGTCGTGCCACCCTTCTAGCTACCCCCATATAGCCTGCTGCTAATTTCGTCCATGTCGCCTCCTCAGAGGGAGGGTACACCCAACACAAGGCCGCAGCAGCGCTCTCCAACGTGCCAACTCATCGCGACAAATCCCCCGGCCTCCCAGGAGCTGTTCGCCTAACCCCTCATGGTGAACACCCTCCACGCCAGCAATACCACCGAAAACACTCGCGCAAATAAATTAACCCACTATAGGCGCCATTTTTGGACGGCCGAAGATGAAAGGCTGAGTAGGCCCCACGGACTCTCTGCTACGCATGTACACACCAAATATTTACCTCCGTCCTAATTCTCAATCCTAAGACACATGACTCACCCTCTAATACCCCTCTACTACCCACTTGTGCAAGGGAAAGAAATTAAAACAGTGACCCCGGGGCCAGACGCATCTTGGCTGTTACTGGGAGCTTGGAGGTTGAACCCTCGGGCCTTTTTACCAAGACGGCCACTACCAGGAAACGGCCTCCGCAGTTCCCTATGATCCTTTCATATAGTGCCTCTTTACGCCAACCTGATGCCATTCTAACTTGTGCCCTTAACGGGAATTACTCGCATGTGAATAACATAACCCCCATGACACGCTGAGTCAGAAAGAAGTCCACAGCGGAAGGCAGATGGACGGTATCGGGGTCTCTCCGAGAAAGCTGTATCCTGAACATTAGTTAGCCCCTGTTCCGCCCTGAACACACATAGCGCGCACTTTGTCACGCAATACATGCGGATCGTTACCAAACCGTTCCTGTGATACCGAGCATTCCCCACTCTCCTCAGCCCGCCCACGTTGACCAAGAAGGAGCCTGCAGACCCAGGAGCCCTGTCGGCAGCCGCGGACCGCCAGAGCAGACTCACTATCATCGTCCGCCCCGGACACCACCCACGCAATCCGCGGCCGCACACAGGCCCCCCGGCACACCCGACTCCTTACCTGGCGAGATGGACGGCTGCACCCGACGCGCTTCTCCTCCTCGTCTTCCACCACGCGCTTGCTGTGCTGGACCTCCGGCCTCCCAACTCCGAACGAGGGAAAGTTTAAAACTATGCACGAGGGAGAGTTTACAACTATACAAAGGGGATGTAGGAGGGAGACGCTTCTGGGAGGCCACCACCGATCCGGTGCAACAGAGGAAGGAGAGGCCGGGGTCCCTGCCCCTAGGACCTAAATAGGTCACCAAGTTCCGCCCACTGTCGCACCGGAAATGCGTCCACCTGACCCGGAAGAGCTAAGCGGCCGGTCGCCCATTGGGGCAGACCGGCCGCCCCTATCTAGAAAGATAAGGGGCGGGGGCCGGGGGGCCGGGTCCTAAGTGCGCGCTCACCGATGCTCTGCTCGCGCTTGGCATATGAGGAGGGTGCCCAATGTACCCTTCCCTACTTGAGGTACTTTAGTGAACCGACTTTGATGGCCATGGGATATTCAGCGCTGGATTGGGATTAAAAATTGGCCCACCAAAACACTGCTTAGACGAAATTTTATAAAAAAGAGGGAGGGGGCCAAAAAAAAATGCACGGATTAGTTGACACTGGTGAAACACACCTAAAAACAAGTGAAGCCACTTCTGCTCAGGCCCCCTGCCCCAGCGAGAGAAAGGGAGTGATAAAAAGGGATGTGATGGATGACCATCTGACTCTAGAAAAGCAACTCAGGCACCCACTGGGAGCCTGTCTGTGTGCGGGGAGAGAGAGGGGAGGTGCTGGCGGCACCAAGCTGGGGAACAGATGGCGAAGACTGGCGATTTGAGGCTGTGCACGCACATTTTAACTCTTTGCGCTTGCGCATTGAGCTAAAAGCGCACATGCACTGCATCAAATCGCCAGCTAGTTAAACCTTGTTTAAGCCCCTATAGTCTCGCTAAGCTCAATGTGCATGCGCATTGACAGGCGAGACCTAAAAACGTCTAAGTCAAACTTCTATCTTTTGTTTGTGTAATTAACACTGGGAGGGTCTTTTAAAGAATCAATAACACACTTAATTTGATTTGAGCAGTCACACGATTGTGCTCAGTTATCGTGTTTGGATTGGACTTTTGTAAAAAAAAAACCAGATAAGTCTTAATGGCACTCCTTATAGGTGACGTTAGATGACCGGTCCCAAGAGTCCCACTGGGTAGCATGAGGTGTATACTATAAACTCAATTATTCATGCAAATACCATTATTCCGCATTCTGCATTTATTTGTATACCAAAGTCGAAGGTTATGTGCTAATAGAAACAGGCCCAATATTTCTAAACTCTTAGCGGCATAAACAGTGGATATTATATGTCATGAGTGAAGGTCATACTGTCCAATAAAACGACTTGACTTGGTTTTACAAGTGTGAAGGTGATATCTCTGCCTACAATCCAACTGTGACTTGGCAAAGTGTATGTACTCACTCCTGGCGTTTTCCGCTCATTTATACTCCCGTTAGATTGCTAGGGCTGTTCCTCTTTCAAAGAATTATCATTGCTGGCCCATATTTCTGGCGTTTCATTTGTTGTAGCAGCCGAGAGGCTTAATAGGCATGTTTGCTGTTCTGCATTTCAATAAGTTGCGTTTTCATTTCTGGTGGAGCAGCACTTTGCCAGTTTAGATTAGCGCTTTGGCATTTCTGATAAGTACTTCATTAAAGCTTGTCCCCACAAATATAATGGCAATTTGACGTCGTTGTGATAAGGGTAATTTCCTACTACAATATGAGTCCGGTATTTATTTATAGCGCTGTAGACTTTAACATGAAATTCAATTTTAATAATTTTATGATGTGGAAATAATTGTCCTTTGGAAGATTGTTATGGTTTTTATTAACTGAAACAAAGTTTTTGATTGATTGAGTCCGGTATTTAATCACAGTGTAGTGAACAAAATGAATATTTTCGCTGATCACTTAAAAGTATAAGTTTTGATAGAATAGGTTGAGCTAGATTTTCATCAGTTGCGGCAGGATGGTTCAGTGAGTTAACATTCAACTGCTGACACCTTCTGTCAAGTAGGTCACAAATCTGAATCACTGAAAGTTCCCCCTCTGTTTACCATCATTTATTAACATGAATAGATTTAAAATAGGCATGGTGATGTAGGTGGGAAATGATAGAAGTAGGGACTAAAGTACTGTAAAATACAAGCTAATAAAATTACTCATTGCATTTGTGTCCAGATTTTTTTTTTTTGAGACATACCTGAAAAGCTTGCTATTAATGTGATTACAGATGAGAGTGGCTTTAACGCAATGCTCAGGTTGTTCCCCTTCATAGCTGTGAGCCGGTCCTTTCGGGAACATATTTACAATAGGAAACGTTAACCTATAATTCCCACAAAATGTCTGGCTGGTCATATCCCATAGGATTTGAGCCCACTAGTGAGAAAACCTCAGCATTTCTGGAAGGGTCTTCCTAATAGCCGCGTGTCTCTTTAAAGTGCTTTTTATTTGGGGGGATCTCAAAAGGGATATTAGTAGCTGAATCATGAAGTGGTATCAATTTACTCATCCATCCTTCCTCCTGGTGGCTTAATTTTATCAGGGAAAAACACCCTTGGGCTGTGAAGTTACACTGTGCATGCACTACAACAAAGTGATGTTGTTTCAAGGAGGGAACTAGCTGAAGATACTACACATGACCAGGGGTCCCTTGGCAGCAATGCAGATAATACCTAAATATATGTAAAAGGCCACAAAGCCAAATGCAGTTTCAACACAGCATCCTGGGATGTAGGATTTGGGGTGTATCATTATGGACTGTTCCGGCATAGACCTTCTTGCTTTTGTCACTTTTCGTCTGCTGCTCCAGCTTCAGGAGCTCAGTTTTCTTCTACCCTCAAACTAGTAGTTCTTACCAAGTCCAAGAAAGAGGATTAAATAATTCAGGGTCTAGCTGGTACTGCTGTAGTAAAGGAATGTGAGTTAATGCTACGCAGCAACAGTAAGTGTAGGGTACCCAGCACTTGACAGCAGGGGCAGCAAGGTTAGGATATTCTGTATCAATTGAAAACCTACAGACGAAGGGGGGTAAAATGGGCTACAGCTTCAGCAAAACTAACGTACAAGCCATTAGATAATGGCTTTTTTACATTTCCATTCTCCTAGCAAGTAAGTGGTGTCCAGCTAAGGTCGCCCATCCAGCTCATTGCAAAGTTTTGTTTCCATTTTGCCTCCTCTGAGTGCTAATGAATTCCTGAGGCCCGTAGACTCCTTTGAACACAAATATTTGTGGTCACTTCGCCATCTCCAGGTAGCAATATCAGCCGTAGTGTGGGCTTTCATTTTTTGTCCTCCATGTTCCAAGTGCATCAGACCCTTGCCCAGAAGGTCTCTATTCTTTCCCCATTTTCCCTTCCAATCCATTATTGGAGTTGAGTCCCTCTGGTCATCTTCTGCCTCATGCAGTTCCTGCTGGAATTTTGGGTTAGACACTCCTTATAACTAAGAAATTGTATTTGGGTTCAACTCTAATGTATGTTCCTGCTGATTCAAAAATAACCTGCAACCTCATGGTGCACGATGAGGGAGTTGCCAATTTGCAATGTGAAAACTTGAGGCTGTTGAGATCGATGGTATCAATGAAAATCATCAGAGGTTTAATGAGCAAAGCCAGTTTGGAGTTCATAAGGGCAGATGTGGCTAGACTGGGCCAAGAAGCTAGGCGCAAGAATCATGGAGGAAGGTTTATCAGATCAGTGAGTGAGCAAATGTGGATCTTGTGATCTTCAGATCTAAACTGACTGTGTTTAAAAAAAAAAAGAATAATCTGAAAACAAGACTGTTCATACAGGACTTCCCATCCTCTTTTAATGTGTCTGAGAGTGCCTCACAACTTGAAGGACATGGCCCAGTCAGTGAAGACACATACGCGGAAGACCACATCTGAGCAACATGCGTATCTCCTCACCCTGCCGTAGAGAGGGAGAGGTCATCTTCTGGGAGGTGAAATTAGTCTCTGATGATGTAACTCGCTATGCTACAATGGCACTTCTAAGGGCTACTGTCACAAGACAGTTCTTTGAAAACATTTAAATACATAAATAAGTAAATCCTTGCCCACTATCCGCTCCTATCCCACCCATTTTAGCCTCACCTTCCTCAAAAGTCCCGTGAGATTCACAAAAAGGTGTCTTCATTTTAATTGACTGGTATTTCCTGCTATCAAGAACTGTTGTTTAAGCGGTGACGAAAACTCATCCTATCATCATGACATAAGAGGGTGGGTGTCTTTAAAAATCCTGGAAAAGGCTTGTCCAGTTTGTGTACCAAACGAACAGGTATATGTGTTATGAGCCATCTGATAAGAAACATTTACTACCTGGATGGTATGCTAGGTGACCTGAAAGGATTAACAAAGAGATTGGGGCAGGGAGGGTGGCTGGGGGTTGTTTCATTGTGGCTCCACACATTATTATTTTTTTCTCAGACGAGCGGTTGTGCTTCCTGCAATCCGGCCCGGAAATAGTGGTCTCTGTTCTTTAAGGATAGCAAACTGAAGAATTCCTATTTCATGAGGTCTGACTCTGCATGTTATTACTCTTGTACTAGGTCATGTTTTTTTTAAGGGTGGAAGCCATGTAGAATGGTCCGTTATTTTTACGAGCGAGTAAATTATTTCTTTTGTATTTCACAAATTTGAATATGGACCTTTAAAAGGCGCCCTAAGCCGTTGAGGGCAGCTGGCAGCTCCAGAACCTGTGTTTATTACTAGGCTCCAGGGATTGCAGTGGAGGTATTCGGTGGTGGTTGTTTACTTCAGTCATCTGGACCTGTGGGTGTATGGTTGTAGACTTGGGGAGTTGAGTACGATAGACAGGGTATCTGAGTGGGCAGCGAATGATCCTTAGTGGAGCTCAAAGGACCTTGGGCCAACTAGTATGTTTAGGACGCCACCGCCCATGCAAACTAATAAACACCAAAGCCACAATGTATTGTATTGTATTTGCATTTATATAGCGCTTACTACCCCTGATGAGGCGTCGAAGCGCTTTTTCGGCAAGTAGCACGCTACTCCGGGACCCGTAGAGGATTAGTGTTGAATTAGTATAGTGAAACATGCAAGGACATTTTAAGCGGTGGATAGGTTAGTCCGTTATTTGGATTCGGAATGATAGCAGAAGGATGGAGGAGGAAAAATGGTTTGTATTTATATAACGCTTGTTACCCCTGAAGGGGTGTTGAAGTACGCTGCTCCGGAAGCCCATAAAGGTTTAGTGGTGAATTAGTATGGTGAAATATGAAAGTAATTTCAGTGGTGGATATTAGTCAGGTATTTGGAGTGAGAAGGATAGCAAACCTCAAGCAAAAACAACACTTCAGGGGAAGCCATGCAGTACGAGGCAGTGCTGTGGACCTCGGGTGGACTGAAAACAATGTGCAAAGAAGAGAAATTGCTCATTCGTATCCAGAGCTCAGATATTGTAGAGTCTCTTCGGGGCATGCACAGTCCCTGGGACACTGATGCCTTTAGGTTTCACCTGAGGCATGTGCACATGGGCTGTCGTCAAAATTGATAATTAACACAAAACCCACCAGTTACTTCTCATTGGTTGCCTTCCTCATCACTCTCATGTCCTTGCTTCTGATTAGTCAGCGCTTCCTGCTACTTCCTGCTTCCTTCTGAGGCTTCCGTGTTATCTCCGCTGTGGAGCATGGACCTAGAACAGCTTCTTGTTTGCAACCTGCGTCCTTCAACTAGCCACATGCTCCTGCAAGTGCTTTTAAAAAAAAAAAAAGAAATTGTTTTTGATTTGTTTCTCAAAAGAAAATTGCACCTTATTTCCTTTGTTTTCTGTGTTTTCTTATTAGGCTGACAGAAGATGCAGTGGGACCTAAGGTCGAATCAATATTTACTTCCATGCTCCTCTGTCACTATGAACTCATTTCATACGTATCATGAGATGTGTTTCGAAGTTTATAAAAACATTATTCCGAAGATGGTCCTCTTAAAACTGTAGTATATCGAGGTAGAAAGCCTTTTGTTTGTGCTTAAGTCACACATAAGCAAGAACATGTAGTAAGGGTTGTACCATAACGCAGTGCAGGTCGCAGGCCCGGCTCCAGGAATTTATATTTGGGTGGGCCAACGGTGCATTTGGGTGGGCCACTGGGGCGCGATGTGCGCATATATTTCTGGGCAGGCCTGCTTCAGGGCCCTCTTTTATTTCTTCTTAATCTTGCAAGGCCCAGTAAAACGCACTCTTTTCCAAATCTCTTTCTAAATGTCATCACTCTCAAAAAGTGTTTTATCCATATAATGTTCCTTTGATGGGAAGAGGAGGTTTCTGAGGTGGGAGGATCAGGCAAGTGACACTTCTCGGGGTCCCTCTGTGCGAGCCTTCAGGGAGAATCCCTCTTCATTACTACCTCCACCTGACCCCAGACTCTGCAACATACTCCCTTACAGTCTTGAATATCCACCTCTCCTCTGCACCTTAGTTATCTCACAGCTGACCTTGGGCACCAGCCCCATATCAGGCACCATCGGGCTCCACTTTCATTTTGCCCGGTAAAAACATTAGAAAAATCACCTTCAAACTTAAAACATTGAATATAGCAGTAAATATAATTAGCACGCACTTTAAAGTATGTACCACAGTAGCCCTTATGACCCGACTGCTAATTAAATAAACAAAAACCGAAAGGCCATGACAGGGCCGGCTTTAGCGCTGATACGAAAGTCTTTTTTGGCACCGCACCATTAACCTCTTTCTCCGTAAATACCTTTACTACTACCTTCCAACAGTGCCCCTCATCCCTCCATTACCCCCCCTATTGACCTCCTCCTCGGATTTCCTCACTGCCTCACACCACAAGTGCCCCTCATATCCCCATAGCCCCTCCCCTTCATGACCTCCTTGAAGACCAGTACCCCTTATCTCTGTAGCCCCTCCCCCTCATGACCTCCTCGTCTGACTCCCTCACTACCACCCTCCACCAGTGCCCCTCATCTCCCCCCTAGCTCCCCCACCCCATGACCTCTTCCTCAGATTCCCTCACTGGCATCCTCCACCAGTGCCCCTCATCGCTCCATAGCCCCTCCCACTACCTCCTCTACCGATTCCCTCACTGTCACCCTCCAACAGTGCCCCTCATCTTTACGTAGCCCCTCTCTCATATGCATTTCATTTGTTGTATAGCTCTACTCATATCAGTGTACTATGTGACAGTACTTTACATCACACACACATTATACAGAGAAAATGAATCATACAAGTATGTCAATCAGCCTATAGGGAATGTTACTTAAGCAAATGAGGATTACAAGGTGTATGAATCACGTCATCCATACTGGTGGGCAGTATATTTTAAGAGGGTTTGGTCTGGGGAAACACAAAGTTAGGATTTAGAGTATCTATACTCTATACTAATATAATAAAGAGAGAGCCCAAACCTTTGAGCCGGGTAATCTCAGGAACCACAGCACCAATCCCAACACCCAATACAGCGTTGGAAAGGGCAGTTGCAGCAGAAGGACATAGGCTATGCAGACGCCCACCATATACATTTAAAAGGTAAAAGAACTGTGCCAGCAAAGTAGTCCCTTGTGGGCGTGTCTGCGTTGTGCTGTGGGCGTGTGCTGGGGGCGTGACAAACGCTGGGGGCGTGTGGTATGTTCCGCCCTTCATGCCATGTCTCATATCGTGTGCTAATCCCACCCTGCTCCCTTTAAATACCCACGCACCCCATAATCATAACCCACCCTTACTCCTTAAAATATCCCAACACCCTTAAACACTAACCCATCTTAACCCTATAAATATACCCTGTACCCCAAAACCCAAACATATCCCTTAACCCTAAAAATACCCTTGTACCCCAAAACCCAAACCTAGCCCTGAACCCTATAAATACCCCTGTACCTCAAAACCCAAACCTACCCCTGAACCCTAAAAATACCCCTGTACCCCAAAACCCAAACCTAGCCCTGAACCCTAAAAATACCACTGTGCCCCAAAACCACCCCTGAACCCTAAAATACCCCTGTACCCCAAAACCCAAACCTACCCCTGAACCCTAAAAATACCCCTGTACCCCAAAACCCAAACCTAGCCCTGAACCCTAAAAATAACCCTGTACCGCAAAACCCAAACCTAGGCCTGAACACTAAAAATACCCCTGTACCCCAAAATCCATACCTATCCCTAAACCCTAAAACTACCCCTCTACCCCATAACCCAAAACTATATCTGAACCCTTAAAATACCCAAACACCCCAAAACATATACCTCATTACCCCAAAACATATACCCCTATACCCATGCTTACCTTATCCAAACATTTTTAAAAAAAACATGCTTTTACCATTCATGCATTTACAACGAATTTCGTTGTGAATGTTTGCGTGGTAAAAGCATATAAAATGTAATGCCATGCGTTATAATGGCATTGCGGAGTCATGGTACTTTCGTAATGAAAGTATGCGGAGTGATGGTAAGTGGAAAGAAAGTTGCGGAATAATGGGTGTTTACCCTCCCCCGGTAAGTACATTGGTGGCACGGCGGCCCACATCTCCAGCAACAAACTCATATTTTTTCACCACCCATTTGAAAAATGCACAGGTCTCTCTCATTGATGGCCAGCACCGACATACACTTTTAGACACACCTCCCGCCACAAGTTCTAGAATTGAAAACTTTAGAGCTGGGGAGCTACGTTCGAATCTCGGCATCAGCTCAACATCCTGTGATTCCAGGCAAATCGCTTTGTCTCCCTTGTGCCTACCACAAATGAATGTGTTCTTCTGTAATGTAAATTGTGCTCATGCCATGTTGTCGAGTTTGCGCTATATAATATTGCAAGAAAAAATAAAGTAGGGAAACTCGAGTTCACACACTACTGAACACACACTCTTAAGTGCATCAGCAGTGCACTGTGAATCGGAGCGTTTCACAGGCCTGTCACAGATAAGAAATGCTATTAAAACGAAATCCAAATCCTACAAAACAATATACTCCTGGCCAGCAGCAATTCACACCCGGACAACGTCGGGACGGCCTGCTATTTACTGATAAAAATGTAAATCTGCCCAAACATACTCATTTTAGCAACATTAGAATAATGAAAGACTGAGGAAGTTCTAACTATATCACAAAACAAAAAAAGCGAAGTTCTAACTATACCATTCATGTTTGTATGCAGCTCTTCGATGACAGTTGATAGGTCACTGTCCTATGTTTGGATTGTACCTTCTGAACTGCAAGTAGCACAAGGATGTCTATGACAAAGGCAGTAACCCACTGAGCTTCCACATAAAATACAGTTCATCTGCATTTAAAAACTACTAACAGACAAATGATTGC
This sequence comes from Lissotriton helveticus, assembly GCF_964261635.1. NCBI lineage: Eukaryota > Metazoa > Chordata > Amphibia > Caudata > Salamandridae > Lissotriton > Lissotriton helveticus. Next base: position 2,115,978,597 of record NC_136063.1, read on the forward strand.
TCTCCAGCAGGATCATTAATCACCAGTGTTATCTGGGCATTTTGTATCGTCTTATTGTTGTCCTGCATTGGCCACAATATTGATAAAAATTGTTTAAATGAAGCACACACAAAGTATGTGTCCTGCTGGGCCTGTGCAGATTTTAAAAAGAAAAAAATGTAGTAACACATTCTCTTACCTACTCCATTAGTCAAACTTTGTGTCACAGCTTGATGTGATAAGCCACTGCAGGGGTTAGGAAAGGTGACTGGGAATAAACAAACTTCTTTTCTCCTGCACTGCATAAAAAAAGAAATATCAACGCAGCAGAACAGTAGACAAAAGTTACCAAAGGTTACCGGTGTCAAAGAAAGGATTTGTCACCTTTCACCATACAGAGATGAAGGGGTGAAAAAATAAACAAAGCCTCATTAACATGTTAATGGTCTTTAAAGACCTGTTAAGTACTCGGGTGGGGGGCGCGATAATCTAATCTCTAATACTGTCTCTGTGTACGCGCCCGGAAATCTGTCTCGGCCCGGGCTGACAGACACGACTTGTGCGTTGCACGCCTGCCTTCAAGCCCTCACTGCCAGGGCCAAGGCTCCTGTTTGGGTGGGCCAGGCTCATGTTTGGGTGGGCCTGGCCCACCTGCTAGAACCGGGCCTGTCGCCAGGTCGTCCAAGAGAAGTAGGGGTATTTCATTTGCCGATAGGGGTGTTCTGCTCAGGTCAGGCAACGATTGACCAGGTAGAATACTGCTTCTTGATGGTAAATAACGGCATGTTCAGTTCAGGCAGTCTACAGGTTGCACTATCAGCACTCCACAGTGATGGTCACAGAAAAGTTCTTGCCTGTCCCCAAGCTAACCACTTCTTGTAACTCATTCGCCATTGATGCACAGTCTAGTTTGGCTGTCCAGAGTATATGATGCTCACACGGCTGCCTCATGACGTAGGCATTGTCGTCGCACACACTGAGGTAAAGGAAAAACGAGCATTGGCAAAGCCAATAGGTTTCGCCTATGCAAGAGCTATTAGCTTTGTCGATGTTTTTCAAGATATGCTGCATAGCAGCGGCTGCCGTGAAACCTGGCGTGAGTAAAAAAAAATGACAGAATCAGTCCGCGCAGGCCGCATCATTGCGTTTTTTTACCTTTTCCCTTGTCATGTTGCACGGCGGCCGCACAGCTGTACAACATGTCTAAAAAAATATTGACAAAGCCAATAGATCTTGCAGAGGAGAAACGGGGGGCCCCTGGGAGGGTTGTGGCCCACACGCACAGGCTTGTGCTACGCCCCCGGCTCCCCAACTCTGGGAGGGGCCCTCATCGACCATGGAGTGTTGGTGCTTTTTCGCGTCTACTTCTCTAAGGCCCAGCAGTGTTTTTCTGAACAAGCCAGGGCCAGTTCACCCTACAGCATCTCCAAGTCTCTCAGCCGGCCTTGTTTTCTTCCCGTTCCCTTCCCCTGCCCCCGGCACCAGCCAACGCCGAGCCGTGCCCTCCTGTCTGTCCCAGGTGGCAGCTCTGCAGTGAGCTGCTCCCATGCTATTTAAGAGCCAGGCTCCTGCCAGCCTGCGATGCAGGGACGCGGGCTCTTCCCTGGAGATGGGGCAGAGCAGCTGACGTCATGCAGCTGACGTGCAGCTCTTACAGGAATGAGCTGGCAGCCAGAGAGAGCTGGTGGAGCAGAGGATAGCTAACGAGACACAGGGAGATGACAGTCAGAAGGGGGAGGGGCATGATGGGAAGGGACAGACACTTACATCAGAGAGTACAAAATACATGCGGGGATTTAGATGCACCTGGTGGAGCTAATAAGTCACAATGCGGAGAGAGTGACAGTAACATGTCGCAGCAAATGAAAGACTGCAGCGAATAAAGAGGTTAATAGGGAATCAGTGTCAGAAGACCGAGAAATGTCAGGATCAGAGAGAGATGTTCTATGGAGAGAAATCAACATAGCGGGGAAGGAGATAGTCACGCAAAAGGCAGTGAGATCACCCCAGAAGTAATGAGTGATGATTGACATGTAGATAGATGTGAGAGGTGTGATACACAAAGCAGATATAAGACAAGCAGATAGATGGTGAAGGGGGTGTGATGCACACAGGAAGTAATGTAAGACAAGCAGATAGATGGTGAAGGGGGTGTGATGCACGCAGGGAGTATTGTAAGACATGCAGGTAGATGGTGATGGTGAAGGTGATGTGATGCACACGGGAAGTATTGTAAGACATGCAGATGAATGTATGACGTTACAATGCATACATTCACAACGCAACTTTTACAATGCAAGATCCATTACAACGCATTCTATTACAACGTATGCCATTACAACGTAAGTATAGGTAAGTATTTAATTTGATTAATCTTAATTTAATTTTAATTTAATTACAATGTTTATTAATTTATTTAAATTTATTTTTAATTTTTTTATAATATATTTTAATTTACTATTGTAACTCCAGGGGGGTGTAATAGTAGGGTAATTTGTAGATAGTGTAGGGGTTAAAATTACTATTCTAATTCCAAGGGGGTGTAATAGTAGGGTTAGTGTTGGATGGTGTAGGGCTTAAAATTACTATTCTAAGTCCAGGGGGTTTAATTAAAATACATTAAATTAAAATGTATTTTAATTAAAATTAAAAATAATTAAACAAATTAAATTCATTTAAGAAAATTAAATTAAAATGGAATTATTATTTTTTTAATTAAATACTTACCCATACTTACGTTGTAATGGCATGCGTTGTAATAGCATGCGTTGTAATGGATCTTGCATTGTAAAAGTGTTGTTGTAATGGTAGTGCGTTGTGAAAGTTGCGCTGTAATGGTTGTTTTCCCATGCAGATAGATGGTGGCGGTGATGTGATACACACAGTATGTAATGAAAGAAAGACTCGCACGCAACTGTAGGAAGATGCACACAGAAGCTAATATAAGACATGCACACATGTTCGGAGTTGTGATGTACTCAAAATGCAACAAAGGACATGCACATAGATGTGACAGGTGAAAAAAGACATGCCAATAAATTATGGAGGGGTGCAGTGCACACAGGAGGCAGTGAAAGACATGAAGAAAGATAGGTGATTGGGGTGGCGATAAACACAAGTTGTGAAAGACAGCCAAATAGATGGGGGAAGGGGGCAACGCACATGAGGTAAGGAAAGACATGCAGGTAGAGGGTAGAGAGGGGTGATGCACACAAGGTAAGGAAAGACATGCAGATGGTGGAGGGGAGGTGCACAGGGAGGTAATGAAATACTTGCAGATACATATGATGTAAGGGAGTTGCACAGAGGTAATGAGACTTGCAGATACATGGTGGAGGGTGGAGTGCATACAAGAGGTAATGAAATACTTGCAGATGGTGGAGGAGAGATGCACAGAGATGGTGGAGGAGAGATGCACAGAGGTCATAAAAGTCTTGCAGATGTATGGTGGAGGGGTGGAATGCATAAAGGAGGTAATGAAAGACTTGCATATGGTGGAGGAGAGATGCACAGAGATGGTGGAGAAGAGATGCACAGAGGGTGGAGAAGAGATGCACAGAGAGGTAATTAAAGACTTGCAGATATATGGTGGGAGGGAGATGCACAGAGAGGTAATGAGACTTTTAGATAGATTGATATATGGTGGAGGGGTGGGAATTTGGGATGCACACAGGACACGGTGAAAGAGATGCAGAAAAATGGTGACATTGAGGTGATGCGCACAAACGGTAGTGAAAGATTGCAGGTGAGTGGCGGAGGGGCTTTGCACACATGATGTAGTGAAAGACTTCCGTATTGATGGTGAAATGGGGGTGGTGCACGCAGAAGTTAAGGAAAGTCTTGGTGGTAGATGGTTGAAATGAAATGAAATACCATAATTTGTAAAGCACACAGCTACCTCCGGAGAGGTGTCCCGGCGCTGGGGGCCCTCGGGAAGATTAATCAAGCTATTGCCCAGAGTCACAAGGTGCTGGGCTAACCTGCCGCCGGCGATCGAACCGTGAACCCCGTGGTCCAGAGTCAGGCACCCTGGCCGCTGCGCCATACCTCTTCCGCAGGTGTGGACTATAGGGGGGCAGGTGCACCCATTAAAGGGAAAGTTATATATCCAGTCCAGTAAAAATGAAACTTACTTGAGTAAAGCCGGGAGTGAGGGATGCATGCATGAGCTAATAAACAACGCATGCAGCAAGGGAGTATTAAGGGACTCACTGGAATGGCGAGAGGAAGGCAGGAGGCATTGTGATGGTTGTGTGAAGATCCTGCAAGGAGCGAGGATCACCTGGAGGAGGATTGAAAATGAAAGTGGCAATTCCATGCATGGCTGAGAACTAAATGTCAAAACCTACAGGAGCTCTGAGAGGCATGGGATAGGGGTCACGTAGTAGGTGGGCTGACACTTATGTCCTATTAACCCTTCGCCGCTGGGCTAATTCAATCCCCCGGTGCTGGGGGAGGGGCGCGCAAGTGGCGCTGTGGTGCTCGTCGCAAGCTCAGCTCGTTGCACGGTGGCTCTGTTCTCATGACGAACTGAGCTCGTCATGACCATGCCCGTTTGTATAGAACGCTCAGCACAGCGGGGGAGTTATGCGTGCGTGGGAGCGCTGCGGCGGTCATGACGAGCTGAGCTCGTCATGAGCCCGCAAGGTGTTAAGAATCTGCCTGGGGTATCAAGAGATGTATTCTAGGGAAAAAATGTACATGTGCTTTGGGGTGAGATGGCTGTGCAAGAAAGATCCTTGAGACCAATGTCTGGGGCAATGGAAGATTCATGGAATTGCCAGTACTTCATTGCTGGAGTAAGTAACCCTTGCAGGAATGGCAACTAGTTGGGTAGGAGGGGTTTATAAAAATGGCAGGGCTGTCGGAAGGCGGTGTCAAGGGGGATAGCATTCCCAGTTCATTGTGCTTTTTCAGGAGCCCACCCTCAAATTCTGCTGTGCTAAACCCCCGCCCCCTGCTGTGTGAGCAACTCACGGCCCTCCCACAGTTCTTTCCTCCCCATCAATTATGTACACCAAGACCTTTTTTGTGGTGTTAGAACAGCCGCAGTTTATTCCCTTCATAGGTTGGTACACACGTGTCGTGATAATATTGGTCATCAACATGCTAATTTCTGGCTTATCTTGGACTACAACATACGGCATTTTCGTAACCGGATTTACAGTGTATATATCCTATAATTTATTGCATATTATTAACCATAACTTCCAACTGTCGTGACGGCTCTGCTTCTATCACTTAACTTGGTACAGCAGGTAGCAGTTTCGAGGCTTCAACTTGCTACCGAATTTCTGGCGGTCATGGCCTCATGGCCAGGCCTGGGCTGCAGGTGGTGTGTCCGTCCAGCACTGGCCATTTCTTACCATTTTGTCCTCCAGTATCCCAGCCGTTAGGCATCCCCAGGAGCTTGTTCAGGCAATTGTCCTTTTACGTCCTTATGTGAAGATTCTTTCTTGTTAAACCTCGTGACCCCCACCCCCTCATCACACTGAGGCTGCAACGCCCGCCTTCTCTGGTGTGGGTGGGTGGGATCAATTTTGTCTGGCAAAACAGCTGGGGATTTCTTGACCCAGTCGCCTTTTAGGCCATGCTTGCGACCACGCCCCTCTTTCTCAATTGGGCCCTTTAATCCCTAACTTCCTGGTCTCTCACTGGCCTTTTCCTTGGTGCACTATCGTGCCCTGTTGCTACTGTGCCTTTTGTCTGACGCCCACGGGAGAGGTTAGCTGCCCTCCCTCTAGGGTCGACTGCACCTCCCCGGTCAGTTGTAAACCTGCCACAGTTGGCTATCTGCATGTCGGCACGGTGGACATAAGTGTTTGCCCTACTCGATGTCTTGAACTGTACCGTGCGTGAGGAGGCAGAGCGGGATTAGTCCCTTGTCTGTACCGCGGTAAGCCACCCGTGCTCACTGTACTAACAGTGACGCAGATACGCAACACCTTGGCGGCACATGGCCAAGATGATAAAATAAAGGGAACAAGCCGCTTAGGGCTCAGTCCAGATTATGTATATCAGCGTATCCGTGTGACTTCTTTCTGGGGATTGTTGAGAGCCAGGCGATATCAGGGTGCAGGAGGAGCCCAGCCAGTCCCGCACCACATGTACCAGGCCAGCGTACAGATTGCCAACCATAGCTGATGATTCACCACAAGGGCACATGCAAAGTCACTTATGCCATACTGCAATTGTTTAATGTGTAACACGTTGCTGCCTTTATATAGTTACTATGTTCACGGTAAAATGTGGTGTTAAAGCAAAATTCTTTTAAGTTACTCCTACTATGTAGATATTGTGAATATAATCAAAGAAATTCATTATGTGGGCACTGTCGGGCATGGTCCCGCAGCCCTCGCGGTACGGAGGGGACACCCCAGGCTCTCCCTAGTGGCGTTACGCAAAATAATGGGGCCCCTCCTGAAGATTGTGACGAGGCGCCCCAGTGTCTCCCATATCTCGCTGATATTTAGTGTTCTTGGCATGAAAGGGTGTCCCCTGAAGGGCTGGGGCCCCATACTGCAGGGGCTTGTGTTACGCCCCTGGCTCCCCAACACTGGAGGGGGGGGACCCACAACCACCATGGAGTGTCGGTGCAATCTGGAGAACTAAACCCAAGCTCCTGCTCCACCTGGCTGCGGCCTCCTCAGTAGGGGTTGTCGACTGTGAGCAGAAACAAAGGTGCATCATGTTTTTGATTCATTGTTACAATATGGGAAGGCCCGCCCCTCTGTCTCCCAGCCTGTGAGAGGTGGAAGAACAGAGCAAAGGGGAGGGGCGTAATCACCAGCGAAAGTAAAGTGGCGGAGGAGAGGTTAGGATAGGGTGACCAGACGTCCCGGTTTTCCCCGGACGGTCCGGGGTTTTGGAGAAGTGTCCCGGTGTCCCGACACTTTTCTCCAACTTGGTGAAATGTCCGGGTTTTTGGGTAGAGCCTGGGTTATTTAAAGAAATGTCCCGGTTTTTCAGCAAGGGTCGGCAGTTCTTTACCTCTCCTGCTGTGCTGCTTCGCCTCACTTGAGCAGCACAGCAGGATTTAATGAGGTGTGAATCAGGGCTGCAGAGGCCACACGGCAAGGCCAGGCCCAGCAGTAGCCGGACCCTGGAGCCCTTCGCAGAACGGGAGGTAATGTGATAATACATTTCTTTAAAGGAGCACAAATATATATGTTTGTGTTCTTAAAAAAATGTATTTATATATACATGTGTGTTTGTATGTATATATATATATATGTATATATATATTCACAGAAAAAACCATAGGTTATAGACCATATATAGTTAGGAATTAGCATTTACAAAACCTTGAAAATTCACTGAAAAAACCATAGGTTATAGACCATATATAGTAAGGAATTAGCATTTAGAAAACCTTATTTTACTCACACAAAACCATTGAAATTCCATATATAGTTAGTTGCACTAACTATATATCGCGCACCCGCAATCCACTGCTGATGATGTCACATATTACATCATTCATGACATGGTCAGTGACATCACTGATGACATCACTGATGACATCTCAAATGACATCACTGATGACATCACTGATGACATCTCAAATGACATCACTGATGACATCATGACACACCAATACCAGTTACTACATACGCACTCACTGATTCCTACGTCTACACACACATTCACTCATTCACCCATACAATCACTCATACATACAGTCACTCATTATTACAACACTATCATATGCACTCATACACCTATGCAGACAGTCACACACTGCCACTCATCCATGGAGTTACTCACACACCAAGTCAGTCCTGTAAAGAATCAATCACACTTCCATTTCTTCATCTATACAGTTAAACACAGAACACCATACTTCAGTGACATCACTGATGACATCACTAATGACATCTGAAATGACATCACTGATGACATCTCAAATGACATCACTGATGACATCATGACACACCAATACCAGTTACTACATACGCACTCACTGATTCGTACGTCTACACACACATTCACTCATTCACCCATACAATTACTCATACATACAGTCAGTTATTATTAGAACACTATCATATGCACTCATACACCTAGTCAGTCCTGTGAAGAATCAATCACACTTCGATTTCCTCATCTATAGTTAAACACAGAACACCATACTTTTCACACATATACTAACACATACTTACTCTCTTATACAATCACTGATACAAGTACACATTGATATGCACAGAGTCACACACCTCCCAGCCAGCCACACACACAGACTCAGTCTTCCATACATCCACTCATTCTTCAATATGTAAAACGTATTTAAACTTTACAAAAACACACAGACACTAGATGATGTCATCAGTGATGTCATTTGAGATGTCATCAGTGATGTCATCAGTGATGTCACTGACCATGTCATGAATGATGTAATATGTGACATCATCAGCAGTGGATTGCGGGTGCACGATATATAGTTAGTGCAACTAACTATATATGGAATTTCAATGGTTTTGTGTGAGTAAAATAAGGTTTTCTAAATGCTAATTCCTAACTATATATGGTCTATAACCTATGGTTTTTTCAGTGAATTTTCAAGGTTTTGTAAATGCTAATTCCTAACTATATATGGTCTATAACCTATGGCTTTTTCTGTGAATTTCATTGGTTTTTTAACAGCTAATATCTGTAGCTGTAAAATGTATTCTTCTTTAAATCCAAAAATATATTTTATATGTTTATGAATAATTTTTTTTTTAAATATTTTTTTTTCTTCGTTCCCGCTTCGCGAATCGGGAAGCTTCCCGTTAGCTGACCTTGATGCCGCAAAATAGACCGCGAGCCGGTAAACGTTTCTTTACCGCAAGTGCCGCGTTAGAAAACAACATCGTGACGCCTCCCGTCCGCATGACGTTTCACGTTGTCGCGTGATACGTCATATGACGTGCTACGTTAGCGAACTGGTACGCGAAGCGAGTCGCAAAGCGCAGGTTTCTGGAAGCAAACCGGGAGGCCCTGCAAAGCGCTTAACGTAAACACAGCAAGTCATGTGACTTGGTAATAACACTTTTCATTGGTTCATTTCACTTTTGGTTTCCTAATGATGTAAGACTAGGTCATATAATCTAAAATGAACACTTTTGATTGGTTGAGAACTCTTGTTTTTCCCAAATGATGAAAATCCCTCCTTCTTTCCTCACTCTGACTTTCATCATTGTGAGAGAAAGACCCTTTGTGATCACTGAGCAATGGCTTCTTTAGTAGCTTCAGCTGGTGCTTCCCCACCACCTCCACCACATCCAAGGAAGAGTGGACCACCTGCTCAAGTTATAATTCAACAAGAAGAGGAAGAAGAGGAACAGGACGACGAGCACGAAGAGAGGCAGTTTTTGCCTGAGCAGCCCAGGACGTCTCACCGGAAAGAAAACTTCATTTGGCAATTTTTTAAAATTCCCAAAGGTCAGAAAAAAGTAAATGCAAGATACGTAACTTGCCTTATATGTCAAGATAGACTTCCAGAGGAACCGAGAAAAAATACAGTTTCGGAAACTACACAATGCATCGCCATATGACTAGGTGGCATCCTAACAACTACAGTGCTGCACAGTTTCGGAACGACCTAGATAATCTCCCTATTATGGCCAGAAGATCTGTTGTACCGGAAGTAACGGGACCAGAGGGCAGGGAGATGGTGCCAAATATACAAATGAAATTTGGTGAAGTAAAACACATCTGCGTATTTTGCGATGGATTCATTTCCTACGGAGAAAGAAGCATCACTCTGATCAACAGAGCTATTGACTATCATATGCAAGTTTGTACGAAACGCCCAAAATAATAAATACTTCTTTTTTTGTTTTGTTGCTCCTGTTGAGCCCTTTACAATGAATCGTTTTCATTGCCCCCTCCAAGAAAACCCCCAAAAAATATAAAACTGTTCAGAAAAATTCAAAAAAAGTAAAAAAATGTTCCGAAAAATAATAAAAAAATATAAAACAACAAAAACAATTAAAAAAAAAGTTCTTTTCAGAACTACCTCCCCGTTATTAAAAAAATTGGTACAATATTTGGAACTGTGCCAACCTCTATTTCTCTTAGTTCGCTTCCCAGTTCGCTCGCCGGTACGCGAACCGGAAGCGAACCAAAAACAGTAAGTATAAGGGAAGGAAACAGACACTTATGTTAAAAGAAAGACAGCTATAGGGGAGTAAACTAGAGATACTATTACCCGTAATCCACTGCTGATGATGTCACATATTACATCATTCATGACATGCTCAGTGACATCATCAGCAGAGGATTGCGGGTTTTATGGCAACGTGCCTTATCCACGGTTTAATAACGCTGCCTTTTGCTTTATATAAGTTTTCAAATTGTATGAAATATATACCAATAGGTCGTTATGAACCTTTAGGTAGTGCTTTTCTTCATGAGGTCTGGTCGCTTCCATACACATACAGATGTTTCAAAGATGATCAAGAAGTTTATCTGAATGGAGAGGAATGCACTGAGACGCCAGATCATTCACTAATGTGTAGGCACATACAGTTACACGGTTCATGCAACAAACACCGACCAAATATGGCTTGCGTGTTGCAAGGCACGCCAGTTCCTGCTATCATCCCCACGTTCAAGTTGTTGGAAAATGGTAGTTATTTGATGCTCAATAATGAAGATTGTTCTGAGTTAATTAAAAGTATTCCTTTTATCGTAACAGTAAGTGAACGGGTTATTTGCTGCAGAAATGTTCTATTTCCTCCCACACATGAACATAGGGAGTTTTCAATCTGGCCACAAATACCAACCTTGGGACAGATTTCAACGGCATGGCAAGAATAAGAGCTCTTTTGTCTCAGAGAGAGGTGGCCTTGAGTTCGGCCCGTGAAACTTTCGTGCTTCACATAGCGAACACCCGTACAGAGGTGCAGACCCTTTTCAATTCAGATTTGCCTTTCAATTTCAGCAAGATGGTTCCGACTATCTTTAACGCATCCTCCACAAAGGCCCTGGCGCACTTTTTTAAAGTTGTTACCAGTGGTCTCGTGACTTCATTTGAGAAAATCTTTGGAGTCATCCCTGCTTCCTTTCATTCTATTTTCTCCACTCTGGTTCGTGGATTGGCATTTTTACTTGCATTACCAGCGGACGCTCTTGTGCTTTTTTACATTTTTAAATATGGATGTCCCTCCTATGCAACCTCCCACCCTGCAGCTGCTGACACTGTTCCGCAATCGCATGCTAGAATATTATGGCACAATGCCGTTGGCGATATTAAGCACGGCATATGGATTATCTTTTCGATTCTCCTACTTCACCTGTGTCCAGCCTGTATTTCACTGCCTGACCTGTGATTTCGATTGGGCCATTGATTTGTGTCTCTGCGGACCGGTTTCTCCTGACGTCGACTTTAATCAGCTGATGACTCCTATCATTACTCACGAGTTGGTTTGTCCTGGCGAAAGGATTATGGCTGTGGCATTGATGCATGGACTACTTGGTCCCTGGAATTTACTGGCGGCAGCACAGTCTTTCTTGGAACAGAGCTTTCTTGAAAACCCACCGAGCTGTCCTCTGATGGTGATAGAGGATCCGGTGCTGGGAGAGCACGTATGTTCTTTTCCGCTTTTAAATTGGATGGCTGAACTGTTTTCGGATGAAGACGGTGACTTCCTATTGGAGGCTGTTGCAGCTTATTTTGCATACACAGTTATGTCATAGACCTTTTTCATGTTTGATATGCTGAGTACTAGCCTTTCATTGACAATTCATTGACTTATTTGTCAAGTTTTTATTATTTACCTTGCCTATTGGCTTAAGACTCGATAAAGTACTTGGCTGTTTTATTTTTCTTTAGCATTAAATTTTCCTAGTTTTTAATGCTTTACCTTGCGGACCGTCCACATATAAACTTGCAATCTGCTCTCATGAGATGGCACTTCTATTATCTTATTCAGTTCGTTTCCGGATCATGGGGAGGTGTCATCTAGGTCCTGGATATCTTTACACCGTGTTAAGTTAGCATGGGCTCATTACCGGTTTAAACGCCATTTTTCCTTTTTTGCAACTTCTGCACACGACACTTAGTTGTTGCTTTAGCTTTCCACCTAGTAGTTCATCGTGGTTTACATGAGAATAATATGTTATTGCTCTACTATCTGCTTTGCTTGTTAAACTATATCTGTACAGCGAGTGCTAAAGTTTCAAGAACAACACGATACAGAATTGTTATGAGGTCTGATCTCCACGACTTCATACTCATAACATAAGTGCAACTTCTGCCAATTCTGGGCATGAGGCGGGTTTTATATTGCTTTGCCGAACACACATACACAACAGTTGATGCGGTTCACATGAAGAGAGAGCTGGTGTATGCTGATGTGATTCCTTCAAATCTAAGACACTAAAGTATGGGCACGCCCTAAACCAACACAAAGAGACCTTCTTAGCAAATAATATAATATGTGTATTAGGGAGGGTGAGATATAAGCAGCCGCGGGCCGTGGAGGGAGTTACGGTGAGGCAGGGAGGCGGGGAGGGGGAGAAGCAGGGTGGAGCCCTCTCTACCTTGCCCCTCCCCCTCCCCGCCTCCCTGCCCCACCGTAACTCCCTCCACGGCCCGCGGCTGCTTATAAGTGTTGCTAACTCTTATTCATTTACAGCATGTTAACATACTGTCACCATTCGCTTTTTATGTACTAGTAACTATGCTGGTAATTTTGCTACTGATAATATGTGTACTTGTATTCTCCACCCTGCTTCTCCCCCTCCCCGCCTCCCTGCCTCACCGTAACTCCCTCCACGGCCCGCGGCTGCTTATAAGTGTTGCTAACTCTTATTCATTTACAGCATGTTAACATACTATCACCATTCGCTTTTTATGTACTAGTAACTATGCTGGTAATTTTGCTACTGATAATATGTGTACTTGTATTATCTAAGATACTACGCCTGAGAAGACGGCATTAGTAAATAAACATTTCAAATACACATGTGTTCTTCTTAACTCCATGTTCTGGTTTCTAAGAAATATATAACGACCGACTGTTCATGAGTTCCACGTATCCTGAGGTACTATAAGTTCATATTCTGGATTGTCTAAACATTGAGAGTTTGTTATATCCAATGTGACACTGTACCTAGCTTACTAAGGAGTTTTTGATTACTAACGTGAGTTTTGGGACACCCTAATTCGCCGAGGTTCCAATCCTCTGTCCACAGTTCTGTGTGAGAACAGAAACCCTGCGACAGGGGCACCCCCCGACCCTTGCTGGAGCTTCATCACACTTGCGATACAACTCCAGCAATGCGCCACCTTTACGGCACAGATACATCACGCATCTGTGCTGTTTTTGCCCCATGATGCGCCGCATTGTAAATGCAGCACACCATAGGTGACGGAACAGCGGCACAGAATGACTAACACATCCCTGGTGATGCGCCAGTCATCATAAATGTATCCCTATGCTTCTTATCTTGTTAGAGATGAACCGCCATATGTATCATCAAAGTTTTTTGCATTTCCTAAATAGCGAACTTTAAGGAATAAATAGCGATTCTTTACCATTCCTAGTTTGCGATTAGCTATTTGCTAATTACAAATTACCCATTCATTTCCTTCATTTCCATAGGGCGGTTGGACTCACTTTTAGCTCGAACGGCTGAATGGATTTCCACGAAACTTGGCAAAATTGTAGGGACTGGTAGCCCGATGTGCCTTTGCTATGTCTCAAGATATATGCTCCAGTGGTTTTTACGAAAATTAACTTTGAAAAATATATATTGGGCTACATTGGCCTATATATATGTTGGAGCCCAAATGTAGCCCAATGTAGCCCAATGAAGCCCAATGTAGCCCAATGTAGCCCAAAGATGGCCGCCAGACACACAAAAAAACAAATGTAGCCCAAATATCAGCCAGATGTAGCCCAACTATAGCCCAGTGACAGAATGACCAATCAGCTTCGCAAACCTCCGTTACGCGAAGCGGAGCGCTGTTACAGATATATATCTTTTTTTGAACGTTAATTTCTCAAAATCCACTGGAGCACATATATTGAGACCTAGCAAAGGCACATCGGGCTACCAGTCCCTAATATTTTGCCAAGTTTCGTGCAAATCCATTCAGCCGTTTTATTATTATTATTATTTTTTTTTGCCCCGCGGGGCCCTTTTAAAACCTCCACATCAAACCTAGGGGGTCAGCGAGGATCTACTATGGCCCCTTATAGTTATTTCCCCCTTTGTTTTGACCTCCTCTTGTCTCTCGATCCTACCGAGAGACAAGATGGCGGCCGCTACGGACTTTTTGGAATGTTGACAGACGCCGGAGAACCAATCAGCTTCGCTTCACAAAGCTCCGTTGCGCGAAAAGTACGCGTCCTGGGACGCTGCCAGGTCCGCTGTTACAGATATATATCTTTTTTTAAACGTTAATTTCTCAAAATCCACTGGAGCACATATATTGAGACCTACAAAAGGCACATCGGGCTACCAGTCCCTACAATTTTGCCAAGTTTCGTGCAAATCCATTCAGCCGTTCGGGCTAAAAGTGAGGCCAACCGCCCTATGGAAAACTCAATGTTAAAAACACGTTTTGGGACCCCCCTTTTTTCTCGGCCCCCCCTTGACGAACCCCTCCCAAATTTTCAAGGGCTGCTCAGAAACAAAATGTGCCATTTTCCTGAAAATTTCAGCCAATTCCGTCCACAAACGCCAAAGTTATTAGACATAGAATTTTCAAAAATCCCATAGAGAAAAAATCCTAACTATATATACCTACTGGCGACCGCCAGTAGGTAATATATATATATATATATATATATATATATATATATATATATATATATATATATATATATATATATATATATATATATATATATATATATATATATATCCCTGAAACCTAACAGAACATGTAGTCCTTTTTCTATGTCTGTGCCCGTCCCGGTTTTTAATTTTGAAAATCTGGTCACCCTAGGTTAGGAAGACGAGAGAGATTTTGAAAGATACAGCTCAAAGAGAGGTAACTACGAGACAACTAGGGATGGAGAAAGGTGAGAAAAAGCTGAATATGAAAGAACAAATTCTGAGAGAAAAGAGAGAGAGGCAGTGGGGGAGAAAATAGACAGGGGGGTGGTGGGGCACGCTGGATATAAGTAGTAAGGTGAATAAGACATACCAGACAGAGGGGTCCACAAGTATGTGATAGAAAGGCGAGACTAGTAGGGAAAAAAACAAACAGTGAGAGAGAAATATAACAGAGCAATCAGCGTAAAACGGGCAGCACACCACAGACTGAACAATCTGTGTGTGAAACAGAAAAGTTACAAAGAGACAGCACAGTGTGTGTGAGAGAAACCAAGAATGAGAGAGAAATACTGCGGAAACAGCGAAGTGTGTATGAGAAACAGTGAACGAGAGAAAAATACTGCAGAGACGAGAGTGACAGACAAGTAAGAGGGAAAAGATCACTAACAGAAAAGAGTAAGAGGACGTTACAGAAAACCAGATAGGCGAGAGCTTGAAGAAAAAAAGGAGATGGGTGTTCAATAGACAATCATATCAGAAAGAACACAGAGAGAGCGAAGCAGTTGAAATAGAAAAGGCAAAGACGACAAGAGGACAGATAAGACCGAGGAGAGAGACAATGGTAGGATGAAATAAGAGATAAAGCACGGAAAGGAGACAGGTTAGGAGAGATGTGAGGGATGGACAAGTGAGATGAGGGAGACATTGGGAAATCAAGAAAGCCTGAAGTACGTGAGACACCTCTTTCCACCCTAAGGGAGTTTGAAGACCACGCCGCCTCTTTCCATACTGAGGGCATTCAAAGACCACTTTTAATAAAAAAGAGGAGGGAGAGAGCGGGGATCGTTCTGATCCAGAGGGCTTGGATTACCACTCAAGGAGGAGTGGAAGGTCCAGCCACAGTCAGAGCCCAAGGCCACCTCTTCCCACCCTAAAGGTCTTCGAAGACCACGCCACCTCTTTCCATTCTAAGGGCGCTCGAAGACCACACCACCTCTCTCCTCCCTAAGGGAGTTTGAAGACCACACTGCCTGTTTCCATCCTGAGGGAATTCGAAGACCACGCCACCTATTCCCACCCTAAGGGCGCTCGAAGACCACACCACCTCTTTCCACCCTAAGGACATTCAAAGACCATGCCACCTCATTCTACCTTAACAGCATTCGAAAACCATGCCACCTCTTTCTACCCTATCGGCATTCCAAGACCATGCCACCTCTTTCCACCCTTGCACTCGAAAGATCTAAAGTAGTAGAGTGGCTGTTCAGCTCCAGGCCTTCTGAGCGCAAAAAAGAGAAATAAAGTACTAAGTGCATTTCTAATGGACCGTAGGTCCCTTCTCGGCCTTTCAAACATGCACAGTTTATATGGTTCACAGCTCTTGAGTCCTAGCATTCTGTTACAGCGGTAGGGCCTGACAGGCTCGGATTGGTAACGCGGGCAATCGGGCAATGCCCGACGGGCCGGTGTCACAGTTCCTGCTGTGTGCTGCTTTTTTGAGCAGTCTGGGGCCGATTTGGGCAGTGTCTCTATTTTCAGCATACAGCCAACGGCCCAGTGGGTGGCTGAGTGGCCTTTCTGCAGGCAGATGGGCGCTCATTAACACCCCCCTTACCCGTCCCCCCCCCCCGCCCCCCCGCCAACACCGGTAAACCCCCGGTTAAGCAATAGATCACTCCCTTTGTCTCGCTGGCCGGCTCATTAATGTATGCACATACTGAGCGGGGCAGGGGGCCTCAGTAGAAGTGGCCTCACTTGTTTTCAGGTTTGTTTCACAAGTGTAAACTAATGCGTGCATTTTTTTAAGCCCCCCCCCCTCCTGCTTTTTAATGTAATTGCGCTGAAGCAGTGAGTTGAGGAAAGCCATTATGCAAATGGGGGCCGATTTTTTTTTTTTTTTGTGTGTGCCCGGGCCGATTATCAATACCAGAGCAATGATCGGCTGTACGTCAGTGTTCTAGGGGCGTGATGTAGGTCCTGCGTCCCCTGAGGTGCAGTTGGGGGCCCCACCTTGGGAAGCCACATTCCACTCAAAGCCACTGGCGTAACGAACATTGAGGGGGCCTCCCTGCAAGGTATGTAGAGGGGCCCCCTCCGGGCTCAATTAGGAGCTCTCCGGACAGATTGCAGTGCCGAGGGGGCCCCCTGGAGCTTCGGGCCCCCCACACCGCGTGGGCTGCGGGGGCCTGAGTTACGCCCCTGCTTAAAGCGTATGAAAATCTGTGAGTTATGAGGGGCTCACCACTGCTGTCAGCCTGCATAAGCCACTAACAGATGGGCCGGCGTATGGTGCCCGTGTTGTGCGAAAGAAAGGCCAGTGCGATGACGCGATGTAGTCTACAGGATTTCACAAACTGCTTGATAGTTAGATGTGTGTACGTTTTAGCTTTAGTGCATTGCAAAATGTACTTCTATTTTTTAACTTCTACTATTTCAGCATTTAAATAAAGGTGAGGGGATTTTTTTTTTTAACCAATGTTCTACAATATTCTTTCTCGGTAAATAATCGTTTCATAATATTACATCCAATATAGCATGCTTTGGCAATTAAAGTGACGCACTTCAGAGTGAAGAGATGTGGGTTTAAAAAAAAGCACTGTTTGATTTCTTCTACTACTAATTCAATTTTGTAAACTTTCTCAGAGAAATGTAGTATGTGGGCACCTAACAGGTGCTGCCGATGTACATATTTCCATGTTGTTAGTCAGTGACTGTGGGCGTATTCTCATGTTGTAAGTCAATGACTGTGGACGTATTCCCATCTCGTAGAACTATTGACGTTTTCCCATGTTGTAGGGCATTGACTATGGATGTATTTCCATGTTGTGCGTCAATGACCTTGGACGTATTCCCATGTTGTAGGTCAATAAGTATGAACGTATTTCCATGTTGTAGGTCAATGACTATGGATATATTTCCATGTTGTAAGTCAATGACTATGGATGTATTCTCATGATGTGAGTTGATGACTATTGACGTATTCCCATGTTTTAAGTCAATGACTATGAATATATTTCCATATTGTAAGTCAATGACTATGGATGTACTCCCATGTTGTAAGTCAATGACTATGGATGTATTCCCATGTTGTAGGGCAATGACTATGGATGTATTTCCATGTTGTACGTCAATGACCTTGGACATGTTCCCATGTTGTAAGTCAATGACTATATCCTTCCTGTCTGTTGCGTGGCCAGCAATGAAGAAGCAAAAGAACAAGGCAATGATTCCGCCCAGAGAAAAGTTTGTTTGGACTTTTTCAGACCTTAAGAATAGCATGTGTTATATATATTTTTTGGTGCTGCTGTTCAGCATTTAAATAATGAGGAGAGGAATTTTGTTTTTTTATCAGTATTGTGGAACATTAATTTATGTTATCATGAACTAACAAATGGACTTCAATGTAAAGATATGAGACAATGACGATGCAATAGATCACAAGCACAAGCCTGATTAGAACTGAGGACTCTGTTTCCATGCAGCTATTCTGAAATGTATAGATTTGGTGGCCATTTTGTCGCTTTTGTTCAATGGATATGGACTGACGAGAGGCTGCCGTGCCCGGTGTATTCTCACATAACTTAACATATACACCACTTATAGAATACACTTTTAGACTCTATAGTTACAAAGCGTGCGATGGACCTTATTAAGATTGGGGGGGACGATTAATGAGCATTCGGACATCTGAGTAATTTACTGTTGCTCCCCCGGCGGACATCCCATCCCCCAAATCTAGAGTTATCTGCCGGCGCAACGGACAACTCTTAACATTAGCAGGAACCTCGTCAATGCTGTATAGCTTTGAGAGAAGCTCTGTCCATCGCCTGTTGTTTTTGCATTTGTCACCCCGAGTGGGACGGGTATGCTCAGACGTGAGTCCCGTGCTCTCCATGCCACTGGAATCAAGCTATCCAGGCTGATGAGGGCTGAAAGCCCAAAACCGGTCCTTGGATGCTGGTTTCCAGTCCAGGGAGGACCTGGCTTGGCAGTTCGGGCTTGACTGTTCCCATGGGGCACAGGGTCTAGACTGATTTGCATATGGCTGGGTCCAAACTGGAATGACATGGTGAGCAAAAAAACAATGGATTTAGGCCCAGATCTCTGTACTGGGTGAATGTATGACATTGTTCTGCATTCTGTCCATCACCTGTTGTTTTTGCATTTGTCACCCCGAGTGGGACGGGTATGCTCAGACGGAGTCCCGTACTCTCCATGCCACTGGAATAAAGCTATCCAGGCTGATGAGGGCTGAAAGCCCGAAACCGGTCCTTGGATGCTTGTTTCCAGTCCAGGGAGGACCTGGCTTGGCAGTTCGGGCTGGACTGTTCCCATGGGGCACAGGGTCAAGACTGATTTGCATATGGCTGGTTCCAAACTGGAATGGCATGGTGAGCAAAAAAACTATGGATTTAGGCCCAGATCTCTGTACTGGGGTGAATGTATGACATTGTTCTGCATTCTGTCCATCACCTGTTTTTGCAATTGGTACTATGATAGGCAACGCTGGCAGGGAAAATGTGTGGTGCAGACTGCCTTGGCCTCCTAAAGAGGGAGTGCCCTGGCGTTTTTTTTTGTTTTACAAATTAAGCACTGGAAAGTGTAGGGTGAATGAAGCAGTATTGGGCCCTTGAGCGCTGAAGATATGAATCTGCCACCAACATTCATCTGCCAGCCGAAAGTAATTGTTAATCCGATCTGTGCTGTGTTTGCGCGGTCCGCCAAGGGTCATAATGATGCCTCGAAATTAAAAAGAATGTTCAAGTTTTATATTACAAAGTCTGGGACCAGTAAGGTGATCCTGCAGCGCGCGCTTGCATGAGCAGCATTGGGTTTCTTCCCTGTCACGTGACGCTCTGAATAAACCATTTGAAAACATCACAAATGATTTTCACCTATAGAGTGCAGTGCGTCGTACAGTTGTCACTAGATGGAAAACGAATGCATTAGAAATAAGATAGTTCTTTCAAATCCTTTTTGGACATATTGTTTTAAAATGCATTGCAAAAAATAGTGCCTTAGCCTCTGCTCCCGTGGTTCAGGCGTGCATAACCTACGCCGGTTTTCCAACGCCCGCTTGACGTGATGAGGCTGTTATTGTGGCGGAGAGGGGGAGCCATTAAAATAGACTGAGACAATGTTGCTTAATTGCTTCGCCAAAGACTCTGTTTCGTTTTTGTTTTTAGGCATTTTTGTTTTAGATTTTACCTTTTTTGTATCCTAACAGGTTAATGGATATGTATTCTTCCTAGTTCTGTTTTTTTCAATTACCACTTATTCTTTTCTCTTGATTTTTTCTTTAATCATTTTTGTAATTATGATTTTTTTCTATTTTCGTCATTGATTTTTTTTTTTTTTTTTTTGGTATAAACGTCTAGGATGTGTCTTTGATTATTTAGTTGCTGGGTTAGTTTTTCCTTTGTTTGTTAAACGTAGCACCAGGCACATTTCTTCTGACTGTCTCCTTGCTGCTTAGCCCAATCTACCAAAGGAGGGCAAAGCTACCCTAATTGTAACATGTTTGCTCCTGAGGAACGTATGTTTGTGGGAATATGAGTACTTGCGGCTTACTGCGTCCCAGTGCTCGAGAGAATGACTCCCCACACCCCACATAGAGTTCTCCCACTTGGGAACCTCCTACCTTCAGGAGAAGTGCTGGTTCCGCTGGCTCTGGGTTTTGGACACGATGATGGCAATTGTTCATGCAAAACTGTCTGCAAGGGGTAGTAACACTGTCCAACGAGTGCAAAAACTCCGAGCTCAAACCAATTCTTCACGCTTCCAAATTGCTTACAAGCAGTGTCCTAATTGGATGCAGAAAACACCAATCACCCAGGGTAATATTTAAACGCTTGTGGTTTCGCACCTGTTATCGCAGGAATCTCTTCGGGTATGCCCTGTGTTTCATTACACTTAAACCAAGGCCTGTCTTCAATTACTGGCTGTTACTTCAGATAGGATAGGACATTTGAGGTGAAGAAAAGTCACTTTGTGTAGGATTGTCTCGTCAGTCAAGTGTAAATAGCATGGTTTAGTTCCTGGTCTCCTGCTGACACGGGTTTCGCTCGAACTACCTGACCACAGTAGTGGGGGCACATAGAGTACTTTCGAGGACCCTTGGGCAGCATATGTCTGTAGCCGCTGTGTTGCTTTATCGAGTTTGACCATATCAGCCTACACCAAATACCACATTCTCTACATTGCTCACCACTACGTCACAGGGCAAGTATGAAACTCCTCTTCTTACCTCTGCTCATATGTACAATCCAAGGTATGTGTAAATATAGGTACAAATAGTTATTACATACCTAGCTTGTCATGTAGTGCTTAGGTGGGAGATTCATGTGATATACCAAGGGCTTTAAGTGGGCCGGGTCTCAGTCATTTCATTTGAATTTCGCCTGCTTTTTCTGCCTTTGTTTTGATGCATTTCGTCTTTCTTGGTCTGCTCTTACGAGGCAGGCCACCAGAACGCAGACCACCAGACAGTGTTTCTTATTTTGCGTTGCTGAAAATTCCCTTGTTCTGTGGTCTTGGAAAATCCACAAATTTTCAGCCAGTTATTCCAATTATGGAGATTTGAGCAGTTTTGCATTGCAATTCCTAAATGCCTTATCATAAATTTTGAACAAACATAGCAGACAGTGTTATTGAAGATTTTCCTCTGACACAAAACAAGAACCCCGTGTGGGCGGTGTGATGCCATGAATGAATGCGCGCCTATTCACACGTCTTGTTTGGCTTTCCGAGATGGCATTTGGTCCTGCGGTATGACGTCACTCGGCGTCCCACAAGGCCACGTTTTGTGAGGACCGCCATTGGCTAGGAATCTGTCTTAGCATCTTTGTTTGAAAATGGAAATGAGACATTGAAGCGCCGAATGCTGTTTGCACAGCTGGAATCTGAATATGTCCATGCTATTTGTACAGAGGAGAGCTAGATAAATATTCTGTGGCACAAGATGTGTTTATTCATCAGCTGACGGCATTTTGTCAGAGTGGGAGTTATGCTAAGAAGTGGTTCACCCACACAAGATGTTGTGATGGGTTGAATCTTAAAGATGACCGGACCTTGCATATGTTCACTTATTGCAGTTTGGCCCTTAATGACTGTATTAATAGACCTCCTTGAGAGTGTAATTCAGGCCCAATTTCAATGCACTGCGTGGTCTGTCTTGCTTTAGGTGCGACTAACACACTCGGGGTTTTACGATAATTGTGCAGCAGGTGCAGGGGCACCAAGTCAGGGACTGCGACGGGCGGAAGGCGCCATAATATGGCCTTTTTTTACTGCCCAACAGAGAGGTCCAGATAACACTGTAGCACTGGAGTGTTTAGCATCCTTGCTACTCAACAGACCATCTTCCAAGCTCTACTGCTTTAGTCCTCTTTTAGGTAGCACCCCAAGGCTTAATGATGGCTTCGGGTCACTGGGCCTCAAATGGTCCATCGAGGGAGCTTGAGCCCAGTTCTTCATGGTAAGTCTTACTATGGTGGGGTAATTGTTAGAAGGTCACCTCTAGGCGCTGAATACAACCCATGAGGTTTTTTTAAGCAGGTATTTACAGGTGAACTGAAGGAGCGTCCAGAAACCTTTTCTTGGCCCATGGCTCATCTCCTGTGAAGACAGACGTGTAAGAATCTACTGTCTACACCAGTGAGGAAACATCTGGTACCAACCAGTTATGGGGATACCCGTCAGCGCAAGCAATATTTGTTAACCAGCGAGTACGCACCACTACATTTTGTGACGCTGCTGTTAAATTATTCAACATATCAGCCACGTTCTGAAGCATATTTAGGGATTTAACTCACTCAGAAGCTTTTTGTTATCCTGGGCATGTGCTCCGATTTGCAATGTCAAAATATTAATGGGCGTTTCACCCAACGACTTGGTAGCGCCTGTAAGTGAAACGCACAAGATGATGGACGGAATATTGCACATTGGCAAAACATTCACCCCCAGTCACAGATCTGGGTTTAATCCATCGTTATTTTGCTCACCAAGCCACCCCAGTTCAGACATGGCCATATGCAAATCAGTCTTGACCCTGTGCCTCATGGGAACAGTCAAAGCCCGAACTGCCAAGCCATGTCTTCCCTGGACCGGATCGAGCATCCTAGGACCGGTTTCTGGCTATCAGCCGTCTTCAGCCAGGATAGCTTGACTCCAGTTGCTTAGTGAGCACGGGACCCACGTCTGGGCATACCCTTCCCACATAGGGTGAACAGCAAAACACACAACATGATGGACGGAATGTTGCACAATGGCTAAACATTCACCCCCAGCCACAGATCTGGGTTTAATCCATCGTTATTTTGCTCACCAAGCCACCCCAGTTCAGACATGGCCATATGCAAATCAGTCTTGACCCTGTGCCTCATGAGCAAAGTCCAGCCCGAACTGCCAAGCCATGTCTTCCCTGGACCGGAATCAAGCATCCTAGGACCGGTTTCTGGCTATCAGCCGTCTTCAGCTAGGATGTGTTTTGCTGTTCGCCCTATATGGGAAGTGTATGCCCAGACGTGGGTCCCGTGCTCGCTACGCCACTGGAGTCAAGCTAACCTGGCTGATGACGGCTGATAGCCAGAAACCGGTCCTAGGATGCTTGATTCCGGTCCAGGGAAGACATGCCTTGGCAGTTCGGGCAAGATGGCGCTTACAGTACCCTAATACTGACAGGACAATGACAATAATCTAATAGTTCTCTGGCGTGTGGATTGGTGCAAATAACTGGGTCAATCCATTGAACCTGCAGCCACAGTTGTTCCATTTCATAACAATGTATTAAATTAGAGGTGAGCGGATTAGTGCGCGATTGGCCAACGGGATGTGTATGTCCGTATCCCTTGTCCGCTGAGCTCCTTTCTGCTGCTGCCACCTTCCCCTTAGGACAGTCTGTGGCCTCCTGTCTTTAGGGAGGCATGGGTTGCTTACGCTACATTGATTGGCTGATACCCAACAAATCAGAATGGGAGAAAAGGGAGATGCAGGCTCCTTAGTGGAGAACTGTCCTGCAATCTGCTAGGGAGGGCTGTTGAGGGAGGCTGTAGGGTGGACTCAACAACCCCACAACTCATCGACATTCGTTTTATTGATCTCTGAACGGTGAAACACTGAGTTGGCCCTTGTGGCTTAGAAGCCCCATGGAGTTGGGGAATGGTGTATGGTTAGTACCAAAACGAATACAATTTGGTCATAAAAAAGTCGCATGGAGATCGCTGCAGCAAATTAAAACAATTATAATAAATCGTGATCATGTCAATTTCCAAATGCGTCTCTGGCAAAGTACTATAGAAAAAGGAACAAGCAAAAAACAAAACCATGCTTGAAAGATGTTAACACTTAAAAGATAATACAGATGCATTTGCGCTGATTTAATTTTATATTGAAATGCGCACCATAATAAGGTAGGAGATGTGATTTTTTTCACAATTTTCCAAATTTTTCACTGCATTTTTCATCCTGGCCATGCCATGTATACAGATATTTATGTTATTATTGCAGCGCCAGAGATTGAATATATCTTCCATTGCTCAGCACTTTGTGGCTTATGTTTCGAAGGCGTGTTTTCACTTAATTACAATTCACAGAACAGAGCACGTAAAATATCCCTGCACGTGCCAAATTGCAGTGAGAGATCGTCTCTTCAATCGTGTCTTGACTTAAGCACACAAACAGTTTACAGAGGCAGTTTATTGGAGGGCTTCAGTAAGCCTTAACTGCAGTGCCAAGCAGCTATTTTTAACTTCAAGGGGATGGTTTTCAGTGCTGACAGCATTGCTACTGATTGCAAAGCACGTTCGGTTGGAGCACTCCCGTTTACATGCAAAAGGGATTTCCAAGAAAGAAATAGCAGTATGTAAAAATAAATTATTTGGTGAACAGAGGAATAAACGAGGAAAGCGGGATGTTTTAGTCCTTTGACCCCTTAGTTTTGAGAGATAACATTAAATATAGGTGTAGTTTCTTCTCTGAGGTAGAGATTAACGTTGACATCTTTTTTTTACACAGTCCAGTTTCATAAGGAGTCTGGCTTTAGCTTACATAAGCGAGTCACGTCTTTCTACTGCTGTACCCATCCATCACCAGGCCTGTTCAGGGTACGGGGAGGAGAGGGGAAGGGGGTCTTGAGGGCCTGAGCTCGATGTCTTCTGATATGCCACCCATACAGTCACACTTTGCACTCACTTTCACACACTGTAATTGTCACCTGCACTCACGTTCACACACTCATTGTTACTCGCACTTTGGCGCTTGCGCGCACTTTCACCCACTATAATTGTCACTCCCACTTTGGCACTCACGGTCATTTTCACACGTTGTCACTCAAACTTTGGCACTCACCTTCGCACCATCTGTCTATTACACACTTGAATAATTTCACACACACACATTTATGCACACAAACATTCTTCTCTCACACCTCGGTCAATCAGTCAATCAGGGTTCTTGTAGAGTGCGACTGGGTTGAGGAGGGGGGGGGGGGGGTTCTGCTGTTGAGTCGAAGAGCCAGCTCTTGAGGTCCTTCCTGAATTGAGGCAGTGACGGTGATTGCCTGAGATGCAGAGGCAGGGAGTTCCAAGTCGTCGTAGAGAGGTAGGAGAAGGATCTTCCTCCAGCCGAGGTCACTGTGGGATAGTGGCCATGGCCCGAAGGAGAGATATCTGGTCGGTGCGTAAATGTAAATGTGTTGGACTTGTAAAGCGCACAGCTGCCCGTAAGCGTCCCGGCGCTTGCTTAGGGAACCCGTCCTGGTATTCCCCTGTGAGAAACCCCGGCAGGGTGTCCACAAGGTGAAAGCCAGGCATCCCGCCGCGAGGGGCCGTAGTGGAGATTAAGCAAGCTATTGCCCAGAGTTGCAGAGTGTGACCCCGTGAGTTGAGTAGGCACCAGAGCGAGAATTGTCTAGTCCGTGGAATTTTGAGCCCGAGACCCGCCGAGGCGGGGAATCGAACCCTGGTCCACGGTCGATCTCAGCTTCCGGGTCTGCCGCCTCTAACCACTGAGCCACGCTTCTCCACGCGTAGAAGGAGAGACGGTGGTTGAGGTATTCTGGTCCGGTCATGGGGACTTCACTCATATGTAATGTAAACAAGATTTCCAAAGTGCACTATCACCCCACGTGTATCCTGGCGCCGACTGACAGTGATACATGTCACTTGTTTACCCACCAGATGAATAACCTGCACTACCTCCTAGGCAAAAGAAATGTTTTAAGATTTTCCCTAAACTGAAGGTATTCTTCTATTTGTCTGATATCGGGCGGGAGATTATTCCACAGATCGGCATATCATATCATCCGTAGAGTCGCTCCTTCACACTCACACACTTAGAAAAGGCATAAAAGCGACCTTCAGTTGGTTAAGTACGTCTGATGTCACGGATACTGAAAACCTTTAATACATTTAAAAACAAGTGTATGTGCAGTCTTTATAACATTGCTTCATGATGGGCAACAAAAGTTTTTCTGGGGTTATGGTCCTGTTATGACCCTTGACAGTTTCCTATCTCTGGTGACCTTTAAGAGAGCTCTTCACGTCGGGCGGGTTCTGCCTCCAGTATTATGCTTGTTACACCCACCTGTAGGTACAGAGTTATGTTTAACACATAGAGAGAGAAGCGGGCAACCTGGGTAGAGGCAACACAGACCTGCAACTCTAGACACAGGAGGATGACCTGCCTGCAGCACAGCACCCCCTAGTGACGGAAACAAGCCTGAGCCTGGAGAGGATATTGAATAAATGCCTCTTGCTTTTCAAAGAAATATTACCCTAATGCCTCCTACCACGCATTCAACATTTGAGGACAAACCAACCTAATTGTTATAAGAGGATTTCCTTCTCATACTCCACTTCGATTGCACAGAGACCAATGACTGGAAGGGCGACAAGTCGCAACACCACATGGGTGAAAACAAAACTCAGTGCTGCCTTACACCTTCCCTAAACTGGAAACCATACGAGTTCCTCAGTAAACATACCATCCACATAATTGTACACTTTACAGGGAGTCACTGAATCTGTGAAACCGCCGATAATATCACAAAAATAGTGAGTGAGTGAAAGTTGATGCATGGATAGACTGGCTAATGAGTGAATGAGATAGTTGGTCACTGAGTGACTGGTTAAAGAAGTTATGCAGGTGCAAAGGTCTCAAGGTAGATAGGTGGGTGCATGATGAGTTAGTGAATGGGTGCGCATCGATCATAGGGCAGATGGATGCACGAACGTTGAGTGGATGAATGAGTGAGCACATTGATGAATGTGCACATTCGCAAAGAGATTAGTGGATGGATGAGTAGTTGACGGACAGGTGAGTGGTTCGATGAGTGAATGTGACGGATTGCTTCAGCTTGCCAGGTCTTATGGTCAAGCGGTCCACGGGAGCAATACAAGCCAAGTGATGGGGCTGACCCTGGGCCCGCTGCAGCCGGGATCTGATGGGTCCCTCTGGCTAAAAGGCTTATTCTGAAGAATGCGTAGTTCATCCTGTGCCAAGACCCCGCACTTTGCAGAGAGGGCCCTGCACACGCCGGCTGCTGTGGAAGGCATATGTGAGATTTCACCCTTTTAAGAGCGAATAAACCACGTAGCAAAAGGGCTTAAGTGCAGGGGTCAAGTCCCTTTGGTGCAGCAGGTGCAGTGGCACTAGGGCCTGAGGGGCCCACTGAACGCTGATTATTGCTGTATTTTATCATTTAAGCATCAGCTGGGGGACTCGTTTTCTTTCTTGTACCAGGGTTCATGTCAATCTGGATAAGTTACTGCACAACTGACTTTACTCTGATACTTCCAGGTCTAGCCAGCGCTAGATACAACTGTGCAAATAAAATAAAATAAATAACTGTGGCTGACCACTGATCACCCCTGTAGGGGCACAATGAACCCACCCAGGACTACAGCAGCTGATACAAGAAGTCCAGGCTATATACCACTCAGTCACTTTGCGTGAACGGCTTTATTCTTCAGTACCATTACTTTCCATACTGATCTTCTTTGTCGTACTTCCTCGAGTCGGTTTAATCTGCCCCTTTCGTTATTTTAAACAGGTCATGACATATCTCTTACTTTCAGCTAGTGACCTTTGAACCGTGCAGCTCTATTATTATGCGTGGGTGCAAATGATCACTTGAAATTAAGGTGCCAGGATATCATCTTCATCTTTCAAAGTCATCAGCTGTGCAAATAAGAAGACATGCAGTTCCAAGAAGAAGCTGCAGTGCTTTCATGTTGAAGGTCTTCATTGATCTTCAATGGCATACTGTCCTCTTGTGGCCATAATATGTATTGCTCTTATGATCAGCAAAATTATACAATAGATGTGACTTTATTTCATCCGTATTTAATTGCCTGCTTTGCAAATAAGATTTTTTTTTTACAAAAGCTTGTGCAATATATCTGAGGCCTTTTTTGTTATTGGTTTTGAATGATATATAGTGCATATAAATTGTAATCAGGGAGAGTTATATTGACAGATCTCAGTGTTAAATCCACTAGTGCTGAAGTGCGCTGTTAACTTTGCCAAGATAAGAGCCATGGGTCACCCTCACCTGGCATTCCTGCTATGAACATGTGATAGGGCGCAGATGAAAATTAGAATTCCTAACGGATAAAAGCAACAACTTTTAAAGAATACGTTTAGATGGTTACATTGCAAAACTGATGTTTACATAAAAAAATGCCAAAGTTTGAAACAATTTGAGTTACCTACATTTTCTACCTTGAGCTTAGCATCTTTTCCCCAAGTGATATTTTATTTTCATTCGTTTTATTGATATTTTCAGGGTTTTTTGTTTTGTTACCACATTCACCTTCCTGCTCTTTGCAATGTCCACCTGTATTTGTCATTTCTGTGATGCTGAGACTGCAACAAGCTCCTTTTATATGGCCTTTTAACCCCTTGGCTGCTGCCGTCGGCCAGCGGTCGTCACGTGCACTACCTTGGTAGTGCTGCGAATGTCCGTTAGCCGACGGTGCCCCACCCGTTTTCCGAACGTTCAGCACTGGAGCTGAACGTTCGACGCAGGCAAGGTGTTAATAAGTCTGTACTATTTTTGGATTGTAGTGGAAGGGGGTGCACCATGGGTAAGCTCCACCAATGGGTTTTCTCCTCAATCAATCAAGGTTTGTAAAGTGCGGCTACTCACCCGATAGGATCTCGAGGAACTTTGGGGGTCGGTCTGAGGTGGAGAGGCAGGTCTTCGCAGCGAGGTAGGTAAAGGATCTTCCTTGGGTTCTAGTCTTGTGGATCCAAGGGACGGTGGCCAGGGCCAGCGGATCGGAGGTGTCTGGTGGGTACGTGGAATGAGAGGCGGTGTTTTAGGTATGCTGGTCCTGCGTCATGGAGGGCTTTGTAGGTGTGCATGAGGAGCTTGAAAGTGACTCTTTTGTTGACTGGGAGCCAGTGGAGTTCTTGGAGGTGTTCTGTGATATGGCTGTGGCAGGGGATGTTGAGGATCAGTCTGGCTGCGGTATTTTGAATGCTCTGTAGTTTCCCGAGGAGTTTCTGGGTGACGCCTGCATAGAATGTGTTGCCGTAGTTGAGTCTGCTGCTGCGGAGTGCATTGGTGACAGTCTTTCTGGGTTCGGTGGGGATCCATCTGAATGTCTTTTGAAGAAGTCGAAGCATGATGAGGAGACGGTGTTGATCTGATGGTTTATTGTGAGCGAGGAGTCCAGTATGATGCTGAGGTTTCATGCGTGGTCTGTGGTCTTGCACTGATATTGGGTCTGATCCTCAGCTGCATATACCGTTAAGCGCCGGGAAAACCTCTGTTTGAGGTAGCTGTTTCCTCTACAAATGCCATTATTAATATTATATTCAGTGAACAGTTGCTCTCTAGCTAGCTTAGCTCTCTACCAATACCTATTCATACCTTCGTGTATACATAGATACATAAAAAACAGCTGGCATGATTTTGGCCCTCAAGTAGCCGGTAGCATACAATCATTATGCCCTTGAGAATTGTGACTTCTTCACGGTGTGTCTGAACTGGGGTGGCAGAGTGGGCTAAAGAACGGTGATGGATCAAACCCAGATCTTTTGACTGGGTATGAGTGGTTGATTGGTTCTGATGCTCCGTCCATCACCACCCCCTTTTGTACCGCTTTTGGCCACCATAAGTGTGGCAGGGTATGCTCAGACGTGAGTCCCTTGCTCACTTTGCCACTAGATTCAAGCAAGCCGGGCTGAAGACGGCTGGAATGCCAGAAACCGGTCCTCTGAAGCTTGTTTCCGGTCCAGGGAAGGCATGGCTTGGCAGTTCGGGCTGGACTGTTCCCATGAGGCACAGGGTCAGACTGATTTGCATATAGCCATGTCTGAACTGGGGTGGCAGAGTGGGCTAAAGAACGGTGATGGATCAAACCCAGATCTTTTGACTGGGTGTGAGTGTTTGATTGGTTCTGATGCTCCGTCCATCACCACCCCCTTTTGTACCGCATTACAATTGTAATGCCACCTACTTTTGATAATTCATGTTATGCCTAATGGCTGTTTTCCAGACTGAACACTTTAAGTAAGTGAATGTTCTTATAAACCATGGTATTCTGTAATCTCTGTATAAAAGACATTCACTAATTTCTTTATAATTGGTGACTTGTGATGCACAGAGTCCCCGATTTTAAAGACAACACGTTGGAACTCAACTATTATAAGGTTATTATCGACTAGTTCTGATGTTACAATGCCTGCTGCCAGCAGACGAGGTGAAAGGCAGGTCAGGTCACTGAGCGTAATTGAAGCAGCAGTTTAAAGCAACAAACATAACATTGTTTTCCTTTCTTCTGCTCTATTTTAATAGCGTACAGTAGTGACTAGCAGAGAGAATGTTTATTTTCTGCACTCCTTAGATAGAGAAAAGCTAGAATCTTTTTGCATGTTTTTTATACGTTCCGGTCTACTGCAGCTTTTTTTTTCTTTCTTAAAAAACTGACTTGTGTTGAACTGTTTCTAATATCTGTTTGCAACAAATATCTAGCAGGTTTTTGATGCATTTAATTTTGCACTAGAAGTTATATTTTTGTTTCTTGTTTGCAATCATGCTCGTTCTTTCATATGAAAGAGCTACGCACCAAAGTTTAAAGTGGTTTGTGGGAAAGGTGATGGTGTGACCATGTATTATATGGGGTAAAGTACCTCCTGGTATAAATGATAAGGATATTGAAAGTAGCCTCGTAGTTCCATAACCTTAGAAAGCAATTCGGCCTTTGCCCTCATTCCTCTATATGGTTATGGAACTCCTCCGTAGCGTGCAGTATCGTTATTTGTGACAGGGAATACTTTATCACTTATATTATTCCAATTTAGTGCAAATTAATAATTTATTTTGAAATTTTCAAGTCAAAAATAACCAATGATCTATATTTCAAATGAAATGGAACATATGGAACTGTTCTGCTGTAAAGCGTCTGCAAGTACCCAGTTATGATCTCAGACTTGCTCACGTGCATTGAGATATATTCAAAGCTGTCATTATCTGTTCTTTTCAGAGCTTCCGGTACTGTTTACACAGCAATTGACATTGCCACGGGACAAGAGGTGAGTACCGGCATAATGTACCATACTTTCTGTATTCCTCACACCTCTTCTTTTAACTAATATTTTTAAAGCCAATTGGCAGAAAATTAAAAAAAAAACAAATTTGGACAAGTGTGCCCTGTGGCCAAAGATGTTCCGATAATATTTGTCTTCAGCACCATACCGTGTGTAACACAATCAAATGACATCATCTCTATGGCAGCATGTCGAACATAATATATCTTAAGTTAACTTTATGTAAAGGCCATCAATTTTCTGTTTTAATTCACAAGAGATGTAGGTGCTAAAACTCTAATAACCCTTTGTTAAGAAAAACGCAATAGACTGGTTCTTTGCAAGTCACAAAAGTTAATTTACACTTTTGTTGTACGTTTAGTATTTTTGGCTGTTCTCAAACTACAAACTGTTGTTTTGTGTGTAGTATCTTAACGGCTGCAGTGTGTCCTATCTTTATACACACTCTGCAGTCTTAAACTTACTATACATAAAACTACATTCATAGTTTGTGAATAGCAAAATAATTGTAAACGTACACAAAAAGTGTAAGTTTACCTTTGTTAATAAGGCCCTTAATTAGGTGGTTTGTGATCCATTTTTTAACTTTTAGCACATTCTGCCAATAGCCCATTTGACTGCTGGGCTGCAATGCTGTGAGGAGGGGATCATTATTGAATGTACAGTGACACAGATGTGTGGGTGAAGTGTCCACTTCCCCAGCAGATGCTTTGAACGCCAGTCTCTCTCTCTCTCTCTCTCTCTCTCTCTCTCTCTCTCTCTCTCTCTTTCCCTCTCTCTCTATCTCTCTCTCTCTTTCCCTCTCTCTCTCTTCCCCCTCTCGCTCTTTCCCCCTCTCGCTCTTTCCCCCTCTCGCTCTTTCCCTCTCTCGCTCTTTCCCTCTCTCTCTTTCTCCATCCATGTGCATTTGGTACATTCTCTCCCAGCATTGGCAATGATGAAAGTGCATTCACAATCCCAACCTACAGTTTCTGGGTCCGAAGTTTTTCCTCTCCAGTCACTTCCCGCTTCTGTTGGTACATTACTCACCCCTTGCACCATAAATGGTAGCAAAGGGTGAACCTTAAATTAATATAATTGTGACAGTAATTCCATCCAAAACTCACTTAATTCGTTCAACCTTGTTTAGTCTGTGATAAATACTTACACTTTTACATTTGATAATGTAGTTATACTGATCATATGTGAATTTTATGTAGCGGCACATTTATGCAGTAGACTATTGACATGTGTATCATTTAATATGCATTTTAAGACATCTTCTCTTTGGAAATTCCATATTTGTAAAAGTGTAACCATCAGCTCCAGGTTTGATTCGGGAGGCTGGTGGGAGCTGGGATTGTTTTTTCACTGCCAACATGACCCAGTGAGTAAATCGCTTGTCGCTGACATTAAGTCATCCGCCTGGCGAGGATGAGTGTGGGCGAGGCCACCTCGACCTCCGTCTCTTTATATTGAGTAACAGTCAAGCCCTCATTACTAAAGCCCTGTTTTAAATGCGGTAATTATCGCATCCGATAAAATCTGACACCGATGTGTCAGAATTTATCTGGGACCATCATTTTCGACCACTAGAAATTTTCCCAAGGGGCATAATAAGGGGATTTTATTGCTTACTGCACCGAAGTACGCCTGTCTTTGAATTTTCCAGGCCTATTTCCTACCTTTAAATTTCAGTGGGTTTAATGAGCTGAAATATAACAGCGATGCAAGTTTTATTGCACACAGTATACGCAGGGTGTGATAAAATAAAATGTAAAGCTTATTCCGAAATGAGCGGGAACAGAAGTTACAACACGTGTTGGAAATTGTCTGTCCTCATGTGTTTTTTGTGCATCTGCTTTATTAATTTTTGCACAGATATTTGCTAGCATTTTTTAGTTTTGAAGGACAGGGATTTTTGTTATTTAGTATTAAACTTAACTTTATCATTTGTTGCCACTATTTAACAATCCACTATCAATAGCCTAGGTAATCTGTCTCCAGTTTTATAAAGTTAATTTTAATTCAGTGGGAGGCTAAAATTAATGGTGTCAACTTTCATTATTACAGCCTATTTATCGCCTTTATGAGGTCTGTTCTCATTATGTGTATCTCATCCCATTGTATCTCACAATGTAAGGACTCTGCCTCTGCTAAAGCATGTTACGATTATTGCCCTTAAATCTGACTGAGTCACACAGGAGCAAAAATATAGTCTGTTTTCTATTGGAGTGGAGGCCATCAAAACACTCTTGCCAGAATAGGGTTGTGATGAACGCGTACCCAAGAGATTCAGCCCACAGAGAGGAATTCAGGGTCATGGGACCCACAGACTGAAGTTAGGGCAGACTATCTACATTTTTCCAGTTGCTGTAATATGCAGCATAAAACTGTTCTACTAATTTCATTATCACTGCATCTGATTTTAATTTTTTACTTGCAGTCACTGTATTGCGGTTTCATAGCGCTACACGTAAGAGATGCTGGCATTAACCAGCTTGGTGGTGATCATTTTTATCATGCTGGGATTCAAATTAGCAATGTGCTTTTTCAGTGGCAGGTACATTAACTCATTAAGTCTTATATTACAGCAATGCAGTTTGTCAAAACTCCATAAGGTGTCACTCATTGGGGTTTAGTAACATAAACATCCTTAAAATTATCCTCTGCAATGTGCAGGTGACACTTAAGAGATATAGCCTTACCAGTGCATCAACCCACCCACTGGAATAAACTCCCTCACATCACAAGCCATCAGGAGGACCATCTGATGTCCAGGCCGGGGTTGAGTGCTTGCTTTACCCAAGGCAAAGCAGGGGTACCCAGTGATTATTGTACAGTGCCAGGATGCCCTATGTCAAATAAAGCAGCCTGAGAGCTAATCTTCAACATAACATAGCAGCATTTTGAGGGAGGAAATATGTGTGTTCAGTAGGAGCGCATACATTACAAACACAGATTTGTGGTTCCAATCCTATGCCTTATGTTCTTCCTAAGGGTCCAGTGAGAACACTAGGGATTAATACTGTAGGCCTAATTAAGCCTTCGTCCAGTAGAGAAGCGTATGGTGTTGTACTTACTGATTCATGCACAAAATGGCCCAATGTGAGGTTGGTGGAACGCGTGTCCTCTGAGGTGGGGGCTCGGTTCTTGGAAGGTGTATTTTGTAGGGAGAGACTTCCAGAATCCCTTGTTTTTGAAAGTCACTGGCTAGGTTTGCAGCAGATAGCTATCAGAAAAAAGTTGATAATTAGAATTGAATATTCATGTGTTCATTTTGGGTAGCTCCAGTGCACCTGCCTGACACTGCAGAAATGCTTCCAGCAGCAGCAATAGGATAAAATAAAATGCAAGATGTGGAAGAGAGTGTTAAGATGTATTCTGGCAGTGACTTCCTCAAAGGAGGTATCCTATTTCATATGCACTGACTAGTGATTATAACTGAGGACAGACTTTATTTGGAAGATCCGGTGCACTGCTCCAATGTTAAGATACTTGTTGTGAGCATGATTTCCTGCAGGGCTCCTCAGCTTTGTGGATTTCTGATCTAAATAATCACACCACCTTCCCATTTGTAAGCATAAATGCGCAATTTACTTTGCGACCTTTGTTACATGACTGGTTATTTCCCCAAATAAATCTTCTATTTACCTGTAAGAAGTTATTTCCTAAACCTGCAGTTAACATGTAATGTTCTTCTAATCTGAAAGGCCTATTGCTTGCTTGATTATGCAGGTTAATTAAGGATCAGACTAGGTGGCAAATAACGTATATATAAATATTACTTATGATAATATCCTTTGTAATAGTCCAGTCATGCAAGTTCACTCAGGTCATATGCTTCCTGCCTTATGGCATGGAAAACTAAACATTGCTTTATAGCTAAAATGCTTACTGATGGCAGCTGTGTTTTCTCCATTTATTTTGACATTAAGTACTCCCTAGGCAGAAATCACAGCAGTGTATGATTCAGTAATGAGACGCGTATTGACTGTAATAAGAAAAGCCCATGAATCACTGCACACTGCCTCAGCTGCAAGGCATATTTTTAAATGCAGCCGTGTGCTAATTATAGGATCTGCTCAGAGCTCAGAGATATGGAAGTATATATTCCTGAAGCACACATGTTCCTAACATATGTAGGCACTATGCTGTACTCTTGAATACCTTATTTTTGTTATAGTAATGTTTGTTGCGTGATGAGGAAGCTGTGCGTCAAAGGTAGACATAACTGCACACAAATAGAAATATCTTTTTCTATACTTGTGTTTTGTGAACATTGACCATAGCTTGAATCTGACATGAACAGAAATAAAATGCATAACGTGTGGCTGCAGTTAGCTTTCTTCTCCTGTGAACAAATTTTGCTTGCCTGTTCATTACAAGAGCTCCACCAATCTAAAAACTCTGCTCGCCAGCCATTAGTTACTGTGGCACGGCACTGTTTCCAAATGTATGCTGATAATTCCAGGCTCCACTTCCTGCTGGAGAATGAATCTCCATATTGAAGGGAGATAAATAAAAACCTAATAGCACCTTAGGACCCTAACGGGTGAGTAGTAGCGCTTTACAAGAAACCCGATTGATTGATTGATAGACTGGATGAAAACGGTGTTGGAGCTTCTCAGATCAATAAAGGGAACTTTTCATTTCAGGCTTTCTGGTGCTGTACGACAGTTGTCGCCGCTCCCCCTTGACAACAGTGTGCACAGACCTCCTATACAACCCCCTAGGACAGAATACCACGCTCTTAGAGCAATGCATGGACCTCTTACCTACTCTTCTCTCGGCCTCTAACTATAGTATCTCCCTAGGTGATTTCAGTGTACACTGGGAAACGCAACCAGAACGACAGTGGCCAGTCTAAATCACTTAATTACTGCAAACAATCTGGCTCAAATCTCATCTCTCAATATCCCACACACTTCAAAGTAGCCATAATATGTCATATTATTGCTACCACGAACTTAAAAATATGCAAGAGCCATTGCAGCTTGACTTGCATTTTCACAAACTGGCCCTCATTGACATAAACCACACATCTAACAGAATAAAACATAATATTGGATGAGGAATATCAGGGAAATTAACCCAGAGAATATAAGGTATATAATATTACTGACCATGAAATTACATGGAAGGCATATCTGACATGTTCATTGTATACCATGACACACTATCTGCAATACAAGAATCTGCTGCTCCTCTAAAATAGATCTGACCGCCCTTGCAAAGGCATTCTCTGAAACCAAGCCTTCCATATACAAATAAAAAGATATATTCCTATCTCCCTCTGCCCCCTCCAGAGGCTGTAGGAGTGAAAGCTCCCTATGACTGGAGACTCCAAAACTCCAAAGGAACCCATATCTAAACTTTACCTGAAGTTTTCCAAACTATGAAACTCCCTGTCACTATCCATCAGGAAGCCATTAAGGGTAATGGGGTAAGCCAGTAACCCTCAGAACCTGGGTATGTATGCAAAACAAAAACAGTGGTTCTGTTGGGAGTCAGGTATACTTAGTTTCAAATGTACTTAATACGTGTCATGAAAATAACAATCATTAATGAAGGAAACACACAAACACATTGACGGTATACAGAGTTCAGGGAATGAGTTCCTTTTTACTCTTGAGATGAATGAGTCAAATTATATACGGCTGTCCAATATAATAAAGCACGTAGGACTGTAAAACAATTAGTGACTGATCGTGTTTAATGACATGGTGCTGTACACAAATAATAACTTAACATATAATTACACAAATGGACGAGCTTTTACACAGATGTCCAACATTAGATGCATTAACCACAGCAGGATAATGTATTCCTTATTCTAGCTGTGGGGTTGTGTGGACAAGTAGAACTAACAACGTCAACGTTTCGACCCTAAGATGTAATGCAGATTCATAAGCATTTATGGCTGGTCTTCATCAGGACAGGAAAGGATAAGACAGCCTAGTGAATAGCGTTGAATCAATGACGTAATTGATTGCGAGCACGAGACGGATGATTCTTTCGATTGTTGGTATCGCTACGGCGGCCCTCAACCCTATTCCACCGGCTGGTGATGACTTGACAATTACGTCTGCATAGAACAGACGATCCTGAATGGTGTTGGCTGACACCTTCAGAGTAGGAAACCAGGAAGTAAATCACTACACTTCGATTCATCTTCAAATATATATATAGACGGACGGAGAAGAGCGGCAGAACGGGCGACATTGCACCATGACAAATATGTGACTCCAGGGCAATGTCCCCACTCTTTCCGTGGGTTCAGACTGCAAACCATGAAACCTGGGTACGCCACACAATGTGTGCCTACAAAACTGTCCAAACTGTCTAAAAAGGAAGGTGTGGCCATAGACCCACTCCTAATTAATATAGAGTGATTCACTAGGAGTAAGTATCAACTTATTAGACCACAAGCAATTGTTGAAGAATTTGCTTCCTTTTATAGATCTCTTTATTCTCCAAGCACTCATATAGATAAACTCAAAATGTCCAAATTTTTAGATGCGATACATCTTCCACGACTTTCAGATGACGGTAGAGCTTTACTTGATGGTATCATTACAAAAGATGAGATTTCTTCAGCTATAACTGCCTTACCATACCATAAAGCTCCAGGAGACGATGGTTTTCCTCCTGAATTTTATAAATGGACTGGCCAGAGCATGATTGATACCTTACATGCCGCGTTTAAAGAAGCCGTTGAGGAATCCTCTTTCGGATCTCTTTCTAACACAGCAATTATAGCTGTTTTACCAAAACCTGGTAAAGATCCATTATTGTGTGGCAGCTATCGGCCTATATCTCTCTTGAATTCTGATATTAAAATACTATCTAGCATTCTTGCATCGCGTCTTCGTAAAGTTTTACCTTCTTTAATTCATAATTCGCAAGTAGGCGTTGTGCCAGGTCGTTCGTCTCGAAATCATCTCCGTACTTTATCTCATGCGTTATGGTCGGCTAAACATCTTGCAGACGATGCATTACTTCTTTCCCTTGATGCTGAAAAGGCATTTGATCGCATTGAATGGGAATATCTCTTTACAGTCATGCAAAGGTTCGGCTTAGGCGATCAATTTATAGATAAAGTGCGTCTGTTCTATGGTAGCCCATTAGCTCAAGTTAATTGCGGTGGTTTTCTGTCTACCCCATTTCCAATACGACAAGGTACTCGTCAAGGTTGGTCACTTTCCCCTCTCCTTTTACTCCTAGCAATGGAACCTTTGGCTGCAGCAATACGACAATCTGCTGAAGTAGTAGGTGTCCCTCTTCCAATTGGCCATTCTAAAATTTATTTATATGCAGATTACATTCTTCTTACCCTTACTGATCTTCCCCGTTCTCTTCCCGCTCTCCTCCAAATTATCAATGATTTCTCTTCTTTCTCAGGTTACAAGATCCATTGGGATAAAAGTGAAGCATTACCCATGTCCATTGGTACTCCAAAAGCAGCAATCTCTGGCTTTCCTTTTCATTGGCAACCATCCCGGCTTAAGTACTTAAAGAATATTAATTAATAGAGGTTTGGATAATGTGGTCAAGGATAATTTATCTCCTTTAATCACGCGAATGCAAAGAGACTTTGATAAATGGAAAGCTCTGGGATTATCTCTTTTGGGACGGGTTCAGGCGGTTAAGATGGTTACTCTACCACGGTTTCTTTATGTTCTAGGTATGCTCCCTCTCCACATTCCCTTAACTACTCTTCGATCCATGGACTCTAAAATAAAACTTTTTATTTGGGGTACGGTTAAACCACGCCTTTGGCCAAATTAAATGCTCATCAATTACATGGGGGTTTAGGTCTTCCCTCCATCGAGCATTATTCACTTGCCATTCATATCTCACAACTCACTTTTTTTTGCCCAAATCTAAAGATATACCCCAATGGGTTCCACTTGAACGTCACCTTTTGGCTCCTGGTTTAGGTTTGTCCCTTCTATATGGTAAGGGGACCAGTTCTTCCGATCCTAAAAACCCTATATTATCTGCAATGCATAAATCTTGGCAGAGAGGTGATCGTATACTTAAATCTAATTCGCGAGTTCACGTTAAAGCTCCTTTATGGCTTAATTCAGTTATTCGTATTGGTGGTCGCACTTTGTATGGCAAGAAGCTGGCATCAATTCTATAGATCAACTTTTTCATGATGGAACTTTTAAGCCCTTTTCCCAACTTAGCGAGGAATTCCATTTACCACCTACACAATCGTATAAATATACCCAACTTCAACAAGCTATCACAAAGCACTTAGGTTCTCCACCAGACTTACTCTCAGCATCTCCTATTTTGTCTTATTTGCAATTATGGGGAAACATTAAAGGTGTGACTTCTGGTCTTTATAAGACATTTCTGCATCCTCTATTTTCACAACCTCTCTCACAAGCTCTTCAGTTGAAGTGGCAATCCCGTTTATCAGTTGCATATTCCAATACTCAATGGGATCAAATTTTAGAAGGGCTACATAGGGGGGTTCGGGAAGCTCGTCTCAAATTCTGTATTTTCAAAATTATCCATGAATTGCATTGGTCTCCTGTTAAATTACACCAAGCTAAATTGTTATCACATACTTCCTGCTGGAGATGTTCAGCTTCCGGATGTGATATTACACATATCATTTGCGAATGTCCTCGTACTAGATCCTTTTGGCTTTTTGTACGAAAGACATTGGCTTCTACAATTACCTTTACCTTTTACACCTGCCAACATTATTTTACATGACTTTCGAGGTTTCCCGAAACTTTCCAAACCGCAAATTCGTCTTCTTCATACCGCTTTGGCTACGGCCAAAATTTGTATACTGCGTCACTGAAAATCCCCCTCGACTCCTTCTCAGGAAGAGTGGTTGGTGGCAATGATGCAAACAGCTTTACATGAACGTACAATTTATAATTTACCAGATCAGGCGTCCCTTTTTCTCCAAATTTGGCCCCCTCTCCTGGAGACCACTGTGGATGATGACTCTGCTTCTACTCCTTTTTCTTCTACACATACTGTTTCTGCTTAACTCTATTCTCTCCATGGTCCCTGTCCTGTTACTTTACTATTGATGCCCTTTCCCCTTCCTTTGTATCAATTCTCCTATCTGTTCTTGTTACTCTGGTACTCCCTTTATTTTTTCTTTTCTTTTCTTTCTTTCTTTCTTTCTCTTTCCTTCTATAGTATGATTTACCTATAATTCTTTCTATTGTTACCACATATAGGATCATGGAATATGTTATTTCTGTTTCTCATATTTGTTATATCCTATGTAAGTTTTCTTCTCATTTGTATTTACCATTATATTACTCTGCTTTATTGCTGCCTTTGTATTCGTATTTTCATCTGCAAATTTTAATAAAAAATGTCAACACAAAACAAAGAAAGGGATCTGTATCCTGAGGAAGGCCTTCGACCCCTATGGGCGACTTAATAGGCTGAAACATGTTGGTACGAGCAGACAGGGTAATGGAGTTGTAGGTTCTCACATATACCCATTTATTAGAATGTTTAATCTTGCCAAGAGGGACCCATAATAAAGTTATAAGCGAGTACACTCCTAGGTAGTTTTAACTTTATTTATTTTCTGCATTGGGGGATCCCAGGCTCAAAACCATTGCTTTTCAAATACATATACAATTATTTGTTTAAAATATAGCACTCCATTCTGAACATTGTATCACTTCAGGGTGTCAGCAAGCCCTATGATGCAGCATGCCACTATCTAGTGGCAATCCGAAAAACGACTTGGGTTGTCCATCAAAAATTAATTTTGGGAGGGCATAGTTCATAGGGTCTCCCCCGTGTATATTTATTTTATTTATTAACAGATTTTTGCTTTTAAAGAGACCTGCTCTTAGATAGCCATATTACCCAATAATAATTTGCCTCTGTACTCTGGCCTACTGATTTTACTACTGTTCGTGTACATCTACTAAAATGCTATTCTTGGTGTCGTAGTCATGTTTATTTCATGTTTATTTCTAGGTGGCGATAAAGCAAATGAACCTCCAGCAGCAGCCCAAAAAGGAATTAATTATTAATGAAATATTAGTCATGAGGGAAAATAAAAACAGCAACATTGTAAATTATTTAGACAGGTAAGTCATATAAAAATTCTTAATTTAGGATTTGTGGATCGGTATTTTCTGTGGAGAAGCCACTTTTATTATCACAAAGTGCCTGTACAGAGTTTGTTTGAGAGAGATCATTAGGAGATTTCTATTTAAGGTAGTACGCAAAGAGTTAAATCTCAGTCATTGTTCAAAAGTGGAAATGCGTAACGTGTGCAAAAAAAGGACGTATGTGTAAAGCAGATGTGTGCTGACAAGGGTACACTATTCTGGTTCCCTGGTTTTAGGCTTTTTGTTTTGCTTGATGGTTGAACAACAGCTTCCACAACAATAAAAGCTTGCAAAACTATGCCAAAAGAAGCAGTAAAAAAGATAAAATGCTGACAACCAACATCAGAGCTATTGGATTTGCCAATGCTAGTTTTAAAAATGGTTTTGGAAGCATAGTGCTAATTAATTGATAAAATTAATAATGATGAGACCCAATTGCACTGATGGGTTGCTTACTTGGATCCCTCGGAAACATGCACATATTTCAGATGCACCAGAAAAACTTAAGAACTGCAGTTAGAAATAAAAAAAATACCACTGGGTCCAAAGTGGGGGTACAAGAAACGTGCTCAGTTTATTGGTATGTTAATGTACAGTCAATGCCAACAGCACAGGAATTAAAAATAAATAAAACAAAAATGCTCACACCATATTCATGTTTTTGTTATCATGGACACAGCAAATCAACCAAGGTGCTAATTCGTTATAAAGAGGAAATACTGGACTGTGCAGCAAATACCTAGATAGTTTTAGAAAATAGCTACAATTGTGATATATTATATAGCCGATATAGTATAGTTAAGGCTGAGTGAGGCGTCAGAGGTTCAGTGGTCTGTAAGGTACATGAAATGTATACAGGGAACATTGAATAAAGAGGGGAGTTTACGCTCAATTGGCTAAAACCGGTCTGCCGCTAGAACATGCACCTCTTAGTAGTACCACTTTATTTCAGCATGTAATAAAGGTAATATAACACAGTCTAAATGGTGGACTGAATTCAGAATATAAATGATAACTGTATCAGATACATGGTACTAAGGCACTATTCAGATGAAAGGATTGGTATTGAGGCAGATATAGGGTAAATTAATCTGTCTGAATCCATATTAAACAATATAATATCAACACCGCTTTCCTCGGACTAAAGGTGCGTTGACTTAATAAATTTGGATAGTATGGTGTCATAAAAATAATTATCTTCAGGTGTCATTTACCAGAAGAGAGGAAAATACAGTTATCTCTTGCAAATCGGGCACCCAAGATCAGGCATCGGGCATCAAACAACTGACCCTCCTAGAAAATGATCCACTGTGTGTATGTTAAGCACGGAAGTCTGGGAAAGGCAACACCCTGCTGCTGTCCAACTTACATTTTTGGGTTTTATATTTTCTTTCAGTTACCTGGTTGGGGATGAGCTTTGGGTAGTTATGGAATACTTGGCTGGCGGATCCTTGACCGACGTTGTTACAGAAACGTGTATGGATGAAGGACAGATAGCAGCTGTTTGCAGAGAGGTAAGCTGTGCAACCCATTGGAAGACATGAATAACTTACAAGTGAAACTGTGTTTTTCAAATGTTACTTTCTATGCAAGGTGATAAACAGTTAGAAATGTGACTTGTGATGTTACCGTTTGGCAGTAAATCAAACACACTAAAGTTGATGGAAGGATGCTTGCAATAGTTCTAGCCCTGGCAATTGCTCT
The DNA here is from genome assembly GCF_964261635.1 of Lissotriton helveticus. NCBI lineage: Eukaryota > Metazoa > Chordata > Amphibia > Caudata > Salamandridae > Lissotriton > Lissotriton helveticus. The sequence continues at coordinate 2,116,021,928 of NC_136063.1, forward strand.
GGGTAGCATTCCAACCTATTGTTATTTTGCCCACTATGCCACCTCAAGATTAGATCCTGCCATATGCAAAATAGTCTTGACCCAACGTGAACTGCCAAGCCAATTCGTCTCTGAATCAGAAAACAAGCAACTCAACACAGGTGTTCAGTCGGGTGTAGCTTGGTTCCAGTGGCACAGTGAGCAAGAGACTCCTATCTGGGCATACCTTTAGCCACTGAGAGTGTTATATCAAATTAAGGCATCACCACGGGTTGCTGCAGAGCTTCTAGGACACTTTGAGTGGGCCAAGAGAGCTCATGCATCATGCAACACTTACAACCCGGCAGTAGAAATTACAATGAAGGCCTCAAAGTTACAGATAATATATTCATAATAAAGACATTACAAGAAACAAAGGTGATACTTTGATCCTGGGAGCTCTGTGGCAAAGATTTGTTAGACTTTACCTCCATCTAACTATTAAACTGGGGCCAAGCAATCTGGATCAGCAAACTTGTTTTGTTTCTGGTAAATATCGACTCCACTCATGTATCAAGGAATTTAGTCACTTTACCCATGTGATGTTGTGATAAATACTTTCCTGAAGGGTAATTTTTCATAAGCATCACTAATAAGTGTTGTTCTTTTTAAAGATGGCTTCAAATGTACTTCCTTGGTACCTTGATACTTGATTTGTAATCTGTCAAGTGGCACATGGGGCAGCTTCAGGGCATATGTATATTAACAGATTTATGTACAAGTGTGTATAGTAGACAAAGGTGAGCTCTAGTAATGTTCAGAAGTTTAGATCCCCCGTTTGTTGCAGTGTAGCCTGCAGCATGTCCAACAAAAAGTGTGACTTGATTGCAAATAGTCTACCACCATAGGTACAAGTTATTATTACGACAAAAAGGCTTGATTAGGACTTCTGTGGGGTGATGGGCACTCTATAAATGCTGCAAGTTTATCTCCGCTCACCGGAGTGACTGGCATGTCATGTATTGAATGATTTTCAATGTAAGATATGAAATTCACTTCGGTCCCCAGAGATTTGAGGGGATTCTGGTATATAGGATATTAAACTGTGCATTACAGCATAGTTGTTAGCTGCATAATGCATTTACACATCATTTTGTTTTTCTTTCTGGGGATTAATTGTTTAAAAAAACACAAAGAACACATTTGTGATCCCAGGATTCACAATCCATTCTTCATTCGGTATTGCTTTTCTCCATGGACACCTCATTTGCCCCGTTTTTAACCCTAATTCACCCCTATGCTTATGTTAAAGGTGCATCACGCCTTCTTTCTTCTGAGTTGTTTTTCCATCCGTTCTCCTCTCCCTTGTAGTTTGTTGCTATGTTGGTGGTACCTGAACGATTCAGACCATGTTTAGGTATTTAAACACATGGAGGGGAAGCTTTGACTGTGTTAAAATAACATGTTAAGTAGGGTGAATGGCCGAAAAGACTGGAATACAAGAATGTAAGTTGTTCCTGTGCATGCATTTACATCACATCATGGAAAATAATGCCTTTACATCAGGCATATTTACATCCAGAAATCCTTTACTTTGCATAATATGGGGTGAGTTTTTTAGAATATGTTTGAACATACATACATCTATGGCCCAGTAGAAGGCAGGACCCGATATTATTTATTATTAAAGGGGCTTTTAAAGCGCCTGGTGACGCCTCCCGGCGTGTCCCCGCGCTGTGGAGAGAGAAACTTAACCAACCCAGGGAAAGGTGGCGGTTAGAGGGTAAACAGATGTGTCTTAAGCAGTTTCCTGAAAGAGGCCTCATTATTTTCATATTATATGCGCCGGCCTGGGAGATTAATGCAGTTGGCTATTTAATTTGCAGTTTAAAAATTGTTACCGGTTGGAAACATCTGACTGGTGACAAATTAAAAATAAAAGAAAAAAAGCTTATAACTTGCAAGTGACGGTGTCTGAGGAGATTGGGCTGCTGTGTAACCGGTCAGGGAAGACAACCATGTAGTGAATGCATACATAAATATATATGTACATATTTATTTTTAGTTGTGTAATTTTCGAATAATTTAAAAATTATTGTAATGAATTTTCTAATCGTAAGATATGATGAATACAATTTAAATGTGAATACATCAATGGAAAAATACTCATAGTAAGAGCAATGCTAAATAGAATAATAAAAGTACCATAATTAATAGTATTATTACTACTGATATTAAAATAGTAATCATTCTTTAATTACTTTTAAGCAATCTTACCCATGCATGGAACCAAAAAATCATATTTGCCCATAGCTAAAACTCACCTGTAACCGTAGATCCATGACCACTACTGAACCCTAAAAACATATTGCCCCAAAATAGTACTCATCCTTGAACCCTAAAAATGTATTTAAACATAACTGAAAAAAAATCCCTGAACCCTAAAAACAACCTTACAACTATACACCCACACTGTCCCCAAAATCCCCAAACTGTCCTTTCATCTTGAGCCTTTTCAATCTATGAACCCTAAAAACAATTTACTCCAAAACACCCACCCATCCCTAAACCGTAGAAATCCCATTGATCCATAACTCAAAAATCCTCTTCCTAAGCCCTAAAAAAATTAACTTAACCCCTTCGCTGCAGGGCAAATTCTGCCGAGGTGCGAGTGGGGGGGGGGCGGGGCAGGGCGTGGCACTCCAGTACTGAAGACGGCTCCTGGCCGTCATAAATCACGGTGGGCATGTGCTCATGATGGCCTGGAGCCGCCCGAACTCCGCCCACTGATTAATTCTCTCGCACAGGTGCAGAATTAATACCGCATGGGCGGAGCGGCAACGTTCGGACGGCTACTGGCCGTCATGAGCACACACCTACTAATGGAAGAGCAGTGAACCCCCACACGTGCAGCATTTGACAACTGGGCTAGGGCTGAGAGCATTACTTTACATAGGGAGGAGATGGCGGGACTGAGAAAATTCCCCATTGCGCAACTCTGGGATGATACCTTGAAGTCTTTCCACAATGTGTGTCTTGCCCAGGGCATTACTTAGCCACTTTCCACCAGGGGCCCCACCTGGGTAGGGGATGAGATACAGAGCTACACGTCCACACGACCGCAAATTGCCTCGCACCTACATGTAATGAATTGCACCCACTTTACACAATACTACTACTGACCCATGTAACGACGGCACTAATCCCCCTCAGCGCCGAGAGCTTGCTCTCCACCTAACATGCAGGATCAGCTAACCCCTTCCCCCCGGGGGGCGCCTTGCTGCGGCGGGCTCCAGCCTATCGCCCCCCCTACGCTAACACTTCTCTAACACCGAAGACGCCCACTCATGACAATATATGGTACTACCTCTTATTTTATATGGTACTACCTCTTATTTTAAATTTTGTACCCATTTTATTTTCTACCTTTCTAATTTCTCCCCCTTTCTTTCTTCGTTAGTTACACATTTTAGCGTTGGAATAGTTATTATATACGGAGTAACGCATTTACCGCGTTGATCTTTTGAATATCGGATTTGTATATCAATTGCTTTCCACTTCACAACGCTTGTGCACGGACGCACGCTGGACATGACGTCACATGCTTACTAACGAGTGGGAGTTGACAGTGACGCGTGCTTGGAAGATCAAGCCAAAGGGAATTACATTTAACACATCACACGGCGCATGGCACTCTCACCCACTAGCTGACCACTATTCGCGCACCTTTTTTCACAACATACTAAACCCATGATCACTATTTCTTTTCTTTTTATCTTAATCACGGCCTGGGGCACACTCGGATTTTCAGATACCCTGCACACTCCAAGCCTCAGATGCGATCATTTCGTATTATAAATGATATGATTTGGCATAGCACGAATAGTCCACTGGGGAACTGATCTCTGCTTTCTCCTCCCTCCCTCGCATTTGCTTTTACTCGCTTACACTCCTTCCTTGTGTTGGGTGGAATGAGGTGGTAATACTGTGATGCAGGGAAATATGCTATCCTTTGACGATTATATTTTGAAAATGAGATGATGTGTTACATTTGCTTGTTTGTGGAATTTGACACGTATTGTAAATGCATAAAGAAACCAAATAAAGATATTCAAACAAAAAAAAATGAGCACACGCCTACTGTGACTCATGACGTCCGGGAGCCTGCATGAGCACTCGAGGAGTTAAACCTAAAATTCAACTTCCCGAAAGTCTACAACTCACCCTTATCACTCAACCTATTCCAACCCCAGATCATAAACACCCATTACACCCCTATACTACCCAACCCTGTACCCTAAAGGTCCCATTAACCAATAACTAAAAATCCACCCTAGAAACCTTAGAACAAAATGTAAACCTTATACACAGACACTCTCTGTGAACCTAACACATTTTATTTTAACCTTGAACAGATTGCTACTCCTAAACCCTAAATACCCATTAAACTAAAACTCTACAAATCCCTTAACGCTAAACATCTAATTAACCCAGTTAAAAAAAGAATCAATCTCTAAAACCCTAAAAAAAGATATCTCCCTATTTATAATGAACATCTTCAACCCCTGCAACCTAAAAACCTAATATTCAACACAAGCACATGCAAACACGCACAGCACACCTATTTATACATATGTCCTCTGTACTTTTACTTTCAATATTTTTAATAAAAAAACCTTAATAAACAAAATGTGTTCAGTATGCCTGTATTTTTTAAAAATTGTTTTTTAATATTCAAAAACATTGATTTTTATTAACTTAAACATAACTTGTCATTAAACTTTTAAGCTAACTAAATTAATTTAGACAGTTATAGCAATTTAAATGTGCATATCCTTAATATGTGTGCGTGTGTATACACATACATATATATTAAGGTAACTTATTTGTGAAGTAAAGACATTAAAACCTTCTAGTGTGGTAATGGCTTACAATGTAAGACCTCCGAAGTAACTGTAGCATACTGAATGCATTAATATAGGATTACTGACAAGTTGAAGAATATTGGAGGAATTGTCAACACGAATCTGTATATTCAAGAGCCTAGCTTTCATCATAAGATAAGAGTATGAGCTCTCACATGTATGCTTGAATGTTTGCTTATGTATATGCATATTGTTGTATCAGTATGAGCACAAAACATGCATTGAAGGTTTATTTGTGTGCATGGATTATGTTGTACTGGTTTCAGTATCCACATATGAAAGATGCTTCGTGTGCATGCATTATTTTGTATCTATATGAGCCCATGTTTGAGGAAGGAATTTTAAGCAGTATATACTATCTCAACATCCTATTCTTTAGACCTTTAGGTGTATGTATTTGCATTTGTATATCAGACCAATAAGAATTTTGTGTAATTACTTTAAGTTGTTGGTCATGCATGCAGATCTTTGCTAGAAGATAACTTATCTGCCTAGTTTTGTGCTTTCTGAAAACAATGCAGATATTTTAGACGGTGTCAACTTAAAATTGAGTAGCTGTAATTCAGTTGTATAATAATTGAGCTTCCACAACTTAGTTCATTTTCTGATGGTGAATTATAGTAAAACCACCCTAATCTGAAACAAGAACTCTTTAAAACTGCATCACGTTTTGAATGTAAGGCTTTACTGCTTCTCATTAGGGCTGGTTATGTACTTGTATTGTTTTACTCTAGAGAGAGCCAGAGCAGTGCAACTAACGCGTGTATTTTTGTTACCACCAAAAATATTTAATTCCTCCAGATCTAATTTTTTTCTTTTAATCTAAATCTGTTTTTCTGATTTATGTAATATTGGTGTCTACAAGCACACCTATGGAAGAAGGATATTTTTATGCATTCAAGAGAGTGCATTTGAAGAAAATAATCTCTTTCTTCAAAAAATTTTAAGGGTTTGACCTTTAAATGTCTGGCAATAATACAACCTGTTCCTAAAAATAAAACATTGCCCAACACTGTTCTCGTTGGTTATATTGTACCAGTAAATGAACTTGATGAGCGAAACTGTTTGCATCTTTTTAGTGCCTCCAAGCCTTGGATTTCTTACATTCAAACCAGGTGATCCATAGAGACATCAAGAGTGATAACATTCTTCTAGGAATGGACGGATCTGTGAAATTAAGTAAGTTTCCCTTTGTGTGATATTTACAATTTGTGGAACCGTAACTATGCAAACTGCACTTAACTTTGGTTAGGAGTATTAATTAAATCTGTTTTGAGTTTTTAATATATTAATGAGGGATGTTGCTGTGCAAGTGGTAGATGAGTAAACCGGGTACAGGCGGCTGGCTAAAATGTGTTTTTGGTACTTTTATATTTTAAGGTTTTTATTACTGTTTTCAGACCTGTGGAATTGTGTTTAATGCTTCATAAAGATTCTTATTTCTCCACTTAATGTGCATATTTTCTTTCCTTTGCCTATGTCATAGTATAATCAATGCAGAAGTAATAAACACTATGGCTGATCATCGTTCTAGAGACTTGATAGTAGAAGCTACCATCTCACTCAAAAATTGGGACCCCGGAGTTGATGGCTTAAGAAAAGGGCATAGGTGTTTGGAAAGACCCTATTTTGGACATCAACCTAACTTAATAATAAAATTGTTACATATAATGTGGTTATAACATTGAACTGTATACATTTATATTTTAAAAAAGCATTTCATGGAACCTCATTCACTTACACTTTCTTTTGTTAGATCTTAACTTACTCTAGTCAATACGCAGATTTTGCTCTCTCAGTTTTAAAAACAATATAGTACTGAAAGAAAGACATATGCACCCAGCTGCACTGGGTAACAATTCAAGAACATTTAATTATGTTTTTCATTAGAGTTTTTTAGGTCTCGCCTGTCAATGCGCATGCGCATTGAGCGGAGCGAGACTATAGTGTCTTAAACAGACTTTAACTAGACTGGCGATTTGATGAAGTGCATGTGCGCTTTTAGCTCAATGAGCAAGCGCAATGAGTTAAAATGCGCGTGCACAGCATCCAATCGCCAGTCTTCGCCATCTGTTCCCCCTCCCCAGCCGCCAGCACCTCCCCTCTCTCTCACAGCCGACAGGCCGTGTTATTTTGCTCGCATTTCACAAAGCCTTGCTCGCATTTCTCCTCCCCCTCCCCGGCCGCCAGCACCTCCCCTCTCTCTCACGGCCGCCAGGCCGTGTTATTTTGCTCGCATTTCTCCTCCCCCTCCCCAGCCGCCAGCACCTCCCCTCTCTCTCACGGTATTTTTTCAGCCTCCCCTTTTTCATTTCTCTCCCCACTTTCTTTTTCTTTCTTTCTCCAATCCTCTCTGTCAGTGTTTCACACATTTCCACTCTTATCTTTCATTGTCTAGCTGAATCGCCCTCTCACTTTATCTCTGCACTATCTCCATTATTTCCACCTAGCCTTCCTTCCCCGGCTCGTGTCTTCCCCTGCCCTCTTTTTCATATCTCCCGCTCTGTTTCACTCTCCTCCATTTACCTCACGGTCTCCCGCTCTCTACGTCTCCCTCTCTTGACAGCTCGTTCTGTTACGCTCTTTTTCTTGCTCTTCTTCACTGTCGCTGTCGGCATTTCCTCCTGTCTACTTTTAATTCAATTGTGCATCTCGGGGCGTTTCATCCTTGCTTCTGCGTCCCGCCACATCCCTCCTCACTCACTTTGTTTTCCATCTCGCTGCTGCTTTCAAGCATCTCCAAAATTCAACACTTCTCGTTTTTTTCTTCTTTCACCCACCCATTCTCACCTGCCCTCCGCAGCACACAGCATGTTTCCTTTCATCAACCGGGCGCCTGCTGTGTTTTATCTTTTCAAATGGCAGCCGCGCATTTTCTCACAGCTCTCCCCAGTGCAGGAGTGGATTTGTGCCCTTCACCCTCCTAGCTGTGTCTCTTCCGGGAACCCAACTGCCTCGCAGCGCACCGCAGCTCCCCTTCCCACTTGCTTTTTAAAGTTTCTTGTTTGTTGCACGGGCATTAAATATGTAGGCACATCACTCTTGGGCTCCCTGTCCGTACTTCTCGCCCCTGATACACTCTGTCTCCCTCTCCATGCTTCTGTCCCCTGCTGCACTCTCAGGCTCCCTGTCCGTGCATCTCACCCTTGCTTCACTCTTGGGCTCCCTCTCCGTGCTTCTCTTCCTTGCTGCACTCTCTGCTCCCTCTCTGTGTTTCTCTCCCCTGCTGCACTCTCGTGCTCTCTAGAGATGTGGCCTAACGATCAGAGCTGCCATCTAAGTCACGTAAATACAAAACATGTTGCATTCCAAATGCTATAGGTGTCACATTCGCAAAAGTTATAACTATTGGCATAGTAAATGACAAAGCTATCCATTTAGCTATTTTAAAAACTAACACATAAATAAAATATTTGTCATTTACAAGACCAATAAATCCAACTTTTCTAATGCGAGACCTATTGCATTTCCAATGCTTGTTTTAAATGAGCAATGTATGTGTCCATGAAGCTACTACAATGGAATCATTGATACTGTATGAAGTTTATTGTTTCTTCAATGTAACATGGACAATTGCTGTATTTGATAGATCCATGTTATCAGACCCTAAGTGAGTGTAAACTGGATGGGTGTCTCGTGCAGATTATTAAGCAGAGTTTAAGAGTTTATTGCAAGTACAATGAAGGTCTGATCACCTCGTCTAGTCTCCTTTATAGATCTGACTGTGCAGAATATTTTGGTCTTTCTTGACTGTCTTTGGGGAATTGTTCAAATAAACCCATTGCTGCCAGACACTTCTCCAAATGTAAGCTCAATTTGTAAGTGTCTGAGATACCTATTGAATGACTTTAATGTCAGCTGCCTAAAATATGCTTCCAAACCTACCAAGTTATCTGCCTTTTTACCAAACGTGCAGAAGTGTTATTCTCATACTGATACTCAGTGCATATGTTGAATAACCATTAGAGTAACCCTTCAAATTTAAAACTGTTTGTGTTGATTATTTTACATCCATGTAATTGAGCCTAATCTTCTCATCTCCTACTGTCATTATTTCTCTTTTTGAAAGCTTATTTCACAGTGAACTACAATAGAAGCTTGTTTCACAGTGAACTACTATTGATTTGTTGCAATTCAAAAGGCGTTGCAGGTATTCAGAAAAGACGCCCCAAAATACGTTCCTATATTAAGTGCCTTTCATAAGAGAATTCATACTGCACTTAATTGAGGTCATAGACACTACTTCTCCCTGTTGCCATTTATTGCACATTTATTATTTTGTTTGGTTTATTTCAACGTGGATTCCTTTTTTTTAAAGTTGTTGCTTCCATAGGACTACACTAAAATCCTTTGGTTGAACCCTATTCTACATCTCATTGTGTCATCAACATTCTTTGTGATCTAAAAATTGTTCTTGCATTGTGGTGGAAATCTTCTTTAAGATTTGTGTTATTGTGAATTTTAGTTTTTGAATTTAAAGATGTGCATATTAGAGTTGCTGAGTACTGGACAGTCTTTGAAAGGAAGGAGGTGGTACCTCTCTTTCTGTCCTTAAATCCTATGCTAATTTCCTATTTTCAGTTTAAAGAGCGCATTTCTCTGCCAAGAAGCATTATCTGGCAAATATCTCCGATAATACATCAACTTCACTGAGATGTCCAGGGGCCATTCTGAGTCGTTTTGGAATCAATATTCCTGCAAGAATGCTTCTAATTGCATTAGTGTACTGCAATACCCTTTTTGAAGTTAGTCAATTACATTTATGTTTGTTTCAGCAGAGTAATGCAAATCAAATAAAAATCTAGAAGACACCAGCTATTCCTGATACTTCCATTTGTCATTGTGTTTAGATGAAGGGGCTGACTAAAACAATGAGTACTTCTGGTAAACTGGTTGGGATGTATGAATAGACGACTTTGTGAATAAAGCATTCCACCTAAGAGTGGGTCAGAGCTTAAATTCTTTAAATTAATAAGAGTGACTCACCTCAGACAGACGTTGTGTCCGCTGGAAAGATGACCAGGAATACTTGTCAGTATGATTAGTAGGTCATACTCTTTGGTCATTTAATTGTCTGAATTCCCTCTGTTGAGGCAGCTAGCATGCTTGTATTAGGTCTACAAACAAAGGGTTGATGGGATGTAGAAATACAGTTTGCAACCCCTGCATAATTACTAAGTGCAAAGCTTATACAGTGATCTAATCTATCTGAAATTGCTTTTGTATGTCTGAAACAATAATTATAATTGATACTGAGTGAGGGTATGCTATTGTACTGTATTGTAGATTGTTGCTCTGCCATTGCAATTAAACTGAGTACTTTACAGAAACTCCGTTTCAAAATAAATGGGTGTATATTTTCTAAGTAAATACGTAAGGGGTGCAGTATCCCTTTGAGGGGGAACGGGGAAGACTTGATTTAGGTTGTTGAGTTTTTAAGTAGCCCATTAAAATATATGTACCAAAGAGAACCAACCACGATCAGATTTAGTTGGTTATATTATACCAGGGTGTTTCTGGTATTCATCAGAATATTCCTGACATAGGCAGACACAAGGTTATCAAAACTGCTAATCAAAAGAAGGACCATGGTTTAAGAATTATAAGTAAGAAGTGTTTCCATATTTTGCATATGATTTTACCAATAAGAGATGGGATATCTTAACGTCTGTCATTTCTTTTCTCTAGCTGATTTCGGTTTCTGTGCTCAGATTACCCCTGAGCAAAGTAAACGGAGCACAATGGTGGGGACTCCCTACTGGATGGCACCTGAAGTTGTGACACGGAAAGCATATGGACCAAAAGTTGACATCTGGTCCTTAGGAATTATGGCAATAGAAATGGTGGAAGGAGAGCCCCCTTACCTTAATGAAAATCCGCTCAGGGTAAGTTTGTTGCCATTATATATGACTCCAGATGGGATCACAGTTTTGGGCTGAGCAAATCCTTCCTAGTTCTGTTTACCCTCCTCTGCGCAAAATGAAAGTAATCTGTCTGTAATTTTAAAGATTTGTTGACAATAGACTATAGAGGCACCTGCATTGTCAAGCTACACCTACAAATATTGGTGGCAATTGTTGCCTTACTCTTTATCTTGTGCAATTGTTAGGACTAAAAGAGATGCTCAAGTGTTGCTAATAGTAAACAGGCTGTGGGAGATTAGTTTGTGATTGCTGGAAATCCTAAGGCCCGTACCACTAAAAAGAATATGAACCTACGTTTAACTATTACCAACCAGAGATTACCAACCAGTGTCATATTTATACAGGATATGTAACATCTAGATCTGCATCAGGTACTTTACATTGCTTTAAAGATGTATGTCCCAACGAAATTCTAATAGATAACAATGAAATCCATGCATACTGAAGATTAAAGACATGAAAGGAAGCTTGCATTTTATGCACTCTAAAGAAAAAAATATTTTTTGTTTGTTGTCACATTTAATACACAGTTTTGTACGGCATGAAATAAACATTGCCCTATTGTGAACCAAATTAATCAATAATACAGGAACAAAAGCTGATACTCGTTTTAAGCAAAATAAACAGAATTGTCTAGCAAATATATACTTTTCATTTTGTGTCCCTTCTTGTTATTTATTTCTGTGTAAGCAAGTTAGTAACACAAAGTGTTCAAGATTTTCTATGCGCTACTTTCTCCACCAAATAAATGAAAACATTCAACTTTCCTTCTAAACAAGGATCATGCCATCATCCAGGATAATGACTCAAGAAAACGAATACATTTTAACCTGAATTGTATTACATGTATCATAAACAGTATGCAGTGTACAGTGCAGGAACATGAGATGGGTCATGCTGGAGTAAAGGATATGGCACACTATAGCGGAAGCATGCAAGATGGTTGAACCACTGAGTTGACTACACCATCACCTTGGGGTCTCCAGTTTAAATCTAGCGCATGTTGGTTGCAATTAAAATATAAGCCCACCGGATGGCATTTCCTTCATAGAGACTGTTGCCAAAGTTTAGGGATTCTTGACCTGCTTAATTTGAACACCCTAATCCCACATGCAAGAAAATCAGGTATATATTAGCAAACTGAATTCATTTGTTGAGCACTTTGTTATAGAAACTTACATTAGTTCTTTTGATAGACATTGGAAGTAATTCTTCAATTTAAATAGAGGTTTGGCTCTAGCAAAGCCTTATATCTCGCTTGAAAACCCTTTGAATTGACGATTTATAAGTTTCATTTTTTTTTTTTTAAAAGGTAAATCTGCCATTAAAACTAATTTGTTTCAGATGCCAATAAACAGCACTATTAAGAAACTTGCAATGTGATGTTAAGCAACAATGAAACATGTTTATTTTCCAGGCATTATATCTCATAGCTACTAATGGTACGCCAGAACTCCAAAATCCTGAGAGGTTATCTTCTGTTTTTCGAGATTTTCTCAATCGCTGTCTTGAAATGGATGTGGACAGGCGAGGGTCAGCCAAGGAGCTTTTACAGGTACAAATTCTGTATGATTCAGCAAAAATATATATATGTGTAGTAGTAAAATGCGATTTCAAAATTTGGTATACTTTAGCTAATCTTTGACTTAAAAGTAGCAACATTTTTTTACTTGATGTATTAATCATATAATGAAAAGTTAAAGGGCAAGCATAGGGTCCTTCCTTTCACAATGTTTCCCAGTCTATGATCAGCATTATGATAGAAAGGATCTGTGTGTCTCTACCCCAGTGAGGAGCCAGAATATGGCCCACATGCATCAAAGGAAAAACCGGTCGCAAACGGTCAGATTCTCAGAATCTATCCCTTTGCGACCGGTATTTTTGCATTTGGGATATATCATCTCAAATCATCATCATGCAAAATCATAAGAAATAGCAAAATTGCGATTACTTAAATTGCGATTGCATTTAAGGCATCACAATTTGCAATTCCTTAAGTGCAATGCAATAAAGTAAAAAGAATTGCGATTTCGCAATTAAGAATCACAATTTACCATCAAATGGAAGGTGATGGTAAATTGCGATTTCTTTGAAAAAAGCACCAAAGTTCATTTTTCAAAGTCCCATGTTACACACACACCTGCCATTGGGGCATGTGTGCAACATGTACTCGTATGCCGATTTCAGGGGTGCAACAGGGTATCCTTTTGGAACCCTTGCACCCTTAAAATTGCATGCGGAATTTGCGAGTACCTATTGGGTACTTGCAAACTGCGAATGCAATTCCCATTCATTCCTATGGGCCTCTAGGTCCATAGGAATGAATGGGAAGACATTCCTTAATTGCGAGTCGCAATTATGGAATGTTTAGAAATCGCTATTTTTTTCGAGATTTCTACATGCATGGGCTTTTGCGATTCCTTAATCACAATTGAGGAATCACAAAAGCCTACCTTGATGCCCCAATATTTGTAATTTTCTCGTTCTAACAAAAAAAATCAAAACTGTGTCTGTTTCCATGCTGAGGCACAGATACACAGCTAAGAAAAATCTATCTGTGCCCCACCGAGGAGCCAAATGCTGTTTGAAATTTGTTTTCGCACAAGAAAACAGACACTTCCTATTTCTATGCTTTGTACATGCTTGAAAATTGTGGGGGAGACTTGAGAACCCTGTGGGAAACTCTGGAAAGCTGTAGATTACTGCAAAGTAGACAACATTCTCAATTTACCAAGTGGCCATTTGTGTAAAGTGATCAATGATTTCTCAAAAGCTCTACATGTGAATATAAGCACGAAAAAAAGGGGGAAAAGGTTTTCAATGGTAATTTTTCATGAATATTTACAAAAATAGTCTACTATTGTAACCGTCAGACTCTTCTATTTACCAAGGTGTATCATATTTGTCATTCCTACAAAAGCCCACACCACCAGCACATAACCTCAATAAGGTCTGGTTTTCAGTGTTTTTATTATTATGTACATACCATGCATCACTCTATAATAAAAAATTCTAATAAATAGAAATTGGGTGCGAGTGAAAGCTTTATATTTTTTTAAATGTACCCAAGATCTAAGGTAAGGCATAGGTGTCATTTGTACCACTTACATTTCTGGATTGCCTATAATCCTAGGTGATTTTAAGATTATTTTATAAAGTATATTTTGGACGCTTACTTGCCATAGGATGCCCAAAAATGTATAGAAATTTAAGAGCAAATGCTGTGGCTCCTAGCATTTTCACACTTCTTTTGATTAAAATAGTACCTCACAAGAGTGGATAGACATAACACCCGGGACAGGGAAAAGCCCCAGAAGAAACTTGGAATTAGATTGATTTTTGGATATGGGCAGTTGTGGGAAAACCTAAAGAACCGAGACATTTCCGACAACTAGACACCCAGTGTACTTCAAAGTGGTTTGACATGCAAGGATGCTACTACGTTTTCCTACCCAGAAAGCCTTACAAACCTCAACATTTGGTTAAAAGAGCAGACTTTTCTCACATTACTGTGAAGCACAGTTGTTGAATTCATTGGGAAACGCAAAGGTTTCACCACAAGTGTTCCATCACAACAATATCTTGTGTGTGAGTGGGCCTATCGTATCTGACAGGAAGAGACAAGGGGGCCCATTAGGATGGCGGGCGGTTCGCCCCGCCAGGCCGGCGGTAGCCACCGCCTGCTGGCGGGAGCGATCCGCCTGCCAACCGTGCACAAATTACCCCCCCCCGCCATATTAACATGGATGGGGGTCCGCGGCGGACGGAAAGATATGGTTGTATATCAGACACCACCAGCCATATTACAATGGGCATTTTGCAATGCCGCCACGGAAAGGCATGTGGAGTCTTCTTTGGGGGCCCGTTGCGGGCCCCCAAGGACTCCGGGGGGGTGGGGGGTGCACATTGGGGGGTACTCCCCAGCATTTCAAAGAACAAAATGACAGGCACCGCACTGTGCCGGTCACGTTGTGCTTTGAGATCACTAACGTGTATTTTTAACATTGCGGCGGGCGGTGCTTTCAGCACCGCCCGCCGCAATGGTAAAAATACAGGATGCGCCCGCCACTGTGGTGGGCGCATCCTAAATCCACCCACAGGACCCCCGCCCTTATGGGGGCGGTCCCTTGTACCGGGAGGATGGCGTGCGGGCAAAGTCCGCCCGCCATCCTAATGGGGGCCAAAATGTGGACCGTGTGAAGTTAATGTAGTGCCAATCTACATTAGCAGGGGGGCACATTAAACAGGTCGCCTGCACTGCGTGTGTTTTAAAAGTTCCGCATGATTTTAAAAATTGCTTGCTAACAGTCACCTGATTATCTGTATTTACAACTCCCCGTTCCTCCCCGAGCCGAGCTCGTGGTGTGGAGGGTGGTCTTACTATTCCTGCTCACTTCCGGCGGAAGCGGGGGGGTGCGGTCTAGTCCTCCTACTGCCGCCTCCCTACTTAACCGATGTGCTGGCCAACGCGCAGCGGATGCGCGCAGCGGGCGCGACGGTGGCGCGCCGGAGTCGTGCCAGAGTCCTGCCCGTCTGCGCCCGTCCGCGACTGTACGCGGCCAAGGGCCAGCTCTTCTGTCTCGACGTGTCCAACATTAAGGATAACCTATTCTAAAAATACACTCTTAACCTTTAGGCCACCCCAATGCTCGTATGATACTCCTCTGTGCCCAAAGCAAACCCTTCTGACGTGCCCCGATTGTTCGCTGACCCTCTCTTCGCTTCCCTCAACATTAGATATTTCTGCATCCAATTTCTTACGTAAACCTATTCAGGAGCCCCCTTCCCACACATTTAACTTCATCAGTTTAAATTGCAGGTCTCTACCAAAACACAGTAGAGACGTTTTTGATCTTTTCAGCTCCTCCCAACCGGACGCCCTATTTCTTACGGAGACTTGGTTGACGGGCCATTCGGGTCCAGATATCGCAGCTGCTCTTCCTGATAGTTACACCTATACGGGTAAAAACAGAAGGGGTAAGGAGTGGGGAGGAATAGCTATTATTTTTAAAAGAGCCATCTCTTGTAAGTGGGAGGATATTGTTATTCCTGGGCTGTTAAAGATACTTATATCCCCCTATTTCACCCTGATTTACTGCCCCCCTGGCCCTGCCATTTCTTGGGCTTCATCTCTTCCAGAGCATTTAGCTCCTCTACTATTGAATGCGACTAACTTTTTAATTGTTGGCGATCTTAATGTTCACTTTAATGATAAAATCTGCCCTAACAGTACCAATTTGATGTCTGATTTAGCAGCCATGAACATTACCCTGCATAATTCGGGCCTCACTCATAAGGCTGGTAATTTCCAATCTAGAAGCAGTAATGTGTAAGTCTCCCTTACCTGTCCCGTGGTCTGACCACTTTATTGTAGAATTTTCCATTACGATTGACCAATCTTTCAACCCCCTTGCAACGGCTTCTAAACCTAGAGTGACCCGCAATTGGAAGAATCTTGATTCCAACAAATTTAATTCCGTTTTGTTAAACTCTATGCCTCTTACTGAGGTTAGTAGCCTTGATCAAGTGGACGTTATTCACCACTGTTTTACTTCTGCTGTTAATACTCGTCTTTCACTTCGAAAGCAGACATTTAATGTACATCACCCCCCTGCACCATGGTTCAATGACCTTCTAAAAAAAGAAAAAAACAGCTGTAAACACCTCGAGCGGAAGTGGCGCTCTGACTACGACCCTCACATTAAATTGCAATATAAAGCTGATTTAACAAAATATCATTCCCTTTGCAAGATAGCAAGAACTGATTATGTTAACTCATCTATTCTAAATGCCCAAAATAGTCCCAACCCTTGTTTAAGGTGGTACAGGAACTCTCTGGTGCCACTTGTCAACCTAAGGCCCCGTGTTTGGATAAAGCACAATGTGACTCCTTAGCAGACTTTTTTGTTTCTAAAATTGAGAATATATATGCGGACTTTGGTTCCCCTAATGCCCCCCCATTTCCCCCGGAGCTTAACATATCTACCACTCCGTGCGATCATCAGTCGGCGGAATTGGATATTACTGCCTGGGACCCCTTGACCCTTTCTACATTACATGACATAGTTAGAAGTATCAAATCCGGTTCCCCTTTGGATCCCATCCCTCCCCAAATTCTGCTAACCCTAGACTCCTCCTCTCTTAAGCTCATCTTGGAGTTATTGAATACGTCCCTCAGGGAGGCCAAGGTCCCCAATTCTTGGAAACACCCAATGGTTATACCGTTGCTGAAAAAGGCCAATACAGATCCAAATAACCCCGCCAATTTCCGCCCAATTTCGCTTCTTCCAGTCTATTCTAAGATTCTGGAAAAGCACGTAAACAAACAACTCACCAGCTACATTGAATCTCATAATATTTTACATCATTCACAATCTGGCTTTCGCTCGGGTTTTTCTACAGAATCCACACTTCTAGGAGTCTCTGAAACCATTCGTCATCTGGTGGACAGAGGGGAGACCGTGGCACTTATTCTACTAGATTTAAGTGCCGCATTTGATACGGTCTCCCACCCCATTCTGGTTAACATCGTCAAGACCTCTGGCATCACTCATTCTGCCCTTGGATGGCTTACCAGCTTTTTGTCTGACCGGACGTTTCAAGTCTTCTCGGCTACTTCTGCATCCAAAATCTACAATTCAGCATACGGTGTTCCCCAAGGTGCCATCTTGAGCCCCCTTCTCTTCAATTTGTATGTCAGACCCTTGGCTAGTATTGCGGAGCAAGCGGGGCTCTCCATATATTCATATGCAGATGACACACAGATCATCTTTTCACTCTCCACCAGCCATCACTCCACTACATCCTCCCTCTGCTATGGTCTCAACAACATTGCCTCCTGGATGCTTGACAACAAGTTAAAATTGAACGGAGGGAAAACAGAACTTCTTCTGTTTGGCAACAACACCGGCTTATGGGGACCCTCTCATTGTCCTGCTCAAATAGGCACCCCTCCTAACCCATCTAAAACAGCTTGCAACTTGGGCATCATTTTTGATGACCAGTTGTCCATGAGGCAACATGTTGTTAGAGTCTCTTCCACTTGCACAACTATTCTCAAATGGTTGAAGAAAATCACATGGCTGCTTCCTTTGGACACCCAGAAAACCGTAGTCCAGGCGCTAATAACATCTCGCCTGGACTATGGTAATGTTCTTTTTCTGGGGGCGGGTAATCCGTAAATTGCAGACGGTTCAGAACATGGCAGTCCGTCTGCTATGTAAACTACCCTACAAGTCTTCTACCTCCCCTTCCCGCCGTAGCCTTCATTGGCTTTGCATTGATAGTCACTGTAAATTTAAGGCTCTCTGTTTTATACACAACATTAATACTGGCAAGGCCCCTCAATATCTGAGATCTTTGATTCATCTGTACTCTCCCTCCCGCACTCTTCGTTCGTCCAATCAACACAAATTCCAGATTCCTAGGATTAGGAGAGCCAGAATGGGTGGTCGCTCTTTTGCTTTTCTGGCCCCATCCCTGTGGAACTCTCTCACTCTACCCCTTCGGATTGAACCTAATTACCTAAAGTTCCGCAGGGATTTAAAAACTTGGTTATTCAATCAATAAACTATTTCGGCAGGCACACCTCCCTTGTTGGTCTAGATCCGGGAAACCTCCGGGTAGCTGCGCGCTCTATAAAATAAAATTAAATATAAATAAATAAATAAATAAATCTGGCCTCCACGTGGTAATAAAATTGAAATTTATTTTTAAACCCATTCTTTGAAATTTGCAGGGCAGTCTGGATCATGTACCCAGCTGTGATGAACGCATGCCACCTTACTGTGGATTCCACTGTCTCTCTAGTGTTTAGTAATGTCTGAAGTTAGTAGGTTTTTCTGGGTGCCAGCGGACCCCAGCTCAAACACTGTAGTAATGCCACATTGATACGCCCCCATCAGAAACATTCCTTGGGTTCTAGTGGGCTGATGATAATTCAACCCCATTGAACAGCCACATTTCTAGTACCTCATACTCTGGAGACCCAGTTGAAGGTTCTGTGGAAAAGTAAATTTTGCCATGTTCTGTGTCCCTACGCGTCCTCCATCATATGTTATGTGTGCATGATTAATATGCATATGTATTCCCCGTGTTCAATTAAAGACGCAATTACAGTTGTGTCCATTACTAGTATGCCAGTTTCCAGTTCTCGTGAAAGCTACGAGTATTAGGCCTATGTAAAGTCACGTTGCCACGTTTCTCAGTGTGCACGTTATTTCATTGAAAAGTCCCCGTTTCTAGGCCTCAAAATGGCCTGGACACCAGATTTCAGCTCCTGTCTCCTGAGCCCTCGCTGAGGAGCGATACAGCCCCCACCTGTGTTCCTGACCCTTCACTTACTTCCTGCCTCACAGTGCCCGGCTCAGCCTGGCTCTGCCTCTGAGTTTGCCAAGAGTATGTTATGATTCCAGTTATCAGTTCAGTCCTCCTTCTCTGCATTCCTAAGCTACTGAATCGCATCAATAGTTTCCGTCATTGTCTAGCCTTTACGTCTCCATGTAAGAGAAATACTGCATTTAATGGTCATTTAATATGCTTCATCACGCACTACATGTAGAATAATGCATGCTCCAGTCTTAGAGTCCGTTAGCCTCTCCCCTCCTGACTCTTAGTTTATATCAACATGTTCTCTAAACATCAGATACTAGATAGGGTTTAGGTACATGTCGCCCTGACTCTCCAGACTTCAGTCTCTGCTCCTAGCACAGAGTTCATAGCCCCCAGCTTCTCCTAGTAACGCGTCATTGCCAGTTTGCACGCACCACCAGGTTAGAGGTCCCGGCTCCTTAGGTAGCCCCCTCCATGTCTCCACCCCATTCATGACATATTCTGTTACGTTTACATCACATGTCTATGTATACGCCTCTGTTACACCCACTTTTACCCTTATCTTTCGCGACTGCTACTGCTCCACCCATTGCTCCGCCCATTGTATGTACTGTAATGCAATTGTTTTAGTATATATACTTGTGCACTGTTATTAAATGTTAGCGCGCTCATCCCAGATCCAGCCCCGGCAGCTGCCCGGCCTTGCCATCCTATTCCCGTGCAGGTTGTCCTGTTCCTGTCCTTTATGCTGTATTAAACCTGCAAAACTCCTACTACCTCGAATCTTGACTCTTATTTATTGAGCTATCTGTTATTGCTATGCCTAGACAAACCTAGATCCGGTATTATTTATTTATATACCACATAATGGCGCCCGAACAGGGACTTGCCCTTTCCCCACGCGTCGGTGAAGCCACGCCGACCCCCTGACCCTCTGCAGTCGTGACGGAACTCTTCTGCGCACCGGCAGATATTTCTGCTTCAAGTATCCCTCAGGCCCACGGAGGAGACGGAGGAGGCGGTCCAGCATCCAGACGAGACGGTGGAGGAACGCGGCGAGTCCCGACCAGAGCCCAAGCCGAGAGTCCAAGGTCCGAGGTATCCGGAGGCCCACCCGTAACAGAAGTCCGAAGTCCGTCCGTCCGGCGTCGAAGCAGTCCAGTCCGAGGCCTTCCGTTCTTGCTGCCCGGTGAGTACCGTTGCTGGGGTAGTATCTAGACAGGGTCAATCCAATTGACTCTGGTCCGTGGGGTTTGGTGGTACACATATCCCAAACGAAGTGTCCACTTCGGTGGATGCGGGTCCTGACGTGTCTCTTTATGAGACCGGTAAGTCTAGTACTGTTTCAGCAGTGCATCTAGTTTCTGTTCTAGTCAGTTCTGTTCTCGAGAAAATTCATGTATTCTGTTTTCCGTATTCCAGGTGGTATTCTGTTCGAACTGTTATTCACAATGTTCTTCATGTATTTTAATGTCGTGGTATGAGTGTGAAGTAATTATCGTGTTTATTGTATATTGTATTGTGTCCAGATTATAGTTCAGTCATGCCACTCTTTTCAAAACTGCGTCAGTTAAAAACCAGAAAAGGTCTGCTGGAAGCAGCAGTTCCTGTTCCGCCTAGGGACAGTCCAGGTCATTTTATGTATCAGAAGCATGGCATAAGCGCCATATTGTATCTAGATTTATGGGTAGAGTATACCAAAGGTTTGGAAGAAAAGTATAGATGGCCCGTATCAGGTACATGGGATGCCGAGTGCATCATGAGAGTAGAAGAGGCATTATGGAACAAGAAAGCCAGACAGTCACAGAAAGATGCCATTGAGTTATGGCGCAAAGAATCTCATAGAAGAACCGAAAAAGAAATCAGAAAGTCTGAATTAAGTAGAGAATCCTTAGAACGAGCACAAGAAAAAGAATTAATCGAGATAGGTGAACGAGTTAAAACCGAACAGTCAGACAGACAGAGGCATGCCCTCATTAAGGGTATGTATCCTCTTCTTGCCGAGGGCTTGCCAAAAGCGACCCTGGAGGCATCCAGTAATTTTCCGCTACCACTAGTTCCGACCAAGCTACGTCACAAACCGACCGCAGCTGATGTTTTTATTTCGTCCTATTTGGACGACACAGTCCCAGAATATGCAAATCCTGCTCAGCCAGTCCCTGTAAATCAGGCACTTCCCGCTCCTCCAGACACCGGAGTACCTGTTACGGTACCCCCGGTCCAGCCCGCCATACAAGTCCAGCCTGCATTTCCATTTCCCACTCTGCCAGGACGAAGAGCATCAGTTGACGATTCTAGTTTAGGGGCCGCAGGGGGAGGTCCTCCAGGAACCCCGCCGCCACACAAGCGTTTAACGTTAGTCGAATTACATGCACAAGCGTCACAGCGTACGCCCAGATATCTGTCTGTTGCAGAAATAAGAAAAGCCCTTACCGAATGTGGCTATGATCCAGTCCCAGGCGAGGATAATATGGTTTTATATTCATTACGCGTAAGAAAGGTGACCGAGTATCTAGTCACCCTACCAGATATGAAAGAAGATCTAGACAGAATATATCGTTTTATCCGTACAGGGAATGATCCAGAAAGTATTAGTGACGTCATGTCTCAAAGGAAAGCTGAAATTCAGCTCATGCTATTAAAGTTTCTGATTAATTGTTTAATACGAGAACAAGATTATCCGACCAAAGATCAAGCCGAAATGAAAGTCCTGACAAGGTGGAGTGATAATATAGCCGAGGGTAAGCACAAGACTATCAGTAGTATAGAGAGTATGTACAAGAAAATTCGTAAAGAAATAATAAGGATACACGAACAACGCAAAGAAGCACGAGTAAGCGAGAAGGAAAGTAACTCTGATACTGAAGAGGTAGACGATGAGAATCCTGCCAGAATAGCGTATGTAGGAAAATCTAGATTTCCAGATCGCCATTTACGTCTAGAACACAAGCCAACTTTCCATCATCCAGCACCAGAACAAGGTTCTCTAGAACAAGTATTCCAAGCTACCGATCACATTCTGAAATCACGAATCGGTTATAGCGAGCTAAGTACTATGCATGAACAAGAACTAGTCAGATCAGCAGTCCAATGGATTACTGATTCTACCACTTTTCCAGACGAAATAGTGGCACAAATGTTTCTGAAATTGCCCCCAGCCGAGCAACGACTGGCGGGTATGTATATGATCCAGCACCTCATTACTTTGTATGAGGGTCAACATTCTGATCCAGGTCCGTTACATGATGTCCTGAACGAGTTACTCCAGTATAAATGGAAAGGTTTAGGTACCGATTTAATTAGTGTCATTCTAGAACAGCGCCACAAATACAGAACGTTCTTGAACCCGCATTTTGTTCATGTCTCACCCCCAGAAAGTAAACCCTTTTACATAGACAGACAGAATCCGTTACGAGAAGTGCATCCAGTTAAGACAGATGGTGGTGAAATGCAACGAGTGTTTGTTTACACCCCGATCACAAAGATGGAACTCTTAGAGATGAAAAAGTTAATTCCCTGTCATGATAAAGATCCAGCAGGGTTCCACCGAGAATTAAAAGACATGCTCCGTATGGGAGAATATACGTATCCAGACGTTATTAAAATGTTAAAAGTCCTATTGCCCGCAGGGGTATATGAGAAACTCAAGGAAAAAGATTGGGAGGTGGGAGAGAAAAAGATCGATTGGGCAGTCCTAGAAGCTGAAGATAAGGCACGAGTAACAGGTACCGGTCTTGGAGATAAATGTAAAGAATTACCAGAATTGTTAATACAAGTTTTGCCTAGATTATTGACAACTAGAAAAGAAGACTGGGATGCAATCTCAGCCTGCAAACAGAAACAAGATGAAGATACTAGTGATTATTATTCTAGATTTGAAAAATGTTTTACCATAAACAGTGGCCTCAAGACAAGTAGCGAGTCATACCCTCACCTTTTTGTTACTAAATTAGTCGAGAACTCAAGTCCACAAGTTAAGAATCGAGTTTTGAAAGTCGAAAGTACGTGGCAAGCTAGTACTCCGTCCCAGATGTTACAGATGCTCCAGTATCACCAGAACAGAATCAGAGAAGAGCAAGAACACGAGAGAAAGCGTATGAAAGACACGAAAATGAAAGTACTAGTTGCACAATCTGTTCCTCAAGACAGTCAGAAGAGGGGTCCGAATCAAGCCAATCATCCTGCAGCTCCCGTTAAAGGAAACTGCAATTATTGCAAACAGCCAGGTCATTTTATAAACGAGTGTGCAGTTCTGAAACACAACATAGCTAACGGTAAGACTAAAGAAAGACCACGTCCGCCTAGACAAGAACAAGTTTCACAGACTCCTCAGCCACAGAATGCACAACAGACAGTTACAGCACCGCAGCCTATTGCTGCAACACAGCATGTTACACAGCAGATGTACCAGTATGCACAGTCCGAGTATCCAGAGTATCAACCGTATTCATGAAACAGCCTAGAGAGGGAGGTAGGCTTGCCTCTCATCGAGATTCCTGTAG
Organism: Lissotriton helveticus; assembly: GCF_964261635.1. NCBI lineage: Eukaryota > Metazoa > Chordata > Amphibia > Caudata > Salamandridae > Lissotriton > Lissotriton helveticus. The sequence goes on from NC_136063.1 coordinate 2,116,045,568, forward strand.
ATCAAGAGGGTCCCTATGTTCATAGTCAAGTATTAGGGAAAGACAGAAAGTTTCTGATTGATACAGGGGCAAGTAGGACCACCATCAGTCACGCCGAAGTTCCAGGGGCTCCGCTCTCAGGCTCTAGAAATGTTTCCCTTGGATTTTCAGGAAAGCCTATTGTAAATAAAATTTCAAAGCCAGTTACTCTAGAAGTAGGTCCATTGTCCCGCACTACTGATCTGTTACTTACTAAGTCATGTCCAGAAAACCTATTGGGTATTAAGACACTGAAAGAGTTAGGTGCAGTTATATGCTGTTCCCCAGAGGGAATACGATTGTTCCTACGTGACTTCAAGGGTCACTATGTATTACGAGATTTTGATCCGAGATTGTCTAATGTTCCGCAGCATCTATGGGCGCAAGGTCCAACTGATGTTGGTTATATGCAAATCACACCCCATCGTGTGACTCTCAAGCCAGGTGTAGTCCTGCCACGAATCAGACAGTACAGATTGCCACCGGAGGCTGTAGCAGCCTTATCCAAAATTATTGACGAGCTCATGGCTCAAGGAGTAGTTGTAGAAACTGACTCCAATGTATGTAATTCTCCGATCATTCCTGTCATGAAACGTACTGATCCGAATGCACCTCCAGTATATCGATTAGTGATTGACCTACGAGAACTCAATAAATGTATTATTCCTCAGTACCCAGTTGTCCCGGACATTTCTTCCCTATTGACAGCCATTGATTCCGAAGCCTCATTTTTCACTGTCATAGACCTCAAGAATGCGTTTTTCAGTGTCCCCATTCATCCAGACAGCCAGTTTCTTTTCGGATTTTGTTTAAATGGAAGGAGCTATATGTTCACACGCGCTCCTCAAGGTTTCACAGAAAGTCCTAGTATTTACAGTCAAGCACTCAAGAGACAATTAGACAACATTCACATGCCAACTGACACTGCCCTGCTCCAGTATGTCGATGATCTACTGATCACAGCCCGTTCTGAACGTGATTGCGAGCGAGCATCACTTACAGTCTTGTATTTCCTTGCCGAGATGGGGCACAAGGTGTCCCCTTCGAAGCTTCAATTCTGTGTCCAGCAAGTGATCTATTTAGGCCACTTACTGTCCAAGAGGGGTAGGCAGTTGACACCAGACCGTATCCAGTTAATAGCGAGTCTTCCTCAGCCCAAGACCCAGAAGGAGGTACGTGTTTTTATCGGCCTTACTTCTTATTGCAGACAATGGATTCCTCAGTATGCATTTCTAGCTAAACCACTGATACAGTTAACGACCCAGGAGGCAGCCGTATCGACTGTCCTCCCTTGGACATCTGAACATACACTTAGTTTCAATGAGTTAAAGAAAGCTTTATGTCAAGCTCCAGTTCTAGCAACACCGAACTACAGTAAACCTTTTACACTTTTCGTCACAGAACGCGAAGGTACAGCATTATCTGTTCTCACACAAGATCAAGCAGGACAATACAAGCCTTGTGCTTATTTTTCGAGCACATTAGATCCTGTAGCCCAGGCTCTGCCTGCGTGCCTCAAGTCAGTTGCAGCCACAGCTCTAGCTATCAGACAAAGTGATTCCATAGTTTTAGGACACTCCCTGACAGTACAAGTTCCACACTCCGTGGAAGTTCTTTTAAACCGAACACAGACTCAGCACTTGACAATTGCACGTTTAACAGGTTATGAATTGACACTGTTCCAGCCACACATAGAGATCAGACGCTGCAACGTTTTAAATCCTGCTACACTGTTACCGTCAGTTACATCGAATCCTGCCACACACGACTGTGTGGAAGTAGTCAACATTACGACAAAACCAAGACAAGATCTGACAGATATTCCATTACCAGATCCCGACCTGACACTTTATGTGGATGGTTCATGTATGAGAACAAGTACAGGAGAACTAGTTGCCGCGTATGCAGTGACTACTGACACCGAAGTTATAGAGACACACCGCATTGACACTCTGTCCGCTCAAGCAGCAGAGCTAGTTGCTCTGACACAAGCCTGCATACACGCTAAGGACCTGAAGGTTAATGTTTACACAGATTCACGTTACGCATTTGGAGTCGTACACGACTTTGGAGTGCTCTGGCAGGAGAGAGGTTTCATGACTTCTCATGGAACCAAGATTCAGCATGGTCTCCTTATTCAGGCCCTGTTAGATGCTATACATTTACCGACATCTATTGCTATCATGAAGTGCAAAGCACATACGAAAGTTACTGACACTATTTCCCAGGGTAATGATCTAGCAGATCGCACAGCCAAGCTCACAGCACAGACATTAGACATTCCAGTTAATAAGACACCGACATACACTCCAGATCCGACTACCTGTATGACAGTTAAGGACCCCACTCAAGATGTCATAGACATCCAGTTACATGCTACTCCCGAGGAAATCAAGAAATGGTCCGAAGTAGGAGGGGTCCAGACAGATCAGGGATGGGTAACGAAGGGTAGAGCCACATGGTTTCTCCCCGACTCTATGGTTCAAGTCATTGTTAATACCGCACATAGTCCAGCACATTTAGGAGAAAAAGCCATGTTAGACAGTATCCAGAACATTTGGTTCAACAAGCATTTACGAGCTGCAGCCAAGCAGAAAGTTCGTACCTGTATGATATGTTGTCAGTTTAATCCAGGTAAAAGTGTCCCGGTGGAACAAGGTGGATTCCAGCCCCCTGACCACCCTTTTGAGGTCCTCCAGATGGATTATATTCAGATGGAGCGATGTCGAGGTTTCAAGTATGTTCTTGTAGTTGTATGCGCTTTGTCCAGGTGGACAGAAGCATATCCAGTCCCAGATTACACAGCCGCGACTACTGCCAAGCAGTTGGTTCGTGAGTTCTTCCCCGTTATGGACTCCCTAGAGTCGTATATTCTGACAACGGCCAGCCATTCTCATCTGAGTTGATGAAACACATTTCCCTGTTGTTAGGGTACCAGTGGAAGTTTCATTGTGTACGCCATCCAGAAGCAGCCGGTCTCGTAGAGAGACATAACCAGACTTTGAAAATCCGCATTGCAAAAGTATGTCAAGAGAAAGGTGTGGACTGGCTAGTAGCTCTGCCAGTTGCTTTATTTTACATGCGCATGGTCGCACATTCCAGATCAGGTCTGTCCCCGTACGAGGTCGTATTCGGCCGCCCCCCTAACATGTGGGGTACACCTAGACCCCGAAGTATTACCGATGTTTCAAGTAATATGCTGACAGATTACCTAGCTTCCTTGATGTCTGCCCTCAACTCTTGTCGTTCACAGGTTGCCGCCGCATTTCCAGACAATACCGAGGTGGCACCGCATGAAATTGTTCCCGGATCCATGGTCCTAGTGCGAAATTTCGATCGTTCAAGTCCACTGGAGCCTCGCTGGAAGGAGCCCCGACAGGTCCTCCTCGCCACCCGTACAGCCGTGAAGTTGGAGGGACGCAAAGGCTGGGTGCATCTTTCACACATCAAAAACTTTTATGGACTGAAACCTGTCTCAAAGAACATTTCCGAGCATTTAAAGGACTGCCAAAGTACTATTCTTAAGGACTGTCCCGCAAAAGACATTGCTACGAACCCTTCCCTGTTAGAGACAACTCCGCAACAGGAGTATAAGAAAAAGTTAAGGTCTAGTAAAATAAGTCAGCCAGTTTGATTGTCTAAGTCCTCCCCTAGGTGAAACGGTTAGACCGGTTTCTGACATGTATAAAATAGACCCCCATAGTGAGAGAGTTAGTCAAAACTCAATCCGATGTATCGTTTTTCTATGTTTCATATTATTTCTCAGTGTTATGATTTCCTGCACCAGTTATGCGTTTTATCTGTATTTTCCAGTTCCTCATGTGAACAAGTCTTCTAATGTTACAGTAGAGCACACGTTTAGTGATCTGCCTCCTCATGAACTCTCTTATCGCCTCGCTATGCGTAACAATTCTTTTATCCGCATGTTACATTATTCACACCAGACCAGCAATGCCACTAATTGTTGGGTGTGTGGTCGACTCCCCCCTTTCCAGACACCGAAGGGAGTTCTGCCACTGTTTCCTTATCCGTTTTCACATAATGGTTCGTGTGGAGCATGGTCCACGTTAACGTCATCCTCAACAGATATGTCTTTTCTTAACAGTACATGTTTCCCAGACAAGCAAGGTCTTCCCCACAGAACAGGGTTAGATCTCGAAAACGAAGTTTATAATTTGGGTAATTATTCTTCGAATTTTATGGTCCTGAATGTTCAGTCTGATTCTACTCCAGACTTACCTGCTATTTCAGTACTACCAGTCAAAGGCGAATTATGTGTCCGAAATTATGGTTCCGTACATGTAGGACATAGTGATTGTGCTACTATTGTCAAGTATAGTGACAGTGGGAAATCTATTTTCAAAGCTTCACGTCATTCTTATTTTGTTTGTGGTCAAACCGCATATGTTCGTCTGCCCCTCGATTGGGAGGGAACCTGTTACATTGCCTTCCTACTGCCGCCAGTCTTCCTAGCCCCATCTGATTATCATAGAAACACACATCTAGTACACATTAGACATAGAAGGGAGGTCGAGTCCCCGATTGTCGATTATACTGAAACTGCTCTAGAACAATATACAGATTTCAATAGAGGTTTCTTCTTCTTTATAGGACCTATCCAGAATAGTAAGTTAATTCGTAGGTTAACCAGAACCCTTGAAGCAGTAGTGAATGAGACTGCCTCTGCCCTAGGTAATTTAACTGAAGAGCAATCTGCTATGAGATTTGTCGTGCTCCAGAATCGTCTCGTCCTTGACGTCATACTGGCCGATAGGGGCGGGGCCTGTAGAGTCATCGGATCTAGTTGCTGCATTTTCATTCCAAATAACGCGCCGTCTGTTTATTCAGCTATAACCAGACTTCACAAAATTGCCCATCAGTTACACCAGAATCCAGGCACCTGGATATGGTCCGGTTGGTTCTGGAGTATAATTTCTGCCTGGGGATGGAAAGTATTGTCATTTCTAGGTATTGCAGTAGCGATCATATTCAGCTGCTGCCTCTGTATACAATGTGGCCCTGCGATTTGCGGCATTTGTGCTACCTCTTGTATTCCTAGTCCCAAGTCCCGTCCTAAATCCCGTTCCAAGAAAATTCGAGACGAGCAAATGATACTGTATGAAATGATAGATGGTATTATGAATATTGATGTTTCCTGATGGAAACGTAGTGACAAGGAGGGAATGTGGAAAAGTAAATTTTGCCATGTTCTGTGTCCCTACGCGTCCTCCATCATATGTTATGTGTGCATGATTAATATGCATATGTATTCCCCGTGTTCAATTAAAGACGCAATTACAGTTGTGTCCATTACTAGTATGCCAGTTTCCAGTTCTCGTGAAAGCTACGAGTATTAGGCCTATGTAAAGTCACGTTGCCACGTTTCTCAGTGTGCACGTTATTTCATTGAAAAGTCCCCGTTTCTAGGCCTCAAAAGGGCCTGGACACCAGATTTCAGCTCCTGTCTCCTGAGCCCTCGCTGAGGAGCGATACAGCCCCCACCTGTGTTCCTGACCCTTCACTTACTTCATGCCTCACAGTGCCCGGCTCAGCCTGGCTCTGCCTCTGAGTTTGCCAAGAGTATGTTATGATTCCAGTTATCAGTTCAGTCCTCCTTCTCTGCATTCCTAAGCTACTGAATCGCATCAATAGTTTCCGTCATTGTCTAGCCTTTACGTCTCCATGTAAGAGAAATACTGCATTTAATGGTCATTTAATATGCTTCATCACGCACTACAGGTAGAATAATGCATGCTCCAGTCTTAGAGTCCGTTAGCCTCTCCCCTCCTGACTCTTAGTTTATATCAACATGTTCTCTAAACATCAGATACTAGATAGGGTTTAGGTACATGTCGCCCTGACTCTCCAGACTTCAGTCTCTGCTCCTAGCACAGAGTTCATAGCCCCCAGCTTCTCCTAGTAACGCGTCATTGCCAGTTTGCACGCACCACCAGGTTAGAGGTCCCGGCTCCTTAGGTAGCCCCCTCCATGTCTCCACCCCATTCATGACATATTCTGTTACGTTTACATCACATGTCTATGTATACGCCTCTGTTACACCCACTTTTACCCTTATCTTTCGCGACTGCTACTGCTCCACCCATTGCTCCGCCCATTGTATGTACTGTAATGCAATTGTTTTAGTATATATACTTGTGCACTGTTATTAAATGTTAGCGCGCTCATCCCAGATCCAGCCCCGGCAGCTGCCCGGCCTTGCCATCCTATTCCCGTGCAGGTTGTCCTGTTCCTGTCCTTTATGCTGTATTAAACCTGCAAAACTCCTACTACCTCGAATCTTGACTCTTATTTATTGAGCTATCTGTTATTGCTATGCCTAGACAAACCTAGATCCGGTATTATTTATTTATATACCACAGTTCCGAAGGGGTAAGTTACTACGTGAAAAAGACTGTTAGGAAGTGCAGTGTTTCAGGGAAAAATTGCTGAAAATCTGACAAACCTCATGTTTAACACATTGTCCCAGTTAGAAATAATGGCGAGAGAGGTCTGCTACTCAGAAATGAGAATTGTAGGTGGGCAAGCTGTGTGTATGCTGTGGTATGTTTCCATGTGGTCCTGAGTTGGCACCTGTGACCATTCGATAGGAGCCCTAGAGTATCATTTCACTTGCTTTTGATTTGCCAAATATTTTGCACTCAGTTCTTCAATTGTGTACACCCTAAAACAGTTTCAAATCAACGCGTATGACAACCCCAGGACATCCCGAGTAACACAAATATGGGTTAAGCTGTGGGAGGGATATGTTTCCTGCATGAGTAAGACTGCAGGATATTACCATTTTGTGAGAAACAATAGTTGTAAATCTGACATGTGTTCAGGACATTTTACCTGCCAGCATATCATGGCAAGAAATGGCTAGCCTTCTCCCGCGCATTCCTTCGGTTGTGCATAATTGGAAACTATGTTGATTGTTTACTTTCCACATAGTCATGGATTTTTCATATGTCACCTTTAAACAATGCTCCATAAGCAATCATTCTGCCATAATTCACTGATCTGCAATAATACTTCATAATTGCTGTATATTTGGTATTTCCAGACATTCAAGGCAACATTTCCTTGGTTAGAGTGCTGGGGTTTGCTGTTAATGTGCGAAATGGAACAATTATGAAGCAAATGTGCTTACAAAAATCTCAACATTTTTCTTTATATCTTCTAGGTGCAATGAAATATTGAAGCACATGTTGCACCTATCCATAGCCATGAATGTGCTTAAAACAAATCTAGTTTGGGTGCACAAACGACCCAAGAGGTGCATGTGTGTGCACAGTCTCACATCAGTCTTGTGGATACAGCTCTGGAAAAGCAGTGCACAAACATGTCTGCCTTGAAAGTGTTAAACTATGTAATAGCTCCATCTAAGGTGGTTGAATACCTCTGCACGCTAAGCCTCTGTTTATCTTGAAAAGCATACCTGACTTAACAGACATCCTCCACAAATGCTGCTATGTAAGAAAGTTTTTATAGATCTCCTCTGAGTTGCAAACACTTGTACAGTCCAACCCAAGTTTCCATTTAAGGTTCTGGAAAAATTGATGAAATCCTTCCAAATCATATTTATGTTGGGACCATGTATGACGAGGATAGTTTATAAATGTAATTTGGGGCCTATTCACAAAGGAATTATGGAGTATATAATGAAGCAAGTGAAGATGTTGCTATTAAGAATATTATGTCCTATGGGGCTGTAGCACTTTCATAGTTTTGTGGCAGCAGTTAAGGCTGTTGGTGGTATTTGAATTGACGTTGAAACATTTGATTAGTGACTTTAAACACAGAGCTGATTTAAATGCTGTCAATGCAAATCCCCCTACGTAAAACGACCTGTACAAATTAAAACACCCCACCCTAAAAATGTTTGTGATGCATCTTAGGTAGTTGATATCAAGGGGTTGATGATAACTCACAGAATTGATATTGAACTAGTTAATAGTTGAAAAGACAATGTATGATGTATTTAATCTTGGATCAAGGTAAAAAAAATGGTAATTGAGTGAGACATAAATCCACTGAATGCATGCAGATTGTTCCAGTCTTTTATCTCAGAAGTAAAATGCAATTATGATGGACTTTGTAGAGGTAATGACTTCTACTTGAGGCTTTACAGATCCATTTATTGTATTTTTAAAGATCTCCATGGGACTGAGCCCACTGTTATTTCTTGTCTTGTGACATTCAGTAAGGAGAGTCACATAGTTCCAGACTTGTCTTTTTAACTTTCATACTTTCTTTTTATTTACAGCATTCTTTTTTGAAACTAGCCAAGCCTCTCTCCAGCCTGACTCCATTGATCATTGCAGCAAAAGAAGCAATCAAAAATAGCAGTCGTTAGCATGGAGAGCCCGTAATCTCCTGCTAGTTCTCTCGGAAAACACAGGACTGAACCGATCTGTAAAACCTCAACTCCCGCGCTGCAGGACAGATGGAAGTGATGACCGATGAGGATAACAATCGAGGGGTGCACTGCAGCTCTCCAGGGAGGGCAAACCTTCATGTGTCTTCTTCCCAATTCCTTAACTTATTTTTGGAGTTAAAAAAACATTTGGGCAAGACCAGATCAAGATACATTGGAAACTGTCAGTCTCTTGATTGGTTATAAGGGTACATGAAAAAGGAATGGCAGCGACATCACATCGAACAATTTGTGCATTCTCTTTTGAACTATTGGTTGTTCTCTACAAATGCACAATCCTCTCTTTTGAGTTGTGGTTACCTTATTGGACAAAAAACAAAGTTACACCTATATTCACGGGAATCTTCTGACTGAACATCCGGTCACGAACTAGATCAAAAACACAGTGCAGAATATGGGTCGTGTTTTCTTCCAGGTCTCCGTAAATACAGCACAGTGAGGAGGTTCACTCTGGAAGTTTGTTAATTTCACATCTACACCGAAAGCACTCCTCTTCGCCATTTTTTTGTTTCTGTTTGTCTGTCGCTAATTCTTTTTTGTAGTGATGCTCTTTAAAAAGGTACTTACATACTAAAAGAAAAGTTGTCAACGTTTGGTGACAGAACTATATGTCATCAGGAAGTGATCCTAATTACAACAGGAAACATGGCATTGTGAAACTAAAATGTGAAATGGTCTGTTTGCAGAATTACCTTACATGAATTGCAGTATTGTGCTTCTTACCTGTTTCATCAGTTCATTAATTGATAATCTCAGCGATAAAGCATCCACGGCTACAATGAAGTATCGTGAGGTTTACTCCATACCAGGCTTATGTCCAATGATTTCCGTCCAAGGTGATTTAACAGACTTTGATATTTTCTGTCAAAGCCTAACAAACTCATCCCCATAATGTGGAGTGCACAAATGTAATACTACTGCAACCCGCCTTATTCATGACTTGGTGCCTCTTAATTGTGAACAGATATGTTTCTATGCCTTTCTGTAATCTGGGTGCATTTGGAGTCCTCTTTAGCAGAAGCACATTTGTGTGCACATTAATCTCCTATTGCTAATCGTAAGCACAAGTACTTAGTTTATCCGGCCTCTGGTTACACTGCATCCACTAATGCAAATAAATGCATTGTTTCACTGTGTCTAGAACCCGCATCTCCAGTCTTCCTGTATTGAGGATTGGCTTACTGGTAAACTGTGATAAAATGTTGTATGTGTGGGGGCAACTGGTTCCTCTGGTAATTCATGGTACTTATCCTTTCTTTTGAAGATAACGTGAACATTCATATTCCTGTGATGTGTAGAGAAGCACGAACATAAGGTTGGCAGTAGATGGGATCTGGTTTACTGTAGGAACCTTTTGTAATGAGGCTATGTGAGATCTGTCTGGATAAAGATGCAGGAATTGCAATCTATTTGATTGTCAATAAAGTCTACTCCAAGTTTCACAGATATCAAGAAACACCTTTGAAAGGCAACATTTTGAAGTTGATACATCAACGCTGTTTTACACAAGGAATAGTGGACTTGAGTGGTGAATTTCTGGCAAACTGCGGCATTGCTGGTCAGTTGTCTTTTGGTTATCATTGGACTTCGAAGGAGAGTAGATTTCTGAGCCCTGTTCTTACTTGACAAAACCCATTGACCTTTCGCAAATTGCAGTCTCTGTGGCTCACACACCTTAACCTTCTCAAGTAGGTACATTTGTAATGTGGCTTGCCCACATCCATCCATATTAAGCACCACAAATAAAAATGTATTTGTAATGCCTGTCAGACTCCCTCCTGTAATCCGTTTCATTACTCTCTAGTACCTGCGGGGTTCAAATACTCCTCCTCTTACTCCAATACAACTGAGGTTTCCCAAAAATATATTAATTACAACCTGTTACTAAAATATTCCATGATATATATATTCTGGTTCACAATGATTAAAAAAGCTAGGATATTTCTTTTCTGCGGGACAACAGACACTACCTGGTTATTAATTTAGATAGTGCATTTATACCACCCAGTACTAGATACACTGCTCTCATGCCACAAAATTGTTCAATAAAAAAAGTTTTCTTTTTTGCAAATCATAATAATATTTGTCAGTTCAATTTACATGCAGTAATAACTGAATATTGCCTACCAGGATACATATGCAGAGTAGGAGCACAGACACCCCTTCTAATAGTCAACTTGATGGTGAACTGGAAAATTATTTTGTCGCTAAGCTACTATCAAGTAGTACAATCCTTTAGGAAGTTCCTCACTTCAAATTACACTTTGTCTGTGTGTGTGTGTGTGTGTGTGTGTGTATGTCTGTCCTTGTTGATTTCTCCAAACAGCAGTTGGTATCTTCACTCCAGGTTATTTCCAAGAATTGGTCAGCCAGTAGCTTATCAGGTCATAGTTTCAAGTTTAATTTTTATTCTGTGGTATGTACTAGCTAATGCCAACAACCTTCAGTGAAATTCTCTTCCACCTACCAAGCAGGAAAAAAAGCACACAAAACAAGAGCTGACCAGTTTTGGCAGTTTGTGTCATTCTCACTAGCGGTAGAATCACACCTTGCGCATGAACCATGAAATCTGACCGAGTTGCAGGTTTTCTTGTGGAACGAATATGGGGAAGTATTTCGCCATATCACAATATAGTTTCACCCATACCAGTTCAAAAGTGTGAAAGGTTCAGTGGACGCACACAAAATTGTTTGAACCTGTACAAAGGTATAAGCAAGAGGTGCAATTAAATCAGGTTCATCTTCCTCTTACATAGTTACTTGGAGAAAAAAAGGATTTTCTTTTAGAATTCATAGTTTGCTTGAAAAATAGTTTCCATTGTATGGCACTGGTCATTCATGGCTCATGATCTGGTAAAACTGTACATTGCACAATTGTATGTATTCAACAGGATGTGCACTTGTGTATGCAGTGTTGTCTGCTCTTAAAACTAAATTATGTAATTGCATTATTGCATTATAGAACACTTGCTAACCCCCACCAAACATCCATTACAAATTGTTGCAACTAGCAGGACAGGGTCATTGAAGTGTTTCTCTGTAAATCATTCCAATGTTGCAAGACAAGAAATCAAACATCAGAATGTCCGAATTGCCCCCTAAATCCTTAAGAACACCCTGCACTGTATTGTTGTGCTTTCAGGATATCCTGCATGTAGGGCCCTACATAATTAGTTTTAGAAACAAAATTAGCTTTTTCCAAATGTTTCACATATTTCAGAGACTTGTGAGACATTCAGATGATAAAGTTTAAGAAACTCTACATAGGCTCAGTGACATTGTGTCACAAATGGGATCAGGAGGAAACATTTGCTGTCAAATGGTACACTTGGTTATACAGTTTTATAAAGTGTTTCCTCCTTAGAGTCACAATGGAGACCAGCAATAGTGAATATCCTGATGTTTGCTATGGCTCCCCCACCTTTATCCAGCAGAGACCGTTTTGATAGACATACTCTAATGCAGGTGTACATCACAAGTAGTACCTTATTTCAGTGAAAGTCCACTTGTCTGAGATCCACACTGTGCAATTATAAGGCTTTTAGGATTATGAGACTCGAACAAACTTTAAATTGGATGCATAATAATTATAGTGCAGTGTAAATACACATCCACATTGCTGTGTGGAGAATAAATATGCAATATTCACTCTGATCACTCAGTTTGTCTTTGCAGCCTTTAATAAGGAGTTATCAGCCAACATTAAGATTCAGAGCAGCAATGGTACACGGAATAGGATTACCTTTCAATGGAAAGGGACTTGTAAAGCAGATGCTAAAATCAGAACTAGTTTGAGATGCCGACATATGGTTAGGTATACAGTCAGATCTAGTAAATGTAGAAAATGAATTGATTGGGTAAACTGAACATTTTAACTTATTGCATCACTCCTTTTCTATGTTGTAGGTCCTTAGAAATCCTTGTAATTCTTTCTCTGAGGGTTAATCATGGATATACATTAGTGATTGCAATGCCATAACACCTCTGTATGTTAAGAATGTTTTCTGAAAGGGGTGTCACTGAAATTTAACATTACATACCATTGCCAGCCATTGATTTTGGAGTTATGCATTTTAAAGAGCCATGCATTGTCCTGTATTCCCCTTGTGTCACAGAAACGTTGTATTTGTTGCTCCTTCATTATATAAGTCCCTGTGTAATGGTCAGGCACTGGGTTTATGAAAACTCTGAAATCCATGTTTATGGTATTGTGCACACAGGTGCACATTTGTGCTGTAAGCACATTAAAGAATTGTGTTGATGTATTTATTTGTGCTTTGCCCATGCAGTTATGGACCCAAGTGATTTTCAAGAATCAGATGATGTCTGCTTCAAAGGCTAACATCATCCCAGTGAAATAAGTTATGGTTGTTCATGATGGTAAAAGTTGGATCAGTGTAGCACATTTACCTCATGTGAAGCTGCTGCTTATAGCATTGTACTCCGCTATTTGTGCCTCTTGTACATATAAAATATTTTTAAAGCCCTTTCACTTAGTATGTACATTGATTAGATCAGTTGACGCAACTTCTTTTTCTGTATATACATATATACACAACACAGAAATTTAATGATCAAATGAAAAATAAGAAAATTTAATTTATTGAAAACTTGGACAGCAAAAGACACCAGAAGTATGTTAATGTCTGTGTTTTGATTATAGCACAAACTCAGCCTATGTGGCTTAGCCAAAACTTGAATTTTGGATTCATGGGTGATTGTGCCCCAAATATATTCAGGATTCATAGTTCTGCTAGCTGTAGAGCCTAGCAGTTTTTATCACATGCTACTGCGTGTTGCTTTTGTCTCTGGGATCTTGTCTTCATTTCTTCTGCAGGGATACCTACTTGGAATTCCTAACTGTGGGTGTTATGTCAGCACTCTTTTTTTATTTCAGTATATTACAGACTGTTCTGTAGTGGAATTGTTCTTGCCCAAGACATAACTATGTAGCTTAGATACACGGGGCTGTATTTGAACACTCCACTACCCTAAAAGTGTCTTGATGTGATCAAAACCTGGACAGAGGTAAAGATCACTGAGATACATGTTAGATCTGTAGTTATGTGTTCCCACTTTGGGTGACATGTATTTATTTGCCTGTTGAGCAGAATAGCATAAGGAGCAAAATGATCACACAGTTCCCTGAATTATTTTGCTTGGTGAATTGATGTTTTCTGTTATGTTTAGTTCTGAGGCCATAAAATGGTACGATGATACAGTATGTGGTTACTCTGAACAGTATCACTTATTTCCTGAAAATGTGGAGTCACAGCTAATGATACGAGATAGGACAATGCCCCCAAAGACCTATAAATTATGAACTATCAGTCAGTCTTAACATTTATGTTGTGATTTCGTTTTCCATTGTAATGCTAATATTTCCCTTGTGCGCTGGCAACATCTGCTCACCAAAGCTTCATAGAGGGAGTCATGGAAGAGTTATAATTTGAAATGACAGTGGTCATGGTTTTTAAATGCATTCGTAATACCTTTTAAAAATACAATTGTAGAACTTTTTACACTGCACAAATATTTTCGTTTGTCAGGGATGTTTAGCATATGGTATGTTTGGGTATATGTTTGACTAAAGGGCATGTATGAGAGCATGCAGCAGAAGAGGTATAATGCTATTCAAATATTCCACCAATGAGAGCCTAAACTATTAATACATGAATTCCAAACTAGTGGTCCTTTGGGCCTTCTGGAAAGGATTCACCCAATCGGATTAAAAAGAGTTTGAGAGAGACTAAGTGAATGAGAGGAATTGTCCAAATGAAAATTCCTGGTTTCTATTTTCTGTTTAGAAAAATGCAGCATAGTATTTAATTGTTAGATCCAAGGCTGAAAACCATCTGCAATGGGAGCAACAAATTCACAACTAACCAATTTTTATACTGGATCCATCTAATCATAAAGTGGTAACTCTAGTCTTCTGTTAACTAGTTTAACATTCTTTGGGATTTGGCTCAAACAGTTTTTTCATACCCAACAGAAAGTCACATTATTTCTGTATAGGTTGATGTGGCTTAGACAGTAAAGTAAAGGCAAATATATTTTTAATGGAATGTTAGTTAAAGAAAAGTCAGTTTGCATTTACCAGGCCGGTTGGTACCAAAATCATTGTCAATGATAATGCTTTACTAAATCTTGCTGGTTTTCACCGGCAACCTTCAGATGCTGTTTGACATTGTCACTCCTGAAGTTAATTGTGACAATTTCATTTCCTGGGGATCAGGTTACCTTCAAGCAGAAGGTAGAAGATAGATTTAGCTCCTAATAAAGTCAGCATTTCTAAAGTAGCATGCTCATGTCCACACAATAAAAATGATGTGCCTGTGCACTGGTGATATAGATACCTTTTCATAGCCGAACATTTCAGCTATGGAATTGTTAATTTAAGTTTATCCTGCTCGGTGTTGCTGCAGAAATGGGGGTTGTTATGCCCTGCTTGCACAAAATGTTGCAGTGACATGGATCAGGAAAAACAAGAATCTGCAGGTATGAAGGAGAAGTGGGTATGGGTGTTGTGGCGGCTGTTTTGAGAAAATAAAACCATTTTAACACAGTCTGAACAAGAACCTTGCAGTGATGGGAACATCGAAATGCTATGTCCCACATGCTAATTAGTTATTTAGATAGTTTCTCATTTTGGGTTTTTGGACTTAAATCAAAAGTAATTATTCATCTGTTTATGCACATGTGGAATCTATGTATATTTACTCATTGCACTTTTCACTTCAAGCTCATGGTTCCATTTCACATAACGACATGCTTTACCCTGCGGCACCGTGTATGAATATAGTTTCACTGTGCTCGACAAGACATTGACTTTGTTGTTCACAAGAGCTTCTCAACTGATTTGCTTTAGCACTTGTTTACTGAACCATGAGTGAGCTGTCTGGAACAACATTCTTCACTGGGATTCCACTCGTGTGGCCTGGAATATTTTATGCATCGGTTCGCTTTTATTCTTACCTCTCATAATAAAAATGTTTGTAATCAAATATGTCATCCATTTTGCTAACAACTTATTCAGTTTTGTGTGCATTTTCTTCTTATTTTCTCATTCATGGGTCAATTGGAGCGGTTGCTACTCGCTTTCAAAGCTGGTAATCCAAAACACTTCTGATACACTCCTGGATGCAACTGGAGGTGGTGCATTTAATGAGGAATATTAATCAATGCCAGATGATGAATACCTCTTTTTACCACATCTTGGGGATGCACAAGCAAGCTGCAATGTAGCCATAGTTAGAAATCTTAATATACGTAAAATGCGTTCTGGTTAAATCATGATTCTATCTCTCCAGATCACAAACTTACATACGATTGACCTACTTTGCAAAACATTATCTGGAAAAATTATTCTGCTTGTTGGTCTCTCAGGTACCTGATTGTATTCTGCGTATCTACCAGGTTATGATCATGTGCAGGAAAATGGGAACAAACTCTCGTTCCTGTTGCATTTCTTCACTTGGGATCTGGGTTGGGCTGAGATTGGAGTAGGTGGTTCGACCCCTAACTGATTAAGTTAAGGTCAATTTGAAGGCATTACAAATTGTTAGTGTTTGCCATGTGACCGGTGTACAGCAGGAAAAGCTAATGATCCATCTATTGCAGAAGGCTATAGATTTGAAGTTCGTGGCATTCATATGGGATTGACATTCAATATTCATTTTGTTCCCTGTAAAAATTGGCCATTTATGAATCACACATATTGTATATGATTTTGATCCTATATATTTAGTTGTACATATGTGTATACCATGCACACGCGTTTGCGTATGTGAATATGTGTTTACATGCATTTCCATACATGCATGTTTTAGTTAAAGACCTACAGAAAACCAGGACAACTGCGAGAAGAGTTCTAGCATAGAAATGTATTTTGTGCTTTCACATTCACACCTCGTTCAGTCAGAATCATCAAGTTTACAGATGTACTAGTATCTATTTGCGTTTTGCTATATGTACAAAACATAAACCAAGAGGAGGAGCCTACATTTCCACTGTTTACCCGAATTGTATCTCATTTTGCTGTACATTCCTTTTTATAGGGCGTGTTATCTGTAAAATAAAAATGTGTAGTGAAATTCTTCTGTAACTTTGGATAAAGAGGTACCTTTCATTTGTTTTTCTAAACTAAGTTATTTACTTTTGCAAACATGCTGATGGCATGGATCTTTTTTTCGGACCTCAGCGTTCCTATTTTTTTTACAATTTTCATTTGTTTTCAAGGTTAAGTTATTTTAAATTGTGGTTGAAGCAATAGAACATTGAGTTATGGATCGTGCATGACTGTGTCTTGAATGTAAAAAAAACATTGCAGTTTGAAACTTGGACCTAAAGTATTGCGAATAAATATTATAAATACCACTCAAGTATGTCTTATTTGCATTTCTTCACCATGCTTTCACAGGTACAATCATTGTATCAAGTATGTTTTGTAATGTTTTATGAAGCAACTCCTATTTCTGATTTTGACCTTTCTAAGCACTGTAGATAAGAAGTATTATTGGTACCCAATGTAATGGTGCTCATGTTTTTGAACATGGAAGGAAGAATGACTGCGTTAGCCTTGGTGGTATTAAAACTTGTGACTTTCAGGCACACCAAAATTCATCACTGAATGCTTTATTCACCATTTACAGACTTCTATGTTACAGGAATTTTGTTGAGGACTCAACCATTACCTCTCTTGCTGAATTAGCATAAATTATATAATAAGTACTTCGAGACAAATGTTCCACAAAGACAACATATGGCTTTATTAACTCAAGACAATGCAGAAAAGCTTTGGGTGGGTGGTTTTAAGTTGCAGATTGTAAAATGACTGTTGGGTAAATGCTACAAGAATAGATAAAGCAGTGCGGAGTCATTGGGGAGATGTCAATTATATTGCACAGGCGGATGTAAGGGCAAAGGATTAATCGAGAACCAACAACCACAAAACAATAAAATAAAGTTGCTTTAAGCATCATTGGCAATGCCGGAGCTATAGGAGTTGTCAATTTTAATGTCTTTTCACTGTGTGGTATGGAGTGGATGTATGTGGATTGGAGTGAAATTGTTGTGGAATCGTGTGGTGTCAAGTGGAGTTATGTGGAGTTGAATTATGTGACGTGGTGGGCATTGGAATTGTCCAAGTAGTAGTGATGTGGTGTTGTGGAATCGTGGAGTGGGATTGTGTGCCATAGAGTGTAATCATGTGCAGCGGGATTGTGTGCTGTGAAGTGGAATTATGTGGTGTGGTGTTAAATTTTATAGCATGATACATAATGTAAGTGAGCAGATCACAAGTTGACTGGCTCAGTGCAGCAGAGTGCTTTAAATGAACTTTTCTATTGTAGCGGCAGCTCGTAGAACATTATGGTGTGTGTGGGGCTCGACTGAGGCAGGATTACCAAAACCAAATTGTGTGTGTGGAGGAAACTGCTACGTTATTAGGACAGGTCTAAGCACCTTTGCTGCTTATTTACAAACAATATAATGGAACCAGACTATCCTGTTGGCTTAAATGATGAACAAACACTGAAGGAGGAAGTGGAGTTACCATCTTATACCTCATTATAACACATGTGTGGCTCATTCCACTTGTTAAGAATATATCCAACTCCGTTTCAAAACATATGCAAGAAAGTTCTCCTTGAGCTGATCCTTTTGACTTATGAAATGGGTCAGAGACAGGTTGAACAGGTTAGGAGAAACGCTTCAGGTAGAATGACAGTGAAACTCGTCTTACATTGTGTGACTTCAAGGTTGGAGATTTGTCAAGAGTTTGTAAACCAGTATAGGTGAACGAAAAGCAATTTAAATTTCATTTTTCACCACTCTTGTCAGCGAAGGGATCATCGAGCGCATCCAATTGGTTAGCAGTGAAGTGAAAGCGGTGTGGCCAAAGTAACAGCTGACAATTTCCCAATAATAAAATGCTTGTTAGCAATAAAGAGGATGTCATTGGTGACTACCTTTTGCATGAGGAGAATGCTGTAAATCTACCTATGAAAATTATAATAACAAGAGTACAAAGCAGTGTAGACCATGAGCAAGGGTAGTTTGAGAAGTGGGGTACTTTTTCAGCAGACTGAAAGACCTGCTGTCTTGGAATTGCAACATCACACAATAATAAAATTAAAATAATGGATGGGGTCTTGAAACTTTTCAAACTTTCTCCCCCCGGTCACAGATCTGAGTTTATTTTAACCCATCATTATTTTGCTCGCCACATTGCCCCAAATTTGGTCCCAGCCATATGCAAGTCAGTCTTCACCATGCTTCCCATGGGAACACTCTAGGTTAAACTGCCAAGCCAGATCTTGCCTGGACCGCAAACAAGCCTCTTAGGACCAGTTTTGGGGTATCACTTCATATCAGCCAGGCTAGCTGTAATCCAGTGGCACAGCGAGCAAGGGACCCATGTCTGGGCATACCCTTAGCCGTTTAGGGCCCACATAGCAGCATCACTAAATAAAATGATGGACATAGTGTTGAAACTTTTCAAACACTCACCCCCAGTCACAGATTGGGTTTAATCCATTGTTATTGTGCTTGCCACATTACCCCAGTTTAGACCCAGCTATATGTAATCAGTCTTGACCCTGCTCCCCATGGGAACAGTCCAGCCGAACTGACAAGTCAGGTCCTCCCCGGACTGAAAACCGGCATCCTGGAACCAGTTTCGGAGTATCACGCCTCATCAGCCAGGCTAGCTTGAATCCAGTGGTGCGGCGAGCAAGGCACCCATTTCTGGGCATACTCTTAGCCACTTAAGGCGCACACAAGAACGTTACAAAATAAAGTGAGAAGAGTATGCTCAGACAAGTATTCCTTGCTCACCATGCCACAAATTCAAACTAACTGAGAAAGCGACGACGACCAAACCCAGTGTGCCTGTCCACTTAGAAGATAGATGGCTACCCCTCGCCACTTTTAGTCAGAACAAGGGCCAAAGGGATTGACGAAAGTACACAGTATGAGAGTCTCAAAGGTCAAGCATGTTTTTATCTGCAGCTAGTTTCTTCCAAGATGAAGTTTTCAGCCGAGTAGCTGATCTAAACAGCGAGGTGAATGTATTTGCAGCGGATTTGTATCCCCACCCAAACTGCATGCGTTCATACATTAGAAAATATGAATGTATAATGAGCTCCCAACAGCAACGTAACCACCAGCCAGCAGTTAAATTTGCACTCTTTCAAAAAGCAAATTACATTTTAAAGGCATTCTTGAATGCTGGCTGATGATTCACACTCAGTGAGATCAGAGAAATAATGGTCAACATTGATGAAACTTAATTGATCCATAATAATAAAATTAAGATTTTTCTGGTGAGCATGTACAATGACAGAATTAGTTTTTGTCATTCTAACCAAAAGAATGAGCCACTTAGTGTTCTCAGCTGATTTGACTCCTGAAGTTCTTGCTTTCAATATAAGATCACAAGATGCAGTAAAATCAGCAGGAACCATTTCAAGAAAAGTCCTATAAGATTTAGATTTTGGACTTCATGGAAGAATTTTGTGATGCTCCAGACCTCCGCAAATCATGGAAGTTAACAAGAATCCCTGATGTTGTCTTAACATTTTTTACATGATTGTTTAATATCAGCAAAGCAAAACTGTTGCAATCTAAAGTTCGTGAGTTCGGACCAGAAGCCGGAAACATTGGTGATGGCTTTGAAGATATAAGTAAAGAAGTGGAAGACAATCCCGTGAATCGACAGGTTTATGCTTTGCAAATGTACTGTTTTTTCCAAAATCATGTTTTATGAATTACATCACGGCAAAAAGAAAACTCTGATACACATGATGACTGCCCACTTAATCTATGATGAGCGTAAACCTAAATAGCTATTCACTTCAATGAATAGGATTGATGTGTCAACAAGTTATATTGACATAGTACAGGCATGGACTTGTTAGCAGCTCATGCTGTAAATTCTTGTAATTCTGACAGCACAACGCTTACAAGTCACTTTACCAGGAGAGGATTTACAATTGCTGCTCTTGATAATTTTGATTTTGAACAGATCTTTTTTGTCTGGACCATTCAGCACCCTAATGCTGCCATGGTGCTTTTTCAAGACTGTACCAATGAAGTAGCTGCTGGAAAACAAGCTGTGTCCGCTGCAGACATAAACAAATGAAGCTGCAAACTTATAACCCAACTGCCCTGCCAACGTGTGCAAAATCACTACAAGCCATCAACACATCCCAGTCTACCGGAAAGTTTCAAAATGATCGAGGACATGGATCTTCTACCCGATGCTGCGGTCAGCAAAGCTGATTTAACTGAATTTATCATATCGCTCATTAGGTGTAGACTGAAGGATGAAGAGAAGCCAGTTCCTCCGTGGGCTGGACTTCATGCTCTAATCTCACAAAATACTGTCCCATTGAAGAAGGTTGGGTTTTTACCAGTATTACCATCTTCAGTCACAAACTTCGCAACAGAATACACAGCTCTAAAATATTTCCAAAATGTGTGTGCTCAGCTTGAAGACCAGCCTATCCTGCTAATTTTCTGTGATGAAGATGTTTTGCATATTGCATCTGACATTTTTATGAGCAATCCAGTAGAATTTGATGATCTTTATCCAATAATGGGCGTTTTCCACATCACAAACGTTGTGTTGTGGTTTGCAGGAAGTTATCTCAGTGGATGTAGCATAGGCGAAGCACTTATTGAGGCTGAAATGTTTGGAAGCAAAACTGTCCAGTCAGTTTTGAGCGGAACTCATTAAGTTTGTTCATTACAAGGTATGTTCATCATATCTGAGTCTAAAGAAACTGCGTAGAAATGCTTTCTGGAACAAGAATGACCAATTAGGTATTGCATATCTTATCTCCGAAGTGAACAAGGCACAGGGTGCACTTCAAAAGACATAATGCAAAGCCAGGCGATGTTCAATACACTCAGTTCAAAATACAAAAACCTGAAATCAAGTTCATACAGTATGTCAAAGAATATGAAGAAATGTCTGAACTTTGCAAGTACTGGGCATCTGTTTTACACAGGATAGCTCTGGTGAAAAGTTTGGTACATGCTGATCGGCAAGGTTATTGGGAGCTGCACGTGAAGACTGTAGAGTCACTGATTACTGTGTTTCTCAAATTTGATTGCATAAACTAGCTGAGATATGGGTCCTGGTATTTGAAAAGAGTGAAGAAGCTAGAGGTGGAAAAACCATACCTCTACAGAAAATTCATCTAAAGACATTCTGTGGTGAAAGACTGAGAGGGAGGGTTCAATGCTGTGGCTCTGGATATGAAACTGGAACAGATGATCATGAGATCACAGAAAAGCCCCAAGGGAATTGTTGGTCAGAAAATGGCTGCTAGTTAACCATGAAGTCCTTCCTATTTGCAATGTTTTCATTTGATGCGACAGCCATTAGACAGAAACACATGTAATAGAGTAGAAGCACCAACAGAGTAAGTAAAAGGTAGGGGCTTTTCTAAGAATCCTCATCCATAATGAATGAGGCTAGTTTCCAAGAAACTGATGAACATTTATTCAGCACATAACTGGGTAAAAGGTCAGTGCTAGAACAGTTATGCAGAGCAAGGTAGTACCAATGTAGTTAAAGGTATTATAGCTACCTAGGCCTAGATTGGGGTACATAAAATAAGTCAAGGGGAGAGGATGTAGCATTACGGCTAGAGTGGTCGACGTCAAAGCTGGGGAACCGGGTTCTAGTCTCGGCAACCATGCTCAACATCCTGTGATTCTGGGCAAATCACTTAATCTCCCTGTGCCTAAAAAAAAATGAATGTGTTCTTGTGTAACGAAACTGGTGCTCTGTAAAGCGCTAGGATACCCGATATCTTCGGTTCTAGTTTGTGCTATATCAAACTCTAAAGAAATTAATTTTAAAAATTGTCAGCGGTATGGATATGTTCTGGAGCAGCCAAGAAAAAACACAAAATCCGCTTCATATTCTGTACAACGTGACCCGGAGATACCCAGTATTCTTATCCAGGTACACATTCTTACAGGTGATGACACTACGAGCAAAATTCAAACAAATCTTGGAGCATTATCTGCTGAACCTGTGAAGTTTCTATAAGGATTTGCTGAGACAGTAGAGCAATGTGACTTGAGAAACGTAGAAAAATACCTTGTGCGTGTGTGGAAATAGAGTTCTGATTGTCACACATTTGACGATCTTTAGTACAGTGAGTTCATGAGATCAGTCCCGCTAAGTGACCTTCCACCGACGACATATTATGTGCGTGGAAATATTAAAAGAGCGTTTTACTTGACCAGAAGATGTGTAAATGTTTTGGATCATGCATATGTAGAGAAAGATCCATGTGAATTTGGTTGGGAAAATATTGATGGGGTGCTAAAACCTAAGAAATTTCTAAAGCCTCTACCCACAGAACTTACACCTACATGTACTTGCAAAATCTGTGCTACAAAAAGATGTCCGTGTTGAAATGCTCTTCTATAATGTTCAACATTCTGCAAATTCACCACGAGCGATTGATTGCTGAAACAAATAAAATGAACTATGAAAATGTGTCTAAAACAGGAGGGATACATTTTGTTTCGTATATTCAGGACATAAGCATTGTTTTGTGTATACATAAAAGGATTAAAAAACATTATTATTTGTTTCATTTCAAGACAAGATGGCCGCCGAATAGGAACCCTCCAGAGAGCTACCAGTTTGGGGATTATTACATCGGTAGTTATACCTACCTAAACCCTGCCATCCGACATCCACCTTTCTGGCTCTCAATACGACTCTTTCTGAGAAAACATTACTGTAAATTTGTCTTTTGGAGACTTTGAGCACCTGCTGGTTCGGGCGATTTCCCCGGGACTGCCCTGCATTCCTCAACTCAGACTCTGGCTGCTGGGTCCTCTGCCACGGTGTCGGCTGCAGGGTCAGTTGTCTGTTGTTAAGGTGGAGGTTGTGGGCTACTCTGAAGAGACCAGCCCAGTGGGTCACCCCTGTGGTGTTGGGGCCTGCGGCATTGGAGATTGGATGCCTGGGTTCTGGTGAGTGCCTGCTCTCACCCCAGCCCAGTCGACCGCCTACAGCTCAGCTTAGGAGCTGCTCTCTACCCCTGCTGCCCTGGAGCTAGGCCTGCTCCCTACTGCCTACCGCCTGCTGCCACACCGCATGCTGCCACGGTGAGTGCCTGCTTTTTGCCCCAGCCTGGTCGCTGGCCTACAACTCAGCTTAGGGCCGGATCTCAATCCTGCAGCCCTGGAGTGAGACCTGCTCCCCACCGCCTGCTGCCTTGCCGCCTCCTGCTACGATATCTGGCGGATGCAGCTGGGGGGGCCTCCGCTAGCGATTCCCATCTGAGGCAGCCACCCGCTGCTCAGTAGGGGTGGCTCTCAACCCCTGCAGCCCTGGAGCGAGGCCTGCTCCCCACCGCCTGATGCCACTCTACCTGCTGTGACGGTGAGTGCCTGTTTTTAGTCCCAGCCTCGCCGACCACCTACAACTCAGCATAGGGGCAGCTCTCAACCAAGGGATACCCTTGCTGCCCAGGAACTAGGCCTGCTCCCCACACCCTGCTGTCACACCGCTTGATGCTACAATCCCTGCCTGATAAAGCCAGGGGGGGGGCCTCCTCTGGCGATCTCTGTCTGAAGCCACTGTCCTTATGCTCACAATCCCTGCAGACTGCTTGCTTGCGTTAGATTCCAGAGCCCCAGCTTGGTGTCCTCCTTGGTGAATCGCGGACCCCTCATTGGAGACTGCCACTCGCTGCTGCCTGTGTGCCCCTGTTCGGAGCCTTAGTTCCTCTCCACCGCGACTTGCTCTTCGCCCCCTCTCTCTGAGGCTGCCGACGTGACCCGCAGACCCCTTAATTGGAGGCTGCCTTCTGTAGTAGGGGATCTCTGTGTATAGTCATAATCTAGTGAATAGTCCCGCCCATGTGCAAGGACCCCGGCAATCAAAAATAATCTCTTAAATTGTCAGAAAATTGCAGACTGCAAGACACTTAAGAGAGAATTTAAAGACAAATAATGCAGCCTATATCCATAGTCTACACTGTCCAGTACTGCAACTAGAAATTCCACCAAAAATCCACAAACCGCAAAGCCTGTCCAGATTTCCCTTGCTTTAACAGCAAAAAAAACCTCTGGAATGATAGAGAGAAAGGTATGGACAGACAAGCCCCATAGGCTGCCATTATGTGGCTTAAATAGGAAACTGTGCCTTTAAGAGAACTTTACAGAACTTCTCCCAGTATCCCAGAATGCACAGCAGGTCCCTCTTACATTCAGTTCTTTTTTCCAGCTCCTGCTAACAGGACCCTGGTGCATTGAGCTCTCCCTTTTTCAAGGGTTTATTGGATTTTTGTGCACTTGTAGCTTTAAAAGAGTTTCAGTGGTGTACTTGGTGTGTCCCTTCACTTCTGTGTATTTGTTCAGGCATTTTAGGGCTCTAAAATGCCTGCTCTCTTCGACAAGTGCCCAGCATGTGGAAGGAAGAAGGCCAAGACTGATCCACACGACGTCTGCATACTCTGCCTCCCTGAAGCACATGTCCCTGAAGATTGTGACATCTGCCAGACCCTGAGGGACAGGCTGAAGATTAGGCTTCAAGGCCTGGAAGAGAGTCGACTGCAGGCTGCAGGTGGGTCTGGGCAGGCTGGGAAGGCTCCTTCTGCCCCTGCTGAGGCCTCTGGGGGGCTACCCAGAGGCAAGAAGCCCAGCAAAAGATCCCGGTCTCCGTCGACGTCGATCGCATCGACGGCAACGTCGAGAGGGATGACGACAGTGTGTTCCCCTTCTCCCCGGGGCTCCGGGTCGAGACAGCGTGGACGGTCGACGTCGAGAGGCCTGGGTAGGCCGCCGTCGAAGTCACCGCCGACGGCATCTTTGTTGTCGTCGGCGTCGAGGCATCGACGTCGAAGAAGGACCGACAGGCACCGGCGCTTGCCGTCGAAGCGACACCGCCGGTCGCCGTCGAGCAGACGGTCGCCGTCGAGGGGCTCCTCGACGTCGAGGACCGCGAGAAAACGGTCGACGCGGAGGAAAAGTCGACGCTCGTCGTCGAGGTCTGACCGTTCGTCGTCGAGGTGGCGACGGTCGACGTCGAGGAAGAAGCACTCGACGTCGAAGACGGCGTTTGACTCCGGGGTCGACGCTCGACGCCTGAAATACGACGCTCGACGTCGAGCAGAAAGAGATCGGCGTCCCCGAGGATTTCCGCCTCCCCTAAGCGGCACAGAAGGGATTCTGGCGCGAAAAGTCACACTGGATCTGGGGAAGGACGCCGGAGGTGTCGTTCGCATTCTGGAGGGTCTGGGTCGCAGTCTCCTCCCCCGAAGAAGTCACTGGGCTCGGTGTACTCGGTGGTCTATATACCACCTCGGCCTACCACTCCTCTACCTAAGGAGGCTCCTCCCACCAATCCGCCGCTTCCTCCACTTCCTCCTGCGGGGCAACCTCCGCCACCGGTCCCACCTCATGGGCCTGCTCCTCAACCGGAGGTGCCTCCTGTCCTAACACCGAGATTGGTATCACTGCCTCCGCTTCCAACACCGCCTAAGGGGACTCCAAAACCTAATCCCCAGGATAGGCCACGGAAGACGCCTCCACGGAAACCGGTGGAGCGCCCACGTACTGGGAGATCGCGCTCCCGTTCCAGGAGGAGGGAACGATCGCGCAACAGGTCATCCACACGGTCGAGACGGCGCCACAGGAAGCACAGGTCTCGTTCCCGAACAAGGTCTTCAGGGACCAGGGGCTATTCTCCGACCTTGTCGGATTCGCCAGAAACAAGGGTTTCACCAATTGATGATCTGGTGTCTTTCCAGGACGTACTGTTACGAGGTGGAGCGAAATTGGGCATTGCTTTGACGGTGCCCACGCCCAAGACATCGGTCATCTTCGAGACGCTGCACCAGAAGCATTTGTCTCGGCCGTTACTGCCACTGGTGCCGGGCCTGGAAGACCGGCCATGGACCTTTTTCTCACCCCAGCGGTGACTAAGGCGGCACCCTCGAGACTGCAGAAAAAATACCGGGCTCCGGACTCGGATCCGGCCTTTCTAAGGGTGGAGCCCCCTCCAGACTCTGTGATTGTGACGGCGGCTCGTAAACAGCATGCCACCACTCCATCCTCCACAGTTCCGCCAGATAAGGAATCTCGGTGGTTGGATTCGTCTGGGAGAAAAGTTTGTGGGACGTCAGCGACTTCCATGAAGGCCGCTAGTGCCACGGCCTTGTTGGGACGGTATGACCGAGCCCTCTGGGAATCCCTACAACAGTTTGTGGAACATCTGCCGCGTGACAAGCGAGAAGACTTCCAAGAGGTGTTGAATGAGGGGATGTTGGTGGCAAA
Organism: Lissotriton helveticus; assembly: GCF_964261635.1. NCBI lineage: Eukaryota > Metazoa > Chordata > Amphibia > Caudata > Salamandridae > Lissotriton > Lissotriton helveticus. Next base: position 2,116,072,341 of record NC_136063.1, read on the forward strand.
TCAGGTCATCAGTGCTGCAGCCGACTCTTCCCTGCTGGCGGCGCATGGTTTCTGCCATGGGATTAACCAGCGAAGACACGCCTGGCTCCGCCTCACGTCCCTAAAACCGGACGCACAACAAAGGGTTGCCAATCTACCATTCTCTGGCGAAACCCTATTCGGAAAACACACGGATGATGAAATGGCCCGCATGAAGGCGGAGGCCGAAACACTCACGGCGGTGGGTTTGGAAAAACCCAAGGAGACCAAGAAGTCGTACTGCCCGTTCCAACGGCGGTTCGGTGGCCAAGGCAGACGGCGTGGCCAGTCTTCAGGACAACAGCAGCAACCACAACAGCAGCAGTTCAGAAGACCGTTCCAGAAGCGCCAGAGAGGTAGAGGCGGCCACCAGTCGGCAACAGCGACTAAAGGCCAGGCCGGGTCTAGGCCCTGAGCGCTTACTTCCCCTGCAACTGTTACCCACTCCGGTGGGGGGGAAGCATTTAATTTTTTCTGGCAGAGTGGAGAAAAATTACTCAGGACAAGTGGGTGCTGAATATTGTTTGCAATGGATACAGTCTTCGGTTCACCGGCCCGCCTCCATCAATCCCGCCGGTTAGCTCGCAGTTTCAGCTGCACGAGCTCCAGGCGGAGGCAGATATCCTGTTAAAGAAAAGGGCGATAGAAGACGTACCTCTGTCTCAAAGAGGAAGAGGTCTGTACTCCCGGTTCTTTCTGGTTCGAAAAAAGGACAAGAACGAGTTCAGGCCCATTCTGGATTTGCGACGAGCACACAAGTGGATTCGCAGAGAAATGTTTTGCATGCTGCCGTTGCATCATATTTATCCTCAGCTGCAACGGGGAGACTGGCTGTGTGCCATAGACCTTCAAGATGCATACTTCCATGTGCCCATTGCACGCAAACACAGGAAGTTCCTGTGATTCCAAGTCGGCACCAATCATTATCAATACATAGTACTGCCATTCGGACTGAAGTCTGCGCCGAGAACATTCTCAAAGTGCATGACGGTGGTAGCGGCGCACCTAAGAAAGAACAAGGTGTTTGTCTACCCGTACCTGGACGATTGGTTGATCAAGGCCTCCTCCTTCTCGGAAGCGCAAGCTCACTTCCAGAAGACGTGCGTTCTACTGAACAAGCTGGGGTTGCACATCAACATGTCCAAGTCGGTCCCGACTCCAGTCCAGTGCATACAGTACTTGGGAGCCTCCATCAATACGCTGTCAGCATGCGTGTCTCCTTCGGAGGAGCGACAATTATCACTGCTTCGGAAGGCTCAGGCTCTTATGACCACTCTATGTACAACAGTGAGGACGGTGTCTTCTCTACTGGGATCGATGGCCTCGTGTATCTTCCTAATGCCTCATGCACGACTGCACATGAGACCGTTACAAGAGTGCTTGGAGGACCAGTGGGATCAGAGGAAAGGATCTTGGGACGACAGGATACGACTGTCTCTGCAGGCTCTTCAGTCTCTGAAGTGGTGGTGTTCGGCGGAGAATCTCCAGAGAGGGGTTCCATTCCACAAGGACATTCCCAATCAGACTACTGTGACGGATGCGTCTCTCCACGGCTGGGGGGCGCACTCCGGAGACTTACAGATTCAAGGGACGTGGTCCCAGATGGAGTCCACGTACCACATCAATTTCCTGGAACTCAGAGCTGTTCACTTGGAGCTGAAGGCCTTTCTTCCGTCCTTCCAGACCAACTCCCTGCTTGTACAGACGGACAATACAACCACAATGTATTACCTCAACAAGCAGGGGGGCTCAAGATCGCGCACCCTGTCGCAGGAAGCACAGGCGATCTGGCACTGGCTTCTGGCCAGAGGACTGATGATAAAGCTTAACACACTATAAATAGATGAATGAATGAGTGCTCACATGAGCTATTCATACTGCACAACAGATATGTATTAGCTGAACTAGTGTGTGTGTGAGGGTCCACTGCATGGGCAATGAAGATTCTCTGAATACCTATTAATCTTGATCTGTTTATTATCCTGTTCTGTCACCCATTTTCTCGAACTCACCAATGCCCCCTGTACTGGATATTGCTATTTCAATAAGAGATCACGGCCCTATCTCTCCCATGTATTGACAGTCTGAAAATTGTTGTTAAAAAAAAGAAAGATGATGAGGACAACCAATAAGTGTCTCTCATACCTGTGAACTTTCATTATGACTACTTGTGAATCTTCTCTGTGACTAGGAATGTGACGATTAGCACTGAATATAGCACGAGAGATGGTTATTTGAAATGGGGGCTAAACACTATACTAAAAGATGTGTTTTTTCTACAGAGTGCCTGGATATCTGAAGTTTTGATTTTACTGTTCAGCACAACCCCTCCTTCCTTTTCTCTGCCCTGACGAAGGTGCGCCCTATCTTGGGGCCTGGCACCGAAACGCGCGTCGGCGTTGAAACCATCACCCCTGAACATCTTTCCATCTATCTCTGGCCTATGGCTGAGACAAATATTCAGGATGATCTCAGAGCAAACTGTCTTTAATCGTATCTGAGTAGAATGAATGAATGAGTTTTGTTTGAGCATGATTGGGTGCGATGTTTGAAATTGTCTAAGTTTGAATGCTGGAAGGGATGATGGGTTGTGTATATATATGCTTTTATCTTACTATTATGAAAACTGTCTAAAAAATGACTTTGTGTAATGGTGCTATATATAGAGAGCTATGAAATATATAAGAATAAAATGAATTTTTTCTATCAAATTGCCTCTGTCCAAACTGTATCTGGCATTGATCTATTGGTGAGTGATTAAATGGGTGACTATTGAAAATTCCGGACTCGAACTGAGCCGATATTTGATCCTACATGGGCAGATCTACCTTCTCTTTTATGTAATTTGACTGTTTTTTCCCCCGATGATCTGCCCTTTATCGTACCCCGGGGGGCCCCTCACGTTGTGACTTATTTGATACTTTTCCCAGCCCTGTGCTGTGGGGTTCTGATTGATAGTGTATGCAGGGACCCTCCCTTGAATGGTTGAAATATCTGATGTGTGGTGCAAGTGCAGCTAGACTTATATGTGTAACGACTATGTGAATGTGTAGTTAATCAAAACCAGAGACTGATTCTATTCTGTCTCCATCTTCTCCGCCTATCAGTGAGTCTTCTTATAGGCCTTTTTCCCTTATACCTTATAAAAATGGACAGCATAAAGTCCTTTGGCTTCTCCGATGAAGAGTTCTCTAAAATGATTGGGGCAGAGGGAACAACCAACACTTTCGCCCCAACTAGAAAGATAGATGGTGAATGGGACAAACTATTTAATTTAAAAAAGAAATCTATTAGAACCGAAGCCCATGCTAAATACATGTTAGACTACTTGAAGGCAGGTACCATACCCATAGGCCTAAGGGTCAAAAACATCCCTGGGTTATTTGTGGAACTACGCCACTTCATTGAAAAATGGACTCTAATTTCCAACAGATGTAGCAGGGACTATATGATGCTCATTATTGAGACCGCACGTGAGGTACTGTCTATGCTAGCTAAAGAGATCCAAGAACTAGAAGAAAAGCTAAAGAAGGATAATCCTTCTGATCTCGGTAAACAGATTCTCGACGAAATAAACATCGAACTGGACTCTTTTTCTGACTACCTGGTAAAGAGAAAAGTTGAAAAGTTCAGAAAAGACGTTAGACTGTTTTCACAAGAAAAAGCATACCCGTCCTTGAACCCCCAATTCTATACCACCAATGGGGGGACCAACCAATTTGATAATCAGAGAGACTTCAAGAGACGAGTACAAACGTTCTCTAATTCAACAGACTCTGAGGGTGAAAACGAAATGATTAATGATCCCAATTACAACTATGGGTTCCAACAATACCCTGAACAGGTTGATAGACTTAACGGACAGGATCATTTTTTAGGCAATCGCCGAGGCAACCACCGTCCGAGAAATCGGAGACCCCAATTTGCTCGAGGCCAGGGACCTCCGCAGAGATGCATCCAAACCCGGCAAACACAATACTGGAGGAGGTAAGAGAGATCCCGGTGTTTAATCTGTCTGATTTAGATATCCCTGAAGAATCATTATCCTTACTTACCCATGGTCTATCATATGTTCCATCCACTCAGGTTGATAGATTTGGGATATTCAGAGATTTACATGCTTTTTTCAGAAAGATACGTTTAAAAAAATTCTTTCAAAACAGACCTGATTGTGAGAACATTGATAATATGTCTGGACTTAAACCTCCTTCTAACTTCACCCCCGGTCTGGATATTGTGGGGCCTGAAGTAGGGGTTTTTGAAAAGGCGGTTGTCCTCAAATTAACTAAAGCTTTGAAGTTTACTCCCTCTCCCAAACATAATCTGACGGTCAAGGAAAAGATGGGCTTGAAAGCCCTCAGGAACAACTCCAACTTAACGATTAAGCCATGCGACAAAGGCGGAGGAATCGCGGTTATTGCAACCAGCGACTACATTGAAAAGATGGACTGCCTGTTGGCGTCTGATATCCACTACAAGCGGATTCTCAGATGCCCTGAGGAGAAATTGAAGCGACAAATCCTAGCTATTGTGACTGAAGCAGCAGATGAGGGAATAATCTGCATGAAAGAAGCAGAGTATCTTACCCCCACACATACAAGAATGCCCATTATTTATGGGCTACCCAAAGTACACAAAAGCCAAACCAACCCGCCCATGCGTCCAATTGTTTCGACTATTGGATCTGCTACGGAACCGCTGTCCAAATATATTGACAAGTTCCTAAAACCCCTAGTGTGCCAACTTAAATCGTATATCAGGGATACGGGCGACTTCATCGGAAAAATGGAAAACTGTGCATTCAATCCAGAAAAAGAGTTTATGGTTACCATGGATGTGGAATCTTTATACTCTAATATTCCACAGGAAGGAGCCATGTTGGTCCTGGAAGAACTGCTCCTAAAGGAAGATGCCTTGCCCAATGCTCAGCTCCTTTTTGAGTTTTCTAAAATCGTGCTCAATGAAAATTATTTTGAATTTAACCAACAGTTCTACCATCAGGTCAAGGGGGTGAGCATGGGGGCTTCTTGCGCACCGAGTATAGCTTGTCTGTACATGGGCCAATTCGAAAACAAAAATATTTACAACGAAATGGCCCCGTTTTCGGAAAATGTGAGAGCCTGGTCGCGCTTCATAGATGACATTTTTTTCATATGGAGTGGCGACCAGGACTCTCTAGATGAATTCATCAAATGGATCAATCTAGCCGACGAACACATCAAACTCACTGCCAAGGTGAGCAACACACAAGTAGAGTTCTTGGACGTATGGGTGAGACACAATGGCGGATGCCTGTATGTGTCTTTGTACATTAAACCCACCGCCAAAAACACGCTCCTTGAGTATGGAAGCTACCACCCCCGCTGCCAGCGGGATTCTATCCCTTTTAGCCAGTTTTTACGGCTAAGAAGAAACTGCTCACGGATGAGTGACTTTCTAGAGCAATCCGATCTTCTGAAAGTCAAACTCATGAAACGAGGGTATCCCCATCGTTTAATCAAGGAGTCCTTTAAGAGGGCCAGATATTTTAACCGTGAAAGCATGTTCCAGACCCAAACTAAAACTGAATTAGACAGACTGGTCTGCGTTACCAACCACTCCACGGTGAATGACAAAATCCGCCAAGCGATAAACTCACAGTGGCATATCTTGAATGGCAATGAGGGAGAGGGGATGCTCACCAAACCGATCTTTGCCTTTCGGCGTAACAAAAATCTAAGAAATTACCTCGTACAAGGTGTAGTTCGGAGCCAAGTTGACCTAAAACAATCAGGTATATTTGGCCTACCGCCGATAAAAGGGAACCATCGATGTGGCAGCTGCCACATATGTCCTAATGCCATTGTGGGCGAGTTTCTCAACATCGGACATCGCCAGATAAAACTGAATTCCATGAGCAATTGTCGATCAACCAACGTAATCTATGTGATCATCTGCCCCTGCGGATTACCCTACGTGGGCGAAACCAGTAGGGAATGTAGAACTAGAGTGGGTGAGCACAAAGGAAATGTTCGAAATGAAAGGCTGGGTGCCCCCCTCGTTGCCCACTGGACTAAAATGAAACACACTGAAGATGACATAAGATGGTCTATCTTAGAAAAGATCCGAGAAGTCCAAGGCAAAAACACTACCTGTATCCGGAAAAAGAGGGAGGTCTTCTGGATCTTTTTATTGGATTCGGCGAATACAGGCCTGAACGAAGCGTGCCCGTGGGAAAACGCGATTTACTGAGACCCCGACTGCCCCTTGGGCATGATGTTATATCATGCATGCTACTTAAAATATTAGGTAAAATTTAAACTGATATCCGAATCATGGCATACGTAGCATATAATGATGCTTGCACTGACGCAGACTTAATGATCCAAAAAAGCGTGCCTGCCACCCGCAGTCCGTGTGAATCAAAATAAAAATCCGGATGGTTATATTCCATTTCGGGTTTTGCGCACTATCAGGAATCCGACCCGGATTTTCCATCTCTCCTATACCGCTTTGCATTCGAGCGCACCTGAAAAATGTTAGGTGCTGGCGCCACCCTTTAAAAAGGATGGAGCAGGGCGTTGAGCTGTCGTCCACCGGTTGCCGGATGTGAGAAGAAAAGGAATCGCCATCAGAACGCCCGTGTAAGTATCACGCGTTAGAGTCCTCTTGGGATTAATGCTCGGAATCCTGATCAGTTGAAGCCGTTCTAAAGGAGTGGCATGTATTCATCAGTCTCGCGCTATGCCGACTCCGGGCTTTAGCGAACCGCCCCTCTGCCCTGAAGGTGTAGCATTCACTCGTTATTATCGAGCAATGCCTATTCCGGACTAGAGTGAGCCGCCCTTCTGTCTGCGTTGACTATTTATATGCATATATCCACGCGACGGCGTGTAGCATAAAAGCTTACTGTTATGTGTACTACCTTCTTTGACAGAGTCTGACGGCACCTCCTGTTGAAATCGCCGCCTGGGCTGCATGTCAAATTAAACGCGGAGATGCACTGTGAGCTGCATATCGCCACGGCCCCCTGATCCATTGGATGAAGACCTATGCGATTATTCATTAGACGGAACATTCTCTAGCAGGTAACCCCTGACCTCAAGTTTTGTTTTCCATCCTGGCCATGGAAAGGAAGAAGGGGCTAATTCATCTCTCTGTTTTTTCAGGCAGAACGCGACCATTTATTCTAATCTGTTTACAGACTACGCTTCCCGCCCACTAAAACATTTATATAGGTAAGAAGGGAGCTATTAAACCCTAGAAAACAGCGGGCGCGCATGTGATAAATATGATTTTAAGAAATGATTATTTTTGATGCTTAGGATCTCACGAAGGCGCCGAAAATGTGCTAACTATCAAAAAAAGATTGGTCGCCATCATACCTATAGCACTCTATGCTCCGCGGCGTATCTGAACGTCAGGTAATTCCATCACATTATGTAAACTAATGCTATAGGCCTTGCAACTCAGAAAGATGCCAGCATGGCACACTAACCACGGATATTTACTTAAATGGCAGACAGCGCTCTAGACGCATTTTGGGGTTGAGTAACATACTTAAAGACGTAGTGCCGTTTAAGCCAGACCCATTGTGATGGAGTACGCAAGTGTGTTTAGTCCTTAACACACTATAAATAGATGAATGAATGAGTGCTCACATGAGCTATTCATACTGCACAACAGATATGTATTAGCTGAACTAGTGTGTGTGTGAGGGTCCACTGCATGGGCAATGAAGATTCTCTGAATACCTATTAATCTTGATCTGTTTATTATCCTGTTCTGTCACCCATTTTCTCGAACTCCCCAATGCCCCCTGTACTGGATATTGCTATTTCAATAAGAGATCACGGCCCTATCTCTCCCATGTATTGACAGTCTGAAAATTGTTGTTAAAAAAAAGAAAGATGATGAGGACAACCAATAAGTGTCTCTCATACCTGTGAACTTTCATTATGACTACTTGTGAATCTTCTCTGTGACTAGGAATGTGACGATTAGCACTGAATATAGCACGAGAGATGGTTATTTGAAATGGGGGCTAAACACTATACTAAAAGATGTGTTTTTTTCTACAGAGTGCCTGGATATCTGAAGTTTTGATTTTACTGTTCAGCACAACCCCTCCTTCCTTTTCTCTGCCCTGACGAAGGTGCGCCCTATCTTGGGGCCTGGCACCGAAACGCGCGTTGGCGTTGAAACCATCACCCCTGAACATCTTTCCATCTATCTCTGGCCTATGGCTGAGACAAATATTCAGGATGATCTCAGAGCAAACTGTCTTTAATCGTATCGGAGTAGAATGAATGAATGAGTTTTGTTTGAGCATGATTGGGTGCGATGTTTGAAATTGTCTAAGTTTGAATGCTGGAAGGGATGATGGGTTGTGTATATATATGCTTTTATCTTACTATTATGAAAACTGTCTAAAAAATGACTTTGTGTAATGGTGCTATATATAGAGAGCTATGAAATATATAAGAATAAAATGAATTTTTTCTATCAAATTGCCTCTGTCCAAACTGTATCTGGCATTGATCTATTGGTGAGTGATTAAATGGGTGACTATTGAAAATTCCGGACTCGAACTGAGCCGATATTTGATCCTACATGGGCAGATCTACCTTCTCTTTTATGTAATTTGACTGTTTTTTTCCCCCGATGATCTGCCCTTTATCGTACCCCGGGGGGCCCCTCACGTTGTGACTTATTTGATACTTTTCCCAGCCCTGTGCTGTGGGGTTCTGATTGATAGTGTATGCAGGGACCCTCCCTTGAATGGTTGAAATATCTGATGTGTGGTGCAAGTGCAGCTAGACTTATTTGTGTAACGACTATGTGAATGTGTAGTTAATCAAAACCAGAGACTGATTCTATTCTGTCTCCATCTTCTCCGCCTATCAGTGAGTCTTCTTATAGGCCTTTTTCCCTTATACCTTATAAAAATGGACAGCATAAAGTCCTTTGGCTTCTCCGATGAAGAGTTCTCTAAAATGATTGGGGCAGAGGGAACAACCAACACTTTCGCCCCAACTAAAAAGATAGATGGTGAATGGGACAAACTATTTAATTTAAAAAAGAAATCTATTAGAACCGAAGCCCATGCTAAATACATGTTAGACTACTTGAAGGCAGGTACCATACCCATAGGCCTAAGGGTCAAAAACATCCCTGGGTTATTTGTGGAACTACGCCACTTCATTGAAAAATGGACTCTAATTTCCAACAGATGTAGCAGGGACTATATGATGCTCATTATTGAGACCGCACGTGAGGTACTGTCTATGCTAGCTAAAGAGATCCAAGAACTAGAAGAAAAGCTAAAGAAGGATAATCCTTCTGATCTCGGTAAACAGATTCTCGACGAAATAAACATCGAACTGGACTCTTTTTCTGACTACCTGGTAAAGAGAAAAGTTGAAAAGTTCAGAAAAGACGTTAGACTGTTTTCACAAGAAAAAGCATACCCGTACTTGAACCCCCAATTCTATACCACCAATGGGGGGACCAACCAATTTGATAATCAGAGAGACTTCAAGAGACGAGTACAAACGTTCTCTAATTCAACAGACTCTGAGGGTGAAAACGAAATGATTAATGATCCCAATTACAACTATGGGTTCCAACAATACCCTGAACAGGTTGATAGACTTAATGGACAGGATCATTTTTTAGGCAATCGCCGAGGCAACCACCGTCCGAGAAATCGGAGACCCCAATTTGCTCGAGGCCAGGGACCTCCGCAGAGATGCATCCAAACCCGGCAAACACAATACTGGAGGAGGTAAGAGAGATCCCGGTGTTTAATCTGTCTGATTTAGATATCCCTGAAGAATCATTATCCTTACTTACCCATGGTCTATCATATGTTCCATCCACTCAGGTTGATAGATTTGGGATATTCAGAGATTTACATGCTTTTTTCAGAAAGATACGTTTAAAAAAATTCTTTCAAAACAGACCTGATTGTGAGAACATTGATAATATGTCTGGACTTAAACCTCCTTCTAACTTCACCCCCGGTCTGGATATTGTGGGGCCTGAAGTAGGGGTTTTTGAAAAGGCGGTTGTCCTCAAATTAACTAAAGCTTTGAAGTTTACTCCCTCTCCCAAACATAATCTGACGGTCAAGGAAAAGATGGGCTTGAAAGCCCTCAGGAACAACTCCAACTTAACGATTAAGCCATGCGACAAAGGCGGAGGAATCGCGGTTATTGCAACCAGCGACTACATTGAAAAGATGGACTGCCTGTTGGCGTCTGATATCCACTACAAGCGGATTCTCAGATGCCCTGAGGAGAAATTGAAGCGACAAATCCTAGCTATTGTGACTGAAGCAGCAGATGAGGGAATAATCTGCATGAAAGAAGCAGAGTATCTTACCCCCACACATACAAGAATGCCCATTATTTATGGGCTACCCAAAGTACACAAAAGCCAAACCAACCCGCCCATGCGTCCAATTGTTTCGACTATTGGATCTGCTACGGAACCGCTGTCCAAATATATTGACAAGTTCCTAAAACCCCTAGTGTGCCAACTTAAATCGTATATCAGGGATACGGGCGACTTCATCGGAAAAATGGAAAACTGTGCATTCAATCCAGAAAAAGAGTTTATGGTTACCATGGATGTGGAATCTTTATACTCTAATATTCCACAGGAAGGAGCCATGTTGGTCCTGGAAGAACTGCTCCTAAAGGAAGATGCCTTGCCCAATGCTCAGCTCCTTATTGAGTTTTCTAAAATCGTGCTCAATGAAAATTATTTTGAATTTAACCAACAGTTCTACCATCAGGTCAAGGGGGTGAGCATGGGGGCTTCTTGCGCACCGAGTATAGCTTGTCTGTACATGGGCCAATTCGAAAACAAAAATATTTAAAACGAAATGGCCCCGTTTTCGGAAAATGTGAGAGCCTGGTCGCGCTTCATAGATGACATTTTTTTCATATGGAGTGGCGACCAGGACTCTCTAGATGAATTCATCAAATGGATCAATCTAGCCGACGAACACATCAAACTCACTGCCAAGGTGAGCAACACACAAGTAGAGTTCTTGGACGTATGGGTGAGACACAATGGCGGATGCCTGTATGTGTCTTTGTACATTAAACCCACCGCCAAAAACACGCTCCTTGAGTATGGAAGCTACCACCCCCGCTGCCAGCGGGATTCTATCCCTTTTAGCCAGTTTTTACGGCTAAGAAGAAACTGCTCACGGATGAGTGACTTTCTAGAGCAATCCGATCTTCTGAAAGTCAAACTCATGAAACGAGGGTATCCCCATCGTTTAATCAAGGAGTCCTTTAAGAGGGCCAGATATTTTAACCGTGAAAGCATGTTCCAGACCCAAACTAAAACTGAATTAGACAGACTGGTCTGCGTTACCAACCACTCCACGGTGAATGACAAAATCCGCCAAGCGATAAACTCACAGTGGCATATCTTGAATGGCAATGAGGGAGAGGGGATGCTCACCAAACCGATCTTTGCCTTTCGGCGTAACAAAAATCTAAGAAATTACCTCGTACAAGGTGTAGTTCGGAGCCAAGTTGACCTAAAACAATCAGGTATATTTGGCCTACCGCCGATAAAAGGGAACCATCGATGTGGCAGCTGCCACATATGTCCTAATGCCATTGTGGGCGAGTTTCTCAACATCGGACATCGCCAGATAAAACTGAATTCCATGAGCAATTGTCGATCAACCAACGTAATCTATGTGATCATCTGCCCCTGCGGATTACCCTACGTGGGCGAAACCAGTAGGGAATGTAGAACTAGAGTGGGTGAGCACAAAGGAAATGTTCGAAATGAAAGGCTGGGTGCCCCCCTCGTTGCCCACTGGACTAAAATGAAACACACTGAAGATGACATAAGATGGTCTATCTTAGAAAAGATCCGAGAAGTCCCAGGCAAAAACACTACCTGTATCCGGAAAAAGAGGGAGGTCTTCTGGATCTTTTTATTGGATTCGGCGAATACAGGCCTGAACGAAGCGTGCCCGTGGGAAAACGCGATTTACTGAGACCCCGACTGCCCCTTGGGCATGATGTTATATCATGCATGCTACTTAAAATATTAGGTAAAATTTAAACTGATATCCGAATCATGGCATACGTAGCATATAATGATGCTTGCACTGACGCAGACTTAATGATCCAAAAAAGCGTGCCTGCCACCCGCAGTCCGTGTGAATCAAAATAAAAATCCGGATGGTTATATTCCATTTCGGGTTTTGCGCACTATCAGGAATCCGACCCGGATTTTCCATCTCTCCTATACCGCTTTGCATTCGAGCGCACCTGAAAAATGTTAGGTGCTGGCGCCACCCTTTAAAAAGGATGGAGCAGGGCGTTGAGCTGTCGTCCACCGGTTGCCGGATGTGAGAAGAAAAGGAATCGCCATCAGAACGCCCGTGTAAGTATCACGCGTTAGAGTCCTTTTGGGATTAATGCTCGGAATCCTGATCAGTTGAAGCCGTTCTAAAGGAGTGGCATGTATTCATCAGTCTCGCGCTATGCCGACTCCGGGCTTTAGCGAACCGCCCCTCTGCCCTGAAGGTGTAGCATTCACTCGTTATTATCGAGCAATGCCTATTCCGGACTAGAGTGAGCCGCCCTTCTGTCTGCGTTGACTATTTATATGCATATATCCACGCGACGGCGTGTAGCATAAAAGCTTACTGTTATGTGTACTACCTTCTTTGACAGAGTCTGACGGCACCTCCTGTTGAAATCGCCGCCTGGGCTGCATGTCAAATTAAACGCGGAGATGCACTGTGAGCTGCATATCGCCACGGCCCCCTGATCCATTGGATGAAGACCTATGCGATTATTCATTAGACGGAACATTCTCTAGCAGGTAACCCCTGACCTCAAGTTTTGTTTTCCATCCTGGCCATGGAAAGGAAGAAGGGGCTAATTCATCTCTCTGTTTTTTCAGGCAGAACGCGACCATTTATTCTAATCTGTTTACAGACTACGCTTCCCGCCCACTAAAACATTTATATAGGTAAGAAGGGAGCTATTAAACCCTAGAAAACAGCGGGCGCGCATGTGATAAATATGATTTTAAGAAATGATTATTTTTGATGCTTAGGATCTCACGAAGGCGCCGAAAATGTGCTAACTATCAAAAAAAGATTGGTCGCCATCATACCTATAGCACTCTATGCTCCGCGGCGTATCTGAACGTCAGGTAATTCCATCACATTATGTAAACTAATGCTATAGGCCTTGCAACTCAGAAAGATGCCAGCATGGCACACTAACCACGGATATTTACTTAAATGGCAGACAGCGCTCTAGACGCATTTTGGGGTTGAGTAACATACTTAAAGACGTAGTGCCTTAAAAGCCAGACCCATTGTGATGGAGTACGCAAGTGTGTTTAGTCCTTAACACACTATAAATAGATGAATGAATGAGTGCTCACATGAGCTATTCATACTGCACAACAGATATGTATTAGCTGAACTAGTGTGTGTGTGAGGGTCCACTGCATGGGCAATGAAGATTCTCTGAATACCTATTAATCTTGATCTGTTTATTATCCTGTTCTGTCACCCATTTTCTCGAACTCACCAATGCCCCCTGTACTGGATATTGCTATTTCAATAAGAGATCACGGCCCTATCTCTCCCATGTATTGACAGTCTGAAAATTGTTGTTAAAAAAAAAGAAAGATGATGAGGACAACCAATAAGTGTCTCTCATACCTGTGAACTTTCATTATGACTACTTGTGAATCTTCTCTGTGACTAGGAATGTGACGATTAGCACTGAATATAGCACAAGAGATGGTTATTTGAAATGGGGGCTAAACACTATACTAAAAGATGTGTTTTTTCTACAGAGTGCCTGGATATCTGAAGTTTTGATTTTACTGTTCAGCACAACCCCTCCTTCCTTTTCTCTGCCCTGACGAAGGTGCGCCCTATCTTGGGGCCTGGCACCGAAACGCGCGTCGGCGTTGAAACCATCACCCCTGAACATCTTTCCATCTATCTCTGGCCTATGGCTGAGACAAATATTCAGGATGATCTCAGAGCAAACTGTCTTTAATCGTATCTGAGTAGAATGAATGAATGAGTTTTGTTTGAGCATGATTGGGTGCGATGTTTGAAATTGTCTAAGTTTGAATGCTGGAAGGGGATGATGGGTTGTGTATATATACGCTTTTATCTTACTATTATGAAAACTGTCTAAAAAATGACTTTGTGTAATGGTGCTATATATAGAGAGCTATGAAATATATAAGAATAAAATGAATTTTTTCTATCAAATTGCCTCTGTCCAAACTGTATCTGGCATTGATCTATTGGTGAGTGATTAAATGGGTGACTATTGAAAATTCCGGACTCGAACTGAGCCGATATTTGATCCTACATGGGCAGATCTACCTTCTCTTTTATGTAACATGAGACCGTTACAAGAGTGCTTGGAGGACCAGTGGGATCAGAGGAAAGGATCTTGGGACGACAGGATACGACTGTCTCTGCAGGCTCTTCAGTCTCTGAAGTGGTGGTGTTCGGCGGAGAATCTCCAGAGAGGGGTTCCATTCCACAAGGACATTCCCAATCAGACTACTGTGACGGATGCGTCTCTCCACGGCTGGGGGGCGCACTCCGGAGACTTACAGATTCAAGGGACGTGGTCCCAGATGGAGTCCACGTACCACATCAATTTCCTGGAACTCAGAGCTGTTCACTTGGAGCTGAAGGCCTTTCTTCCGTCCTTCCAGACCAACTCCCTGCTTGTACAGACGGACAATACAACCACAATGTATTACCTCAACAAGCAGGGGGGCTCAAGATCGCGCACCCTGTCGCAGGAAGCACAGGCGATCTGGCACTGGCTTCTGGCCAGAGGACTGATGATAAAGGCTACCCATCTACCAGGTGTGCAGAATGTTCAGGCAGACGCACTGAGCAGACTGATTCAGGAAAACCACGAATGGGTCATAAACGACGAAGTACTAGGAGAAGTCTTCGCAAGGTGGGGGACTCCAGACGTAGATCTGTTCGCCACCGCCGAAAACAGCAAATGCCGAGACTTCGCCTCCAGGTACTACCAGCCGGGGACGCTGGGGAATGCGTTATGGATCAACTGGTCGAACAGCTTTCTGTACGCTTTTCCACCCATTCCCCTGATTTCGACGGTTCTCATCAAGCTGTCCCAGTCCAGGGCGCGGATGATACTAATTGCCCCGGAATGGCCCAGGCAGTGGTGGTTCACGGACCTGCTTCACCGGTCTCTCCTTCCTCACATGCGGCTGCCGTGCAGGCCAGACCTTCTCACGAAGTTCGGGGGGCAGATGTTGCACCCCAACCTCGTTTTTGAGTTTGGCGGCATGGCTCCTGAGAGAGTGCAATATGGCCATTTGAATCTCCCTGCAGATTGTATGGACATACTGAAGGAGTCTAAGAGACCTTCCACTAGGACTTCCTATGCGTACAAGTGGAAGAGATTTTGTATCTGGTGCAAGTCCAAGAACTATGATCTGACGACATGTAAGGAAGATGTCATCCTTCCTTATCTTCTACAGTTGGCGCAGTCTGGCCTTAATGTCCATTCCATTAAGGTTCATCTCTCTGCATTGACTGCCTACAGGAAATGCCCTTCACAGACTTCCTTTTTCCAGATCCCTGTGATTAAAGATTTTCTGGAAGGCTTGAAGAAAGTGTTCCCTCCTGACAGGATTCCTTCGCCTTCGTGGGAATTGAATGTGGTGCTGTCCAGATTGATGAAGGAGCCTTTTGAACCTATTCATAAGGCTTCGTTACAGCACCTGTCCTGGAAGGCGGCGTTCCTCGTGGCCATTACACCGCCCCGCAGGGTGAGTGAAATTCAGGCGTTGTGTTGCCAAGAACCTTATACTGTATTTCATGCTGCTAAGGTTGTTATGCGTACTCACCCTAAATTTCTTCCCAAGGTTATTTCTGATTTTCATGTCGACCAGACCATAACTTTGCCTACGTTTTTTCAGAATCCTTCATCTCCAGCGGAAAGGTCGTGCATTCCCTGGATGTTAGGAGGGTGTTGAAATTTTATCTGGATAAAACCAAGGATATTCGTAGGTCAGACCAATTGTTTATCAATTATGAATCGGTCAGGACGGGTCTTGCGACCTCTAAGCAGTCTATCTCTAGGTGGATTGTGTCCTGCATACAATTGTGTTACCAAAAAGCTAATAGGACCTTAGGGGGTAAGCCTAAGGCTCATTCCACCAGGGGCAAAGCTGCCACGACAGCTCTGCTCCGTAATGTTCCAATTGCAGAAATATGCAAGGCGGCCACTTGGAAGTCGGTCCATACCTTTGCTAAGCATTACTGCCTGGACACTGATGCCAGGGCAGACGCTCAGGTTGGGCAAGCTTCGCTGCGAAATCTGTTCGCACAGTAGTGGTGTTGTACTCTTTCTCTCCACCGCCGCTTTGGTGTGGGGATGGGCTTGCCATTCTATTCACTAGATTATGACTATACACAGAGATCCCCTACTACAAAAGGAGTAGTTTCTGTCCTGTAACTCCAGTTCTGTAGTAGGGGTATCTCTGTTATAGTCATAAGCGCCCTCCCGCCTCCCCGGTGGAGAGAGATGTTCATGAAAGGAATGCTACAGGTCTGGCGTGTTACGCCTTCAAAAAGAACTGAAAGTAAGAGGGACCTGCTGTGCATTCTGGGATACTGGGAGAAGCTCTGGAAAGTTCTCTTAAAGGCACAGTATCCTATTTAAGCCACATAATGGCAGCCTGTGGGGCTTGTCTGTCCACCTGAGCACTCGTATACTTACAGTAAACGAGAAATCTGTCCTGGACAAAGGGCTAGGTTTCGTTCCTACGAACATCTGTGATCCCTTTATACTAAGACGTGAACTGGAGAACTTCTACAGGAAGATACGTCTCTACTTTTTCTTTAACACCAGTCGAGAGGCAGGGGAGACTGATGAACCAACGGACCGTAATACGGGACTCAGACCCAAATCCACATATACACCTCTGAGTCATCAAGTTCCAGCACGAGTCATTGCTTTCGAACAAGCTGTAACTCATGACATCAAGAACCTAAGTCAATACAAGCACAATCCCTATCATAATGTCACGAGAGCTGAGAAAACTGCCCTTATGGATCTGGCTAAAGACACATCTCTGACAGTCAAACCGGCTGACAAAGGTGGGGCAATCGTGCTTATGGATACAGAGGTCTATTGAGCTGAGTGCTTGAGACAGCTTAATGACACAAGAGCCTACCGCCGCCTCATTGAAGACCCCACGACAAGAATAGCAAATGAGATCAAATGTCTTATTGAAGAAGCATCAAGTGAAGGTTGGATCACGCCTTCGGAAGCGAGATATTTGATCACCTCGCATCCTGTGACACCTTACTTTTACTGCTTACCCAAAATTCACAAAGCAAAAAGGCCACCCCCAGGACGTCCTATTATATCAGGAATAGGCTCACTTCTAGAGCCTCTATCTACCTTTGTAGATTTCTTTCTGAAACCAATTGTTTCAGAGACCCCTACTTATTTGAAGGACACTAGTGACGTTTTGAGATTATTGGCTGATGTAGAATTCGACATCGGGACTGACCTCCTGGTCAGTTTCGATGTCGAGTCTTTATACACGTGCATCCCACAGCAGGAGACACTGGATTGCATTAGGAGTATTCTTGAATCAAGAGAACTGAACACAATGACACCAGTGGGTTTTATCATGGAATGTGCCAGGTTGGCAATGATGGAAAAAAAAATTCAGTACGAGGATGAACTTTTTCTGCAGGTCTCGGGGACCTCTATGGGGAGTGTGTTCGCCCCGAGCCTAGCCAACTTATACATGCATCAATTTGAGCAAGACCATGTCCTTCACCAGAGCAACCCTTTTCTCCACCAGGTGTTACTGTGGAGAAGATATATTGATGACGTGATAGTCATCTGGAGAGGTTCCACCGCTGACGCGGGATTGTTCCATACGTGGCTCAATTCACAAAATCAATATCTGAATTTCACTATGGAATCAAGCAATGAGAAACTTCCTTTTTTGGATATTATGATCCAGGTAGGAACTGGAGGCCTACAAAGTGAACTCTACCGAAAACCAATGTCACGCAACTCTTTGCTGTCCTATCACAGTTTCCACCCCCAGGCACTCAGGGACAATCTCCCAGTGGGACAATTTTTGAGAGTCAGAAGGAATTGTTCCTCGAAGACCCTATTCCAACGGGAAGCACCGCTTACAGCGGATATATCGCATCGCGCTGACAGTGCATCGCTGCTGTTACATCGTGCACGACATCACATCGCATGCCATCAGGACGCATGCAAGTACATCGCATTTCCTTGTACATCGTTAACCATTACATCGGCAATCGCTTATTGGAACATTAACAGATACGAGCAGACTCGCATTTCGCACGGCTTGTTTATTTAAGAAGAGACATTACGAGAAACGGCTTGTTTATTAAAGAAGAGACATTTCTTTACCGCGAGCAGACTAGCATTTCGCACGGCTTGTTTATTTAAGAAGAGCTTGTTTATTAAAGAAGAGACATTTCTTTACCGCATTTTCTATAAATAAAAAAAGATATGGTTGCCACGTACAATACGTCAATAAATAAAAAACAGATATGTGGTCTGAAATACGGCAATAAATAAAAACGACCAGAATTGTGTTCAGAAAATGGCAATTAAGTTTTTTCAGTACATTGAACATACATTGCATTATTAAAGCAGCGCATATGCGAGCGGAATTGTGCGGATTCAAGCCGGCACGTACAATACGTCAATAAATAAAAAAAGATATGTTGTCTGACGGATAGGTTGCCAGACTTTGGTGCTGGCAGACAAGGTTCGAGCCTCCACTCATGCCAAAATGATATACGACCAGAATTTTGTTCCTAAATGGATGGATGTGGGTGGGTAGAATGGGTGGATGGATGTGGGTGGGTGGGATGGGTGTATGGGTGTTGGTGGATTAATGGATGAGTGGGTGGGTGGATGGATGTGGGATGGATGGGTGGATGGATGGATGTGGGTGGGTGGGATGGGTGTATAATAAACATCTGATTCAAGCATCATATTTAATAAACCCATTGGCTGGCTGCAACTATGGTTGAATACCAGTACTTATTCTTGTACATAAAAAATGGCATCGGAAACAGTAAACAGTGCCATTCGGTTAAATAGGTACACCAATATATGCAACTGAAAACGGAGTGAAAGTTGCCCAGATTTGCTTAACTGCTTGTAAATTTTAAACTTTTGCACTCTTCTACGAAGGCCCAGTGAGTAAGTCGGAAGTGCTACACCTAAATGTGATGCTCGAACTTTCACAGACCCTTCTTTTTTCATTAATTTGACCGTCGCCTACATGAAATCTGGAAATAGCTGCCAAAAAGATAAATGGATTAGTCACATCCATGCATCCATCCATCCATGCATGCATCCATACACCCATCCATGCATCCATCCATCCACCCATACACCCCCATACACCCATCCATGCATCCATGCATCCACCCATCTATCAATGCATCCATCCATACACCCATACACGCATCCATCCATCTATGCACCCATCCATGCATCCATTATTACACATCCATCCGCCATGCATTCACCCTGTGTCTTATAAATATTTACATCTGCGCCATTATAAAATATCTTGTAATATCACTGTAAATACATAAAAAGTAAATAAAGCACTGGCGACTTGATAGGAGGCTCTAACCCTGGTTAACAGCACTAAAGTCGGCATAGCTAGCAGTCAGCCCACACGGCCTGCTTTCATTTACGCACCTGTTTCTTCTTAATATTGCCCTTCACGACTATTCACTTCCTTCGAAACACATTAAATGATCATTTATTGTGTGCATTACTTGCAACACAAAAATTCAATGTCATGTAAATGTGACTAATCCATTTATCTTTTTGGCAGCTATTACAATCCTACATTGTGCGCAGACCCCTCGCCTCCAGCCCCCCTGAAGGTCAGCGCTGCTCGTGGCGAGGTCAGCGCTGCTCGTGGCGACCCTACAGGAGACAGGAACCAAATACAGGCAAAAACAAATGGCTTTCATGCCACGAGCCTTACTATATGTTAGTGAGAGGTCTCCGAGGGTTCACAGCACCGATGCTATGTATGCAATGAGGCGGCACTGGCACTTTGCATACATATGAGATGTGTGAATATAAGTAGCATGACCTGCACTACTTCTAGGCGCTTCTCTCCTGAAGAGGGGTGCCCTGATTGTTAGAATGAACATGCTTTCAGTTCACTTCTGGGTGCTACGTGGTTTGCCTGAGTGGAGCGCCGCCGTGTTGAAAGGCGGAGTTCGTGAGCATTAAATTGGCATCCACCTTTGGACTTAAATATTCAGGGGGACTTGGAGTAAGTAGTTTTAGACTGGCAGCACAGAAAGTTGTAATGCTGTATTGTGTTTTGATATCGATTCATCTGTTCGTGAGCTGGATGAGTAGGTGGCTGGCCACAAATTAACAAGGAGCTAGTTTCCGCAGGGTGGGGGTAACAAAGCCAGGGACAGGAAATTTGGCATTGCAATAGATGCAGCACACATAAAATGAGTTTCCGTAGCAGGGACAGACATTTTTAATATTATCGCATTGTACTGCTGGGGAAGTGACATCAGTGTTGGAAATAATCAACTTTTCTTGAGGGGCGGCTGAGCCGGGAGAGAAAGGCTTCTCGAGTACAACTACAAAAAATCCAGCGTTGTCATGTCGCGCGATGTTATGTCGCCGATGTGACACGCGATCCTGTTTCAAGGCCGCATTTGCGGCGCAACGTCGTGCGATGAGAAAATGGCCGATGTAAGTGCCATTGCGATGTTTTGTCCGCGATGCGAACGCCCGCGAGGACGTTGCACGCGATGGATCGTCATACAACCATTCCAACAACATGCCAAAGACCTGACGACACAGCTAAGAGAACGCCATTATCCGAACCATCTGGTGAGACGTGCCTGTAAAAGAGCTGCTAACAACAATCGAGAGGCGCTCATGGAACCCAAGATCAAACAAACACCCACGGATCGTATGACCATGGTACACACTTTCAATACCCGCTCCAATGATGTGAAGAAAATTATTCTCAGACACTGGAAAATACTGAATACAGCAACGGGTGCTATCCCACGTCCCTTATTTGCCTTCAAACGAGGCCCTAGCATTAGGGATAACCTGGTACACACCAGGCCAAGATACCATCCAAGAGAAGGCACCAATACCCTTTGGAATACCGAACCAGTACGAGGTCACTACCCATGTGGAGGATGCGCTGTCTGTCCACAGACATGCAAAACCCTGACAATAGATATAGGAACAACAAGACCATGGCGTATGCAAAACCATACCAACTGTAATTAAGACAAATTGATCTACATGATAACATGCCCCTTTAACTTGACATACATCGGACACACTACCAGGAAGATCAAGCTCCGTATAAGCGAGCATAAAAGCACCATCAGGTGCAATAAACAATCCACTCGCTTAACTAATCATTTTTTGGAGCTTAAACACAGAGCTGATGAAATTAAATGGGTTGTGTTGGAACGACCGTTCATCCCACCACACGTGACAGACGTGTAACGTTTTCTATTTCTTAGAGAGCAACGTTGGACTTTCAAACTTGGGACGGATGTCCAGGGGTTGAACGACAATATACCTTGGGTGTCACTCTGAATTAAGTCTATTCCAGTCACATCGTTGGGATAGCCCTCTTCCCACTGATTCACTATGGGTCATGTCCTGAGTAGTTGCATTACATCATTTGACACGCATCTTGTCACACTCCCGGGTCTATTTTATGCACAAGGTTCCTAATATACACTATACTCGTTATGATTAAGACCTACATATACGGTGCAGGACCACAGCTTCAGTCTTGAATCCGACATTATATTGCTTATGTCGACACTGCCAATCCCTGTCTTCTATTTGACTGATATGTACATAGTACTGGGCGAGTGAAGCCGTATACTCTATATAAGGTTAGATAAAGAAATTTCTTTTTTGTTCAATGGAATTCTTTTGATAATTATGATACTTATCAACATATGCCCGATGTTTCGAGCATATAAATCTATTGATCATACACCCCTTTTTCACGACATCCCCTGCTGTCTTACTGTAAGTCAGTGAATACTAGTTCCTATACGAGCGTAGCAGCGCGCTTCCCCATTGAAGGTCTTCAACCACAGAGCCGAGTTTCTAACAGGAACTATTCTTACTTGGCACTGTATTTAGACTGTACGTGTCTGCCTGACACAGGAGTGGGTTTAACGCATACATCCAGCTGATAGGCCAGTGCCGCATTTTGGCGCCCTTCACCGATCCACTTTTACTTACGCATGCGCGGTTCCTGGTGGAGGTAGTGGTCCCGGACGCAGGCACTGATCCTTGCCTTTTGCGCATGCATGAGGTTGAGACATTCTCCTCGCGCCAGGCGCTTTCCTTCGTTAATATCTCCCGCGGCCGCGCCTCCAGAACTGCAGGTGAGGATTGTTAATTGGGGTCCTTACCAATTAGCGGACGTATAAAAACGCTTAACTTCCTGTCCGTCGGCACCTCCCCTTCGGTTCAGGTTCACTCCTGGAGGTACCGACGGACAGGTAAGGACGCTAGAACCTAGGGTCTGTTGGTGTCTTCATGTGCTTTCTTGTGTTTGTTTGTTGGGGCACTCGTACCCCTTGTAGATTTTGATTAGACATCTGTAGGTTATCCAGCTCGCTTGACCATGAGCTAAGATAGATGGGCGTCAAATACAGCCTGTTCTCTGCCCCCTATTTACAGTGGTCGACCTGCAGACTACAGAGACTGTGCACAACTGCTTTTTTCATTAATGCGCATAACTAACATATTGGATTTTACACACCATGCACTACCGGTATATATATAAATATCCCAATTGAATGCGGCCCTCTTAGTGTGGTAACTCACATTTTTTGGACCTATGAGCCATGTTATGTTAAACAATTTATACCGCGCACGTACACCGAGACGGTTTCTTGGCGCTCATAACAGACATGACGAGCCGGGACAGGAAGTATTACTCAAGAGCCGACTTAAAGAGATGAGTTCAAGGTTTTTCGAAACAGTTCGTAGGTGGGACAATGGCGAAAGGAAGAAGGGAGGGAATTCCAGAAGGTGGGGCCTAAAAAAGAGAAACGAAGGCCGCCGTGTTTTTTGCGGCGGTTCAATGGAATGCATAGAAGATTGTCGGCAGAGGATCGAAGATTGCGAGATGGGAGGTAGCGCTTGAGTTTAGAGGAGATGAACTCAGGAGCGAGATTGTGAAGGGACTTGAATAAGGTACAACCGAGTTTGAAGAAACACCGTTTAGCCACCGGGAGCCAATGGAGGCTCCTCAGGAGGGGGGAAACATGCTGGTGTTTGGGTTGGTGAAACACCAGGCGGGCAGCCTGGTTCTGAATTAGCTGAAGTTTTTGAAGCTGGTAGGCAGGGATCCCCACATACAAGATGTTAGCGAAGTCAACCCTGGAGATGACCAAAGCCAATATAGCTAGTATGAGTGCCTCTCTGGTAAGGAATCTACAGATCTTGCGGATCCTGCGCAGCTGGAAAAAGCAGGAAGATGTTACTGCTGAGATCTGAGGTTTCATAGATAGATCCTCAGAGATGATCACTCCTAGGCTTTTCACGGTGCTGACCGGGCGAGGGGGAGAGCCAAGGGAAGAGGGCCAAAAGTTGTCATCCCAGGGGTTGGAAGGACAAGTTCCGTTTTAGACGGATTCAACTTGAGTTGGCTATGAGCCATCCAATCGGAGATGAGTAGCATTGTAGTTTGGATGTTAAGACAGGAAGAGGGTGAGGTATCCAAAGGAAAAATCAATTGCAAGTCGTCTGCGTAGTTATATATAGTAGCTGGGGAGTGACGAAGGGATGCCATAAGCGGTTGCATATATAGGTTGAAGAGAAGAGGGGAAAGAGCTGAACCCTGGGGAACACCACAAGTGAGGGGGGGTAAAAGGGGCAGAGAAGGTGGAGAGGTGGACTGCCTGGGAACGGCCTTGCAAGAAGGATCGAACCCAGTCCAGGGCGACGCCGCGAATGCCGGCGTTGCTGACACGGTCGATCAAGATGGTATGATCGACCGTGTCAAAAGCCGCCGACAGATCTAACAGTACAAGGGCTTGAGGAATATTATTGTCGGCACCAGTTCTCAATGTGTCCATTACTGCCGCAATCACCATCTCTGTGGAATGAAGAGGGCGAAAACCAGCCTGATGAGGGTCAAGGAAAGAGGAAGTTTCCATAAAGGTACTCAGACACTTGGTTACATATGTCTCCAAAATCTTTCCTAAGAAAGGGAGGAGAGAGATGGGTCTGTAATTACTCATCACAAGAGGGTCTGCGCTAGGCTTTTTCAAAATAGGTAGCACTATGGCCTGCTTAAAAGCCTCTGGAACAACTCCTGATGTTAAGGAGGAGTTGAGAAGGGCCAGGGCGGGGTCAGGGCAGAGCCTAAAGATTTCTTTGAAGATTTGTGGGGGGCAGCAGTCCCTAGGGGAGCCAGAACTGACTTTATGGAGGAGGCTGTGAAATTCAGTAATGGAAATGGGAGGGAAGGTGTGAAATTTATGAGCATTTTCAGAAGGGAGGGGAAATGATTTGGAAGGGGAAGGTGGAGAGATATTGTTTTTAATTGTGGAAATCTTATCCTGAAAAAAAGCATTGAGCTCATCGCACAAAGCCTGGGTGGGAACGGGCGGGAGGGTAATACGATCGGGAAGGGAGAGCTCATTGACAATTAAAAAGATGTCCTTGGCTTTTGAAGCCGACTCCAGAATTTTGCGTGAAAAATAGGAAGTCTTAGCCTCTAGAATGGAAGATTTATATTTATTTAGTAGGTTCGTAAATTCAATCTTAAGTGCAGGGTCGTACTTCTGGCGCCAGCGACGTTCAGCCTGGCGGAGGGCTGGCTTATCAAGTTTCAGCTGGTCAGTAAACCATCGCTGGGCGTCATGGGGACGTGAGATTTTGATAGTCTTTAGGGGAGCTACAACGTCGGCAGCTGCCTTCAGCCAAAGCTCAAGAGTAGAGGCTTGGTGAGAAACAGATTCAGGAGCTGGAGGAATTGAGACTGCCAGGAGAGAATGAAATGTAGTCATATCGGCGTTTTTCCAGTTGCGGGCCGTGATGCCTGCAAGGCGCGAAGGGCGGTGAAAACTGGGAAGGTCGACAGAAAAGGAGATAAGGTGATGGTCTGACCAGGTACAAGGGGTGATCAGTGGAGGCGAAAAGTCTAGATTGGCCACCCAGACCTGGTCAAGTATATGACCCTTACAGTGAGTGGAAGTGGCAATCAGTTGCTGACAGTTCAAGCTAGTAAGGGTTTCAGTGAACAGTTCAGACAGTCTGCTTTCTTGGGGGTCGGAGGGCCAGTAATTGAAATCGCCCAGGAAGAGAATTCTGGAGTGATTTATCAGAAGCTGGGAAAGGAGTTCCCCGACTGAGAGAGCAAAGGAAGGCATGTAGGTGGGGGGTCTGTACATAAGAACACAGATGAGGGAGGTAGTAGTTGAGCAAAGCTGGATGACAAGGGTTTGGGAGTTGGGGATGGGGGTGCAGTCTAAGATCGAGAAAACGTATTCTTTGCGGATAATGGCTGCAACTCCCCCGCCAACTTGCCCTCCAGGACGGTTGACATGTAGGATATAGTAGCCGTTGGGAAGAGCGGCTAGGATATCGGGTACAGAATCTTCTGTCAGCCAAGTCTCCAACAAAAAAAGAATATCTACATTGGTATCGTCTAATAGGCGGTAGATCTCAAGTTGGTGTTTAACCATGGAGCGCGTGTTAAGGTAAAGAATTTTAAGGGTACCAGTAGCAGGTGAAGGAGAAGGGGAAACAGCGGGGGCAGGGGAAGGGACAGGTCCAGGCGAGGGAGGGCTCACCGTGCAAGGAAGGGTTGAAATCCCGCACTCCTGGGCCCTCCTAATGGCCTCAGGGGGCAGTGGAACTAAATGTTGTAAGGAGCATAAGTCCGCTGACGAATAGCGAAGCGTTAGGGCAGGGTGAGGGGCCGTAGGCCACATCCGGCCGCGGACAGGCGCAGACGGGCAGGACTTTGGCTTGACTTCGGCGCGAAGTCGGCGCTCCCGCTGCGCTCGTCCGCTGCGCTTCCGCCAAGCCACCATGTTATGTAGAGGGGGCGTTTAACCACTAAACCGCTAACCTCCGCTGTATGAGGCAGGGCGGAAGTGGAGAAAGGAGGCGGGTGAATGGCGCTCTGCAAGGCGACCCTCCGCGCAAACGGCACTCAGCCGGGGCGGACCGGGGTCTAGAGCGTGAGGAAGCAGGTGAGAACTCTCACTAATCACAAAATCACATTTTAAAATAACAGTATTGTTAAAAATATACACAGCGCTAAATGCGGAAGACCGCTTTAAAAGCTATTAATCAGCTCAACTATAAAAAAAGATAAGGTAGCGAGTGGTCTGCACAGCCTGGATCGCTGCGTCTGTCAATTGTGCCCCGCAACACTCAAAGATTTATACAAGTCGGTCAACAACCACTAAACCGCTAACCTCCGCTGTATGAGGCAAGGCGGAAGTGGAGAAAGGAGGCGGGTGAATGGCGCTCTGCAAGGCGACCCTCCGCGCAAACGGCACTCAGCCGGGGCGGACCGGGGTCTAGAGCGTGAGGAAGCAGGTGAGAACTCTCACTAATCACAAAATCACATTTTAAAATAACAGTATTGTTAAAAATATACACAGCGCTAAATGCGGAAGACCGCTTTAAAAGCTATTAATCAGCTCAACTATAAAAAAAGATAAGGTAGCGAGTGGTCTGCACAGCCTGGATCGCTGCGTCTGCCATAATTGAACAACCAAGTTTTTTCCAAAAACATTATCTCATATGGAGAGTTGACAGCTATCATGTCCTGAACTTGTCCTTCTCCATATGTCCATTAGAGCGGGGCTTATTTATCCGAGCCGTTGCCGGGTGAGGTGAGGCTTACTTCCCACACAAAGCTGGGTACGTTTTTTAGTTTTTTTATTATTTCTTTGTATACAGATTACCTGATTATGACTTAAAACTTTGCATAAGCCTCCATCTGGCCGGTATACATTTATCTGTGCTATGGAGTAATTGAATACCACAAGAATTGTTTCTACATACCTGTTGATAAAGAGCTGTCCTTGATTGTTACAAAATTGTACTTTTTCCTCTTGATGTTCATGGGAAAGGATTGCACTCTACATGGTTAATCACAAGGAGACGGTAGGGTGGCTGATCTAGCCACATGATTATACTTACCCTAACCATGTTATATAGTTTTTTCTAATTATGTTTTCACACTGAAAATAGTAGATGTTGCAGTAGCTGTTTTTCCAGCCTGGCCCTGAAGAATGCCTGTAGAATATTACATGAATGGCAGAAACATGTTGGCCTAGATCGTATATGCTTACTGTACAGTGATATTGTTACACTGTCATCACATTTCTTTTAACTTGACGTCCAGGGAGATACCAATAAACATTTTTTCTACCCTGACCGCCATTTTAATCATGCACCTTTTTTCTTGAGCACTGCACCCTATCAGTACCACTCTCAGTGAGGACACATCTTTCTTCAGTATAGGTTCATTTGGTACCAAGCAAGTATTTGTGAGCTTGGCTACATGAGAACCTGCTGATAAGGTCCTAGATGACGATGTTCCGCCATATGGGTGGGCTGATAGGACTTCTTTAGAACTGATGGTTTCTCACCGTTAGTCGTGACAGTGGTGTGAGTCATCTTCTTGTGGTCATTTCTTTTTCTTCACCTTGATAGACCTTCAAGTTCTTTTGTTGTTGTTGCTTGTCTGTCCATACCTTCCTCTCTATCATTCCAGAGGTTTTTTTTTGCTGTTAAAGCAAGGGAAATCTGGACAGGCTTTGCTGTTTGTGGATTTTTGGTGGAATTTCTAGTTGTAGTACTGGACAGTGTAGCCTGTGGATATAGGCTGCATTATTTGTCTTTAAATTCTCTCTTAAGTGTCTTGCAGTTCTGCAATTTTCTGACAACTTAGATTATTTTTGATTGCCGGGGTCTTCGCACATGGGCGGGATTATTCACTAGATTATGACTATAACAGAGATACCCCTACTACAGAACTGGAGTTACAGGACAGAAACTGCTCCTTCTGCTTGGCCGCACTACCTGCCGGCCTTGTGCTCCCGCCTGTGGCCTGCTACTTGTTACGCTATCAATCAGGAACTTCGCTCTCAACCCGATCGTCTTTGCGGAGACTCGTGGACCCTGAGCCGTGCCTTTGCGTGTGGACCCCACTCGGGGGAGCTGCCGAGCGCTCACTGGTTGGGTCAGGACAGACCAGTGCCCCGTAGCTTTCCTAAATGTGCTGAATCCTGGTCTTTGACCATGCCTATGCTTTTGAGTTGGGTCTGCGGCTCCATATTTCTCTGATGTTTTTCTCACTTTCTCAAAACGGCTTCCCCTCGGCACCATCTCTTACAATTGTTCTCATGCTTCCAAAATGGCCATCCCTGGTTGACCCCCTGCCCTTCGTCATTATTTGGCAGCAACTAGACTGATTATAGACCCTAGCTTCCTGTCCTCAGCAACTAATGTAGGATTCTTTATTTCCTAACACCCCTGTAACATAGCAGCGATCTTTAAACGTCCTCAGGCTCAGGGAATTCACAAAGAAAATGGTTAGAGCCACTCCTTCAGTCTGCCAAAATCGTACACCTTGCTATACCCGCTTCCTCTCTCTCACAAGTATGGCAGGCTCATGCCTGAAGGCAGGAGGCAACTCTTACACTATCATATACCCACCCAACCTTTCCAAGACCGCCGCAAAATCCTTCAGGCACAATCTTCTTAGAAGACACCCTGAAACTCCGATCTCCGACCTGTACTTTAACTCGGAAAAGGGCACCATTGCTAATGACCTTATATTCTACACAAGAAAAACGACACAATGGCAGGCAGCCATAATAAACCTACTCAACGTATGTGAAACCATAAACATTCCGTATGACCCTAAATCCACGATTGCTCCCTCCCAAAACTTAAGAGCTGACTTTACCATTACAATCTATAAAAAAAAGGCACTGTTCTGATCCAAGCGCCAAATAAGGATCTCAGAAAATTCGATGACCTCTTAACTATCCTCAAAGAGCAGGTGCACGACTCCAATCCCTCTATGCACCCGGAGCGCCCACTGTCTCAATCTTACCCATGTTGGAGCACAGGTCAATACAGTGCAAAGTCTAAGGGTAAGGGCTTCCCTCCTATGTCCATCAAAGCGAAAGCTCCTCCCCTATGCCCCTAACACTCTACTAAAGATTGGACTGGCACTAATCTGCCCAAAGTGTTATCCCTACGGTACTCAGGGCAGCATCTCCTCTAAATCTATTTGAGAACCACCCACCACACCCCTCAATATCCTTCACTTTTCAGTAAGGCAACACCTGCACACCTCTTCCAATCCTCGCACCTTTCCCACGTCCATAGTGGTAAGCATACAAGTCACTCATAGCTTACTGTTTAACCCCCTCAAAAGGCCCTTTGGCCACCCTTCTGAGCACGCCTTGCCCTTTGCACACCTCTCTGCTCCGAAACCCAGTCTCAGGGAGGTCGAACTCCTCTACCAAGTTCCCTGAGCATACTAGCAGGCCAAGTCCTGATCCACAGGTCCCCTCACCGCAAGTGCAACCTTCACTAACGGGCCTTGAAGCTCTGAACCTTAGAGCAGCCAACATAGCTCAGAGCATCCATAAATCTATTCTCGAAATGAAGAGCATCCTACATCTCACTGAACACTCTATCTCGAAAATCAAGCTAACTCATAAAACAGTACTTTTCCCACAAATCAAGCCTTTCCTTCAACCCATGTCGCTGGCCAATAGACACCCTTCACCCTCGCAAACAGCTCAACTACCTCTTGGAGGATGAAACACTAGCTCTCCTCTTAGCTTACAAGGCAACTCCTGCCACTTCCAGTCCTCCAGACAAGAAAGATGAAAAACATAATTCATACGGTTCTAAGCAACACTAATAGAACGTCGACTCTCAGAAACAGAGGAGTTAACAGCAACAACTTAGCCCAAGTACCCTTATCTACCCTAACTCACAACACAACCCCCTGGAACTCCGACCCTCTATTCTCTAGCCTCCTAATTAACTGCTGTTAAGCAGCAAAGCATGCCTCCAACATCGTCCCACTCATTCTGAGCCAAGAATCCGGCGTTGCAATCTTAACCGAATCCTGGCTCAACAAAGCACCTTTGCATACATGGATTTATTGATCCCTCCAACCTACAACATCATAAGGCTTGACAGGCAAATAAAAAAAGGAGGAGATATTGTTTGCATCTACCGCTCTGTCCTCTCCTTTACCGAACTTCACTCCAATCCCAATGACTCCTGCGAATATCTTGCACTCTCCAAATTCTACCGCCCCCCCGGGTAAGAATGACACATTAATCGACCTAGACACTCTAGGGTATATCTACTGAATCCCCTATCCATCTCTCGCTTTTAGTTATGTCGCTGTGACCACCTAATAGACATTTTTAATTCACACCCTTCACCCCCTTTTTGCACTCTGCCCTTCACTCACAACATCTTTACGCTCAACTTAAGGAGATAAAGCACCTCAACTCCTCCCCGAGGGGAGTTGTAGCCCACACTTTGGTGTGAGGAGGGATCCCAAATGATGAAGCATGTCACCTAACGGTGAGTGAGGCTTCTTGTCTTGAGGGATTCTCTCTCGCATCTAGATTTTCATAGGACGCCCTTTGTCTTATCTCTTTTGACTGAGCCGGTTGTACTCCTATGTGATTGATATTTCCTCTATAGATCAGTACTCCCTGGCTCTCACAGATCCCTTTTGATCCCAAGTGTGTAGATGACATTCATCGACCACCTCATGAAAATCATTATAGCAAAGGTCTCCCCCCTCCCTCCAATGACCTTTTCCTCTGAGACGTGAATCTTCACTGGACCGACCTCAATGACCCTCAGGTCAATACCCTTAAAGACTTGCTAGCTGACCAATCACTTACTCAAGCCTGCACTCTACCAACTCACATGAAAGACGCCATGCTGGATTGGATCATCTCTTAGGCAACGGCGGTCAGGCTAAACTCTTTAGCTCCCTGCGACTGGTCAGACCACCATGCTATTACCTCCTTAATGCCGGGCTTACATAAGCAAAGATCAGCTCAACCAGTGAAACCGAAACTGTGGCTTAGGGACACAAAGAGCCTAGACTTTGGGAAGCTGGCAGCGCCCTACCAGAAGGATCTCCCCCCGCCCCCAAAGTTAGCAAATATTAACGAACTTACAGAGTACGACATCTCCAGAATGTCTAATATAATTGACTCTCTAACCCTGTGAAAATGAAAAAGATCTCCGGTCAAAGACAAAAATCTCTGGTTCAACGGGGCCCTCAACAATGAAAGGAGAATTCTTTGACTAACAGAAAATTGGAGACAGCACCCCTCCGTCTCCTATCTAAAACTTCTCCAAAAGACCAGAAATGCATACAAGAGCATCCTCCAATCAAAAAAAAATTTTTTTATCGGAACTGGAGCTTTGAAATGGTTAAACAACAATCAAACAAGCTGGCTAAAACCTCTAATGAAGCTACAAAATCCCTAATAACCTGTGAGAAGTTCTCCTCCTTTACAGCCAAAATGAACTCCCTGGAAAATGAACTTAATTCCGCCACCAGGGTCCAAACTCTCCACACATCTCCACCAGGCAACACTCCAAAACCAAGGGCACTGGTCCACTTTCAAGCTATATGATAACCATTCCATCTCGATAATTCTGTCCTCCATAAAACCAAACAACCACTTAAATGACCCGCTCCTCTCCAATTGCTTGGGCGCGACCAACCAATTTATCATTCCCATCTGGACTACAATAATCAACACTTCCCTATCGCAAGTGTCCATACCTGACTCTTTAAAAGCTGGTCAAGTCATCCCCATCTTAAAAAAGCCCACTTTGAATCCTGCTAATCCAGACAGTTTCAGATCAATATCCAATATTCCACTTCTAGCTAAAGTACTTGAGAAATGTGTGCAACATCAACTGAGCCAACACGTTTCTAAATTCAACCTGCTAAATGAATGCCAATCTGGATTCAGGCCACATCACCGCACAGAAAGTACTATTCTCCATATTGTAGTTGACCTTCTTCAAGATCTTGACCAAAGCAAAACGTGTCTCCTAATTCTGTTGGACCCATCATCGGCATTTGACAAATTCAACCACGAGAAACTACTTGAATGGCTCAAATACAAGATGGGAGTAGGGGGAACTGTTCTTCAATGGTTTAGATCCTTCCTTCTGAACTGCTCCCATAGATTCTTAGTCAACCATAATGTATCTGCTCCTTCTCTGATAATGATCGGAGTCCCCCAAGGTTCAACTCTCTCCCCAACTCTCTTCAACCTCTACCTTGAACAGTTAGCTGAAATACTACATATCACCAAAATCTCCTTCCACATGTATACGGATGACACTCAGATCTACATCAAAATCTCTTCCCTAGAGGAGATCAGCTCTATGAATGAGGCCCTAAAGCTGACTGTACAATGGCTCGCCAGCATCCAGCTCACACTAAATGTGCAAAAAACGGAGGTCCTTCTAATTTCCCTCCTAAAAGTACCACTGACATACTGGAGTGGACCAAGACTATCAGAACTGCACAGCGACCATAGTGGACTCTGCTAAATCACTTGGAATCACACTGGACAGCCACCTGAATATGCAAGCCCACATCTATTCTTTGGCCAAAAATGCCAGATTTCATCTGAGCTACTTGAGAAAACTTAAACCATTCCTTGATGCATCGGACCTAAAAATGGCAGTTCAGGCATTAGTTATCTATAGGATCGAATACAGATACTCAACCCTCCATGGCCTACCCAAGATCTCAACGCCCCCCCTCTAAAAGCGTGTCTCAACGCTGCCGCTAGACTCTTAACAGGCTCAAAAAAAGTCAAACACTTCTCACCACACCTGAATGCACTGAACAGGCTTACTTTTTAAGCCAGAATATAACTCAAATTTGCCTGTATCATGCACAAAGCCTAAATATCTTGCCCAGAAAATCGTGGTATCTAGAGGAGCCAGAAACTCCCAGCCCAACAGAAACTTTGTTCTACAACCACCCCACTCTGGAAGAAAAAAATCATATAACCGAGCCTTCTCTGGGGCGCCACCAAGAATTTGGAACTTGTTGCCGCCTAACATCAGAAGAATACCCTCTTTGTCAAGATTCGAAAAAGAAGCTTAAACTTTACTAATGGGCAAATTCCTCCCATAAAACTCACTCAGTGCGCACACAGCCCTGGCCTAGTGATATATTTGTGCTCCATACTTGAAGTCCACCTGTGTTAACTGGTCTTGATATCTGATCCTTAACCATGCACCTCTGGCATCATGGTCATCTGCTTATCATTGTGTATCTTTTCGTTTTTCACCGTCTCTTGTCCTATCTCCCACTAGGATACCCTTTTCACCCATTCCTACTTCCGTAAATAGCTGGCTATCTCTGCAAAGTGTGCTCTTGATCGCCTGTTCTGCATATTTGTAAATGACCTGGTATTCCCTAAGTGTAAAAGCTGGTTATCTCTCAAAGTGCTCTCATGATCGCCGTTCCGAATATTGTAAATGACCTGTTATTCCCCAAGTATATGCATGTTCATCTATCCATACCTATCTAATTGTCTATTTCGAACTTGTATACAACTTGTTATCCCTTTAAAGCACTCTGATAAACTAACGGGTCAGGTTTGCGCTCTGTAAAACACTAACTAAATATATGTCTTCTTCCTCTGTAATAGGCGCCATTTTGGAAAATGGTGGCAGGGTTGCTCTGAGGAGTTATTTGCTGTCTCTGTAAGAATACTTGCCCCCAGAACTTATGTTTTGTCTCCAAAATGAAATATATAGGTCTCATGCATCCTGACATATTACATCATCGCTGCAACACATCTGCCATTTTAAAACCGTCATCCAGAATAATTCGACCTGGATCAGCAATGTCTACCCAAGCTAAATTACTTCTCCAATAATCCAAAAACAAAAATCAAAAATAAAAATGTCTGGACAATTTGTTTATGGTAGTATATCAGGGGCCGGGATTATATCTTTCAGTATGAACTACGATAGTCAGACATGCATTAAAACTGTGTATGTGTGCTGCACAGTTGCAATGATGAATTTTTTAGCAAAAATGAAGGGATGGGGCATCATCTTGCCCCAGACCGAATGCACAGCTACGTAGCGCCACTTTGGCAACAATTCATATTTTTCTCCATTATGAATCCTTATTTGACCATGTTTTCCGTGCTTTTTTTGCCCTTTCCTTTCATTAAACTTTTTCTTAAATCCACACGTGGGGTATTTTGCCATTTTTAAGTTTCTCATGCTGAAGCTGTGCCCATCCAGGCCTCTTGCTAAAACACGACAAATGCATTTCGGGCTGCAGTGCCCTTCGTCAGGGGATACTATAAATAACAATAAAACAAAAAATCCATTACCATAATGACCATAAGTTAACATGATGCGTCATCATCATAAATCACTTTTCAATTTTACCAATATTACATCTCAACTCATCCTTAATTACTGCAGTGAACCCCTTTGTAAGCAATGTAAATAAGGCCCCTCTGTTCTCATGGGAAACCGGTGTTCCTGTCAAACACATTCCATATAACTCTCACATCCCTCCATTCCGCCGCGCAAACATCTACCCCTTCTTTGTACCAATATAAATCTTATTCACATCCCTATTCACCTTCTTCCTCACTTTCACTTCAGCATTCATGATTTATTCACCTGCTACATTAACTAGACGAGGGGCGGATCTAGGCTCATGGCGGCCCTGGGCAGGGAGCGTAGGTAGGGGGCCCCGGAAGAGGAGATCCAGGCTGGGTGGAGCGCGGAGGCCAGTGAAGAGGGGGTTGTCAGGGTATTTGGAAGAGGAACAGAGCCGGAGGCCGCCAAATCCCTGCCAGAGGCTGCCACGCAAATATGTATCCACCATCAGAGGATTATTATATTAAGGATATATATTGGTGTGGTGGCCCCTGGGGTTTGGTGGCACTGTGCAGGTGCACAGCTTGCACATGCCTGAGGCCACCCCTGATTAGACACAAATCACCGTGCACCCCTTACATATCACTGTTTCTCACTGTGCTCTTGTTCTCCATCGCCATTCATTTCTCACACACCCTCCTACTCACCTTACATCTCCACTCCCCAATCCTATTGCTCAATCCGCTACGTCAACCGTCACTGCCTATCTTCAAACAATCCCCTGTTTCCATTTGATACTTAACTCCCCCATGCTTACTCGTGACTTGCATGCATTCAAACATTCACGTCTCAAACCACTCAAAGCAAACACTCCACATGCATCCCTCAGCCGAAATAAACAATCTGCCAGTTTCACATACTTGCTTCAGACGTTCAGACTGGTCCATCGCCCTCTCTGTTTCAATCAGTGTTTGTTAACCCCTTGGTTCCACCCTTCTTTAACCACACCTCCCTGGCCCAACTCTCCTGATTGGCCAACGAATTAACTTTTTCCCGCCATGAAAATGATAGCAGCGTCACTTTCAAGTTAAATCAACTTCATTGCCCATAGTGCAGTGTAATGAAACGTTAACGAATAATCTGCATTTTTCGAATTCCTTCTGCACCATTTATAAGCAATTGGTTACGTGACAATACATCATTGGAACATGCTCATTATTAACTAGATATACATTGTTTTAAAGTCATTTCTCTTTCATTTAAACACCACTTCTTTCTCGAACCCAGATGTTGCTTAGTTCGTGTGGATGGGTGTCATGTTCTCTAATTCTCCATTTCTCCTTTTTAACCTTGAGGGTGTTCCCCCAGTTTAGGGCAATATATGATAAATGATCAATGGAAATGGTAGGGTGCACACCTTTTTTGCTCACACATGCAATTTTGTCCAAAATATTCCAAGAATGCATGCACATCGGTCGGGTGCCCTGCAAAACCATGTCCACAAAGAATTAGTATATAAAGTTTCACATAAAAAAAACAAGGGGTGGTGGTGGTGGTGGCATGGCATGGTATGCTCCGTTGATGCCAAGCAAGTCAACATAATACTATTGAAACTGTGTGTTACTTTAGAGCTACTTTTTAACTCAATTAAAGTTTTGCATTTGAAAGTAAATCCCAAATCAACAGTTCCTATTTTGAGATGCAATCCCTGTGCAAATTGTTGGCAAATGTAACCCAAAGTTTGCTCTTTTATGAATGGAGAATACGGGCATAGTGAGTTTGCTTCATTTGTTTCCAAAATTCAAAAAATCGATCCTGTCTTTCTTATTAAACAAGTGTAATCTGTAAAGCAGCAAACATGTGCCAATAAAGCATTTGCTTCACCTTTGTAGCTCAAGCCACAGTAAATTGTCTTGGAAGATGAAGAGTTCTGTAATTTTCTGTTTCTTTGTCAATATCAGTGCGGAATGTTGTAGGACTGCATCACATTCCTGTTCCAGCAGGTACTGATTGGAACTGGGTTCTTGGCCGGTGCCAGCAGATTCCACTGCCTCTGTCCCTCTATAGAGAACAACTGTCCTCAGCAACCATAGGAGAGGTGGCTCCTTCATTTGAGTGGAGGTGTGTCGCCCCACAAGCCCTAAAACCGAAAAATAAAATGGCAATAAAGTGTATTTATTACCATTTTATTTTACAGCAACCCATTCAAAACAAATTGTCAGGACGGGGGGCCAGCGCTGCAGAGTGGCAGCAGAGAACTGTGCACTTTAAAATGCCAGCCAGCCATGCACATTTTAAAGTTCTCTAACCTAGCTGTCTTAGAGAAAGTGCTGGTCTCCAGTGCTCTTAGGAGCTATAGGAGAGCCTGATCTATCCAATCCTGGCACTGCTTTCATGCTGTGAGAGCAGCTCCAAGATTGGGTAGTGCAGTGTCCTGCATCAGAAGCTTCCTGGAAGACACCTGAGGGAGGAGGACGTCGCACTGTGCAGGTAAATGAATTTATTTTAGTTTTTGTGCCGCACCATCCTCAGTACAAGCCAGCCGCCGCTGGACCACAGGAGTCTCTTACACCGGTCTGTGGATTTTGCTGAGCAGCTGCCTGCAGGTGCTTGATGAGGCTCTCTTCTACTCTTCGTGGCGGTGTGCTGCTTTTTTGTTAACTAAACATGCTAAAATTGAAAGATGATTACTATCCTTTCAATCTGGGCTGGGTCATTCCCAGGCTCCCAACATATGCATAGTTTGCAAGCGAAAAATTCCTTTTCAATATGTTGCTTCTAGGATTGACACTGGTGTGGTATTTCACATCTCATCTTCTGATGGAGCAGCAAATCAAAGGCACAATGAGGCATTTATCAGTTGCATCTGCCAAGGATGAACTTATGTTTTAGTGTAGTGTCTTTGTTTGACTTTTGATTGTTTTCAGCTGTATTAATGTTTATTTATGTCCAGCATGAATATTTCTGTTAAACGAAGTGATTGTGTTTGTAAAATGTGACCCATATGCAGAGCCACTGGAATTATGCAGCAAGAGAGGGCCAAGTTATGAGGCAGGGTTTCTAAATTATGGGACAAAAAAATGCAAATAATGCTGCACATATTTGAATGTATCAATTGATTATTTTGTCATTTTTACCCGTTTTAATACTGTCCGGATAAAGGTTTCACCTTATTAGTACTGGTTTAAAACCAAAATAAAATAATATGCAACTGAAAGGGGAATAGTCAACATTTGTGAAGTGCCTTTTGCTGCACAGCTACACGCATCAGCGCATTTTAAGTAACTTTCGAATCGTTTAAGCTAGACACTATTTTTTTTTTTTTATCTGGAAATTGTGCAGCAGACAATGGATTATGTGGCCAATGCAGCACATCCAACGCCACAGCATCACATAATTCCAGTGGCACCTCTTTTATGAGACAGATAAACTATGCCATTAGAATTTAATATAAACTTCCTAATTGTCAAGTTATTTTAGTGCAGAGTATATAATAATAATAATGCATATGTATCTGCAGACGTTAGACTGCCTACCTCTGAATGCACACTTTCTGACTTTGCCTTGCTTGACTCTGCCCCGTTTAACCCCACCTACGTAGTGTCCCTGTTATACCAGTTTGCTCCTGAGAAGAGCCAGTACTCTCCATTTAACCTATTGCAGCAGTACTGAGAAGTGCAGGTACTCTCCCTTTCAAGTAAAAAAAAGTCTAGGTACTAAGTACCGGACAGAACCTGCTCAATTTAAGCACTGACCGGAGTTATTGTTTTCTAATTCCAGCACTGGTCAGCATTCACTCCACTGGTCATTTTCA
This sequence comes from Lissotriton helveticus, assembly GCF_964261635.1. Lineage (NCBI taxonomy): Eukaryota > Metazoa > Chordata > Amphibia > Caudata > Salamandridae > Lissotriton > Lissotriton helveticus. Next base: position 2,116,110,705 of record NC_136063.1, read on the forward strand.
CAAAAATTACTCAGTTGACACTTGTCATCGGAAATGACTGAACTGTGTAAAAGCAGTGATCGCTTTAACGCTATAATTAACGCAGTAGTCATTTTATGACTTAGTACGTTCAGTGGTGTTTAGTACACCTGGGCATGCACGCGGAAACGGACGAGACTGCCGGCCCCGTCGGTCAAAGAACTTCACAACACCATGTGCCTTGGCCACCCGTGTATCTTTATATCCCCGTTCCAGTGCATGTCTATTTGTTATTAACCACTAGATGTCAGCAGCGCCTTTAATATTGAAACCGGCGTGGCTCTCAAGATAAATTAAGTGAGCAGTTTTAGGCCTGACGTAACAGTACTTGCATTTATGGCCGAATATTGCGTGCATTAAGAAGGGACTAAAGGGGTTAATCCGTGGAAGAGCTTTAAAACTGATTAAAAGATAAAAGTGTGCAAGCAGCACAGATTTGGAATGGGAATTATCTTGCTTAAATCAGAGTTTCTTAACTTTTTAACTTTAGTGGCTCTCCAATAAATCACTATTGGAGGCTGGGGACCCCGCCTAAGCGATTTCTACAATTTGAGCCTAAGAAAAGTACACAAGAATGGAAATATAAATATACAGGAGAAGCGCCGGCTTACACGGTTAAAGGACTATCTGAATATATTGTCTTCGTACCCCACTGGCTCTGAAAGAAGCAAAGGCCCGGATTTGTTAAAGTGTTTCCGGTTCGCACGTGGCTTTATGCGATGTACATAATATAATAGTGTGGCTCAACGTGCTAATTTGATTTTGCATTCAACGTGAGGCGCGCGCAATGCTAAATATCGCATAGGGTAACCCCCGCAGAATGCATGCAAAGCAGGTGCAAAGAACACGAACATTCCATGCAAAGTCAAATCCTGCTGCATGACACCCTCTACAAATGCACATAACTGCCGTCACACACAGGGCCGGTTCTAGGATTTGCGAGGCCCTGGGCTAAAAAGGAATGTGCCAGGCCCCTCTAATGTAGATAAGTGGCCCCTTGCAAGGAGACCATTCACAGACACTGTGGGAGGCCTATTGTTCAGCATTTTGTCGCCCCCCACAGTTTTAACTTTGAGCCCACAAGCATTTCTCACACCTTCAGTCCGATAGGTGTCACTGAAGGTGTGAGAATTGCTTGTTGGCTAAAAGTTAAAACTATGGGGGCGCCAAAATGATGGACAATGGGCCTCCCACAGTGTCTGTGAATGGGTCTCCTTTTAATTGATGGGAGCGTCTCCCTCCCTCATGTATCCAGATACCATCCATGAGAGGGCCGGGGAGGGGGGGCCCCTCCATTTGAAAGAAAGGTGAGACCTTTCTTTGAAATGGATCGCCAGGGAACCGTCAGGACGCATCACCAGTGCGTGGCCCCATGCTGGTGAGCTGAGTGCGAGGCCCTGGGCAGCTGCCCATGCCTAGCGCCGGCAGCATATACGGGTTTTCCTGGAAATACACACAACATGCAGAAACATGCGCAAGGGGAAATGGAAAATGCGTAGTAGCGTCACTTTCACAAATATTACACTTGAGCGATTGTCTTCGTCAATAAATCTGTCCTGGAGGTTTTCCCCGAGTACACATCTCGTGCAAGAGGCTTACACTAAATCATATTAAGTATCATGTAAACAGCATTATTAGCGGGGACGTAGAATGCATCATGCACAAACAGTACATTGACCTACAATGTTGGGAATTATTTGCAATTTGCACATGCACCTCCTTTTCAATCAATGTTGTGGTGCGATTTGTGGCAAATGTGCCCAAGATATATATTTTATTGTTTTTACAGAGAACACCCTCATTTGTGCATTTCTTGTTACAATTACATAAAGTTGCAATCGCAGTTATAAATCACTTTAAATCACTTGTCAGGAAATAAAATAAATAGACGCAGAGAGGTTGATATTGTAAAAAAAAAATACTTATAAAATAACCAATTGCAAAATGTTTGTTTGGCGGCATGGAAGAATGTGTAATGCTTACTTGCTATATTCATTTTGTGAAATGCCAAATCAAATTTAGTTTGAAATCGGGAATTTGAAACAAAGCCATTTTTTTAGCTATCTTGCTTTAAGTTTGCTGGGCACCATGTTCTTGTCTCTGACTTTCATTTCACAAATGTATTTATTTATATATTTTTGTATTGCGCATTACTCAAAGGTGTTGGGGCTCTATACAATAAAAGAGGCTTCGTTACAAGCGATGCAAAGTTACAAACTGTGAGTGTGTCTCTACATTTGCTTTAATTCCAACAACAAAGGGTCATAATATTATGTGGACAATGAATCTTTATCCATATGCGTCCTTCCTTCTTTCGGTCCATTTGCACCCCGTTCCTTCTATGCGTGTCTGATTGTGTGCTACCTGACAATATCTGTGTGGCTATGATGATAATGCAAAAAAATTTAAATTGATATTTGTAAAGCGCACTACTCACCCACAAGGGTCTCAAGGCGCTTGTACGAATACCGCTGTGGAGCCCATCCTGGCTTTCCCTGTGAGGTGTCCACTCTTGGGCACCCCCAAGGTGGAGGCCAGGCATCCTTAGCGTTGTGGAGATTAAGCAAGCTATTGCCCAGAGTTGCAGAGTGGGACTCCATGATAGGAAGAGGCACCGAGGCGAGAATTATCAGGTCCGTGGAATTTTTGAGCCCAAGACCCGCCGAGGTGGGGAATTGAACCCTGGTCCCGGGCTAGACCTCTGCATCAGGGTCTGCCGCTCTAACCATTGAGCCACACTTCTCCACTGAGTTGATTTTGTTTGTTTTTGCACTTCAATAATATATTAATCTTTAGCCCCCATGAAGTCTAGCTTATATGATGTATACACAATTTAATCATTATGTACTCATACTATGTCGGTTATTTATTTTCACATTTCTAATTAGGTTTACCGATTATATTATATATTTGATTTATGTTAGTTAGCTAATACGTACTTTAAAGTTGACACGAGTGGGCTTAGGTGCCGCGTTCCATCTTGTAATAAATGTTACATGTCTGCTTGCTCTACATAATACTCTTAGTTTCACAGACCAGAGTCACTGTGTGCTTTGCTAGCTTACATGTTGAAGGTCGTAGTGTGGTGATTAGTTGGTTTGGATTGAAACTTCAACACCTGTAGTGGATGAGAAAACTGAGGAGACAAATGCTCCATTGTGTAGGGGGTCCTTCTGGCAGCAGTTCCCTGCCTGCTCACGCCCGCAGTTGCCACAGAAGTATGGGCAACCGCATACAAGATTGCACCACTGAGGGCTTCTCTGCTAAAAGGAAGGTCAGTACGCTTGATGGTTAAATCGAAAAGGCATTGGGCGCCATCAATAGAGAAATCCTACGCGTGGAAAGAAGGTCATCTCTAGCATCCGCTGACCGCGGATCCACTCACTTATTGTAATTTCCCTCTTCAAGTGAGATGGCAGCTGTACTCAGCCAGGGGATGTCGGAGGGATGCCGGCGTCAACTGAGGTCGAGGAGGATGGTGACTTACCTTCTCCCCAAGTCTTGACCCCAAGTGAACCAACCGCTAAACCTGTTAAGCTTGCTAAGCTCTCCTGCAACAAGCAGAAACGTGGGGTCAATCGAATTCGCCCTGAAGCTGTTAGTCAATAGAGCCCCTTGGGGCACACGGCATCTAATTCTCTTCCTCCAACGAAGGACGCCCCTAGACTCAAAGCTGCAAAAGGTGATCAATCACCTGGAGTTTATTGAGAAGTTTCTTTCCGTCATGGAGTTGAGGCAGGTCCCTGACTCAGGGAGAAACCATACCACGACAATTGGATGTACTGTCGCTGGACTGGATTTTGGCCTCTAACCCTTTGACCGAAAGCAGGAGGTGTATGATCTCTCACTCAGCTGGAAGCAATCGCGATCAAAGTAATGCAGAAACACGCCCACCACAGGGCCAGCAGGCCTTATGCCAAGGTGTTGGGTCATCCTGGTTTACCCCCAGTCATTCGGCCCCAGATCCTGGCTCTCCCTCCAGGTGTCATATCTCATCGGCACCTTGCCCTTTTGTCATTGTCGTCGCCAACGTACTAACTTTATGCAAAAGGACAGTTGAGTCCACGATGGACTTGATCCACAAGTCAATTCACTGGATTCATAGGAATTTGAGATGTCAGGTCAAGTTGTTTATTGAAATGCTTATGTCCAGGAGGGTGGGGAAGATGCCCAGAGACTACACAGGAGATTGTGTTATTGCATTCAAAAGCCCTACCTTAGCTGGAAACTTGTTAAGTGCCTCTGAACTAGGTCGACTAAAGCCCAACAATGTTAAGATCTTGCCTCTAGGTTATTTTTACAGAGACACGGTTATTCGTCCAAAAAACCAAGTGGGTACCCTGGTCCTTATTTAGCCCCTTCTCAACCTTTCCACATCCAGGTGCACAATCACTATGCACTCCTGGGGGACTTGGCTGACATAGATTGACTCAGTAGTGCCCAAGCAAAGGAGGTGTGTTCTCCCCAGGAAGTTTCCAAGGGGCAGTCCAACCCATAGGAGGGTAAAGCTTTACAGTGGCCATCGATACTTATGTATGTCCCAACAAGTCCAATCTCTTGGCCAGTGGCCCAAACTTTGTAGTGGGGAAGATGACCAATATTACTGTCTCAAACCAATCAGTGAAAATATTGTCATGAAATGTTGCCGGCCTCGCCAGCAAAGATGACTATCAGATCGGGTTTTTTTATACAACATTATGATATCCTTCTCTTCCAAGAAACTTGGGGAGAGGAGACCATCAGTTAGGTTGGCCGCCCATCTTGTACCTTTCCAGTGATTCCATCCTCCTCAGGCACGGTTAGTGTGGGTCTAATGGTGTTTTTCAGGATAACCTTGGAATGCAAAATTACCTGTTTTGCACTGATTGCACCTTAGTTCAAGCCCTTATAGCCAAGTGGCCCAATGAGCTGAACATTGTCTTCCTAAATTTATATAATGCGAGCTCTGGGTCCGACCCTAGTTTTAACATTAACATGCTTTTGGATTTTATTTCAGGCCTTGACACAAACACCAAACTTCCTTTTTTGCACACTGGATTCCAATTTATTGTTGGTGGGGATTTTAATACTAAATTATGATGTACACGGGAGGTCAAACCTGCGAACAGGTTTGACCTAGTAAGCACGGAGTGTGTATGTCCAGTTATGGATTAGAGAGTTAAAGCTCTCTCCCACCTTATAAACTTTAATGACCTTAGCAATGTTTGTGAATTGTTACATCTCTTTTACCCTTCCAATGCCACTTTTGTTAGGAGGACTTATGGCTCTCTTGTTGATTATATTTTCATATCCAGAGACCTATTTGGCCAGGGCTCCAAGGGATGAATGAAGGAAAGTATATATAGCGACCACAACCCCCTATGGCTTGGTTTAGACATCTACATTGGGGGTAGAAGAGACAAAGCGATAGCAAGGGTTCTCTGGCAGTTAAGGCACAGGCACTTCGTTTTGCTTGGAGGAATACCGACCTAACAGTCCTCATGTCATAACTGTGCGTCGGTCATATGAGTTCGCTTCTCACTTGTTTCTTCCCCTGGAGACCAAAGGATCGTAGCCAACCAATTTGTCCACCTGGGTGTAATTGTTTGCAAACTATTAATGAAGCCAACTACTCCTGTTTAATCAGGATGCAAAATGGTTCAATATTTCTTGAAAACAGGCCTCTGCTGATTTACACAAGGCTTTGAAGGGGACACCAAGGGATAGCAAACACAACAAGATGATGGACAGAGTGCTGAAACTTTTCAACCACTCACCCCAGTCAAAGATCTGGGTTTAATCCATTATTCTTTTGCTCACTATGCGACCCCATTTTGGACCCAGTCATATGCAATTCAGTCTTGATCCTGCTCCTCATGGGAACAGTCCAGCCCGAAGTGCCAGGCTAGGTCCTGAAATAAGCATCCTGGGACTGCTTTCGGGTTTCATCCCTCATCAGTTAGGCTTGCTTGAATCCAGTGGCACAGCGAGCACGAGACCCACTTCTGGGCGTGGCGAGCAAAATAACGATCGATTAAACCCAAATCTGTGACTGGGGTGAATGTTTGACAATGTTCAATATTCCATCCATTATCTTTTTGTGTTGCATATTTGCCCTAAGTGGGAAGGGTAGTGCCAGACGTGGGGCCGTTGCTTGTTATGCCAATGGTTTCACGCTAGCCTGACTGAGGAGGGGTGATACCCCGAAACCGATCCTTGGATGCTTGTTTTCTGGTCCAGGGAGGACCTTGCCTGGCAGTTCGGGCTGACCTGCTTTCATGGGGAGGAGAGTCAAGGTGGATTCGCATATGCCTGAGTCCAGACTGGAACAGAGTTGCAAGCAAAATAACGATGGATTAAAGTTTAAACCCAGATCTGTGACTGGATGTGAATGTTTGACAATGTTAAATATTCCGTCCATCATCTTTTTGTGTGGCACCAAGGCATAGTCATAAGGTCCAACAATGTAGAGCAGTATATAAGCCTTCTCTTTGCTAAAGGCTCAAGGAGTATCAACTATCTTCTTGGTGGAAGCTAGTGTTGGCTTGCAGGCAGAAAGATGCCAAGGCCTTTTGGGCAGTGGTGAACAAAGTCATTTCCATGGGGACTATTAATAATTCTGCCATCACCTCTATTAGCCCCTTGGTCAAACATTTTAGTGCTTTGTACAGTTCTAGCTGCCATACAGGAAGTAAAGACACAGTAGTGGTTTTATTGATGGAGCAGGTTTCATCTGCAGTCATGCATTGTTTTATTTTTTGTGCTTCAGACAGGCTGCATTTAAATTGCCATGCACATTTTGGTGCAAGTTAAAAACATGGCACATGAAAAACATGAAAGGGAGGCCTATTTTGTCTGAAATGCTTGTGCTGGATTAACATGTGTTTTACAGTGTAGAGAAAAGTGGCCTTTTTACCTTTGAAGATTCATTGAATGTGTTTCTCTCTTCCCAGCTCATCCATGTAATCTAGATTTATTATTCCTGTCTTAATAGACTTTGACTTGTTGCATATTTTGATAAACATTTTCAGTTAATAACACCTCTTTTTATAATGTGTGTGAATTAATAATGCACTTGGGAAACATAATGGACTGATTTACATGAAATTAATATTATCTTTGTGTTTGTTTTATTTTTGGGGCCTACACAAAACATGGCTGCCTGTGAATCCATCAAGGCTATGGCTTGCAATTTAATGAGAAGGGAGCATGCGCAGACTGTGGCAGCTTTCCTCATGACAAAAAGTCAAGGACAACCTGAACTCTACATTTTTGTAACTGTGCCAATGTACAAGTTAGTTAAAAGTATCCGTTCTGACTACGCTGTGGAAGGAAGGATGAATTAGAATGAAACATTTTTCCTAGTAAATGTTGCAAATGTTTATAAATGTAGTTATGCATGTATGCTTCTTTGTTAAAAACTGGTGAAGTCAGGATTTTAGAATGAGTCAGGGTATTGTGAACTCATGCCTTTATGACTGACCAATCACGTAAGGTTCTCCTGAAAGATGCTACATCTTTGTGTACTTTGCCAATAATTATGGTATAAATACTGTCCTCTCTGGATGGGGGCTGTCTACTTTTTTCTCAGCTCAGCTGGCTTCTATGGGTTAGGTACGAGAAACGTCTCGGGAGATTGCTGAAGGGCAGGTTTGCGTCCGAGGAGATTCAGGGCGAGGTTTCATGCTTCCACGTCATATCTTGGCACTTCAGGCCACATTCCTTTGGGGCCTGAAGTGAGGCTTTCATCTTTTAGACACAGACAGACAGAGAGTGCAGTGGATCAGGATAGAATTAGATGCTAAACTTTAAGTTTATGCTTTGACTAATTAATTAGGTCTAAAAAGATTTATTTGATTTATGCATTTATTTCTCTTTATGGGAGATTTTTTGCCAACTATTTAATTATTGATTAGCTTTGCAAGACTATTTTTCTTAGAAACTCTAAGAATTGTGACTGAAATTTTTCGCCACATTTTCATAACCTCATGTAATGCTTATATGCAGACTGTAATGTGTTCTGTATTATTGATATTTTTCCTGTTTTCCAAATTCTGTAACCTGATTGATATTTTACTAATGAATAAAGGGTCAGAGAAAAACTTAACTTTTGACTAGAAAATAAAACCCTTTAAAATAATCAACAACTCTCTTTATTGGCTTACAATAATAATTTTATTTTGACTGTTCATCTTTATTTAAAGTCTCCTGAAGGTAATACATGGTGTGAAGGGCCCAACACCTTTTGTGCGGTAAATTAGAGGTAGCATGAGGGTTTTGCATTGAGAAACTACCAGAAGAAATTACCGCTCCATCAGTTTTTGGTAAGCAGAGGATGGTCATTATTGATTAGTTTGGTGATTAATGATTATTGATTTCGCCATCAACTATTCAACTAATGGATCATTGACCTTAAGAGGGAAGTAAAATAATTGCCCAAGTTAGATAAAGGCCCAAGTCCTGATTCCTGACTCCAATGCTCAAAACCTGAAGACTGGCAAAGCAGTACTGGCAGGTGATGCAAGAAGTGGTGTGAGTATCAATAGGGGTGTGAAATGTTGTTAATATGCTAGCATGTATTTTTGAAGTGTTGAAAATAGTAAGGATTTTTTTACTGTTGGTGACATTTTGCTCATTTTGAATTGATGGTGTTATTGATTATATTGGTAATTTCATAGGACATAATTTTTGGTTATTGATTACATGTTTTAACTCTTCATGTTAAGTTAGTGTCTTGTTCTGTGTTGTCTGGAACACGCAGGTATGCACACCTGTGGAATCCCGGGAAGGAATAGCGGGTGGTAAATGGAAGCCACACTGCACTGAGGTTACTCGTCTGTTGGAATAACACTGAGAAGCTAGGTAGGGCTGGCAGTGTTAAATTAGGGACTATTTTCTGTGTGAATGATTGATAGCAAAGAGTTCGCTGGTGAAACTTTGGTCTGATATCACCTAGAAAGGGTCACACCAAAGGAGTAGCAGGTTCTTCTGAGCTTGAGTGACAGCAAAAGGGTTCGCTGGTGAAACTTTGGCCTAAGATATATCCTGAAGGATAAGTCCAAAGGAGTAGCAGGTTCTTCTGAGCTTGAGTGAAAGGTAAGCGGGAGGGATTTACCTGTAGTGTTTGAAGAGTAAACGGAAGGTCTTACTTTGTGAAGGGTAAGCGGAATGTGTTACTCGCAGTGAATATAAATCTATCCTTTATTTAGCACAACAGAGAGAGTAGCGAATGTATTTATGTTGTTACTAACAGAGTTATTAATTAAGAGAAATATTGTAGTAAGATTTTGTGAAGGGTCAGTGGTAGGAGTAAAACTGACTGAAATTGAAATTGACAGCTTTTGAAAAAAGAAATTGCATTGAACTATTGCAAAAATGAAAATGATTGAAGGTTTAAAGAAGCTGTTAGGAGGTAAAGTGAAAAATTTGTTTTTTATTGGTGATGCTCCTGAAGTAACACCTATGCATTTTATGTCTACCAATTTGGGACAAAATACATGTATGTGGGTTCACCAATGGTGCAAGATTACTGAAAAAGAGGGTGCTTTAAGGTTTCCAAAAGATGGTACTTTTGAATTGCAAATTATTGACAAATTAAGGGAAGTGTTATGTGAAATAAAGACACCATCTAAAGCTGCACAATTTGAGGCCTTAAGCCTGTGGGAAAAGACAGCAAGAGAAAAAGCAAGTGAGGTAAAGCACCAGATGCCGGAGAAGAAAATTAATGCTGACAAAGAGCTTCAAATAAATAATGATTCAGGTGATGAAATAATGGATGAATTGTTAACTGAGTGTCCACCACTTTATGTGGTTCCCATGAAAAATACTGAAAATAGTGCACCAGTAAATACTACAGGGGCTACTGCTTCTGTTGAACAGAGAGAAATACAGACTGAGAGAACTGTGCAGACATTTTATATTGACCCATTACCTGTTGATTCAGCACTGACAGTGATACCTCCAGGTGTTACTGCTTCAAATGTGCCTGATTTAGTTCAAGAATTGCAAACTGCAGATGCACAGATAATGCCTAGAAAAATTATGACTGTCCCAATTATTATGGTCCCTACTGAAAAAGTTCAAAGAGCTGCAGAATCAGTGATTTTGCCAGAGTTTATTTCAGAAACTCAGAATACACAGATTATTGAACAGAAATTACCCCAAGCACTGAAAGGTGAGGGAAAATGGTATTTACAACATCTGCAGCCCAGGATAAAATGAATGTAATTGAAAATGGGATTTTTCAAACCTGCTTTGAGGAAGCAGCAGTGATTAAAAAGATAGAAAACATGGGAGAACATATTAACACAGGCCCTGGAAAAGAGAGACAGCCTAGTGTTTTAAATGGAACATGTGAACATGAAGAAATTAACAGTCCTTGCTGTTTAAATAATGAAAATGTGAACCAGTGTCAGGAAAAAGTATTAATTTCCCTGAGTAAGGAAACAGCTGCATGTGCATTAACTACACATAATGGACTGACAGATTTGGCACAAAAATATGAAACTGATGTTTCAGGAAGTTTTACATTTCAGAAAAGTTTTAGGGTACACATGGATGAGGAAGCAAATGAGAAAATGTGTTATTCAGGAATGCATTTGCACATTGCAGAAATAAAATATGGTTTTAAATGCAATGAGCTTGAGAAATTAGGAGACAAGTGGGCAAGAAAACATGAGAAGAAAAAGAAACCACCAGACCTAGCAAGGAAAATGGATAAGGAAAAGAAGCCACCAGATTTAGTTGTGAAAAATAATAAGCAGAATGAGGGAGAAGCTTTTGCTTACTCATTGAGAGAAAAGGTGGGAGAAATGTATGTTCCTATGCTACAGAATAAAACTGAACTTGCAGCATTTCTGAACACATTCCCACAATTGAAAGACAAGATTGTGCTGTGGTACACACAAGTTGATGGATTTGTTGAAATTTTAAAAGAGTTGTGCATTAATTTGGAAATGTTCTTTTACATTGACATGCTGACTAAATTGTGGTTTGAATCTAATGTTGTTCAAGGGTCAGGTGAAGAGACAGTGAAAAGGGTTTGCAGGAATGCGCCATCATTTTTTGTTGTTATGGAGAAAAATATAGCAGTGATTTATTTCCTAAAGGGCAGAGTGCCAGCAAAGGATGTTGATTGGGTACAGATTAAAAGAGCACAGGATGGAAGTAAAGGTGTTTTGGTTTGTGCAAATTTAGGTATGGAAGTTGTACTGCTGGAAAATGTGTCCTTTTGCCATCTTTATAACAGATTTGAGCATTGGAAGAAGAAAAATAAATTTAAACATGATGCACAAAAACATGGAGAATTGCAGATGCAAAATATGGCAGTTAAGCAAATGCAAATGTCAGTTCAGAAACAGGTACCTATGGCAGGAATTTTTCAAGCACAGATGGTCTCACAAAATATGGAAAATGCCAACATGAATTTAAATAAGTTGTCCAGAGCCAATGTGAATTATTTCCAGAGACAAAATCAGAACCCAGTTCAACAGGTTGCTCTGTTTGCAAATGAGAGTTTTAACACTCAGAATTCTGAATGTGCCAAGTCCATTGTGAAGGCAGTGGAAAGTCCAGATTTAGTTGCAGGAGTTTTAAACAAAGAAATTACAAACAAAGTTTTAGAAGAATTTGCCCCAAAATTAGGCCCATTTGAGGAAGATTGCAAAACTGCTGTTTGTGACTCAGGCCTAGCAGGAAAACAATTATTTTGCAAATTAAGCAGCACAGATTACTGTACACCAGATAATGTTATTTTTCAGATTCCTGATGAGGATGTACATTTTAAAATGGCCCAACAAGAGACAGCTGTAGCATTATTTTCAGAAAAGACAGTTGAAAAATTACCTTCTGCTTTGGAAAAAAGAATAAACACAGAAATAAGAGAGTTCACAGAGAAGGATGCCAGATTAATAAAATGTGCAGAGCATGTCTTATTAAAATTAGAACCAGATGACATGTATTCAGGAATACCATCAGTTGCAGGAATTTTACCAATAAAAGGATTTTTGATGGAATTGATTGGAAGTTTGTGTAACTTTCTGATCACAGGTTCACAGAAAATAAATGAAAAGAATAGAATAGTGCAGGAGATTAAAAGCATATTTTTTCCATGTTGTCCTGTGGTACCGAATCCAGCCAAAATATTTTTTCACATTCCATGTGCTGAAGAGTGGCTTATTTTTATTTATTTTTGCCAAGCTCATGTCACAGTGGCATTGCATGAGAATAGTCAGGAGTACTGTCCAAAAGAAGATGAATACCTGGGACACAAAATTGGAAAGGGAGGTAGAAAGGTGTCACCAGAGAAGGTGGAAATAATTTCCAAGATGAATCCACCTCAAATTCAGAAAGAAGTCAGAACATTTTTGGGAATGGTTAGCTGCTGTAGAGAGTGGTTAATAAACAGTTCCCTAGTGGCTAAGCCTTTACTGAGGCTGACACACTCAGGTGTGTCTGATCCGCTTCCATTGGACAACAACTGCACAAAAGCATTCCTAGAGTTGAAAGAGAAAAAATGGCGCCCCCCAGCACTAGGAATGAAAGTTTATTTGAAAGAAAATACACTAATTTGCAGTGAGAGGGAGGGCTGCGCTCTCTCATTGTTTATTCAAAAAGATGAATTTGTTCAAAGGTCTGTGATGTATTGCCCAATGACCTTTGACCCTAACTTCACAGAAATGTCAGCAAATGAATTGGATTATGATGAAACTGAATATGAGTGTCTAAATATCATGAAAATATGCATAAAGCCAAATTCAGACTTTAAGGATGAACACCTGAGTCAGCCCAACAATGTCCATTTTGTAGATGGCCCATGTGTAAAAGGTGACACATTAAAAGCAGCACATGCTGTGCTCCTTACACATTATGTTGTCAAAGCTTCATGGCTTTTAGTAGTTACCTCAGCCCAAAATTCGAAATTGATTGCCCTTACCATCCCATGCAGTTTATCTGCTCAAATGAGAGTCACTGTTGTCATGGAAGAGAGAAATGCTAATTCAGTTGCACAAAATTGTGTTCTGTTAGCATGTACATTCTATGGAATCTTCACAGATGAATTAAACGAGGCTCAAGAAAATGTTTTTGAAGCAGCACAACAGGGTTGTATCAGAACTGTTTTTGAGAGAAATGACAACTGCATAGTGGCAAATGTGTTATTGCAAAGACTGATGCCCAGGTATAGATTGCCAGTTTCTCTGGAATCAGATCATAATGTGGGCTTAAAGATAATAAGTGCAGAACAACAGATTGGACAAGGAATGGATTGTAGCTATCTGCCTGAAGTGTCAAGCATAATAAAGCAACACAATGGCAGCACTGAGTTACCTTTTGTAAAAGACTGTTTTTCAGTATCACCAAAGTGGCTTGAAAATGCATATGCAAATGCACTTGTGGAAAACACTGAGGAGAACACTAGCCATTGCTTTGTAGGTCTGGTTGATGTACAGTGTGCAGTTTCTCACCAGTTTGCAGCTGCTACACAAGATCTGCATAATGGATGGTGCAACAGCTTTGATCTGAGAGATGCTGTGGTGAAACATCTGAATCTGATCAAAGTGAAAATAAGAGTGAAAGGCCTAGGTTGAAAAAGTGCAAAGGATTGATGGTGCTCTGAGTTTCTCAGCACCTAAGTAGTCCAATTTGCATGGAAAGTATGAGCCAAGCTGATGACAATGAGCAAAGAAATGCTGAAACTGTCCTGGTGAATTCTCCTTTTTTATTATTTTAGTTACTTATTTTAAAGTAGACTAACTGTTCCAAAAAGCTACTTACAGATCTCTGCACTAAAACATTTGAGCTTGGCTATATATGATCTGATTACAGACCAAACTTGTGTTTGCCTTAGAAATAGAAGTAACATTCTCATATGCTCAGCTTTTGCAATTTAAAAAAAAAAAAAAAAATTGTCACTTGTGAAATGAAATATGTGTGATGAATTATAAATCATTTTATTATGATTTGAATTATCAGAAGGGTCGATTGATGGAGCAGATTTCATCTGCAGTCATGCATTGTTTTATTTTTTGTGCTTCAGACAGGCTGCATTTAAATTGCCACGCACATTTTGGTGCAAGTTAAAAACATGGCACATGAAAAACCTGAAAGTGAGGCCTATTTTGTCTGAAATGCTTGTGCTGAATTAACATGTGTTTTACAGTGTAGAGAAAAGTGGCCTTTTTACCTTTGAAGATTCATTGAATGTGTTTCTCTCTTCCCAGCTCATCCATGTAATCTAGATTTATTATTCCTGTCTTAATAGACTTTGACTTGTTGCATATTTTGATAAACATTTTCAGTTAATAACACCTCTTTTTATAATGTGTGTGAATTAATAATGCACTTGGGAAACATAATGGACTGATTTACATGAAATTAATATTATCTTTGTGTTTGTTTTATTTTTGGGGCCTACACAAAACATGGCTGCCTGTGAATCCATCAAGGCTATGGCTTGCAATTTAATGAGAAGGGAGCATGCGCAGACTGTGGCAGCTTTCCTCATGACAAAAAGTCAAGGACAACCTGAACTCTACATTTTTGTAACTGTGCCAATGTACCAGTTAGTTAAAAGTATCCGTTCTGACTACGCTGTGGAAGGAAGGATGAATTAGAATGAAACATTTTTCCTAGTAAATGTTGCAAATGTTTATAAATGTAGTTATGCATGTATGCTTCTTTGTTAAAAACTGGTGAAGTCAGGATTTTAGAATGAGTCAGGGTATTGTGAACTCATGCCTTTGTGACTGACCAATCACGTAAGGTTCTCCTGAAAGATGCTACATCTTTGTGTACTCTGCCAATAATTATGGTATAAATACTGTCCTCTCTGGATGGGGGCTGTCTACTTTTTTCTCAGCTCAGCTGGCTTCTATGGGTTAGGTACGAGAAACGTCTCGGGAGATTGCTGAAGGGCAGGTTTGCGTCCGAGGAGATTCAGGGCGAGGTTTCATGCTTCCACGTCATATCTTGGCACTTCAGGCCACATTCCTTTGAGGCCTGAAGTGAGGCTTTCCTCTTTTAGACACAGACAGAGAGTGCAGTGGATCAGGATAGAATTAGATGCTAAACTTTAAGTTTATGCTTTGACTAATTAATTGGGTCTAAAAAGATTTATTTGATTTATGCATTTATTTCTCTTTATGGGAGATTTTTTGCCAACTATTTAATTATTGATTAGCTTTGCAAGACTATTTTTCTTAGAAACTCTTTAAGAATTGTGACTGAAATTTTGTGCCACATTTTCATAACCTCATGTAATGCTTATATGCAGACTGTAATGTGTTCTGTATTATTGATATTTTTCCTGTTTTCCAAATTCTGTAACCTGATTGATATTTTACTAATGAATAAAGGGTCAGAGAAAAACTTAACTTTTGACTAGAAAATAAAACCCTTTAAAATAATCAACAACTCTCTTTATTGGCTTACAATAATAATTGTATTTTGACTGTTCATCTTTATTTAAAGTCTCCTGAAGGTAATACATGGTGTGAACGGCCCAAAACCTTTTGTGCGGTAAATTAGAGGTAGCATGAGGGTTTTGCATTGAGAAACTACCAGAAGAAATTACCGCTCCATCATTATCACTTGAAATAGAATTTACCTTGGAAGAAGTCTGGCATGCCTTTGTCAAGTCTACATCTAATAAGGCACCAGGGCTGGTTAGGTTACCCATGTTCTTGTATAAATCCCTCCCGGAGTTCCTGGCACCTCTGTTGTGTAACTGCTTCAATGCCCTTGCCAAGACAGGTCTCCTCTATTCATGCCATACCTCCAACATTGTTCCCATCTTCACAAAGTGTGATTCCGAATCCCCAGGATGTAATCAGTCCATTTCCTTGTTGGACTCAGCTGTGAAGAGTGCGAGAAGGGTTGTGTTGGTGCATCTGTTGTCTTGGGTCAGAGAGTAGGGCACGTTGTCAGAGGTGCGGTACGGCCTCCTGGGGTTGGGCACGGTGGAGCAAAGATTGATCCTGCGCCTGTTGATGAGCAAGTATACTACCTTCAAGCAGGGCTCCGTCTGCCTGGTCCTCATGGACCTGTCTTGTGCCTTCGACAGCAAAGTAAGATGTAAGCTGTGGTACATTCTGACCAACCAGGAGGTAGATGGGGGGCCTAGTTAATTGTTTGCGTGCTTTACATTACGAACTTTTTACGACGGTAAGGTTTGGCCCCTTGTGCGAGTGTACAGATAGTTTTAAATTGTACAGACAGTTTTGAATTGGGGATGGGGGGTGTCGGGATTGTGTCCTGGCTACGATTTTTTTTATTTCTTCTGTATATAAATGGCCGAAGTTCCGCCCTCACTAGGAAACCTTTGGACGACCCTCTTATTGGAAAGAAAATGGTGCATGCATTGTTGTATGCGGATGACGCTGTTTTATTTGCTAGAACCCCAAACAGCTTAAACATCTTGTTCAAGGATTTTTTTCATTTCATGGCGTCCCTTGGCCTTGCCACGAATCGGTCAAAAATGTTTACCATGGTTTGTGGCCCTAAGCACCGTAAAATGTGAAGTGCTTACTTATAAGGTCATTCCGTTGCCCCTACACAGGAATTCTATTTGTTTGTTCTCTTTGATGCATGGGGAAGTTAGGAACCATGCAAACTCAAAGCCTCACATAGATTTGTGAGTGTGGCTGGGTACATCTATAATTTAACCACTCATACTGGAAGTAAAACAGGGGCTCCTTTATTGGAGCTGTGCAGGAGCAAACGTCTCTCGATTCTTACATATGGGACTGTTAAAACGCCACTTCCCTTCAGGGAGAACAGAACAGGGTGCTGAGATGCATGTTGGGTGTGCCTCCATCCTGCTCAACCTACATTGTACATCAGGAGCTTGGGATTGACTATGTGGAGTATACAATCGCGCCAGGACACTCTTAAGTAACAGTGCGCGCTACAAATTCAGTATAACATAACATAACAATCAAACTTGCCCCTCTTGCCTTGTGGTGCGCCATTTGGGTGAATCCACATGCAGGCTCAAATAGAGAGATCAACCGTGACTGCTTAGCCACTGAAAGTACCCAGGCTCAATTATATTAAGTCAGAACTGACCAACTTGGGGAGGCCCGACCTCTTTTCTAGCCCCTCTGAAATATCCAAGTCTGATTCTGTCTGGGTTAAGAAGACCTTTAAGTCCTCGAGATCAAGTCTAAGGGACGTAATTGAGATGGCAAAAACCACTGTCAAGGTCTATTCGAAGCTCCAAACCTCACCAGCATTGGAGCCTTATTTAGAATGGGTGGATAGTTCCTGGGGCAGACTTCTTCTAATCAGATTCAAACTTGGCTTTGTGAGGTGGCACCTTGGTTTCCCACTTGTCCAGTTCGACGCCAGCAAAGTTTTAACCTGCCCATGTGATGAGCTCTCACCCCAGAGCTTGCTCCATTTTACCCTTTTCTGTCACTTTTACACTCTATTCTCTAAAAGGTTTTTAATTCCTATTTTTAGGGAGTGTGGAATAAAATATAATGAGTCCCTGATGTACTCATAATAGCTTAACTCTCCCTCTATCTGTTTGAATATTTTTTCCTTTTTAAATGTGCAATTGTTAAAAGGAATTCAATATTATTTTAGCAATGAGCCTAATTGTGGCGTATGGCCATTCTGATCGATGTACTTCATGGGTTAGAAATTCTGATCCTTTCCAATCATGTTAATTTTCTATGAAGGTTGAGTTTGAGGGTTATGACATATCCAGAATTAAATCCAGCCTAGATGGTTTAAGTATATCATTTTATGGAAATTACCTTTTAAAATATTTGGATGTATAATATTCTTTTTTGTGATGAACATTGGAAATTGGGATGTTTTGTACATCACTTTGATACCGTGTGCTGTGCTTTCATGGTTACACTTGTAGCCAAAAAAAGAAGCATTTACAATGCAATGGTCTCGGCATCATTAAAGGTAGAGCTATTGGCATTGCTCATGATATTTCTTTAAATCATAAATAAATGGCATTGTCATTTACATTGCCAATAGCTTAATCGTTAAATAAATGGCATTGTCATTTACAATGGGCAACTGCAAGACTTTGTTTGTAATGTAAGCCATGCCTTCGCAGTACTGTTGAATTTCATTATCCTCGCCTTGTGCTATTTTTCAGCCATATATAGCGTGAGTTTTGTGGAATTAAGCATAGTGTAACCTACCTTTGTGTTTTGGAACCTTGTGTAACAAGACATGTGTTCAGCTGTTCTTTGTTTTAGCTCCTGTGTGTCGTGCACCGTGTAAGCGCACAAGCATACCCTGCTCTCTCTGGAACAGTCACTCTGCACTCTGCCCTCAACGGCAGTCTGCCCTCAACAGCACTCTGCCCTCAACAGCACTCTGCCCTCAACAATACTCTGCCCTCAACAACACTCTGCCCTCAACAACACTCTGCACTCAACGGCACACAGCACTCAACGGCACACAGCACTCTGCACTCAACAGCACACAGCACTCTGCATTCAACAGCACACATCACTCTGCACTCAACAGCACACAGCACTCTGCACTCAACAGCACACAGCACTCTGCACTCAACAGCACTCTTCCCTCAACAGCACTCTGCCCTCAACAGCACTCTGCCCTCAACAGCCCTCTGCAGTCAACAGCACTCTGCCCTCAACAGCGCTCTGCACTCAACAGCGCTCTGCCCTCAACAGCACTCTGCCCTCAACAGCACTCTGCCCTCAACAGCACTCTGCCCTCAACAGCACTCTGCCCTCAACAGCACTCTAGTATTGTGTGCATGGTGAAAGTGTGCACTGATGTGTGGTATTGTGTGCATGGTGAAAGTGTGCACTGATGTGTGGTATTGTGTGCATGGTGAAAGTGTGCACTGATGTGTGGTATTGTGTGCATGGTGAAAGCGTGCACCGATGTGTAGTAATGTGTGCACACTGCTCACCCTGTATACTCATACTGATCACCCTGCATACTCATACTGATCACCCTGCATACTCATACTGATCACCCTGCATACTCATACTGCTCACCCTGCATACTCATACTGCTCACCATGCATACTCACACACTGCTCACCCTGCATACTCACACACTGCTCACCCTGCATACTCACACTCTGCTCACCCTGCATACTCACACTCTGCTCACCCTGCATACTCACACTCTGATCACCCTGCATACTCAGTCTGCTCACCCTGCATACTCATACTGATCACCCTGCATACTCACACTCTGCTCACCCTGCATACTCACACTCTGCTCACCCTGCATACTCAGTCTGCTCACCCTGCATACTCATACTGATCACCCTGCATACTCACACTCTGCTCACCCTGCATACTCACACTCTGCTCACCCTGCATACTCACACTTTGCTCACCCTGCATACTCACACTCTGCTCACCCTGCATACTCACACTCTGCTCACCCTGCATACTCACACTCTGCTCACCCTGCATACTCATACTGATCACCCTGCATACTCACACTCTGCTCACCCTGCATACTCACACTCTGCTCACCCTGCATACTCACACCTGCTCACCCTGCATATTCATACTGATCACCCTGCATACTCATACTAATCACCCTGCATACTCATAGTGATCACCCTGCATACTCATAGTGATCACCCTGCATACTCATAGTGATCACCCTGCATACTCACACTCTGATCACCCTGCATACTCACACTCTGATCACCCTGCATACTCACACTCTGATCACCCTGCATACTCAGTCTGCTCACCCTGCATACTCATACTGATCACCCTGCATACTCACACTCTGCTCACCCTGCATACTCACACTCTGCTCACCCTGCATACTCACACTCTGCTCACCCTGCATACTCACACCTGCTCACCCTGCATACTCACACTCTGCTCACCCTGCATACTCACACTCTGCTCACCCTGCATACTCATACTGATCACCCTGCATACTCATACTGATCACCCTGCATACTCATACTGATCACTCTGCATACTCATACTGATCACCCTGCATACTCACACTGATCACCCTGCATAATCACAGTCTGCTCACCTTGCATACTCATACTGATCACCCTGCATACTCACACACTGCTCCGCCTGCATACTCACACTATGCTCACCCTGCATACTCACACTATGCTCACCCTGCATACTCATACTGATCACCCTGCATACTCACACTCTGCTCACCCTGCATACTCACACTCTGCTCACCCTGCATACTCACACTCTGCTGGCCCTGAACACCCACATACAAATCACCCTGCATACTCAAACACTGCTGGCCCTGAACACCCACATACAAATCACCCTGCATACTCACATACCTATCACCCTGCACACCCACACACTGCTCACCCCCTGCATACTCACACACTGCTCACCCTGCATACTCACACTCTGCTCCCCCTGCATACTCACACTCTGCTCCCCCTGCATACTCACACTCTGCTCACCCTGCATACTCACACTCTGCTCACCCTGCATACTAACACACTGATCACCCTGCATACTCATACTGATCACCCTGCATACTCACACTCTGCTCACCCTGCATTCTCACACTCTGCTCACCCTGCATACTCGCACTCTGCTCACCCGGCATACTCACACTCTGCTCACCCGGCATACTCACACACTGCTCACCCTGCATACTCACAGTCTACTCACCCTGCATACTCATACTGATCACCCTGCATACTCATACTGATCACCCTGCATACTCACACTCTGCTCACCCTGCATACTCACCATGAGGTAAGAATTTGCTCCTTTTTAATTAAACTATGAGCAAAACACGGATGAATTGCTCCGAGTACCAGCATGATTAATTAGTCTATGAGCAAACCACGGTTGATTTGCTCCAGGTACCAGCAAGAGCCTTAAATAAAGAAGCACAGCCACTCCTTCTATTACAAGGTTGGACTTTCCAACACAGCTACCGTGTAGGGCCTAAGGCTGTGTGCCATTGTGCGGTCTACTTGTATACTTTGTGTCTTCGTTACTGAAAGCCTACTTCTTAGTTTGTGCTAGGTTGGGAACGCACAATACATGGACAGCACAGCACCTCTGGTAATGGGACTGGGGATGTTTGTACATTACGTCCATCTGGTTTACAATCTAAATTTCAAACGTGGGAAAAAAGAGGTGGAAACGCACAACTGTGCCTCTTCCACACAGCACAGCAACGCTGGGAACTATTCTGCAAATGAAACAGCTGCATCACAATTAGGGGGAAAATGTGATACAGATCAAGTACACGCAAAATGCCCTGTATTGCTCCAGAAATCACAATAACACAGGTAATATGCTAACAGGTTACCAGTGACTATGGCCACTTTCAAAGCATTATTGTCCTGCTGCAGGGCACTGCAATCGTCAGAATCACAGAGGTGTTCACACCATAAATGTAAACGCTTTAAAACGTAAATATTAAAGTGCAAAAGTTTGCGGTATGGCTTAGAGTGTTGTGCTGACATGATTAACACGGTCTCAGTGCGCGAGCCACATGAAGTGAAAGAGCTTCATAGAGCAGACAGCAAAGAATGGTGCAGCATCTGGCTTTAATTACCGCGGCCCCTGACAGCTGGTAATTGAAGAAATATAGCCTTCTGCTGCGCGTCTCTGCACGGAATATGCAGGAAGCGGAGCAACTCTACAGCCTACGGCCTATTGCGTGCTGGCTTGTAAAAACACAGCCATGCGAGGGCCAATTGCCATGCAGCTGCCATAAATTACGAGCTAAAATCACGCGCTTCTCTGGAATTCGTAGGTTAGATTGTCGAACTGCTCAGAAAAGGACTCTTAAGCCACACCCACTTCGGGCATGTAGGCCGAGCCCTAAAAAAGGTTTTTACTGACTAACTACTCCTTTGTGTGATATTGAGAAAGTTGCGGAGGGAAAAGAAGTTGGCATTGTATTAGTCATGAGAAGCAGACCGACACCAAGTATGAAAAGACCACTTGGCTTTGATTGGTTGTTGCCTGATGGAAAGCTTGAAGATTTTATCATTTGAATTGAATGATCTATTTTAACTGTCTGAAGTTTGTTAGTTAGTTAGATCACTTGTCCATCTTTATAGGCGGATGTCTTTGACATCTCCTGGGACCAAATCTCCTGGTTTCTTTTCCATTCATAGAGATACTTTTGAGACTAAGGGGGTCATTAGTATGGCGGGCGGACGCAACGGGCCCCCGCAAGTAAACTCTGTATGCCTTTCCGTGGCAACGCTGCCACGGAAAGGCATGTTTCCGCCCCCATTGTAATATGGCTGGCGGTGTCTCGCATGCATCGCCATCATATTGAATGCTTATCCGCCCGGTCGACTTGGCCGGCCGGAAAAGCGGCGGACGGTCTTTCCGTCCGCTGCGGACCCCCAGCCATCATAATATGGCGGGGGTCTTTGCTGCATAATGGCGGGCGGATCGCCCCCGCCGGGCCGGCGGTGACTATCCCCGGCCTGGCGGGGGCGATCCGCCTGCCATCCTAATGGGCCCCTAAGTACTTTTCTTCTCATTCTAATTGGAGATAGTAACTTTGAGGCAAAATCTGTAAATTAATTGGTGATTTCAGCCTCAGTTCGAGAGAAAGATCCTCTAGGAGGACTTGGTGGAGTTTTGAGTTTGCGCCAAGTTAGCCTGGTGCAATTACCATCCTTTCCTAATCTGCTATCAACTGTACATTTGTTTTTTGTGTTTGTCAATATGTGTGTTGGTTTGTACATATAGATAGCTTGCTCCCAACTGCCTTTCCCAGTCTACAATTTTTAGCTTTCCATAAGGCCCCTATTTATCAGACCCACAGTTCCTCCAATCAAACAATCAGGAGTGTATATAGCACAGCTACTCACCCGTATGGGTCTCAAGGCTTTGATAAACTGTTTACCCCGCCCATAACTTACAGATTACCATCTCCTTTTCTCTTTTCTTTTCTCTCCAGCAGCCTATTTTTCTACAGGGTATGTCTTGATTTTACGAAAGCTCACTCTCTTATTCTCTTCTTTCCTCTCTTCTGTCACATCTAGCACTTTGAGATCTTTTTATAACAGCATAAAGTGCTATGTGTTGAACAAACATAAGATACCAATTCTAATTGAATGAATGTCAGATAGTCTATTTTTATGTGTGCCTGCATCTGTAGGTGTATCTGGGTGGGTGGATGGATGTAAATGTTTCTGTCGATATGTGTATTTCTTCATATTTGAAAGCTTATATCCATGTTAAAGTGTGCATGGGTGCATGTCTTTATGTTTACAAGTGTGTATGCATTACACTAAGGTCAATTCTATTGACTTTGCTAATGTTTGGTGGGGAAACAAACAATGTACAACATTTTGATTAATAAACAAGTCCAATACGTCCAATAGCTCATGTCCTCAATAGAAATATTGCTATTAATAGTTAAAGTTAATCGTGTCCAAGTTAAAAGTTAGTAATTTATTAATGCCGTATGCCTATAAATGTAGAATTGATAAAAGATTTTAACAAAAATTGATTTGAATAAACAATATTAAATACAGTTTTCCAATCACTTTCAATTCAATAAAACATGAAGAAATATGCCCTGGTCTTAATCACTTGGGTATCAAATTTAAAAGTTAGTTGAATTTGAAAGCTGTATGCCTATAAACATAGAATTGATAGATGTTAACATTTTGATGCACATATCACTGTGGCTGACACCCATGTAGAAGTGACTAGAGTTCACACCTGGATGCCAGCCACAGTGATGTGTGCATCAAAAGGTCAGCCCTGGGCTCCCGGCCCTACTCGATGACACTCTTATCAGCCCTATCTCCTTCCATGGGATGTGCCCAGGTCCCTTACTTGTGACCTCTCACTGAAACAAAGAGCACCCTTTTAAGTATACCAGGGGAGGCAAGGTTTCCCTTCCACAGTGTGTATCCCACCCAGCTTACAGGAATGCAGCAATCCACAAATCTGTCTGGGTGGGGAGGGAAATCTCTCTACCTCCAATCCATGTTTCAGCATACAGGTCTGGGTCTGCTAAGATGGAACCCAGCACATCCTGAATGATTTGTACCCTTCCCAAGCAAACATACACCCAGTGCATGTATACAGCATACACGCACTGCATAGTACTGTATTCTCTGTACTGTATCATTCAGAGGCTCACAGACACCCAGCCCTTGCATCTGACATGAGTGCAATGCCCAGCACTGTATCCTTTATTTATTGCACCACTCTTAGTTACACATACACCCAGCACAGGCACTTATCCTGCATGCACTGCACAGCACAACATCCTTAAAGTACTGTACCACTGTCTGGCATATGCACCTACAGCACATGCATACACTATGCACACACTAATCAGTGTTGAATTGTCCCTAAATGGCACCCTCCCCAGGCACAAATAGACCCAGCACAAGTACACCACTTCTGCAATGTGAAGCTCTTCACACTATTCTGATGTAACCAAGGGTGAGTTAAGCACACAGCAGTGGAACATTGAAAAGAGAGTGGACTGGGGGCGTGACTAGGGCGCCGATGGTGGAGGTCGCCTGAGCGTTCGGCTCCGCGATCGAGCCGCCATTAATCCTGTTTCCCGGGAGTCAGGGGCTCCCCCAGCCCTAAGATAGTTGAGCGAGGGGGGCGCTGAGCCAGGGGGCGACGCTGGAGAGCTGCAGCGGGACACGGTCGAGGTGCACGTGGACCGGCTAGGTGCCCGTGGACCAAGCGGCGCCGAGCTTAAAATGGCGCCTGCTCCGTCTTGGCGATCCTGAGGCGAACCGGAGACCTGGGAGTCCGGCGATCGCGGCGGGGCCTTCTTTCCCCCCCCCCTCGCTAGTGGACCAACGCGGATGCCGGCTGCCTGAATACCCGACGGCACCTGTGAACTTTAGACGAGGTGCCCGTCGGGACCGCCACTTGGCTGGGCCCCTGCGTCACTGCGGGGCGAGGAGAGGTGGGGAGGGCTGCTCCGGACCCCGGCAGACTCTGGACGACTCCGGCCCCCGCCGCCTCGGACCTAGAGAACGCTGACGCGCGTGCCCACCGGGACCACACTAAGGGAGAACTGAACCCAGCGAGGGGGGCTGGGGGCCGAGAACA
Organism: Lissotriton helveticus; assembly: GCF_964261635.1. Taxonomy (NCBI): domain Eukaryota; kingdom Metazoa; phylum Chordata; class Amphibia; order Caudata; family Salamandridae; genus Lissotriton; species Lissotriton helveticus. The sequence goes on from NC_136063.1 coordinate 2,116,135,739, forward strand.
TGGATGGACACTGATCGGCCTGCTCGCCGGACCTCTGTGGATCGTTGGCGGTGCAGGCGGAGGCCTGCAAGCTGGTGCAGAGGTGAGGGAGGCTCGGGAGGACCACGGCCCCCGACAGCGCACTAAGATCTAGGGGTGACTCTTCTCCCCGTCCCCTTTTTGCTCCGTGGGAGTGAGCTGCCGTCCCCCGTTGGGCCCACCGATCCCGTGCCCTGACGGAAGGACGACTTGGGGGTGCCCACGCCACGTGGTGTCTAAGGGGGGCGCCACTCCGAACACTTTTGTTGACTCTGCGTAGCCCCACCAACAGCTGTCGTTGAACCCCCGTCTTCACTGCGAGCGGCAGGACCTGAGTGGGGAGGCTCCTGGTTCTGTGCCCCTGGACCGAGGACCGGCCGGCGGGCGGCGCCGCTGCGGGAGCTGGGACAGGGGCGTCCGGCCCTCATCTGGGCAACCGCCAGTTCCACTGCCGGACTCCACGGCCGCCATGGGGAAGCTAAAGGGCGCTAAGGGTGGTACGCAGGCCACTTCTGATGTGGAATCGTCGGACAGGGGAGACCAGCTAGACCCAGAGATCTCGGGGGACCCACACCTACAGCACCAACTGGACAAGATTCTAGAGGCGATAACCGACACGAGATCGGCACTCCAACAAGACATTGCCCAGGTAGCGTCGAGCCTGGGCTTACTCAGAGCTGATCATGGCAAGCTCTCGGACAGAGTCAAGGAGGTGGAGAGCTCCGTTGGAACCCTGGAGCCGGCGCAAAAAACGTTAGCCGCTGCCATGAAGGACGTTCTGACTCGAATGGATGCGCTGGAGAGGAGGGCGGAGGACGCGGAAGGGCGTAATAGAAGGAACAACATCCGCGTGGTGGGCCTACCGGCAAAAATCGAAGGTGGTGACATGGTGGCCTACCTTGAGGACTGGCTCAGGACGGCAGTGGCAACTGAGGGACTCTCCCCTTTTTACACCCTGGAACGGGTGCACAGGGTTCCGTCCAGACCGCCCCAACAAGGCCGACCTCCGCGCCCGGTGGTGGCGCGGTTGCTGCACTTCCGAGACAGAGACCTGCTCCTCAATAATGCCAGACTGAACGGACCCTACCAGGTGGACAACAGTAAGGTGAATATCTTTTTGGACTACACCTACGAGACCCAGCACAAGCGGGCCTCCTTCTTGGCGATCAAACGTGAACTGAGGAGTGAGAGTGTCCAGTACTCATTGCTGTTTCCAGCACGGCTCCGCATCATACTGGATGGTAAGGCTACATTCTTTGATACCCCGGACGAAGCGTATGGTTGGCTGGAACTCTATAGGGCTGGCAAGGATGGGGCTGGGACTTCTTTCTCGACTTTCTTGGAGGTCGGCCTACGACGGAGGTCTAAGAGGATCCGGAGTCGCCGAGGTGGACTGGGCCGACCCTCGACTGTTGAGACTACAGCGGAACGGCGAGGTGTGTTGGAGATGGTATCCAGTGTGTCGGGCTCTCGGGGTGGCCCCATAACCGAGGAGTCGGAGCCTGGCGGCGGCGAGGACCGCACGGACACGGAGGGCTCCGAGACTGATAGCGTGCCCCTCCCTGTGATCACCCCAGAAACGGCAGAGGGACTGCTTGATGGCCGAGGATGATTTCGGGTGAGCCGGCTCCAGCAGGGGAGTGGGTGGCGGGGGAGGGAGTGAGCCCTTGGGAGACTGTTGGACAATTGGATGTTGGATGGGCTGGGGTCGAGTCCTGGGTTTGCCCTTGATAATTATGGCTCGATCGCCACTAGGTAGCTTAGACGTGGGGAGGCCCCCTATCGGTGCTCGGCCCCCATCTTGCCCTTAAGGCACGCCTACGGTGGCTACCGTCAGGATAGTTTTTGGTTTTCTGGGTACAGTTTGGATGGGAACTAGATGGCAATATTTGGGTCCTGTTCTGGGGGGATGGAGGGGGGGACAAGGTTTGGGGTTAAATTGTTGTTGTCAGGGGGTGGGTACGCCATCGGTGCAGGGCACTCACTGTGAATGACCTTACTTGAACACGACTGGGAGAGACATGGCGGGAGGCAATGGGACTATGGCTGAACTGTCCACTTTGAAATGCATTACCTGGAACGTGCGCGGACTGCATTCTATGTCCAGGCGCCACAAGATACATGCTTACTTAGTGCGTAGGGGGGTACAGATTGTGCTTTTACAGGAAACGCACCTCACGAAAGCGGAGGGACTAGCCTTGCAGTGCAGGTGGAGGGGACAGGTATACAACACCACATACTCGGCTTCTGCTAGAGGCGTGCTAATCTGGGTACGGGCTGGGGTCCCCCTGCAGGTGACGAAAAATACTGTGGACCCGGAGGGTAGGTTTGTGGCCATAGCAGGTAAATTGGGGGAAAAGATTTGAATATTAGCAGCATTTACGCACCCAACGTGGACCAGCTGGCCTTTTTCACGGCGCTGTCGGGCTCCCTGGCCCACTATCTGACGGGGCCGCTCTTGGTCGGAGGGGATTTCAACTCAGTGGTGGACGTAGATCTTGATAGATCTCATCCTCCCCTGGCGGACTCGCCCAACGTGTCGAGTTGCCAGGGGTAGGCTGGACTGGCAGACTAAATGGGGACTGACGGATATCTGGCGAGCCCAACACCCGTGTACCCGGGACTACTCTCACTTCTCCGGCATGCATGAACTGCACTTGCGGCTGGATGGTTTCTTAGGATCGGCGGAATTAGTGTCCTCGGCTGCGAGATCTGAGTATTTAGCGAGGACTATTTCCGACCACAACGCTCTTCTGGCTGACTTCCGATGGTTCCCGGGTACCTCCTGTGTCCCGACTTGGAGGTTGCGCCCCGAGATGCTGGAAGATCTGGTGTTCCGCAGTGAGTTGGCGGACAGAATCACCGCCTACTTTGCGGAGAATGAGTGCACGACTGGGGCACGGGCCACGGAGTGGGACGCCTTTAAGGTGGTAGTGAGAGGCTATTGTATTACTAAGAAGGTAGGGGTGCGACGTGTCCTTTTAGAGGACCTTGACAAGGCGGATCGAAAGCTTTGCGACTTGGAGCTCTTGCAGCCCAGCCGTCCGGAGCTTCACCAACAGACCGCGGCGGCGAAGGAAGCCGTAGCTGTAGAAGTTGAAAGGCTACGCAGTTTTGATTATAAAACTTACCTGACTAGATCACTGGCGGAGGGTGACAGATCAGGGGCGCTCCTAGCCTGGTTAGCCAACCCCACGAGGCGCACCTCTCCCACGGTTGCTATGCGAGACACTGAGGGAGTGGAGGTCTATACCCAGCCCGAAATCCTTGGTTGTTTTGTGAACTACTACGAGGATCTCTACCGGAGTAGGATGGCAACGGACACGACCCCCATTGATAACTTCTTACGGGACTTGCCCATCCCTACTCTGAAGCCCGAACAGGCGAAAGATTTAGGGAGAGACGTGGAGCTTGGGGAGATCCGCAGTGCCATACGACGTATGGCGCGCAACAAAACTCCGGGTCTGGACGGGCTTCCTGTAGAGTTTTACTTCGCCTATGTTGATCTTCTAGCCCCGCGGCTGTTGATAATCTACAAGAAGGCGAAACACCTGGGGCGCCTCCCGGGCTCACTGCGCGAGGCCCTTGTGGTCCCTCTACTTAAGCCCGACAGGGAGGGTACCGACCCGGCGTCTTATAGGCCGCTTTCGATGCTCACGGTAGATTATAAAATATTAAGTAGCATTCTGGCGTTGAGATTGCTGGGGCATATGGGCTCCCTAGTGCACAAGGACCAGGCGGGGTTCATTCCCCAGCGAAACACTACAATGAACATCCGTCACCTGCTCCACCTATTGGAGGAGGGCCACGACGAGGCTCCCCAACCCATGATCCTCTCGATTGACCTGGAGAAGACTTTCGATAGCCTAGAGTGGGAATACCTCCGTAGAGTGCTTAGTTGTTTTGGGGTGGGGGACGGATTCTTGTGATGGACCACGATGCTGTATGCCTCTGTGGTGGCGAGAGTTCGATCAGGCCCGCTGATCTCCCAACAATACCCGGTGGAGCGGGGTAGGAGGCAAGGCTGCTCGTTATCCCCGTTACTTTTTGCGCTGGCGGTGGAACCCTTGGCGTTGTCAGTTTGCACCCGGGCCCACTATGGTGGACTGCGGACCTTATCGGGGCGGCAGTTTATTTCCCTGTATGCCGACGATCTGTTGCTCTTCCTGGAGGATGCTGAGGGGGCCTTGGCTGGCGCCGACGCTGTACTCACTTCTTTCGGCGAAATATCGGGCCTCAGGGTGAACTGGTCGAAAACGTGCTTGTTTCCGGTTCGCAGGGGGGAACCCCAGCCCGTCACACCTAGAGAGATCAGATGGGCACCCAGTTGCTTCAAATATTTGGGGGTTTATATTTACCACTGCCCTGATGCTGTTCTGGAGGGCAACATCTCCCGTTGCGTCCGGGCACTGAAGGGTTGCATGTCCTTTTGGGCTACCCTGCAACTGTCGGTGGCAGGACGCATAGCGTTGCTGAAGATGGTGGCGCTTCCCCGGCTACTCTATTACTTCAGGACGCTTCCGATTTGGATCCCACCAGCCGTATTCCGGAACCTGAGATCGCTGATCGTGGCATTCCTTTGGGGTCTGGGCCGCCGCAGAGTGGCGCTTAAGACCTTGATGAGGCCTAAGGCTGAGGGTGGGTTGGCGGTCCCCGATTTTGAAACCTACTACTTAGCTGCCTAATTGCAGACCTACACTCAAGAGGTAGCACGAGAGTTTCGGGGCCCGGAAGAGGAACGGGAGTTGGGCATTCCCAGACACGTTCTTTCTTATATCGCACTGCAGCAGAGACTGGTAGTGAGGGAGCTTCTGCAGGAGGAACGCACTATCAGATCGTGCTGGAACAGCGCGCAGCGCAAGTCGGGACTGAACCACCCCTACGCCCCCGAAATCCCATTGGGAATGCTCACGGCGCTGCCACATGGTGGAGATTGGTGCCATTACAAACTTGGGAGGAAGCGGGCATACAAGTTGTCGGCGACCTCTATGAGGACGGAGTGCTCTTGCCCTTCCAGGCATTGCTTGACCGTTTTGGTATCCCCCGGGGCGATTTCTTACTACACGCAGCGGTCACGAGGGCTCTCCAAGCGCATTGGCGAAATGGTTTTGAAGAACCACAGACGTCCATGGCGTGCCAGTATGTTATGATGGCAGCGGGAACGGTTAAAGCGTAACGTGTTCATACTCTAGGATGGTTAATGAGAGGTTGCCTCCATTGGACACGCTGAAGTCCAAATGGGAGGCAGACATAGGGAGAGATATCCCGGAGACCGTGTGGGCCCAGTTGCTGCGTCGGGCTTGGAAGAGCACGCGCAACGCTCGGTTCCAATTGGTTCACTTTTATATATTGCACCGAGCTTACCTGACCCCGGAGAAGATACAAAAGTACTTCGCCTCTGACACTGCGGCCTGCCCTAGGTTCCGGTCGATTGGAGCAGATTTAGCCCACATGTTATGGTCCTGCCCAGCTTTGTCCTCCTACTGGGCGGTGTTAGGGGACACCCTCAATGGGGTTACAGGGCGGACCCTGCATTTCGATATCGCAGTGGGGATCTTACATTGGTTCCCACATACTCCCAAAACAAAAATTACCAGCAAATTCATTGACATGGGATTGCTCTTGGCGAAACGGGAAATAACACGACACTGGAAGGCACAAGCTGGTCCAACGGGTGCTAAATGGCGTAACGAGTGTCTCAAATGGGCTACGGGTGAGAGCACCCTGAGATATCAACTAGCGAGGCGACAGCAGGATGAGAGGGCGTTGGAATCAGCGCAGGCATGGGAAGCGTTGGTGCAGGCCTTACGCGATCATAGCACACCTAGTTACACGGACAGTGATGACGCCGGGCAGCTTGCGTCCCCGTAATGTGACAGATTTACTGCATTTTCTCCAGCCTACGCGAAGTTTCCCGCCATATGATCTCTGATAATCTAACTAAGTACCGATGGCGTGAGGGAGGGGGGGTGGATAGAGGGAGGAGGAAGCATCTCCAGCTTCCTACTCTACTATTGTTCTTTCGAGCTTGTTGCTTAGCCACTGGACCTCTGGGTGAGTTTTGTTGGGTTGGGAGGGGGGGAGTTTTCTTTCTTTTAGAAAAGCAGATGTAGAATTTTAAATTGGAACTGGTCGTATTTTGATGACCACAGGACCCACGCTAACGGTTCACTTGCAAATTGCCGCCGACCCCCGGGTTGTGGGCTGAATGGCCGTGTAACAGTATTACCTTACCGTTGTTGTAATCGTCACTGATTACCTCATCATTGACTGCTGTGCAACTGCTATTTATATCTGCAATAAAAATATATTTCCAAAAAAAAAAGACAGTGGACTTGTAGGCCTCACTCCTGGTCCAACAAGACGGCAATCCTTGAGACAGGCCAGTGTCTTGGCGTACACACATTCCTGGTCCAACAAGACCGCAATCCGCGAGACAGGCCAGTGTCTTTGCGTACGCACATTATCCATGTTCGCGTATGACAACTAAAATCAGCATTAAGGATGAATACATCAGTACAGCTAGGCACTCAAGGTACACGACCACTACCATGCAGAGAACTGTAGTGAAGATCGGGTTCTGCTTGCACACATTGCTATGTTAGCATAAGCGTATGAGAAGTTTAAACACCATTTTGCCACTTTTGCACACAACACTACATGTATCTGTTGTTGTAAGTTAAACTGCTTGCTTTTCTTCGCATGAGAACTCTCTGTTTTCCACATCCCTAGACTTACACCGCGACCTCAGTCTGTACACTGTGTGCAGAAGTCTTCAAGGTTAAATAACAATGTATGCTGTTGATTCAGGTTGATCGGCCCACGCTCTAGACACAACATGCACAGAGCTGCAAATATCTGAAACTCTAGTGCCTTTAATATTGCAATGCATGCATGTTTTCGGACACTTGGAGAAAACCTTTCCAACTACAGAGAGCTTGCTGATCCTGTGATGTGATTCACCTCAGCTGATCTTGGAGGTATGGGGTTCCCTGTTTAAACCTAGATACCTTCTATTATTATAAAACCTAGCTCCTAGCCAGGGGAGGGTGGTACACAAGGCGCTATACGACCTGTTACCACTATCATTATAACATGATTTCTCCCTTTGTGTTTAATGGAATTGTAACAATGCTGATTGTTTTATTTCTAATCATTTGCCTGCTTATGTTAGCCAAAATACTGCATCTTAGAGCATGTACTTGAAATAAACATTTTAAACTTTTCCGTGTCTCTGATTACTCACGTTGTGGACTGGTATGAGAATAAAAACTAAAGAGTGTTCTTGATTCCCACTATTCCTGAGAGTATCCAAAGTCGCTTGTTCTGGGTTGCCTAATTATTGGTAGATTCGCTGTAGTATGGAGAACGAATGAGACACTGATGCTAGTCGGATAAGGGTTCTGGGTACTGAGGTGAGTTTTGGGGTACACCACAATTCACTGAGGTCCTGGTTTCCTGTGCATAGTTCTTTGCATGAGCAGAATACCCGCAACAGAACTATTCTTTCCCTTCAGTATACAGTGAGATTTGCAGGTAAATTCGTAAACTCCACCTGATGAGACACTCCACCCAGTATTTAGAATTGTAAGCACTTATTTGGCTTCCAGCAGAAGGGCCTCTTTCCAATGTCTGTGATGGAAGGCATTGCAGTCTTAAAGCATAACGCTATAGAGTGACATGCCATCAGCCTCAACAGTGACCTTTAACCATGAACAGTTTAAGAAAAGTCAAGAAAAAAAGTCGAGAGGCCCACCTTCCTATCCAGTTTTACTCAATGGCCAACCCTGGAACTGAGGAGTTTTGCAAAGCCGATTTTGGTGATTGAAGTGCAATGATATTGTGATGCAGCAAATGGCATAATGTCCTTCTTTACTGAATCCTTCAATCCTCAACAAAGTCTTCTGTCCAATAGTAGAGCTCCCGATACCAGGTACGACCGCTGCAGGATGCATCACAGTGCTTCACATGGGTTGCATTATCTGTTCATGTCAGCTTTGAAATGTAACTGAGAAATTTACAGTGCTTACAATCATGGTCCCACACCCAGGAGTACAAAGAGATGCAGGTAGGTCTGTTTAATGAGTTTGGTTGTTTATTAGTATACAAAACACATACCAACAACTTTAATCGTGACTTTCAAAAGAACACAATATATCTGCCTTAATCAGGCTTGAGAAATACATTCAACACAATGTATAAAAATAAACATGAAGGTAATGTGGTACCTACAATGGTGCATTTGGTACTTATTAATGTGTTATACATATATAGCACAATACACAGTCAATATTTAGCAAGATTGATATGTACTCAGCCAGAGGATCATCCCGGTTGTATAAGAGATCCGATCCAAAGAGCACACTTAAATGTCAGATATATGCTTCTGAAAGATTACTTCTATATTTGCAGAAAATGTGTGGATTCACAAATGAGCCAGAAGTTCTCCAGTAAACGTACACCAGCCTTAGCATTCTTGGAGTGCTGCAAGACATAACATTTACTCCTGCCAAATGTCCATGCCAAAAATAATTTATACATAAAAGTGACACAATGTGGTTTCTTCTTATATAACTATTTTGTTATTTACCCTCAGTAAATATAGCAGTGTTCTCTGGCCATTACCTAAGAGAAAGGTTCCTATTTGTGTGTGTTTCTGAGATGCAAAAGTTACCTGTGTTTAGGTGTTCAACTACCTTTGTGTGCTGATCCACTCAGGAACACAATGGCGGCCCTCATTATTTTGAACAGGCGCAGCACCGAGGCTGAGATTGCACAGCACATGGAGCACATGAATTCAAACCTTTTTTTTTTTAGAGGAAGCATCTGTGTGCCTGTCTGCAGGATAGTTGCTTAGGCTGTGGCTGGGATGCTCCCATTAATAGTGGCCTACTAGCTCATGGCTGCTACTTGGTAAGTGAAAAACCAAAGAATTAACACAAACAGCAGGTTTCCAAGTGATAGCAGCAGGACCTTCAGGATGCTGATGTTAAATATTACCTTGCATAATAACTCACTCATCAACCTGTAAATTCCTCTCTGTGATCTAACCACACTTCAGCCATCTTTCGCTAATCCACGTCACCCACACCTTAATTGTACATCTTTTGCGAGTGATAACATCCTGAACTAGTCTGCCCCGCTGGAACTGTTGTAGGGGAAATGGAAAATTGGACTGGCTGTCTTCTCTGAGAAGGAGGAGCTTATTATGCTACTACCATGCTGTATCTGATCTGTGAGGAAGCCAGGCTTGATCTGCCACTGCCTAATTTTCACATGTATGTCCTGTGATGGTAAAACATGCACTGTTACTTTCCTAGCAGTACTTGTTCTCTGAAGGATGGAAGCTTTCAATTTTTCTGTCCATGATCTACCTGTTGTAATACAAAAGGATGTTTTCACTGCCCCATCACATAAAAAAAACCAAAGGATATATTGAGTGTACTTGGAATAGGCCATTTATGCCATATGAACCAGGGACTGTTTCACAATATTTGATGTGAGATACCAAGATCTATAGCTATGTGTGTATCCATACGATCAATTTTGAGCACCAAAACATGTCAAAGGAACAAGAGAAGCCATGTCCTTTACTCTATTCTCTTTTAATCTTGTGGTAGGGAGACACCATTAAAAACAGTTTTTTGCTCATTCACACATATTTTAATATAGAACTGAGAGTTTAACAAAAGACGAACATAAATGTTGCCATGATGTGCATAAACCCAGCCACACTTGGGAATCCAAAACCAGGAGATTCTACAACCAGTGAACATAAGTATTCTCGGATGCTGACCAATGCTATATGTGGAACTCACTGATGAAGCATGTCACTAGTTAGGTTTCATTATCCTATGTCAGCAAATAAAGGTTTGTAATTCCATAAGAGGTTTGACAGTTTCTTCCAGGGGTTTTGCTCTTGTATGTTCATATCTGTTTGAGAAGACTGCACAGCAGTCCTCTAACTCCTTTCCCTCCCACTTTAGTGTGTTAGCGACCTGTGTTGTACCTGTCCTGTAAGTGTGAGAAAACCGGCTGGAAGAGGAAAACTGATAAGACAAGAGCAAATGCGGTATAGTGAATGGAGGAGGTTAGTTATTCACCTGGCTCTGTGAACCAGAGGTGCCACTTAACTTTATTTTTCAGAAAACGCAGAGTTATGCTATACACTGCAGCTCGAAGACAGGTTTTGCTTTTAGGGGCATCCAGTGGTGTCTGAGCCGGCACTGTCGGGTTGTGTTTTTTTTTTTTGTCCTCATTCCAACAAAAGCTGTGCAAATAAACTTTTTCAACCCATTCCGTTGTTGTGGGCACCCGGGGTTGGCGTTCTTGCAAGGGCCTGGGCATACCCGCCCTGCCTCTTTATACCGAGGCCTGGTGTAATCATAGGACAGCCAGGCCTTAGACCAGCCTCATTTGTCTTCCCCAGTCTAATAAAGGATCCCATATCGTGCTGTTTACTTTTTGTGCCAGACTAAATTCTAACCGTGCAGTGCTCAAAGCCGCCCGTAACCAGTTTTCATATGTGGGAGGGCTAGTGTCTTTCCAGAGTTTGCAGATCTCCCTACGCGCTATTATGATAAGAGTAATAAAATAAAGCCACTTGTGCCCCCCTTAATAAACTAAGAAGCTGAATATCCATCCCAAAAATAACTCTAACTAAATTTAACGTCAAGGTCCCTTGTGTTTTAAAAATGCCATCTAAGGCCTTCTCAACCATAGACCAGAAGGAACCCAGAGAAGGACAGTCATAAAAGACATGTATGTCATCTGCTTCCACTAACCCACATCTTGAACACGATGGAGGTTGAGTCACAAACGTTGCTATTTTTTTGGGCGTGTAGTACAGCCTGTTGATGGTGAAATAGTGATTCTTCTTCAGGGAGGCTGATCTGACATGTTTGTACAGGGTATTGAGAGATCTGTCAGAAAGAGCAACCAATGTCTCCTCCAGCCCCGAGGCATTCCAGATTTGATACATTGGGGGGGACACTGTTTCCTCCTCCTGCAACATTTTCCCATACCACAGTCCCACTTCCTTCTTCATTGGGCTAGGGGATTGAAGTGCAGACTCGATATCCCAGTTCCCACCTATGTTCTCTCTCTCAGCGGCAAACCAAGAACAGATCTGAATATACTTGAATCTAGAGAAAGAATGACCCTATCTTCGTTCTCAAGACCTCCCATGGGAGACTCCCTCTGATGTTACTATATCTGACCATACTGTTATACCTGCTCTCCTGATGGGAAGAGAAAGACTGTCCTTAAAGCATGTCGGCAGGCCCGGGGAGTCCCAAATTGGGGCAAGATCTGAGTAATACTTCATGCCCCATCTCCCTTTGACTCTGGTCCATACTAAAAGTGAATGTTCCAGTATCTTGAGACGTACCTTTTTGTAAAATTTTGGCGCGCCAAATTTATAAAGGAATCCAGGTCCGCCCCCCTCTTGGACCACCATTGTGTTCAGTATCCGCCCCCAGTTGTAATCATCAGAGCTGGTAAGGAGGCATCTAATGTTTTTCAGTTGGAAAGAAAATCATACCAGAGAATGTCAGGGAGGGCAAGACCTCCCTTCAGCAATCTTCTTTTCAGCTTTTTCCAAGAGATCCTTGAGTTTTTGTTTGCCCAAATAAAGCTGCCAATTTTCCCTTGGATTCTGGCTAAGACCTTATGTGGAAAAGTCAATGGTATCATATTAAAAAGGTATGTCAGTTTCGGTAAAATCACAATTTTAACCAGGTTGATCCAACCATAGATTGTAAGCTGGAGGTTCTGCCACCTCAGGGAAAGGTGGTCGATATCCTTGGCCACTTTTTTTTATATTAATCAATGCTACAGTGTTAAGGTCTGGTGTTACTATTATACCTAAGTATCTAAACTGAGTGCTTCGGGTTCCCCCCCAATTGTCTACACCCCAGCACATTATTTCGGTTTTTTGGTTATTTATCAAATACCCAGAGTGTTTACCGAAGTCTTTCATTATCTCTTCCACTCTAGGAAAGACCTCAGCCGGATTGCTTGTGTCGATTAGCAAATCTTCGGCATATAAAGCCACCTTGCAGCTAAAACTTCCGGGCGTGAAGGGTGTAACTTGATCGTCTAACCGCAGCGCTTGTGCCAAAGGTTCGATGTAGAGATCGAATAGAAGGGGCGAGATAGGACACCCCTGCCTAGTTCCTCTCTTTACGCTGAAGCGTGATGTCAACTTGCCATTCAGAAAAGCCTTTGCCGCGTCATAAGCCGCCACTGCCAGGGGTTCCGACCGCGTCTTTGCTTCCAAACAGCTGGAGGGTTAAGTCGTGTATGTATCTTCCTGGCACAAAACCTTTTTGATCAGAGTTGATAAGCTGTGGGATTAACCTTGCCAATCTCCCCGCCATAACGCTAGTAAAGATCTTGTAATCCGCGTTTAGCAGGGAGATAGGCCTGAAGGAATCGGCCTTTAAGGGATCCTTCACCGGTTTTAATATTAACACAATTGTGGACTCCTTCCAGGAGGGGGGTATCCTTCCCTCCGGGCTGTATATATAGTGGAATAATTGGCAAAGTCGTGACACCAGAGTATCCTGTAATATTTTATAAAGCTCCCCGGGGAGGGCATCGGGCCGGCGGCTTTATTATTCTTTATTTTTTTAATATACATGCCAATTTCTTCCCCAGTGAATGGACTGCTGAGGATATCTAGGCCTTGGTCCGTTAGTCTGGGAAGTGCCTTGCTCTCCAACCACTGCAAGGGGTTGCCTGAATCAGGTATAGGCTCTTCCTCATCATATAATTCTGAGAAAAGTAAGAGTAGGTGTCTTTCCATGTCCTCCTGTTGACATGATGTTGTTCCCTGATCGTCAATGACTAAACTATTTATATTATTCCTGACCCGGTCCGCTCTGATTTTACTGGCCAGTATAGCCCCGGCCTTTTCTCCATATTCATAGTTATCATTGCATGTACGGCCCATTGTACCTTCACTTTTGAGTCCAACAGCCCACGATATTCAAGCCGCAGGCGTTCTAAGTCTTCTAGAACCTGTGGCAAGCTGTCGGTATTTACAATGTGCTTTCTGTTCTCCAGCGCAGAGATTTTACCTTCCGGGTTTTTAAATTTCAACGCCTCCTCTTTGTTATTGGAACTAATAAGGCTATGGATCTGTCCTCTAATATAGGCCTTATATGCGTCCCATACAAATTCTATGGCGGCGGAGCCGACATTGTCTATAAAATAGTTATTAGTTGCGTTGATAACTGCATCGACTATCTCTTGATTATGCAGTGCAGCCCTTTTTAAAGTCCATCTGGGGACAGGAGTATGACTTGTGCTCCGGATCGAGGATGTGAACATAATAGGGGCATGGTCTGAAAGAATGGTGGGGAGTAATTTGATGTCAGAGATGGCTTCCAATCCCTACCTATCCACCAATACGTAATCTAGGGCCCGATGTAGGTAAATCCCATTTACCGATTTTGAAATACCGAATCCTACCGATTCGGTATTCCAAAATCGGTAAATGGGATGTAGGTCCCAACATCTGGATTCGTTACCGAATCCTTAACAATTCTTTAATTACCGATACGGTAAATACCGAATCGGTAATGCCCATTCATTCCTATGGGCTTTGAAGCCCATAGGAATGATTAGGCATTACCGATTCGGTATTTACCGAATCGGTAATTAAAGAATTCACAAGGGTGCAGGGGGTGTCACTTTGACACCCTCTAGCACCCCCAAAACGGGCATGTGTGCAATGTGGCACACAGACATGCCCTAAGGGCACGTCTGTCTGTCACATGGCACATGTGTACATGCACAGATGTGCATGTACATAGGAATCGTTTTTTTACCATGGATTTGTATTCCATGGTAAAATACCGATTCTGTAGGCCATGTGCTGATGGAACATTGGCTACCTACATTGCATTTTCGGTAGTTCTACCGAATCGTTATCATTACCGAATCGGTAAATATTACCGATTAGGTAACTTTACCGATTCGGAAATGATAACGAATCGGTAAAATTACCGAAAATGTGCCCCTACATCTCGATAGCCCTTTACCGATCGGAAACGGCCGAAAATAGTTATTTTCGGCCGATTCCGATCGGTAAAGGGCTACCTACATCGGGCCCCTAGTCTTGAGGCGTGTCCATGTTTTTTACTAAAATACGTAAAACCAGATCTCGCCCCCCCCCCTTCATTCTCCAAAGATCCATAAGGCCTACCTCGTGCATCATGTTAACCATGGCTCGTCTAGAGCGTGGGGTAGTGACATGCTGGCTATATTTGGAACGATCCTTCCGAGGATAGAGAAGGACATTAAAATCCCCTCCTATGATCATGGGGCAGGTATTCTCTATTAAGTTGGACTGAACTTTAAGTAGCCAGGTGGGGTCATCTATATTTGGGCCATAATACGAAACAATAGTCTGTTTGGAGCCACTAAAGTCAACTTGTGTTAAAACCCATCTCCCTGACTGGTCTGTAGATGTTGATTTTATAATCCCCCTGGCTTCAGCCTTGATCAGAACTGCAACATCCTTATTTATTCTCGCCTGCCCAGAACAACTAAATGCACCTATACATTTTATTTTCCCAAAGATCTCTTTACTTTCAATAGCGCTTAGGTGTGTTTCTTGGAGGAGAATGACTTTGGCTGGAGATTGCTCCAGAAAGCACAATATCAGTCTCCTTCTCCTGGGACCCCGGAGCCCATTTACATTCCATGAAATGAAATGAAAGATATTTATTATGGGCCATTTATAGTGTCTCCCCCCCCCCTTTGTCCTGTCCCCCTGTGCCCCCATCTGCACATCTGAAAGTCTCTGGAAATTATGATGGAATGAGAACTATTTTTTTCCTTTTTTCCCCCTTGCATCCCCACCCGTGCTTCCCTCTTTCCCTTACCCCCTACCCTTATCTTCTCCCGCCCTCCTTGGGGAACCCTCCTCTTCTTCTTGGACATGTGCCCTTAAACGGATGCCCCCCGTGTGTCTATGTAAATGTGCTTATGTTAGGTACGAAACAATATTAGTTTCAAACTGAGTTTGCCTTAGGGCAGTGAACTCTGCTTTTCTACCTGATGTGTGTGGTCTCAAGTGCTTCTTATTTGCTAAATCCTTTTCTCTAGGCCCTTCCCTCTTGAAATCTTCTACTGAGCTCAGCCTGCCCCTTCTCCGCCTCCCCCTTTACCATCCGTCCTAATCTTTTCTATAAGGGAGTCTGCCTCTTCAATCTGTCTTATATTATACATATGGTTATTCCACATTATGCGGAGAGTTGCAGGAAACTTAATCTGAGCACGGGCTCCTAAAGAATTGAATGTTGCAAGCCTCTTGCCCATCTCCCATTGCTTGGTGGCAGTTGTATGTGAAATATCAGAGCGGATTGTAAAGGAAAAAGGTCAGGAGAACGAGGTTGACTTTATAGGCCCGGTTTTTAGTGCCGCGGACAGAATCCTTTCTTTAATAGAATATGTCAGAAAGTTCACCAGAATCTTTCTGCGACGCTCTCTCTCTAGATTCCGTCTATATGGATCCCCGTGTGCTCTCTGTATATCCACTAAGAGGGCCACATCTTCATCAGTCGAGTCCTTCAGGATTGTAGTTTTAAGTAATGCCACCACAAATTTCTTAATATCTCCCCCTTCCATATCTTCGGGGACATTCAAGAGTCTTAGGTTGTTCTTTCTGGCATGATTTTCAAGCCTCTCGATATCATCTTTCATTTCCTGATTTTGCTGTGCCAGTTTGTTCATGTGGGCTGAGGTTGCACTGAGTGCCTCCTTGATCCTGGGCATCTCTGCTTCAAATGCCTCTATCGTTAGTGAGACCTCCTCCACCTTCTTGGCCAGCACCTCACAGGAAGCCTGAATAGCGACCTGGTTGGACTCTGAAATTGTGAATCTTTTCCCCATTTCTTCGAATCTCTTCCCCATATCGTCCTTTATTCCCAGCAAAATATCTGCCAAAGAAATGGAATTAATTGCTGATGATGGAATAGTATTTGTAATTGTGTGTGCGCCTTCCCTAGTTGTTTGAGAGCCATCATCCTCCTCCTTATTCGCATCATCCTGTACAGGATCTTGTACTGAGTCTTTTATCTCCAAAGCAGAGAAGCTGATTGAGAGTTCTATTGAGGGATGAACCCTATCTTCCGCCGGAGACATTGAGTGCTGAGGTGATGGATCTGGCAGGAAGGGAGAGGGAACAGTCGTTGTATTGACACAGATACTTGGTGGTATACTGGTTGGAGTACTACTGGAGGCCATCTTCCCCGCTTTGTCTGTGGTTGACAATGAAAGAACTTTATAAAATGATTTCAGAGAGGGGGTGACCTTAGAAGCTGCAGATACAGTGGTTTTTATCTCTTTCTTTTTCCCTCTCACTTTCACCGAAGGACTATGATTGTTTTTATGGTTTGTTCTTCCTGACCGTCGGGTAGAGTTCTAGATACATTCATATCGGTCTGGCTATTGCATTCTGAATGTCCTGTATTTGGGTCTTAGGCTGTGTTCCAATCAAGACAAGGACCAATAGGTCTAGAAACTGCAGAGCATCCACCATATACGGTGAGATATGAAAGAATCTGTTTAAGAGACGTCGTACAAAGATGGCGAGAGGGCCTTCACCTGAAGCATCAGCGACAAGTCAGAACTGAACTTAAACCAAGACCCACACTTTTTGCATGGGAAATGGACAGGTTCCAGTTCAACAATCCATAAACTCTGTGATTAGAGGTTCTAACAGCCCCCAACCACGGCATGTATGTCGGATGCATACAGCTTACGCCAAATTTGAACCCATCCAGAAGCAGATGTCTTTTCTGCAGATACAGAATCCTTCTGCCATGGCAGCCGGGTCTCTTACCAGCCACATCCCCGGGTACCATCCTCATACATGTATAAACGAGCCCATGATATTGAAGAAGAGTCCTAGAGGTTGGCTGTAGGAATGGGGAAACACAACCATGTGTCTGAAGAGTGGAGCTCTCTACACTGACTTGCACTTGCAGACAGAATCGGCTTTAAATGCCCTTGTCTCACTTTTATGGCCGTTCATGGTAATGGTCCTCTGCACCACTATAAAAAATATACATGGAAAGAACTCGTTTTCAAGGAGTGACGTATTGAAGGTACTCCCTTTTTTGGTCACTATATAGCAGCTTGTGCTCCAAGGAGAGCAGAGGGTTAAACAGTTTATGTTCTGGTTGAAGAGGGCTGTTACTTTTAATTTTCTGCTGGTTGAAGGTGGAATAAAAGAGTTATGCTTGTTATCTAAGGCTTTGCCTGTTTTACAAAGTACCAATGTTCTCAACACTGATACCTAGACAGGTTTCAGTTAGGGTTATCTAGAATATCATATGCTGGTTTTGGGCTCACTTTAACAACCTAATGCATTCTAGGTGCTGAACTCTCAGCTCAATTCAACTGAACCAATTGGACTAACATCTCAAAACAAAGAATTTAAAAAAGAACAGGTGTCAGGCTACCCATTTTAGGCTGATCCCTCCCTGTATATACTAATACAGAACATTCACCTTTATTTAAGTACTATTTTATTTAATGATCCCCAGCAACCTGGGGGTCATCCTTGACTCCGCCCTCTCCATGACCAGGCAAGTCAACGCCGTCTCCGCGTCCTGCTTCAACATCCTCCGAATGCTCTGCAGAATCTTCAAATGGATCCCCCACGACACGAGGAAAACCGTCACCCAGGCCCTCGTCACCAGCAGACTCAACTACGGGAACCCCCTCTACTCAGGAACAACTACCAAGCTCCTGAGACGACTACAACGAATCCAGAACGCCTCTACATGACTGGTC
This sequence comes from Lissotriton helveticus, assembly GCF_964261635.1. NCBI lineage: Eukaryota > Metazoa > Chordata > Amphibia > Caudata > Salamandridae > Lissotriton > Lissotriton helveticus. The sequence continues at coordinate 2,116,153,568 of NC_136063.1, forward strand.
CTCGACATCCCCTGACGCAGCCACATCACACCCCATCTGAGAAGCCTTCACTGGCTCCCTGTCAACAAGAGGATCACCTTCAAACTCCTCATCCACGCACTGAAAGCGCTACACAACACCGGACCCACATACCTCAACGACCGACTCAGTTTCCACACCCCCACCGCAGCCTTCGCTCGGCCAGCCTCGCCCTCGCCTCAGTTCCTCGAATCCGGAAAACCACCGGCGGCGGCAGATCCTTCTCCTACCTCGCCGCCAAGACCTGGAACGCTCTTCCTACCAGCCTACGACAGACCCAGGACCTGCTGACCTTCAGAAGACTTCTCAAGACCTGGCTCTTCGATCAGTAGCGGCCCCCACACCGCCTTGAGACCCTCACGGGTATGTAGAGCGCTTTATAAATGCAGTGATTGATTGATCACTGTAAGGTGTGATTAACTTGTAACATCTGTACTGTTTGAATATATGTTAATATTTATGAAATAACTTTTTTACAAATCTTCCCATATAAAAACTTCTTTGCCGGCTTTGTGAAGGTACTGAGTGGGAAAGTCGGTCTATAAATTAAATATGTTATTATTTGGATGATCTAGCCACTTTTAGCAAGATTAACGATGCATATTGCACTTGTATTACGTTTCCAGGTGAGTTCCTATAAGTCTACAACTTACCTGCAGCTGTTAGAGTTCTCATTCAGAGAGGACATACTTAGCATTTCACCTGAATTGCTCTTTTTAAGAGGGGTCAGGACTGGTTTGCATAGGGCTGATTTAGCTAAAATCAGCAGAATGGAATGGCACCCATGGGTGGTCGAGTGAAGATGAGGAAATGCTCCAGTGATGTAGAAAGGGGCTGAGGGTTCTCCAGCACTGTGCACGGGTAGGCCTGAGAGCTACTAACAGGGTCCGGGGAGTATGGCGGGCAAGGGGGGGCCCCCTCAAGTTTCGTTATGCCTCTGTTTTGACATATATATCTTAACCATAATGTCCATTGATAACCAGCAGCCTTCACCCGGGGATTTTTTTGTTGTTGCAGTTTTATACAGCGCAAACTCGACCCAAAGGTATTGGAGCACTTTACATGAGCACCAGTTACATTACACAAGGACACTTTCATTTTATGTCGGCACAGGAACGGTTAATAGATTTGCCCAGACGCCATGACTCGTACCTGGGGCCTTATTTATGAAGGCCTAGCGCCGCTGGTGCGTTACTTTTAACATGGGAAAAAAGTGACGCACCGGTGGCGCAAGGCTTTCATAAATGAGGCCCCCGGTTCCCCAAATCCAAAGCCAGCAGCTCTGACCGTTACACCACATCCAGATGGGTAGTAGAGGGCAGCCCCCATGCTGAGAGACTCCTCTCTCCCCACCCCTTCTCTGAATCCGCAGGGTGTTTGATATTCACATCTCTTCCAGGTCATCACTGGAAACCATCTTGAGCTTGATTCGCCCTGGCATCTCAGCGGCTTCTTGGCCGGCTCTGTCCTGGAGCGGAACGGTCTGCAGTTCTCTGGGGTCGCTGGGCGAGGCAGGCAGCACCGCTTGTCCAAGGAGCTGGTCGCGGCAAACATTTCTGTTCCAGACCTGCAGACAGGGTTCAAAACAGGCAAGACACTGTTATTTCAGATGAATACCGATGCTGCCTTTCAAGGCCACAGAAATATCATGTCAGCCAAAGGATGCAGGCGTGAGCACTGCAGCAGCCGCAGTGCATCTGAGAGCTGCCAGAAAACAGAGTGAAGAACAAAGACTACTCAGTGCTTAAAATACCAGGTGCAGAGTTATCTCTGGAGAGAGGCTGCTTCTCTTCTGCATGAATTAGGAGAGGAGCCTTTTGTGGTCATTTAGAGATTGTCATAAATTTAACACAATTTGTTCTAAGAAAAGTAATATTACTACCATGCTTGTTGCCGCCTGCAAAATATAAGTGCCACATTTGCATAAATGAAAGAGGAAAGGATGCTGAGACAATACTTCTTCGTTATTCACCCTTCAAAACTGAAGTTGTTGTAGTGTCATGATCACTGGCTGCAATAACACAATAATCAATGTTGTGGTGTTAAACATCTCTAAAGAAGAGTCTAGAATTCCCTGGTACAGGTATTTTCCACTCGGTATTAATAACCTGAGCAAGAACATTTGGAATGCATTTTGGGATTTTGTTTATGCAGAAACCAAACATGATGCATAAGCTGAAAATCCTGCCTATGCCTTGTGCAATATCCTCTGAAAAAGCACATGGCCGAGCGCCTAGACAAGGCCTGTGAGCCATACATAACAGAAAAGCTGACACGCCACATCTAGAGGATTCGTGGCCTTTCTTTCAAAAGAATTGCAGAGACCCAAGAGCTTCAAAAGTGTTACCAGCACCAACCCCAAGAACATAACATAAATAACTGAGAGGTACCTGCACATCTCCCAACCAATCACGGTCCCCCTACTTATACTTTCTGCTTAATAGGGACCCGTTATATATTTCTAGACTTTCAGCAGGGGCAACAGCTAGGAGCAGCTAGATATAGCAACTACTACCACTATGGTCCTAATTCAAAGTTGTTCGGTAATATTACAAGTAGGTCTCTTCAAATCTACTGATTTATTGATTGAACATGCTCTCGGGGGACAGCACACAAAGCTCACACAGCAACACAAGGCCAGTGGTCCTCTAAGGCCCCTGGAGACAGCTGTCCCCATCCTGACCACAAGAGGGCGCCAGATTGTAACAACTGGCATCAACCCTGGCCTTCATAGTAAAAGAGGAGGTGAACCCGAACTGCAAATTGTTACATGGTCAGCGACTAGCTGCCGCCTCCCCCCCCAACCGGCACCCAACACCCAGAAACGTGGACACGAGACTTCTTTACTTTTTGGAAGGCGGGCGCTAGTCGCCCGGCCGTATTTATTAAGATTTGAAATTAAAAAAGGTTTTAATTGCATGATCAACAATTTATACAAAAATCAGCAGGACATTAGATACAAGTTTTTTGTCAACAAGTTTGAGAGCCTGACCTTAACAAAAACTCTAATACATGTTGTTTCCTAACCGAGTCTAACATCCTCATCTTGATTTTTGTACATTTCTGGCCATATGGCAAGGTCACTACCGGTGTCAGGTCCTACAAGCTGCGCCTCCCCTAGAGACGTGCGCATGCGCAGTGTTACCCCGGGAATTGCCCGGTCTACGCCCTGAACTCCATTTACCCACTAAAGGAGGGCCCTTACTCTGCGCCATCCGGTGACGTCATGAGTCCACGCGCGCGGGGTGGCTACCAGCCTAAGGAAAGCGTGAACTACTCCTACCCGCGCTCCTTTGCAGCATCAATTACCTTGCCCCTGGAGTTCTAGGAGTGGCCCGCAGGCCCCTCCCCCTGGGCGGGAACCTCCATAGGATGATGCCCGCCCCCTCAGACCTCAAATATGTGCTCACCGATAATGACCTTACCGCATGCCCCATACCTAATAAATACGACGACCTATGGGAAAAAATTCTAAAGGACAGCTACACTGGCTAATAAATAACAGCATCACCGTACAACTACAAAGGGAAAAAAGGCCTAAAGACACTTGGCATCAAAGACAATTACTTCACACACAGTTTTGCTAAAAGGGGAAACAAATTCCTAAACAAAAGCATCATCAAAATATACCGACAGATCCATGTCTACTACCATGAAAGACATGTGGACAGTACCTCCGCCAACTTACCATTAAACCAGACATAATGAATGCCACAAGACTTTGTTCCAAGGGATGGTGGGTGGGAAAACAAAGAAGCCCCGAGCGCGGGGCACACGGTGCTGTGGGGGAGCGTCCAGGGACAAGGGGGTCTCCTGGGCGCTCCCCACCTCTTTATTCTCAAGGGGCCAGGCAGGAGGGGGGCACCACCCCCCCGGCCCGCCCCTTCTGTAGCCCGCCCCCCCTGACCCGGACCTTCTCCCTGGTATCCGGGTCAGGGAGGCCGCCGGCCAATCGGTGGTGGGTCGCGCCCACCAGGGCGCGCCCCCACCACCGAGAGGCACAAAAGGAGAAAGGGGGTGAGACGGTCGCCGCGCCGCCATGCGTGCGGGGGGGCCGAGGGCCCCCCTTTTCACATGGTCAGCGACTAGCTGCCGCCTCCCCCCCCAACCGGCACCCAACACCCAGAAACGTGGACACGAGACTTCTTTACTTTTTGGAAGGCGGGCGCTAGTCGCCCGGCCGTATTTATTAAGATATGAAATTAAAAAAGGTTTTAATTGCATGATCAACAATTTATACAAAAATCAGCAGGACATTAGATACAAGTTTTTTGTCAACAAGTTTGAGAGCCTGACCTTAACAAAAACTCTAATACATGTTGTTTCCTAACCGAGTCTAACATCCTCATCTTGATTTTTGTACATTTCTGGCCATATGGCAAGGTCACTACCGGTGTCAGGTCCTACAAGCTGCGCCTCCCCTAGAGACGTGCGCATGCGCAGTGTTACCCCGGGAATTGCCCGGTCTACGCCCTGAACTCCATTTACCCACTAAAGGAGGGCCCTTACTCTGCGCCATCCGGTGACGTCATGAGTCCACGCGCGCGGGGTGGCTACCAGCCTAAGGAAAGCGTGAACTACTCCTACCCGCGCTCCTTTGCAGCATCAATTACCTTGCCCCTGGAGTTCTAGGAGTGGCCCGCAGGCCCCTCCCCCTGGGCGGGAACCTCCATAGGATGATGCCCGCCCCCTCAGACCTCAAATATGTGCTCACCGATAATGACCTTACCGCCACAGGCCAGCATTGTTAACCGACGATCTGGCCTCCCCCTGCCTTGACCTACCCTAGAAAGTTCTCACTTTAGCAAAACCTTTCAACCAGGCCCTGACATTATCAGACCACAGGACCCTTCCTTCCTCCGTCAAATGGACTCCCCTCACCAGGTAGAATTATGCACCTCAAATACACCCATGTTGGATCGTCTGCAACCGAGGGGGGCTTGAAATAATTTTTCCCACTGTGTGTTGATCCTCTTTATCGAGTGATTCAACGCCCTGACCGAGTCCGCCCCTCGCCCCTGCCACCACGGGATAAGTTGAGACCCTACTACTGTGCCACCCGGGCAAGTCCTGAAGACCCACCCACAGTGGAGATGAACTCATCAATGAGTATTCGCCTCCCAAGTTTGGCCAAGTCAGTCCCCCCTAGGTGAAGTATCACCACTGACGGGGGGTCGGGCTGCTGAGCTAAGAGTCCCTGAAAGAAGTTCCTGAACTGACCAAGGCACAGTCCCCCAAACCAACTCTTCCCTGTCCCGCGTCCAGCCTGTTGCTTGTGCTGGCACATTGTAGCACCTCCACTTCTGGTGATGAGTTCCTCCCCTGCGTCACAGGTTTGAGAAACTGCCAGAACCAGGAAAAGACCAAGAAAACCTGGGTGACAATTCCCACTTCCACCTTAGGGAATGGGTAGCACTTACACCTGCCAGCAATACTTGGGCCCTTGGTGTCCTCTTTCTCGACGTATGCTTCCCTTTTGACGTCCACCCGCTGCTGATGTTGCGGTGTGGAGCACCCCTCCAATATCCGCCCTGGACCCAGCCGTGACTGACGTAAGCATCCCTTGAGCTGTCCACCTGTTGCAGCTGTTGTGATGTGGAGCACTCCAGATGTCCACCATGGACCCGGCCATACATAAGTGGAAAAGATAAACACAAACCATTAGTGTTTCTGGCGATAACTGCTGTACACGTGCTAGTCTTACATTGCCATCACTTGCTGAGTTTTAGATAAGAGTAGCGCCAGCTGCATACTCATTGACACTTCCGACTGTAAGCGTAAAGCATAGCCTCAGTTTGTGTCCCATGTAGTGTGACCGAATTAGTGTTACGGAGAGTGCCCTGTAGAATGACCTTTTCATTAGGAATAATATCCCGTGCGCAGTACAGTGACCCAGTGGCAGTGCCACAATATCCCGTATGCAGTACAGTGACCCAATGGCAATGCCATGGCACATTTATGGCTACTAAAAATTCCGCTGTAGACCAGGACATCACCTCCTATTCCTTATTTTCCACCCACGCCTTTAGGCCATAGGGTCTATGCTAGAAAAGGCCAGACTGTTTGCCAGTGCAGCATCTAGGGCTAAAAGGATTAGCACAGCCCTAACTATGCCAGGCCGTAAGCTGACCCAAGGGCCTTTTACGCTCGCCACTTTGACGTCTGGTCAATATCATCCACGGCAACCGTACATGATCCCACGCATCTCCAGAACTATGTGATGCCGCAACCAGGCTCTTGGGCACCTTCTAGGTGTGACAGCAGGGTGTGTCGGATTATCAGGACCCCCAAGTAATCTTTCTACAGGCTCTAGGCCCTGTCTCTATGCCATTTGTTGTTCCCCTACCTCTTTACTTATATATGGCTTTGGTACACCCCTAAAGCTCAATGTATCTGGTGCTAAATTACTGTGTGCTATATAGGTTTGCAGACTGTAATTATTCGCCTCTAATCTCATTATAGGCTCCACGTATACTGTGCCAATTTACTTGTGTGTTAAATAGGTTCACTGACTGTAATGTCATGCCATTAGCCTCGTAAAGGAACTAAATGATGTGTATTTGTTATACACCTGTTCTCTTTCCATTTACTCATTCATGAAATTATAGACTGGTAAAACAAGCCGCTCTACATTCCTTCAAGACTTAGCCTGAAGTCTGCACGCGATACAGCTACCACTAAGATAGCTTTCTAATAATGTTGACTTTAACCTATCATGAAGGGTCGTTTGGACTGGTGCAATGTCCCCACTTGAATACTGAACAGCGCCTCAGATGTTGATTACCTCACAATGAAATAAGTCCCTTGCTTGGCTTTCTGCTTTGGCTTGCAAAGGAATGTTGGACCTGGGAAACTGGCTTTCTCAGTCTCGACAAGCCCTACCCTTAGATGTGCGTTAATCCCCAGGAGGACCCCAAGAGAAGGTGGTATACCTTATTCGTGACTAGTTCCACTATTGTTCTAACTATCCCCTCAGCAGACACCAATCATTGTAATTCTAGAGTGTCAAATTTGACTTAAGTCACTGGCTGTTCCTTGCGTGAGATAAATAAGCAGGCAAGTGCCTGGAGGACATCAATAAAGAAGCCCAGGAATTTCACAAAACAACCCAATGTAGAATGAGGATTCGAGCGAGCCAATTCGGCTGTCATAAATCCTTTTAGCAAGCGAAGCGGTGTACGCTTCCGCAAGGGATAGTTCATGGAGCAACCATAGGAGTAACCGGTAATATGCTGAATATATACCTTGTGTTTCTTGTGAACCGGTCAAAACTCAATGTAACGGTCAATGGTACTTGCCCAAACGTTTGAGAGAGCCTAGCACAGCTTCAGTTGTATTACATAAAGACCATTGAAATCAGACATTCAATAGGAGTGCCTAGGATAGCACCTGTTGCATTACCATCTGACTTTCAACTGAGAGTGTTTAGCATAGCATCAGTTGTGTTACATGAGGAACATTAAAATTAGGCTTACAGTGAGGGTGCCTAGCATAGTACCAGGTGCCTACAAAGGGACCTCTTCGGGCATTTCTGCAAGAGATTAAATGCTTCACCCAGCATCCCCTGTGTCAATGCCATTGTATGACCCAAAAATGAAGCCTTTGAAGGGGAAGGGCAAGTACCATCCCCCATCTTGGACCCTTATGAGAAGCATTTCCAACAACATGAAATGCCCATAGCTAACCTACTGTGTCTGACGAGTGGAAAATGCAATCAATTACTTTAGTTACAGACAGGCTCATTTCTTCAACAGCATACCATGTACCTGTCCCCCTAAGGTGAACTCCACTTGTGTGCCACCCCACAAATTAAAGAATGGACCTGGAGTATACAGTGAATGTAATAGCGCCTTCATGGTTACCTAAGGAAGGTACGGAGTATAAAGTAGAGTGACATTAGCGCATTCATGGTTACTTAAGGGATGTTGAAGCCATGGCACGAAATACACATTTCTTGCACTCGTCATACACATTCTGCACGCACAATCTGTAAATATGACACTAAGTATTATATACCTGTTGCACATACAGACTATAAACATGGGGGTATGTATGTATGTATGTATTCTGTGCCTAGTGTATACTTAGACTACAAAACACGGTACTGTGTGCTCCCCCCAGTCCCCAGTGTAACACATACAGAGTATGTAATTTAGTATTGTGCCTGGTGCACACACAGACTATGTATACTCCTATATCCTCAGTGCACACTACAGACTATACAAATGTTAGTATGTGCCTCATGTCCTGCTTTAACCAGTCCAAATATACATACATTACTATGTGATTCCTAGCACTTTCTGTTTGCACACATTCAGACTGCAACATACCACTACGTATTTATTGCACACATACGCAAACTGTAAACATGGCAGTGATCGCCTTGAGTGTTTAGTGCACATGCCAACTGTGCTTAGACGTACCAGAAACATAACGTAACTAATGCCCACCACTAGATTCTGCAGCGTGTTTATCGTGTACTCAACACATACCCGCTGTAAACTTGACACTGTTCATCCTGTGCTTAGTGCACACACACATAAAAATCACTTTAACGATTTATGCATATCCTGTGTTTAAAACATAAATTGTCAATTATCGACTTTACCCATGATTCTCAGGTGCTTTGTGCACACACAGACACAAAACTGCGTGATATGTTTATCCTGTGCCTAAAACATACAAGTCAACCTCACACGTCTTTATCCTGCGGTTAGTGCACGGACACACACACTGACATACTTTGCATAAAGTGTTGTATGTGTCCTGTGTCAAACATGCAAAAGGACACTCTGTAATTTATAAATTGTGCTTGTCCTGTGCTTAGTGGGCTCCACCTATAAACCCACCATAAACAATGTGTTAAGTTTATATTGTGCTTAAATTTTTCAAGGACACTCTATAAGCTCTACACTGCATTTATCATGTGCTTACCACACACAAAGACACTCTGATAAACCCACCAGAAACAATATATTAAGTTTATCTTGTGCTTAAAATTTACGCATGTGTGTATGTTATTAGCGCATACAGACACGCTCTTAACAATGCGTTGTGTTTATACAATGAATATATAAAACAAAGCAGTTTAAAAAAAAAAAAAACCTACAAAGACCCTGCCTCATTACAGAAAGGGCATCTGCAGCAGGTTGTTGTTTCCACAATTTAAAAGAAAGGTCAAGTGTATGCGATATAACAAACAATAAAAGTGCACTGAAGTGGGACTGCCAGCGAGGCAGACCGCGATCAACAACAAGTTTGTCATTGAACTCTGGAGCAGAAACGCGCTGTATACTGCATCCAGGGCGCAGGCTCACCTGGGGAGGGCAAGAGCTTCCTGTGTCATCGCTATGAGTAATTGAGGCAACAGAACTCGACAGTGGCCTCAGTGCAGCAAGGGACACGACTTATATAATTAAAACAAATAAACAGATTTGTACCTCGCTTTCCTTCATAACAATATAGTTTGACCCTGCATGTGTAAAGTTTATGACTTTCCGGGAGTGCCTGCTCCTGAGCTACATAGGACAATATGCATAAATAAGGAAGCCTGTTGATTGTATGGTAGCTTCTGAAAACAGCGCTAACAGCAGAGTACAAAGTTCCCCAGGGGGCGTTAAACCGTGTGGAGCAAGGAGTTGGTATTATGAATACCGTGGCTGTGAAGAAAGGGTTCCCTAGTCGGAACTTAGAGAGCCTCACACACCCAAAGTAATAAGCGTGAAACACACCCTTACTAGAGGGTGTCCGGTGTCATCATCGGCTCACTGCCCCTCGTCAGACCGGCGCTGCAATATCTGACGGAGTCCCCAAAGGTACTCTTTTGACGGGGTTCTTTTAGTTCCTTGCCGATGGTGGATGTGGGTGAGGATGAAAAGAAGGTGTAGTCAGTGCAGTGGTGAGTGAAGGCGATAAAAAAGGTAATCAGTCCACTTGCAACTTTAATAACGTGGCTGATTCCTTAGTTAAAAGGGGTGGGAGGGGAGTTTAGAGACCGTAAAAGGTGTACAGAACAATAACTCTACCCCCTAGTGTGGTCAACATGTTTCTCGCCGAAAGGCGATTCGTCAGGACCTAAAATAAAGTACTACACAAAGAAAAGTGAACTCAATGCTCAATCTATATAAAGAAAGCAAATACAACCTCGCTGGGTCGGAGGACAAGAGGGCCAAGGGGTCCTGCTCTATTTAGGCGACCCTAAGGGGATTGAGAATGGGCCCCGCAGCAAGCTCCCGTGAGGCCAGCGTAATAAGGATTGGATACACCTTTGAGTAGACACTGGAACGGCGGAACACCTACCCCTCACGCTCGCGGCACCTGGTCAGGGTGCGGAGCTGCTGAAAACACCCATAATCGAATTTTCTAATAGTATATCAGTATTTAGGTCCATACAACAGAAAGATCCCTCAATCCATTTTAAAGAATGGTTATTGAATCAGGACAACAATCCGTGATTGGATTGTGGTAATGTTGCTAAACAATAATAACTATTATACATATTATGCCATGCCTGCGAAAATAAATGTTCCCCTACCACAAAGGGCATGTGGTGCTACTGTATCAATAAAACAGATTGACAATATCATTACTGTGTTGTAAAGGCCACCTTCCGCGTTTGGTCACAGCTAAATACCTTTGTTCACATTTTTCGGCACTTGAAAAATAAAAACATGTGATAAGCATACATGCCGATCCACTGAGTGCAATATGGTGTTTCCTACGTTTGTTGAGGTTTTTTAATGGATTGCAAACAATCCTGCTGCACCAATTTGAAATCGAACACACGCACCCAAAGTGACGAAATCTTTCAAACTACGCGACCACAATAGCTTACAGCGTGATCAACTCGAGAATTACCCTCTCATTAATCACGAGTGAAACTCAAAATACGACAGCGAAGACACAGCTTGTAAAAAGGAAGAGGGAGGATATTAGTTTGCAGCTCAGATGGGACTTGAACCCACAATCCCTGGCTTAGGCAGGCCACAGTGCCTTAGCCATTAAGCCACTGAGGTACACATTTGGAGTATGCTGATCCTTCCCACAGCCTCAACCTTACAAAGCCTCAGGTGACACAATTCTTCAAACCCACTGTGCTGAAACTGAGCGCTCACCCCAAGTCCACACAGCTGTTCGCTCCCCACTTAACTGAACTGTGTAATCCATCCCGTGGCTGGTCCAACACGATCGGATCAAACACTGGACCGCTACTCTCTCCACTAATTACGCCAAAACAAAGAAGCCCCGAGCGCGGGGCACACGGTGCTGTGGGGGAGCGTCCAGGGACAAGGGGGTCTCCTGGGCGCTCCCCACCTCTTTATTCTCAAGGGGCCAGGCAGGGGGGGGGCACGCCCCCCCCCGGCCCGCCCCTTCTGAAGCCCGCCCCCCCTGACCCGGACCTTCTCCCTGGTATCCGGGTCAGGGAGGCCGCCGGCCAATCGGTGGTGGATCGCGCCCACCAGGGCCCGCCCCCACCACCGAGAGGCACAAAAGGAGAAAGGGGGTGAGACGGTCGCCGCGCCGCCATGCGTGCGGGGGGGCCGAGGGCCCCCCCTTTTCATTGGGAACAGTGATTCGAGCATCCTTGCATTGGAGCTGCTGAAGAGACAGAAATACAATTCAGGAACTATCAACAAAGACTCATGAGTGCCTAATAGACATGAGACAGCTTTTCAAAAAAAGCCTGGGAAGTACTTGTGAGGATGTAGGTGGCTAAACACAGCGCAAACAAAAATGTAGTGAAAGTACAAATACAGGGGCTTATTTACAAGCCCCTTGCGCCTATTTTGCGTCATTTTTTAAATGGGAAAAGTGACCGCATGAGTGGCGCAAGGGGCTTGTAAATAAGACCCATGATATCCAAGCTAATTATGTTAAAGTAAATTGTTGAACTACCAGCCCTCCCACGCCTACCAAACTTCAGGAAAATGATCAAGAAAAAGCAGGGACAATAACTAACCATTGGATTGATTTTCTCACCTTGTTCTGTTTGGCTACAGATGGGTTTAATGTAACCATAACAACAAAAGATTGTGCCTTGTTAGAGAGAAGAGCGGTACAAGAGGGGGTGGTGATGGACGGAGCATCTGAACCAATCAAACACTCACACCCAGTCAACAGATCTGGGTTTAATCCATCACCGTTCTTTAGCCCACTCTGCCACCCCAGTTCAGACATGGCCATTTGCAAATCAGTCTGACCCTGTGCCTCATGGGAACAGTCCAGCCCGAACTGCCAAGCCATGCCTTCCCTGGACCGGAAACAAGCTTCCGAGGATTGGTTTCTGGCATTTCAGCCGTCTTCAGCCCGGCTTGCTTGAATCCAGTGGCAAAGTGAGCAAGGGACTCACGTCTAAGCATACCCTGCCAACTTATGGCGAACAAAGCGGTACAAAAGGGGGTGGTAATGGACGGAGCATCTGAACCAATCAAACACTCACACCCAGTCAACAGATCTGGGATTAATCCATCACCGTTCTTTAGCCCACTCTGCCACCCCAGTTCAGACATGGCCATATGCAAATCAGTCTGACCCTGTGCCTCATGGGAACAGTCCAGCCCGAACTGCCAAGCCATGCCTTCCCTGGACCGGAAACAAGCTTCCTTGTTAGAGAGAAGGGCATGTATGCAGAATCCAACTAGGTTCTTTAAAAAGCCCTCACTCACCAACCTAGTTGGTGACATGCTTCATGATTGGGCCCCACCAGAAGAGGCCGAATGCCACCCTGGTGTTCTGTGGAGCTGGTTTCATGTGATTTGTGATAAGTGCTAGTGGAATAAAAATGTCTAGATTGTGTCGAAAAAGGACATATTTATTAGTTGACCAATCCGACATAGATAAAAACAAAATGTGGGATATATGACTGAATAAATTGTTCAGCTATATCCACTGGTGTGTGGTCAACATGTTTCTGCCTATGTGTGGTAATTAATCAGGCATTCGTCAGGACCGAAAAAAAGTAAACCTCGGCGGTTTGGGCGCGCTAAGGCCCACCCGAACCTGAGGTTATGAGTGTGAAAAATATCTCAAAAACGTAATAGTCTAGTGCTCCCCGTGTTGAAAGGAACCGAGTTTATAATGAGGTGTAATCACTTACTACACCATGGGTCTCAGGAGGGGGGTGGTGGCAAAATGGCACACGGCCCTCGCTGCCAGGCACCCGCCTGGTACCTACGCTGTCCCTCTTGTGACCGGACCCCGCACACACTTTTGTCCTAGGTCCTCATAAGGGGAATATTCATCTAAATCTTTTGCCAAATCCCTGTCAAACACTCCGATCTTTCGGAGGACCTGACGTAATATGAGTCAAAATTTAGTCATATAAATAGAGAGAAATATAGTACACGTAAACTGTTTTATAACGCATGGTATAAATGTTATACGCTCTGCTTTGGTTACTTGAAACATCGTTTCTGCTGTGGCAAAGGAATGCAAAGTTAAGACTCATTCGCTGTTCCGACTGCGTTGTTAAGGAACATGTGGTTTAGGCATGCGTGGTTGTGTCATACAACCGATTGGTTCTTTCTGCAAGAAGGCAACTGCCAATACTGTGCACTCGCACGCGCAAAGGGGACCTGGCTGTACACGTGCATGTGCACCGGACCCTATTCTTAACAGGGTCACCTGTGATACCTATTTTGGATGGCTGTGGGGTGAGTGGTAGGACTGCCCTTGGGAGGGGCTGACACATGACCTGTCCTGCAGGACATTACACTGGCTACGCACAGTCCACAATCACTTGTGTGGTACTTGGCGCACAAGCGTTAAATGAAGACCTAGAGTTGCAGCTTCTGGGCCAGGCATTCTGTTTGATGGTACCCAAATGCTCATGGAGACAGGGTATGCACTAAGAAGTAACCATAACGTAACTTTATCCTTTTTTTCCAGCAGTAAAATAATTTACAATTGGTGCTATATCAATTTAGCATACTGACTGAAATTTGTATTGTGAGCCTTGATATCTTTCAAGGGCGAATGTGGTTTGTTTTGTTGTCAAATGTTTTACCTTCTGACTTAGAAACTTTTCTGGAGCTTTTCATCCTGGGGGCTCTCGAAGTTCCCAGCCAGTCCGGATTCAGTGAGGGTCAAACTTATGGAAGTCCGACCTCTGGAGCATTCCAGCGGGATGAAGCAAGGATCCAGGTGACTCGCGTTTGAAGGCAGGCGGTTTAGCTCTCGCAGTTGTTCCGGGTCTTTACGAGGCCGAATTCGGTGGGGGTTCGCCGGCCTCGGATTTCACCTTATCCCGGTCAAACTCTGGAAGTAGGACCTATGGAGCTTTTCAGCGGGACAAACCTGGACGGCAGACTCACTCGCGGTTGATAGCAGGTTGGCTGGCCAGGTTGAGAAAGTCCACTTATGGAGCTTTTTCCCAAAGTTCCTCCAAACTTCTCAAAACTTCTGGAACTTCTTCCTGAAGTTCCCCAAAGGGTTCCAAAGTGGTGTCTCAAATTCACTCCAAGGGTCTGGAAGCTCCAAGATGGTCCTTGAAAGTTGAGGACTTCAAGTCCCACAATCCACTTGGACAAAACCCTTACAAATCCACTGGTAATTCTCCAGGTTGAGGATTCTTGGTGGTGATGTTCCAGGTGAGCTCTGTTAACCAGTAGCTTGCAGGGAGCCACTTTTAAGTCCTTTTACAGCAAGGTAGTCCTCAGGGCTGTAGTTCTAGATGGTGCAGAAGGCACAATCTTCATAGTGCAGGCCTTAGTGATTGCACCTCAAACTTCTCAGCATGGTGCTTTTTGCTCTCTTCGGTTTCAAGCAGCATATCTGAGAGGCTCTGCCTCTCTCAGATGCTTATTCCAACTTCTCTAGGTCAAGCAGGAGGTCACTCCTGTCCAATGGGTACCACCCCAAGGTATGACCACTTCCTTTAAAGTGTGGCACTATTTTGTCCCAGATTGCACGGGTTCTTCCAAATTCATCATGCCTGATTTTCCAGAAGGGGGAGAAGAGCTGGCTAAACACACCCCTAGGATGGCTAATCTCCGTAGTCTCTCCCCCTTAGATCCTCTCATTCCTTCTTTAAGCCTAGCATCTGGCTGGGTTCAAAAGAGTAGAGTTGTAAATGACACTGGTGTCTTCCCCTTCTCTTGAAGTCCATTGGTTATGCCTCCTAATCCGGCTCTGGCATTCCTGTGTAACAGAACACTGCCCTCTTAGTAGAGCTGGTTAACCCGAGGGGCCCTTTATCACCTCTTCAAAGGAGGCTGGCTAATCCACTTAACTCTGACCAATGAGGGCAGACCACTAGAAGGCTGAATCTGAGATTACAGTCAAGAAAGTCTTTTAACTTCCTGTCTGTACATTTTGGGAGAAATTCAACAATATCATATTGTTGGATTAATTAATACCATTCTGGGAAGTCTTTGAATGCTATTTCTATCATTCTCCTATCAGGATTTAGTAGTTAATAACGTCTTGCCGTGTTAACCCATGTGGCAGGGGATTTGCAATGGGAAAAATGACTTAGGCCATTTTTCCAGCACCACGGCTTATAAGAACATATTTTTTAAGTACTCTGCCAATATCTACGGGACCCCCACCCCTGGAACACCTAGGGGAGACTTTAGGGGTTCTGAATATGTAGAAATATTGCATATCCTCCCTCCACAGTGCTCCTACACCAAATCGATTTTGTGCAGCACTTTATCACAATGCGGGGAGTGAAATGTGCAATTTGACTTACCCCAGGGCATATAAACTCATTTTTTAAGGGTCCTCCTTATAAATACCTGACCCCTCAAACCTGGGACACCCAGAGGAGACCCTGGAGATATCTAATATGCCCAAACATTGTAGGTTATCCATTTTGTAAGTGCCCCTAACATCAAAGCAGAGTTTTGGCACAATTTAAGTTGTTAAAAGCAGTCCTGCAACACAGGGCTACTTTTAAATGGATCTCAGGCTCAGCAGTGCACACATGTAAGTACAGAAAGGGTTGCTGGCCTCTAAACTGCCATGTCTTATTATATACTAGGGACAAAGAGGTAGTTTCAACCCCCCTGCCCTATTATATACCAGGCAAAACCACAGGGGATGATGGACGTAGGTAGATCTTATCAGTACCTGTGAGGTGCTCTGTAAAAAAACACATACATGACAAACCCAACACATTACATAAAACACACTCTCTATGTAAAATCCAGTGGTTGCTGTAGTCATCCCCTATTTTCTAATAGTAACACGTAGTAAATTGTGAGAAAAGTACTGCGTTTTTGGAGAGCAAAAGCATACTTGTTTAAAGAAGTCATATTGCATCATGAGCCTTACGAGGGCGTAGTTTGCTTAATAGCACTCTGCGGAGGTAACAGTGGAAAAAGAGAGGCGAAGCCATCAGTATTTTACAAAGGTACTCACATCATCGTGGCGGTCCGGTATCATGACTTCGGCTATGCAATACTTACAAGGTGAGGAGGAAATTCCTGCCTGACTAACGCTCCCCTCACGGCTCCGTGGTGTAAAGGAAGCCACAAGGGAGTGCCTTATATCCTGTTGTTAATTGAATTGAATAATAGAGGGTTTCCCACCTAGTAGTAGTTACGTGCTGATCGAGTGTCCGCATGAACACGCGTGCTGAGCCCCCTTGCTGCTATTGCGTACTGGGCCGAAGAATAGCTCATCGCGCCTGCGTAGTGTCAATACGGGGCATCTGGATAAAGACTAGACCGCTGACTCGTGGTGGATTATTTCTATTCACTGCGGTTGCGCATTGGTTGTGCCGGTGAAAGGATATTGATTTACACAGTACTCCTTCATTGAGAGTTAAAAAATGGCAGTATAATGTGTAAAAAAAAAAACGGACATCACTACTACATTTTAGTTGAAAAAACACTGGGATGACTAAATTGCAAGTGGTACTCATGATAAAAATAAAAAAAAAACGACGTATCAACAAAGCTGCACTATCAAAATCCCAGTTCCCATGTTTAGATTGTCGGGTTCAAGGGACAGAGCTTGGTGGGTCTGACTGATTAACAATTACAAATTGGAGACGTCTTCTTGATTAGTTTTTAAAGGTTTTCCGTTTCATAGTTTTGGAATTAACAGAAGGAGAGAGAATGAAAAACGAAAAAAGGTTCAACAGGGGATGCTATTCCCATCGTCATGGTCATAGACAGCCTCAGGAGAACTGACTCCAAGGGATGTTGTCATTGAGTCCCATGACGTTAGTTCCCAAACGCAACACCCAGCGCTGTTCCTTCTCCAGCAAACCCGTTTCAGAGGGTAGTTGCTCTATGACCGTCCAGTGTAGGTCATTCACTGTGTGTGTTTCGTTTAGGAAATGGGAACCCATCTTCGTGGTGATTTTTTTTACAACGGATGTTACTTTTATGTTCACCTATCCGGGACTTGACAGGTCTTGACGTCATGCCTATATACTTGAGCCTATACGGGCACGTGATCAGGTATATGATGTTGCGGCTGTTACAATTGGTGAACTTCCTCTGTTCCCAACTTCTGCCATTCCTAAAATCAACCCATCTACTTTTCTTGGTAAGGTGACAAGTGCAGCAGTTTCCACATGGGTGGTGGCCTTGTACAGGGTGTACAGAAGGGTTGGTTGGAGAGGTCTCCCACCTGCGGGGGCGTGTGTGGCCCAGCATATACTTCAGATTCCTGCCCCTCTTGTGGGCAAACATTGGTTTTTCTAAATTGAGGTCGCCACAGGTGAGGGTTCTCCAGTGTCTGTTCACAATTTTAGAAATCACATCTGAATGGGTGCTGTACGTAGTTACACATATGGGTCTTGAGTCCGGCTCCTTAGGAGCCCTTTCTTCTAAGAAAGCCTTCCTGTGGTTATAACGTGCCCTTTTCATGGCCCTGTCGATGACAGGAGCCGGGTATTTACGACGGGAGAGTCCCTTGTAATCAGCGAGGTTGGTGCAGTTCCTCCTGAGGCGGAGAAACTTCTTTGATATTGGTTTAAAATGCTTGGTTGTCTTTAGTAACCCCGCTTCCGGGTAAATGTTGTTCACAGGATGAGATGCTCGTGAATTTAAGGTAGGGATTTTATTGGTTGATCCCAGCCACGGCCGGCAGTGGGAGTACCTGCAGGGTGGTGACGTGGGGAGGGAGAGGGGCAGGGTGGGGGGTAGTAATGTATGGATTACGGAGTTTTACAGGTAAGTAAACATTTAAATAAGTAAAATGAATTTCGTTGCGCGCAATGCATCGCATTTGGGGATACAGTGCACTCAACGAAATTTGTTTTATTTATTTAAATGTTTACTTACCTGGGAAGCTACGTAATCCATACATTACTACCCCCCACCCTGCCCCTCCCCCTCCCCACGTCACCGCACTGCAGGTACTCCCCCTGCCGGCCGCGGCTGGTTGATCCATGCCATGACTAGTTCAATGGATTCGGTGTCCCCCTCCCAGACTACCAACCCATCGTCTATGCATTACTACCATGTGATGATGTTCCTTCTGGAAGGGTTGTATGGACACACCCTCTCCACTCCCTTCCTTGATTTGTATCATATGCAAATCAGTCTGACCCTGTGCCTCGTGGGAACAGTCCAGCCTGAACTGCCAAGCCATGTCTTCCTTGGACCGGAAACAAGCATCCTGGGACCGGTTTCTGGCTAATCAGCCGTCATCAGCCAGGCTGGCTTGAATCCAGTGGCAAAGGGAGCAAGGGACCCACATCTGGGCATACCCTGCCAAAATTGGGTGAACAAAGCAAAACCAAAGGGGATGATGGAGGGATTGTTGAACATTGCAAGCACTCAACCCTAGCCAACTGATCTGGGTTTAATCCATCATCATTCTTTAGCTTACTTCGCCACCCCAGTTCAGACATGGCCATATGCAAATCAGTCTGACCATGTGCCTCAAGGGAACAGTCCAGACTAAACTCCCAAGCCATGTCTTCCCTGGACTGGAAACAAGCATCCTAGGGCCTTTTTCTGGCTAATCAGCCGTCATCAGCCAGGCTAGCCTGAATCCAGTGGCAAAGTGAGCAAGGGACCCACGTCTGGACATACCCTGCCAACTTAGGGCGAACAAAGCAAAACCAAAGAGGATGATGGACGGAGTGTTGGATATTGAAACCACTCACGACTGGTCAACTGTTATGTTATGTTATGCTATGTTAATTTATTTCTTCTATAGCGCACGGCTACTCCGAGGAGCATCCCGGCGCTTTGGCGAAGAATATCAGCAGATAAAAGCAGCCACACAACAGTAAAGAGCATAAAAAAAGAAATCTATTTCGTAAAGAGCCAAGTTTTCAGGTCCTTCCTAAAAGCAAGAAGACAAGAAGCCTGTCTAAGGGACAATGGTAAATCGTTCCAGGCCTTTGGTGTTAAATGGCGGAAAGACCGACCTCCCAATCTTGCACGTCGAATTGCAGGGACTGTCATCATAGACAAACCCGATGACCTCAGGGTCCTGCTAAGTACATACCGAGAAAGACGTTTCCCAATATACTTGGGGCCGATGCCGTGTAAGGCATTAAAGGCCACGGTCAGGCATTTGAAAAGAATTCGCTTGGAGATAGGTAGCCAGTGTAAGGTGTTCAATAAAACAGTGGCACCAGCTCTCCTCGGGAGTCCAAAGATGGTACGGGCTGCCGAGTTCTGGACTACTTGCAAACGGGTCATAAGATATTTCGGTAACCCCAGAAAAAGAGCGTTTGCGTAGTCCAGTCGTGAACCGATCAATGCCTGAACGACTGTTTTCCTATGGTCTAGTTATAGTAGAGGAAGAAATTTCCTCAACATCCGCAAAATGCCAAAGCATTTCCCTGATAGAGATGAGATGTGAGGCCCAAAAGATAGTTCTCAATCCACTATCACTCCCAAATTCATGGCCTTAAAAGACATATTATCAGGAGGAAACATATCTTGTGGCCACCAAGATTTCCAATTGGGTTCAGGGGCGCAGCTGAAAAAGAGGAGCTCTGACTTATCTGAGTTACATTTTAAGCCATGACATCTGAACCACTCAAATACCGCACCAAGGCAGTCCCTGATCTGAATGCCATTGAAGGACCCGCCCCTATCACATGTGAACAGGAGCTGGGTGTCATCAGCGTATGACACGATCTGGGCGCCAAAAGATTCCGCGACTACCGCCAGAGGGGCCATAAAGATGTTAAAAAGCATAGGGCTGAGAATGGAGCCCTGAGGGACTCCCACCTCTAGCGGAGCCATGTCAGCGGAAAAAGGAGGCGCCCAGATCGTTTGTCGGCGGTCGGCCAGAAAAGATTTAAGCCAGTTCCACACCGTTCCGCGAAGGCCACATTCCCAGAGTCTTGCAAGGAGGCCATCGTGAGGAACGGTGTCGAATGCCGCCGACAAGTCAAGCATGACTAACATGGCCTTTCCCCCAGAGTCGAGCACTTCCCTGATGGCATCAGTGACCTCGAGTAAAGCCGACTCCGTGCTAAAATTAGCACGGAAACCGGATTGCGAGGCGTGCAACAGGTCGTTTCCTTCGATGAAACTGGAAATTGTCCTGTGCACGTATCTCTCGGCCACTTTCGCCAGAGCAGGGAGAAGGGAGATTGGCCTGTAGTTGGCATGGATGAGGGGGTCCAAGGTAGGTTTCTTGAGCAGTGGTAGAATCATGGCGCGCTTCCATGCCTGAGGCACCTCCCCTGTAGACAGGGAGGTATTCAACAGGGGGTTCACCAAAATGTTAATGGCAGATGCCACTTTCCCCAAATATTTGGCCGGACATGGGTCTAAAGGAGAGCCAGATTTCAAACCTGATCTGGGTTTAATCCATCATCATTCTTTAGCTCACTCCGCCACCCCAGTTCAGACATGGCCATATGCAAATCAGTCTGACCCTGTGCCTCATGGTGTCGTAAATAAATAATTAATTACTGGTACTATTTTTCTATGCATTAACTGAAAACAGATAGCTCAATAAATAAGAGGCAGGATCCGTGGAATCTGAGTCAAACAGGCTTTAATTAGATGGCTCGAGCCAATGGACCATCGGGTTCCATCACCTGCAAAGGTTCAGGAAGGGACAGACACAAGGGGGAAGAAAATGGCATGGAATGGCAGCTGCAACGTCTCATTAACATTATACAGTATATATAGTAAAACAGTACAATTACATTGAATACAGTAGGCGTCACAAGTGACAAACGAAAGATAAGAACACATGGGCGTGAAAAGAAGGCGTGCACAGGGCGTGCACGAAGACATGTGGTGTAAACGTCACAGAAGTGTCATGAATGGGCGGATACATGGAGGGGGCTACCTGGGCAGCTGGAACCTTTAACCTACTGGTGCGCGCAAACGGGCCATGACGTGTAACTAGGGAGAGCTGGGGGCTCTGACTTCTGGCACTAGAAGAGGAGACTAAAGTCTGGGATGTCAAGACGACATGTACCTATAGCGTATCTGATATCTCGTGTTTGGAGAACATGTTGATAGAATCTAAAAGTCATCAGGGTAAAGGCTACTTGACACTAAGGCTGGTGCATGCATATACTTCTTAGTGTATTGCGTGTGCTATGAATCTTCTATGAATATTAATTCAGTAATTCTCTTGCATGGAGACAGAAAGACTAGACTATAGCTAAAGATGTTTATGCGGTTCGTTAGCTTAGGAATGTGAAACCGGGGAGCTGAACTGATAACTAGAGGCATAACATATTCTTGGCAGACAGGCAGGCAGGACAGGCCGGGCACCGCGCTGCTTGGCAGAAAGTAAGTGAAGGGTCAGGGATGCGGGAGGGGCTGCATCGCTCCTCAGAGTGGTTTCAGGAGACTGGAGCTTGAATCTGGTGTCCGGGCCCTATGAGGCCTAGAAACGGGGACAACTCGATGAATTAACGTGCACAATGTAAAACGTTGGCAACATAGGCCTAATACTCGTTGCTTTCAGGAGGACTGGATAACTGGTATACTAACGTCGGACACAACTATAATTGCGTCTTTATTCGGGCAAGGGGGAACATATGCATATCGATCATGCACATATAACATGCGATGGGGAACACGTAGGGACACATGACAGGGCAAAATATAATTTTCCTCATTCCCTCCTTGTTCCCTACGTTTCCTTCAAGAAACATCAATATTCATGATACCATCTATCTGTTCATAGAGCATCATTTGCTCGTCTCGAATCTTCTTGGGATGGGACTTCGGACTAGGAATACAAGAGGTAGCGCACAAGCCGCAAATCGCAGGGCCACATTGTAAACATAGACAACAACTGAATATGATCATTACTATTATTCCTAGGAATGACAGTACTTTCCATCCCCAGGCAGATATTATACTCCAGAGCCAACCGGACCATGTCCAGGTGCCTGGATTCTGGTGCAACTGATGGGCAATTTTATGAAGTCGGGTTATAGCTGAATAAATAGACGGTGCGTTATTAGGAATGAAAATGCAGCAACTAGATCCGATGACTCTACAAGCTCCGCCCCTATCGGCCAGTATGACGTCAAGAACAAGGCGGTTCTGAAGGACAACAAATCTCATGGCAGATTGTTCTTCGGTTAAGTTACCTAGAGCGGAAGTAGTCTCATTCACTACTGCTTCAAGGGTTCTGGTTAACCTACGTATTAGCTTACTATTCTGGACAGGTCCTATGAAGAAAAAGAAACCTTTATTGAAATCTGTATACTGTTCTAATGCAGTTTCAGTTTGATCGACAATTGGGGACTCGATCTCCCTTCTATGTCTGACGTGTACTAGATGTGTATTTCTGTGATAATCGGAAGGGGCCAGGAAAACTGGTGGCAGTAGGAAGGCAATGTAACATGTTCCATCCCAATCCAGGGGCAGACGTACATATGCGGTCTGACCACATACAAAATACGAATGACGTGAGGCTTTGAAAGTAGACTTCCCACTGTCACTATACTCGACCACAGTATTACAATCACTGTGTCCTAGATGTACTGAACCATTCTTTCTGACACATAATTCGCCTTTCACTGGTAGAACTGTAATAGCAGGCAAATCTGGAGTAGTCTCGGACTGAACATTCAAAACCATGAAATTAGAGGAAAAGTTACCTAGATCATATACTTCATTTTCTAGATCTAACCCTGTTCTATGGGAAAGACCTTCCTTGTCTGGGAAACATGTTCTATTCAAAAGGGACTTATCGTCTAAGGATGATGTTAACGTAAACCATGCTCCACACGAACCATTGTGTGAAAACGGATAGGGAAAGAGTGGCAGAACTCCCTTCGGTGTCTGGAAAGGGGGGAGTCGACCACACACCCAACAATTAGTGGCATTGCTGGTCTGGTGTGAATAGTGTAACATTCGGATAAAAGTATTGTTGCGCATGGCAAGTCGGTAGGATAACTCGTGAGGGGGTAGTTCACTAAAAGTGTGCTCTACTGTATCATTAGAGGAAAGATGTACATGTGAATCAATAGGAGGAAAATATACATGTAAAACATAACTTATGCAGGTAATCGTAAGACTCAGAAATAACATAAACAATAAGGTAATCACACATCTGCTGCGCAGATTTTTACAGTAACGTATTTTCTTGGAGTTTCGACTAACTCTCTCACTATGTGGGTCTATCTCATACATGTCAGGAACCTGTCTAACCGCTTCACCCGAGAGGGACTTAAACAATTAAACTGTCTGACTTGCTAGACCTGAGCTTCAATTTATACTCCTGCTGCGGAGTTTTCTCTAACAGGGGAAGTTTAGAGTCAGTATCGGGGCAGTGCTTGAAAAAAGTCTTTGGACGGAGTCCATGAAAACGCTTGACGTGACTGGAGTGAAGCCATCCCTTGCGGCCCTCCACTTTGACGGCGGTCCTTGTGGTCATCAGAACGAGCTTCGGCTCCTTCCAGCGGGGCTCCAGCGGACTTGAACGATCAAAATTGCGAATCAACACCAGATCTCCTGGAACGACCTCGTGCGGTTTCACCTGGGTGTTGTCTGGAAAGGCAGCCGCGACCTGTGAACGACAAGAGAGTAGTGCAGACATCAAGGAAGCTAGGTAATCTGTCAGCATATTACTGTCAACATCTGTAATTTTACGTGGCATAGGTGTACCCCACATGTTCGGGGGACGACCGAAAACAACTTCAAAAGGTGACAGACCTGAACGGGAGTGAGCGACCATTCTCATGTAGAAAAGGGCGACTGGCAGTGCTACCATCCAGTCTACGCCTTTCTCGGCACAAACCTTTGCAATGCGGATTTTCAGAGTTTGATTATGTCTCTCGACGAGGCCAGCTGCCTCGGGGTGTCGTACACAGTGGAACTTCCACTGGTACCCTAACAGAAGAGATACTTGTTTCATGAGTTCGGATGAAAATGGCTGGCCGTTGTCTGAATACACGACCCGGGGCAAACCATAGCGGGGGAAATACTCACGAACCAACAGCCTGGCAGTGGTCGCGGCAGTGTAATCTGGGACTGGATATGCTTCTGTCCATCTGGACAAAGCGCATACAACTACGAGGACATACTTGAAACCTCGACATCGATCCATCTGAATATAATCCATCTGGAGGACTTCAAAAGGGTGGTCAGGAGGATGGAATCCACCTTGTTCCACCGGAACACCTTTACCTGGATTGAATTGACAACAGATCATGCAGGTACGCACTTTCTGCTTCGCTGCTGCTCGTAAATGCTTGTTAAACCAGAGGTTCTGGATGCTGTCTAACATGGCTTTTTCTCCTAAATGTGCTGGACTATGTGCGTTATTAATAATGACTTGAACCATAGAGTCGGGGAGAAACCATGTGGCTTTTCCCTTCGTCAACCATCCCTGATCTGTCTGGACCCCTCCTTGTTCAGACCATTTCTTGATTTCGTCTGGGGTAGCATGTGACTGTATGTCTAGTACATCTTGTGTAGGGTCCTTAACTGTCATACAAGTCGTCTGGACTGGAACATCTGTCTTTGTCGGGTTAACTGGAATGTCTGGAATCTGAGCTGTAAGCTTGGCTGTTCGATCTGCTAGATCGTTACCTTGGGAAATGGTGTCAGTGGCTTTCGTATGTGCTTTGCACTTCATAATGGCAATGGCTTTCGGTAAATGTATTGCTTCTAACAGAGCTTGAATGAGGGGGCCATGCTGAATCTTGGCTCCATGAGAGGTCATGAAACCTCTTTCTTGCCAGAGTACTCCAAAGTCGTGTACGACTCCGAATGCATAACGTGAATCTGTATATATGTTTACTTTCAGGTTCTTGGCTCGTATGCAGGCTTGGGTCAGAGCGATGAGCTCTGCTGCTTGAGCTGACAGGGTGTCAATACGATGTGTTTCCATAACTTCAGTTTCAGTAGTCACTGCATACGCGGCTACTAACTCTCCTGTACTCGTCCTCATACATGAACCATCCACATAAAGCGTCAGGTCGGGATCAGGTAATGCAATGTCCGTCAAGTCTTGTCTTGGCTTAGTCATGATGTTAATAACTTCCACACAATCATGGGTGGCAGGGTTTGATGTAATCGAGGGTAACAGTGTAGCAGGATTTAGAAGGTTGCAGCGTCTGATTTCTATGTGTGGCTGAAACAGTGTCAATTCATATCCTGTTAAACGTGCAATTGTCAAGTGCTGAGTCTGTGTTCGGTTTAAAAGAACTTCCACGGAGTGTGGAACTTGTACTGTCAGGGAGTGTCCTAACACTATGGAATCACTTTGTCTGATAGCTAGATCTGTGGCTGCAACTGACTTGAGGCACGCAGGCAGAGCCTGGGCTACTGGATCTAATGTGCTAGAAAAATAAGCACAAGGCTTGTGTTGTCCTGCTTGATCTTGTGTGAGAACAGATAATGCTGTACCATCACGTTCAGTGACAAAAAGTGTAAAAGGCTTACTGTAGTTCGGTGTCGCTAAAACAGGTGCATTACATAAAGCTTTCTTTAACTCATTAAAAACAAGTGTATGTTCTTGGGTCCAAGGGAGGACAGTCGATGTCGCTGCCTCCTGTGTCGTTAACTGTATCAGTGGCTTGGCTAGATATGCATACTGAGGAATCCATTGTCTGCAGTAAGAAGTGAGGCCGATAAAAGCTCGTACCTCCTTCTGTGTCTTGGGCTGTGGAAGATGTGCTACTAACTGGATACGGTCAGGTGTCAACTGTCTACCCCTCTTGGACAGTAAGTGTCCAAGGTATACCACTTGCTGGACACAGAATTGCAGTTTGGAAGGGGACACCTTGTGCCCCATCTCTGCCAGAAAATACAAGACTGTAAGCGACGCACGCTCGCAGTCACGTTCTGTACGGGCTGTGATTAATAGATCATTGACATACTGGAGCAGGGCAGTGTCAGTTGGCATGTGAATACTGTCTAGCTGTCTCTTAAGTGCTTGACTGTAAATACTAGGACTTTCTGTGAAACCTTGAGGTGCACGTGTAAATTTATAGCTTCTTCCATTTAAACAGAAACCGAAAAGAAACTGGCTGTCTGGATGAATGGGGACACTAAAGAATGCGTTCTTGAGATCAATAACTGTAAAGAATTCTGCTTCGGAATCAATGGCAGTCAATAGGGAAGATATATCTGGAACCACTGGGTACTGGGGTATAATACATTTATTAAGTTCTCGAAGGTCAATCACTAATCGATAAACTGGAGGTGCATTTGGATCAGTACGTTTAAGAATCGGAATGATAGGAGAATTACATACATTGGAGTCAGTTTCTACAACTACTCCTTGAGCAATGAGCTCGTCAATAATTTTCGATAAGGCTGCTACAGCCTCAGGTGGCAATTTGTACTGTCTGATTCGTGGTAAAACAACACCTTGTTTCAGAGTGACACGATAGGGTGTAATGTGCATACAACCTACATCAGTTGGACCTTGCGCCCATAAATGCTGTGGTACATTCAGTAATCTTGGATCAAAATCACGTAACACATAATGACCTTTGAAATCACGTAAAAACAATCTCACTCCTTCCGGAGAACAGCATATGACCGCTCCTAATTCTTTCAATGTTTTAATACCAAGTAAATTTTCAGGACATGATTTCGTAAGTAACAAGTCTGTAGTTCGGGACAATGGGCCAACTTCTAGGGAAACGGGTTTCGATATTTCATTAACAATAGGCTTTCCTGAAAATCCCAGGGAAACGTTTCTTGAGCCTGAGAGTGGAGCCCCTGGAACCTCGTCATGACTGATGGTAGTCCTACTTGCCCCTGTATCAATCAGAAACTTTCTGTCTTTCCCTAATACTTGACTGTGTACATAGGGACCCTCTTGATCTACAGGAACCTCGATGAGAGGCAAGCCAAGCTCCCTCTCCAGGCTATTTCATGAATACTGCTGATATTCTGGATAATCTGACTGTGCGTACTGATACATCTGTTGTGTAACGTGTTGTGTGGCAGCTATAGGCTGCAGTACTGTGACTGTCTGTTGTGCGTTCTGCGGCGGTTGCGAATTCTGCGGAACATGTTCTTGTCTAGGAGGACGCGGTCTCTCTTTCGTCTTACCTGTAGCTATGTTGTGTTTCAGAACTGCACATTCGTTTATATAGTGACCTGGCTGTTTACAGTAATTGCATGTCCCTTTAACGGGAGCTGCAGAATGACTAGTTTGATTCGTACCCCTCTTCTGACTATCTGCTGGAACAGACTGTGCAACTAGTACTTTCATTTTCGTGTCTTTCATACGTCTCCTTTCGTGTTCTTGCTCTTCCCTGATTCTGTTCTGGTGATACTGCAACATCTGGAGCATCTGGGACGGAGTATTAGCTTGCCAAGTACTTTCGACTTTCAATACTCGATTTTTAACTTGTGGTAACGAATTCTCAACTAGTTTGGTAACAAAAAGATGTGGATACGACTCACTACTTGTTTTCAGACCGCTATTAATAATAAAACATTTCTCAAATCTGGAATAAAAGTCACTAGTGTCTTCGTCTTGTTTCTGTTAACAGGCTGAGATGGCATCCCAATCTTCCTTTTTCGTGGCTAGTAATCTTGGCAAGACTTGTATTAACAACTCGGGCAATGCTTTAGCTTTTTCCCCAAGACCAGTACCTGGGACTCGTGTATTATCTTCGTTCTCTAACGCGGTCCAGTCAATCTTTTTCTCTCCCACCTCCCATTCTTTTTCCTTAAGTTTTTCATATATGCCCGCGGGCAACAGGACCTTTAACATTTTGATGATATCAGGATACGTGTATTCTCCCATACGGAGCATGTCCTTTAATTCACGGTGGAACCCTGCTGGATCTTTATCGTGGCAGGGCACTAACTTTTTCATTTCTAGTAGTTCTATTTTCGTTATAGGGGTATAAACAAATACTCGTTCGAGCTCACCCCCCGTTCCCTTAACAGGATGCACTTCTCGCAACGGATTCTGTCTATCTATGTAGAATGGGGATGAGACAGGAACAAAATGCGGAGTCAGGAACGTTCTGTATTTGTGGCGCTGTTCTAAAATGACACTAATTAAATCGGTACCTAGACCTTTCCATCTGTTTAGGAGTAACTTGTTTAGTACATTATATAACGGACCTGGATCAGAATGTTGACTCTCATACAGTGTAATGAGGTGCTGGATCATGGACATACCCACCAGTCGCTGCTCGGCTGGGGGCAGTTTCAGAAACATTTGAGCCACTACTTCGTCTGAAAACGTGGTAGAATCACTAGTCCATCGGACTGCTGATCGGGCTAGTTCTTGTTCATGCATGGTACTAAGCTCACTGTAACCTATTCGTAATTTCAGAACTTTATCGGTAGCCTGGAATACTTGTTCAAGAGAACACTGTTCTGGTACGGGAGGGGGAAAAGCTTTCTTGTAGTCTGGACGTGGGTGTCTATCAGAAGGTCTCGTCCTACCTACATACGCTATTCTGGTGGGATTCTCGTTGTCTACATCTTCGTCTGAAGATTCATTCTCTTTCTCTGCTACTATTCTTGCTTTCTCCCTCTCGTGTATACCTATAATTTCTTTACGGATCTTTCTGTACATGGTTTCTATACTATTTTGTGTCTTGTGTTTTCCTTCGGCTATATTGTCGCTCCATCTTGTCAGGACTTTCATCTCGTCTTTTTCTTTATCAGGATGATCTTGTTCTCTTATTAAACAATTTATCAAGAACTGTAAAATCATGCTTTGAATCTCGACCTTTCTGTGTGCCATAGCTTCGTGAATACTTTCTGGATTCTCCCCTGTTCGGATAAAATGATATATTCTGTCTAGATGTTCTTTCATATCTGATATAGTAATCAAGAAGTTTGCAACTCGTCGTAAACGTACGGAATACAAGATCATGTGATCTTCACCTGGCACTGGATCATATTTACAATCATATTTACTATCAGTAAGGAACTTTTTGAGGGCCTCGTACGTAGCTACCTTTGGCGTGTGTTGTAACGCTGCGTCTCTCAGCGTCAGTCGTTTTGTTTGAGGCGGGGTGATAGGAGTACCTCCCCCTGCTCCTCCTGAACTGGAATCGTCAGTTAATACTGAGTGTGCGGCTGCTGGTAACATGACTGGTAAAGTAGGAGTACGTAATGTGGGTTGGTCCTGGGGTCCTGGCACATGGACAGGATTCCCGGGGCCCACGGCTGGAGGCACAGTAATTACGTTATTAACAGGAGGTTGAACTTGAACAGGCGTAGTAGGATTCGTATTTGCATATTCTGGGACAGTGTCATCTAAATAGGAAGAAAGAAAAATTTCAGCTGCAGTCGGTTTATGACGCAGCTTAGTCGGGACCAATGGTGGCGGTAAATTACAGGGTGTTTCCGGGGTCGCCTTCGGCAAACCCTCGGCGAGAAGAGGATACATACCTTTAATAAGGGCATTTCTCTGTCTCTCTGACTGTTCTGTTCTAACTCGTTTACCTTCTTCAAGTAATTCCCTTTCTTGGGCTTTTTCTGAAGATTCCCTACTTAATTCTGCTTTTCTGAATTCTTTCTCGGTTCTTTTATGAGATTCTTTACGCCATAATTCTATGGCGTCTTTCTGAGATTGTCTGGCTTTCTTTTTCCATAATGCTTCTTCTACTCTCATGATGCACTCGGCATCCCATGTTCCTGATACAGGCCATCTATATTTCTCTTCGAGATGTTTGGTGTAATCCACCCATAAATCTAGATACAGTATGGCATCTAAGCCATGCTTATGGTACATGAAATGTCCAGGACTGTCCCTAGGAGGGACAGGAACTGATTCTTCGAGTAACCCTTTTCTGGTTTTTATCTGACGTAACTTTGAAAACAGCGGCATATTTGAACCGTACTTGAACTTGAACACAATACACAATGAACACAGTAATGAATAGCAAAACAATCATTCATACCACGACATCAAGAACACATAAATAACAGTTCGAACAGAATACTACCTGATACATTGAAAACATAATACTTGAACTTCTCGAGAACAGACTTACTAGAATTACTGGATGCACTGCTAAAACAGTACAGAACTGGATGCACTGCTAAAACAGTACAGAACATACCGGTCTCCTAAAGAGACACGTCATACCGTATCCACCTAGGTGAACACGTCGGACCGGATCTGTGTACCCAAACCCGTCGGACCGGGCACAAATTAATGAACACCCGTCTAGATACCCCCAGCAACGGTACTCACCGGGAAGCAAACTGAAGGCCTCGGACTGGACTGGACTGCTACGACGTCTGGTTACTGCTACGCACTACGCATGCGCTTCGGGCTTTGGGCTTCGGTTACAGGTGGGCCTCCGTATACCTCGGACCTTGCTCTCTCGGCTTGGGCTCTGGTCGGGACGAACCGCCTTCCTCACCGCCTCATCTGGATGCCGGACCGCAGTCTCCGTCTCCTCCGTGGGCCTGAGGGAGACTTGAAGCAGAAATATCTGCACGTGCACGTAGGGTTCCGTCACGGCTGTAGAAGGGTCAGGGGGCCTGCGTTACATCGCCGGCGCGTGGGGAAGAGGTAAGTCCCTATTCCGGCGCCATTTTATGTCGTAAATAAATAATTAATTACCGGTACTATTTTTCTATGTATTAACTGAAAACAGATAGCTCAATAAATAAGAGGCAGGATCCGTGGAATCTGAGTCAAACAGGCTTTAATTAGATGGCTCGAGCCAATGGACCATCGGGTTCCATCACCTGCAAAGGTTCAGGAAGGGACAGACACAAGGGGGAAGAAAATGGCATGGAATGGCAGCTGCAACGTCTCATTAACATTATACAGTATATATAGTAAAACAGTACAATTACATTGAATACAGTAGGCGTCACAAGTGACAAACGAAAGATAAGAACACATGGGCGTGAAAAGAAGGCGTGCACAGGGCGTGCACGAAGACATGTGGTGTAAACGTCACAGAAGTGTCATGAATGGGCGGATACATGGAGGGGGCTACCTGGGCAGCTGGAACCTTTAACCTACTGGTGCGCGCAAACGGGCCATGACGTGTAACTAGGGAGAGCTGGGGGCTCTGACTTCTGGCACTAGAAGAGGAGACTAAAGTCTGGGATGTCAAGACGACATGTACCTATAGCGTATCTGATATCTCGTGTTTGGAGAACATGTTGATAGAATCTAAAAGTCATCAGGGTAAAGGCTACTTGACACTAAGGCTGGTGCATGCATATACTTCTTAGTGTATTGCGTGTGCTATGAATCTTCTATGAATATTAATTCAGTAATTCTCTTGCATGGAGACAGAAAGACTAGACTATAGCTAAAGATGTTTATGCGGTTCGTTAGCTTAGGAATGTGAAACCGGGGAGCTGTACTGATAACTAGAGGCATAACATATTCTTGGCAGACAGGCAGGCAGGACAGGCCGGGCACCGCGCTGCTTGGCAGAAAGTAAGTGAAGGGTCAGGGATGCGGGAGGGGCTGCATCGCTCCTCAGAGTGGTTTCAGGAGACTGGAGCTTGAATCTGGTGTCCGGGCCCTATGAGGCCTAGAAACGGGGACAACTCGATGAATTAACGTGCACAATGTAAAACGTTGGCAACATAGGCCTAATACTCGTTGCTTTCAGGAGGACTGGATAACTTGTATACTAACGTCGGACACAACTATAATTGCGTCTTTATTCGGGCAAGGGGGAACATATGCATATCGATCATGCACATATAACATGCGATGGGGAACACGTAGGGACACATGACAGGGCAAAATATAATTTTCCTCAATGGGAACAGTCCAGCCCGAACTTCCAAGCCATGTCTGCCCTGGACCGGAAAAAAGCATCCTGGGACTGATTTCTGGCTAATCAGCCGTCATCAGCCAGGCTAGCTTGAATCCAGTGGCAAAGTGAGCAAGGGACCCACGTCTGGACATACCCTGCAAACTTAGGGCGAACAAAGCAAAACCAAAGAGGATGATGGACGGAGTGTTGGATATTGAAACCACTCACGACTGGTCAACTGTTATGTTATGTTATGTTATGTTAATTTATTTCTTCTATAGCGCACGGCTACTCCGAGGAGCATCCCGGCGCTTTGGCGAAGAATATCAGCAGATAAAAGCAGCCACACAACAGTAAAGAGCAGAAAAAAAGAAATCTATTTCGTAAAGAGCCATGTTTTCAGGTCCTTCCTAAAAGCAAGAAGACAAGAAGCCTGTCTAAGGGACAATGGTAAATCGTTCCAGGCCTTTGGCGTTAAATGGCGGAAAGACCGACCTCCCAATCTTGCACGTCGAATTGCAGGGACTGTCATCATAGACAAACCCGATGACCTCAGGGTCCTGCTAAGTACATACCGGGAAAGACGTTTCCCAATATACTTGGGGCCGATGCCGTGTAAGGCTTTAAAGGCCACGGTCAGGCATTTGAAAAGAATTCGCTTGGAGATAGGTAGCCAGTGTAAGGTGTTCAATAAAACAGTGGCACCAGCTCTCCTCGGGAGTCCAAAGATGGTACGGGCTGCCGAGTTCTGGACTACTTGCAAACGGGTCATAAGATATTTCGGTAACCCCAGAAAAAGAGCGTTTGCGTAGTCCAGTCGTGAACCGATCAATGCCTGAACGACTGTTTTCCTATGGTCTAGTGATAGTAGAGGAAGAAATTTCCTCAACATCCGCAAAATGCCAAAGCATTTCCCTGAGAGAGATGAGATGTGAGGCCCAAAAGATAGTTCGCAATCCACTATCACTCCCAAATTCATAGCCTTAAAAGACACATTATCAGGAGGAAACATATCTTGTGGCCACCAAGATTTCCAATTGGGTTCAGGGGCGCAGCCGAAAAAGAGGAGCTCCGACTTATCTGAGTTACATTTTAAGCCATGACATCTGAACCACTCAAATACCGCACCAAGGCAGTCCCTGATCTGAATGCCATTGAAGGACCCGCCCCTATCACATGTGAACAGGAGCTGGGTGTCATCAGCGTATGACACGATCTGGGCGCCAAAAGATTCCGCGACTACCGCCAGAGGGGCCATAAAGATGTTAAAAAGCATAGGGCTGAGAATGGAGCCCTGAGGGACTCCCACCTCTAGCGGAGCCATGTCAGCGGAAAAAGGAGGCGCCCAGATCGTTTGTCGGCGGTCGGCCAGAAAAGATTTAAGCCAGTTCCACACCGTTCCGCGAAGGCCACATTCCCAGAGTCTTGCAAGGAGGCCATCGTGAGGAACGGTGTCGAATGCCGCCGACAAGTCAAGCATGACTAACATGGCCTTTCCCCCAGAGTCGAGCACTTCCCTGATGGCATCAGTGACCTCGAGTAAAGCCGACTCCGTGCAAAAATTAGCACGGAAACCGGATTGCGAGGCGTGCAACAGGTCGTTTCCTTCGATGAAACTGGAAATTGTCCTGTGCACGTATCTCTCGGCCACTTTCGCCAGAGCAGGGAGAAGGGAGATTGGCCTGTAGTTGGCATGGATGAGGGGGTCCAAGGTAGGTTTCTTGAGCAGTGGTAGAATTATGGCGCGCTTCCATGCCTGAGGCACCTCCCCTGTAGACAGGGAGGTATTCAACAGGGGGTTCACCAAAATGTTAATGGCAGATGCCACTTTCCCCAAATATTTGGCCGGACATGGGTCTAAAGGAGAGCCAGATTTCAAACCTGATCTGGGTTTAATCCATCATCATTCTTTAGCTCACTCCGCCACCCCAGTTCAGACATGGCCATATGCAAATCAGTCTGACCCTGTGCCTCATGGGAACAGTCCAGCCTGAACTTCCAAGCCATGTCTGCCCTGGACCGGAAAAAAGCATCCTGGGACTGATTTCTGGCTAATCAGCCATCATCAGCCAGGCTAGCTTGAATCCAGTGGCAAAGTGAGCAAGGGACCCACGTCTGGGCATACCCTGCCAACTTACGGTGAAAAAACAAAACCAAAGGGGATGATGGACGGAGTGTTAAACATTGCAAGCACTCACCCCAGTCAACTGATCTGGGTTTAATCCATCATCATTCTTTAGCTCCCTCCGCCACCCCAGTTCAGACATGGCCATATGCAAATCTGTCTGACCCTGTGCCTCGTGGGAACAGTCCAGCCTGAACTGCCAAGCCATGTCTTTCCTGGAACGGAAACAAGCATCCTGGGACCGGTTTCTGGCTAATCAGCCGTCATCAGCCAGGGGAGCTTGAACCCAGTGGCAAAGTGAGCGAGGGACCCACGTCTGGGCATACCATGCCAATTTAGGGCGAACAAAGCAAAACCAAAGGGGATGATGAATGGAGTGTTGAAAATTGCAAGCACTCACCCCCAGTCAACTGATCTGGGTTCAATCTATCATCATTCTTTAGCTCACTCCGCCACTCCAGTTCAGACATGGCCATATGCAAATCAGTCGGACCCTGTGCCTCATGGGAACAGTCCAGCCTGAACTGCCAAGCCATGTCTTTCCTGGAACGGAAACAAGCATCCTGGGACTGGTTTCTGGCTAATCAGCCGTCATCAGCCAGGGGAGCTTGAACCCAGTGGCAAAGTGAGCGAGGGACCCACGTCTGGGCATACCATGCCAATTTAGGGCGAACAAAGCAAAACCAAAGGGGATGATGAATGGAGTGTTGAAAATTGCAAGCACTCACCCCCAGTCAACTGATCTGGGTTCAATCTATCATCATTCTTTAGCTCACTTCGCCACTCCAGTTCAGACATGGCCATATGCAAATCAGTCGGACCCTGTGCCTCATGGGAACAGTCCAGCCCGAACTGCAAAGCCATGTCTTCCCTGGATGGGAAGCAAGCATCCTGGGACCAGTTTCTGGCTGATCACCCGTCATCAGCCAGGCTAGCTTGAATCCAGTGGAAAAGTGAGCAAGGGACCCACGTCTGGGCATACCCTGCCAACTTAGGGCGAACAAAGCAAAACCACGAAACCGGTCCTAGGGTGCTTGTTTCAAGTCCATGACCTTGCCTGGCAGTTCGGGCTGGACTGTGCCCATTGGGTGCAGGGTCAAGACTGATTTGCATAGGGCTGGGTCCAAACTGGAATGGCATGGTGAGCAAACAAACTATGGATTTAGGCCCAGATCTTTGTACTGGGGTCAATGTATGACATTGGTCTTCATTCTGTCCATCAATAGTTCTTTTTGCATTTGTCACCCCGAGTGGGATGGGTATGCTCAGACGTGAGTCCCGTGATCTACATGCCACTGGACTCAAGCTATCCTGGCTGAAGAGGGGTGAAACCCCGAAACCAGTCCTAGGTTTCTTGTTTCCAGTCCAGGGAGGACCTGGCCTGGCAGTTCGGGCTGGACTGTTCCCATTGGGCGCAGGGTCAAGACTGATTAGCATATGGCTGGGTCCAAACTGGAAAGGCATGGTGAGCAAAATAATGATGGATTTAGGCCCAGATATCTGTACTGGGGTGAATGTATGACATTGTTCTGCATTCCGTCCATCAATAGTTCTTTTTGCTATTATATACCAGGGCCTTATAGCGTAGGTCATGCCAATCACAGGGGTACCTTAACCCATAGTGTACCCTAGTGTATGTAGGTGTTTTCACTGTATTCTAAGTGTCTCTTTCAGCATAGCACTGGCTCAGGGCCTGTTTAGGCAGAGCCCAGGGTCAGTCAGAGTCAGTTACCCCTAGTACCAGTCAGCAGAAAGTTGGGGGGTGCCCTGGGCACAGGATAACTTTGCAACAGGCGCCCTCCATCTAAGAAATAGATTGGGTCTCTACAGACGACAGAGAGCGCCGAGGTCTAATAACCTCCACCTGATGCACATCCCTAAATTCTTTAAGGCCCAATGTGGAGGTAGCTCCTTTACAGTACTTATGGCCAAGCTATGGAATACCCTGCCACTAAATCTCCACAGGGAGCAGTCAGCTGCCATCCTTAAAAGGGTCTTCAAAACTTCGCTGTGACTCAGATTCATACATTAGGTGGCTGTGTGTGGTAAGCAGTCTTTTTCGCTTTGAGCACCAGGATTCTTCAGTCGAAGCAGCCGTGCGCTTTACAAATACTTTTTGATTGATTAATTGATTGGCTGCATGTTTTTATCTTTGTTTTTGTCACATCATGGAAGGCTATACCTATTGGCATTTCAATGCTTGTTGTTAGCTTGGAGCAGAGTCTGGAACATGTTTGTATTTATTTTACTGCCTCTTTCCTGGCCATAGTATCTTATATTCTTTGCTAGAGCTACAGCACTTGTCACAACAATTTGGCAGACTGTGTTAGGTGCTAATTTAAAACTGGAGGTGTGGCCCTTGCTGCAGCTGGACATGACCCCAGGGAGCTTTGCTGAGCCAGTGATGCAATCTGACCTGGCATGATGCACATTACACAAGGTACATTCTTGTTTCAGCATACAGAAGGCCAGGTCAGATTGCATCACCGTCTAAGAGGGCTCCATGGCCCAGGTTCAGGGAACCGTGGGCCATATTATCAAGAAAGGGCGATACATTATCGCCACTTTTATTGGCAGGAAACTGCTGCTAAAAAGGCGACAATGGGCTTGATAATATACCCTTGTGAATTCCCATAGAAGCCCAGGTTAACACCAGAACCTGGGCTTCTATGGGAATTCACAAGGGCATATTATCAAGCCCATTATCGCCGCTTTAGTGGCAGTTTCCTGCCTATAAAAGCGGCGATAATGTATCGCCCTTTCTTGATAATATGCCCCAGTACTCCTTGAGCAATGTTTTACCATGTGTATGTGCACAGCAGGCATTCCAGAATGGTTCCAGAGGCTTGTGTTTCGTTTTCTCTTTGTAATTACGAGAATAACATAATGTGTATTTGTAAAGGGCACGTTCACCCAAGGGTATCTCGGTGCCGATTAACAGATGTTTATTGTTACCCAACTCAATGGTACTCATTTTATCGACCTCAGAAGGATGAAAGGCTGGGTGGACCTGCAGGGATTTGTACCTCTGACCATGAGGTTGAACACAGGCCCCTACAGTGGATGCATTAGTCCACTAAGCCACCAGACCTGTCTTGTGTTACTCATACAATGGATACTGGTTTAACCATGATCTGTTCACAGTCATGTTTTAATAGCATTTTGTTACTATAGTCCTTTGTCTATGCTGAGTAATACAGCCACTGTAATCCAACAATTCACAGCCACCTGAAACATTGTTGTCCTTCTTTAATGTCTGTGTTCTCTCGGGGATTTCAGGTCTGCCACAGACCGCATTAGCGGATTCAGAGCTCTTGCCTTTCTACACAGAGAAGGGCATTGAGGTCAGCCATTGCATGCTGTGCCATTCGTTGCACTCATCAGCCACTGCTTTACTTTACTGGTATTTATGATGTAAAGAGTTTTGCATCAAGACATATTGCCTTTAAGTGCAGCAACAGTGAGATGAGTCCACGTGGGGTGGGATAGGCTTACAATTGTTTCCGTCGTGTTTTGATCCTGCTTGCTAACCCTTCAAGATCCTGGGAATGGATTGTAAGTGTAGAATTGCGGAGGGCCCTAGGCCCGCATGGTGGATAGCAGCAATGACGTGCACACGGACACCAGTTAGGGGTAGTGGGAATGGCCACGAGCACGTGCGCTCGGCCCCTTTTATTGGCAGCGTCATGTGACACCATGACGTCTGTGGTGGGTGGGTGTAAAGTGTGTTACATCACTCCTGAACACCAGACCGTGTTCATGCTAGGACTCTACATCCCTCTCATTTTTTAATCGCAAAAACCCACATACAGAAATCAACCTGTGGGAAAACAAACTGTATCAGGATGTAGTAAAGTGTTCA
Source organism: Lissotriton helveticus (assembly GCF_964261635.1). Taxonomy (NCBI): domain Eukaryota; kingdom Metazoa; phylum Chordata; class Amphibia; order Caudata; family Salamandridae; genus Lissotriton; species Lissotriton helveticus. The sequence continues at coordinate 2,116,191,653 of NC_136063.1, forward strand.
ACTTCCGCTGAGTCCTTTTATCCGCCGCTGCTTGGAATCACAGATGATGTTCAATCTGCTGTGGGGAACGTCAGTTCACAGTGGCACTGGTTTGGGGGTGCTCGATGGAACCAGTCTATTGACGACTCTGCGACAGAATTTGTCCTCACAGTCCTTCTTTTGCTAACTTCCCTGGCGACGGGTGCAGTTAGAGTTCTTGTCGTTCGCCGGGGAATGATGCACGATTTCCGGTCTCGGCCTTAGCTTCACTTGTAGTCTGTGTCCTACTTGGCAAAAGGCAGATCCGTTGCAAGGCATCCCTCTCACCAGGATGACCCCTCTCGTCGGTGTTCCCCTGCCACGGGATATCCTTGAGGTCCTCTTTCTCGGATTTGCGCTGGGCTGGATGTGCCACATCAGGTTGTTCCTACGCCGCCGTCAGTGGGGGTATGGAGGAGACGATGTGCCTCACCTCAGATTCCGCAGCCTCGTCCTGAGGTAGCTGTTGGTTTCTGTCTTTGCTTGCGATGTCTTCGCCCTCCCCGGACCTTTCGGATGGGCGTCGGAGGACCGTCTCTCGTCGCGGGGACTGCGTCCCGGAGGCCTCTGCCCCTGAGTCACCACGGCTGGCATTTGTCCAGTGTCCGTGTGACCCCAAAGGTGGATGTCACAAACGGTCTCGCTTGCTCCTCTCTGCAGATCCTGGGTGTGCGGAAACATCGTCTATCAGCTGGTCTTCTTTGCCACTGGTGTTCTTCCGGCCTCGTGTTCCTCGCACCGTTGTCCTGGCACTTGTCGCCTTCCTTCTCTTCGGGAGTGTGAGTGTTCTTCCTGCACTCCTCTCTCTTTCCTTAGTTGGTTCACTGTGGGGACGTTGCTTCGCACTGACTTCTCCTTCTACTCTTAACTGTGGCAACAGGCCACATGGATATACTTCCTTCCTTTTCACGGTGGCAAACGTGCCACTCAGATCTCTCCTTTTCTTCCTTCCTTTTCACAGTGGCAGACGTGCCACTCAGATCTCTTCTTTTCTTCCTTCCTTTTTGCGGTGGCAGACGTGCCACTCGGGTCTCTCCTTTTCTTCCTTCCTTTCACAGTGGCAGACGTGCCACTCAGATCTCTTCTTTTCTTCCTTCCTTTTCGCGGTGGCAGACGTGCCACTCGGATCTCTCCTTTTCTTCCTCCTGCATCGCGACATCACTTGGACCGATCTTGTGTCTTCTGGACCGATCTTGTGTCTTCTCTTCTGACCTGGGTCCTCCATGCAGTGCGCGCACTCTGCATGTGTACCCCTGGTCTTGTCCCCATCGGGGACACTTTCTCCTTCTTCCTCAGCAGCCAGAGTTGGTGTCGCGAACTTTCTTTTCTTGATGCTTTCTTTTCTTGATGCTTGTTGGTGACGTTCGTGGGTCCACGTCCGTAGACCTTTTCATGGGTGAACGTCCTGGACCGTTTGGCGGTCCACTTCTGCCGATGCCTGGCAGGTTGCCTTCGGTCGTCCTGTTGGACTTTGCGCTACAACAGTTTTTGGGGACCCGTCGTGGGTCAGCACTTGATGGGCGATCATGCTGCGGATCGGCTCCTGGGAGGCGCCATGGACCTGTCGCGGGTCGGCACTTGATGGGCGATCATTCTGCGGATCGGCTCCTGGGAGGCGCCATGTCGTGTGGTCGTCCACGATAATTGTTCTGCGCGATGGCGCTGCCTGCGCTCTTCTTTCTGCTTGCGGTGGCTGTGCGTTGCCACGTGGCGCGTTGTTTGCGCACTTACTGTTCAGGGTTCTGGGACGCCTGTTGCGTGACGTTGGGTACTTGCTGCTTTGGCCGTCGTCAGGTACTTGCTGCTTTGGACCGTTGGCGGGAGTAGTTGATGCTGCGGTGAGCGCCTGTGGCCACAAGGCGTCGCTGCTCTCTCCGTCGTCTGATCTCGGCAGTCGTTTCCCTGGACGTTCTTCCAGTGCTTGGCAGTCGTTTCCTCCAGACGTTCTGTCAGTGCTTGGATGCCTAGTGAGGCATTGGTGCCTCTTCCCACGTCGCGCTGGAAGTGGCAGCTGCCGACTCCTTGCTGGTGTGTGTGGGTGTCTTACTGGACTGGCACTGCTTAGTGCACTGCTGCGCACTTGCTTGCTGAGGGAGTTTAGATGCTTATGTTGGGGGCGCTACTCAGTCTGTCGCCTCTTTGCTGCTGCTGATTGAGCTTGTGTTGTGCAATGCTTTGTTTTTTCTCTTGTTGATGCAGGTGCGCTTTTGCTTTTGGCCACTGGGTGGCAGTGTTGCTGGATTTGGTAGCAGCCTGTCTTGTGGCTCTTGTCTTCCCCTGATGTGCACTCTACTGTCTCAGTGCACAGGGGGCTGGAGCTGCTGCTGTGAGCCGGTGAGTCTCTTTTATTTGCATCATGCTTCACCGGCACTTTACATTCAGTGATGGGGGCACATAGGAATGTCTGTGCGTGTGAGTGAGGCACTGCTGGGGGTGTTGCCGGCGATGTGTGGTGTGCTGAGCGGGTAGGCTCCGCTTCAAGCAGTTCTTTGGCGGGTGCGTGGTGCCCGTTTCAGGGCACAGAAAAAAAGCGGCAGTCACTTTTCTCTGGGTCCTCCCTGCCCGCGGCGGCGTCTCGCAGTCCGTGCGCGGGCGGGGGGGGGGGGGGAATGCTGATGCTTCCCTCAGGCGGGGAGGGAGCGCGTCGCTCCTGGCGGGGGCGCTTGAGGCAGGCCGCGGGTAGGCTCCGCCGGCCCTGCTGTTTTAAACGCTGATGAGGCTCCACTCCCCGGTCTCCCGCCGCAGCAGCTTCACTTTGCACATGCTGCGCGGCGGGGACCTGCCATGCTTGTTGTAGGCCGCGGTTGGGCTCCGTTGGCTCTGCAGTGTCTTTCCTCGCGGGGGTGCCGTCGGCAGGCCGCGGGTGGGCTCCGCTGGCACGGCTTGTTCTTTCTTTGTTGGGGGGCCACCGGCGGGCCGCGGGTGGGCTCCGCAGGCGCTGCTGAGTCTTCCTTTGGGGGGGCGCTACCGGCGGGCCGCGGGTGGGCTCCGCTGGCCCGGATCACGTTGCGAGGGGGGTCGGGAGGCGGTTAGCTACTCCGCTCCCTCCCCCTCGTTGTTGATGGTTGTTGCGGGTCCGGCCGCACTTCCCCACGCCGTCTTTAGTCTCTGTGCCCCACCGCTTCTAGGCACACACGCGGCGGGGGCAGGGGACGACTCGGGCAGGCCGCGGGTGGGCTCCGCTGGTCCTGCTCATACATTGGCATTGTTCATGGCGGGCACTTCGCCCCTGGAGCTCACCTTCGGCCGGCGGGCCAGATGCTCCGTCGCGGTCGTGGCGGGTGGGCTCCGCCCGGCCCGTGCACATCTCCGGTGGGGTTTGCAGCCTCGCGGCCGTCGCAGGTGGGCACTGGGCGGTCCGCTGTTTCCTGGTGGCACTCGTTGGTGGCGGTCGATGCGGGTGGGCTCCGGTCAGCTTGCTGTGGGGCTCGGATGTGCCCACCGGCTTCTCGGCGCGCTGCGCCCTGCTGCAGGGGATGCCCTTCAGGCGGGCAGCTCTCCTCCCCTTTTTCTTCTTGTTGAGCTGATGGTGGTAGCACGCATGGGCTGCACTACCGGCCTCGTCGCCAGTGTAGAATTGCGGAGGGCCCTAGGCCCGCATGGTGGACAGCAGCAATGACGTGCACACGGACACCAGTTAGGGGTAGTGGGAATGGCCACGAGCACGTGCGCTCGGCCCCTTTTATTGGCAGCGTCATGTGACACCATGACGTCTGTGGTGGGTGGGTGTAAAGTGTGTTACATCACTCCTGAACACTAGACCGTGTTCATGCTAGGACTCTACAGTAAGTAACAATATACGTATATTATTTATTTCTTCTTTTTCTTAACATGTAGTTCAAAACCCTCTTCATGTGCTTTAACCTTGCTTACTATAGGATCAGTTGCTTTGTGCACAGTTTAGTTGCCTGAAAAATGGAGATCATATTTGTGGTCTTAGGCGACTTTGTTTACATTGTTGTTAATTGTACTACTGCAGTTTCCTAATGTCAGAGATATTTACGGAACACTGCACATAAAAAAATGGGGCATATTTACAAGCCCCATTCGCCACCGGAACCTCACTCTTTCTGACGCTCCGCTAGCGTAGTGCCATTTCACATATTTACAAGGTTGCGCTAAGCCACTTAACGTGGCTTGAGGCAAAGGGACGTGTTGGAAGGCACCCTTCTAACATGGCTCCAGGGTGCCTGCGTTGGCTCTATGCAGCTTTTTTTAGCACTAGGGGAAACACAGGGGTGTGCCGTATTCATGTGAATACGGCGCATTCCTGAGTTTTAAAAATGTCGGAATGCGGCGTTGCCAAATTTGGCGTAACACCACGCTCCGACATTTTATGCAAATATGCCCTAATGTGCTTTGAACATTTTTGCAGGCAAAGTTCTGAAGACAGTGAGAATACAATACTTTTCATGATCGTATTCTGTCTGATCATTCTCAATCCTTGGATATAGAAAGGGGGGAGCGTTTGGCCCCAGAGTAGCGCCAGCTTCCGGTTGCGTAAGAGAAGTGTATTAAACTTTCCCACGAACAATGAAAACCTTAGCACTGACGTAGCATTTGGACATCTCTTGGCAGTGAATCAACTTTCAAAAAAATGACAGCTGAAGCAATGGTGCATGCTGAGCCAGACAAGGTCAGGCTGCAAAACATTTTAAGGAGGAGACCTTGGAACGAAACATCTGAAACATTTTATAATGTGTGCAACACATGCAGTGACAGTTGTGAAACAGGAAAACGTGATATTTAGTAAAAATATTATTAGATGAATACTTTGCACTGGTGGAAACATTGAGCAAAAAACTAATTTGCCCCATTTTCGTTCCTGCATCATGGGGTCTAGATACTACAAAGATGTATGACCCAGGGCAAGGAATGGAACAGAACGCGTCCTGTATATCATAATGAATGTAAAACACTCTTTACTTCACATTAACACGTGGACGATGAAACCAGATTTAGACAGAAAATGTTGGCCCCACTTTCGATTGTAGCATAAGCAAAGAGAAATACATGTACTCCATTTTTTAGCAAAATGTATTCATAATGTTGAAATGTTTATTACGATATGATTTTTAACAAAATATGTAATATTATTTTACAATTTCTTATACAATTTGATTTCTACTTTTTGACATAATGCAAAATGTTCTTCTAACATTAACTGAATCAAAACATTTGCCTTTTAAGCATTAAGCAAAAATAGTGCATAGAAACTGTTCAATTTGCCCATCAGTATGAAGTTTATATAATCCGGCTCAGTAAACCTTGCAAGGCATGAATTATCTCTTATCACTCTAATCACTGTGAACATATTTACATGAATGTTATTTTTGTTCCTCGGACTTCAGTTTCCACTGATTGAGTGAACCCTCAAATTACTTACCCGTAATGCTGATTACGCCAGCTCGCCTGCGGCTGAGATTGTAGACATGACAAGGTGGGTTCATAAGGACAATGACAAGAAAGAACAGCTGGAATAATGAAGATTAGAACATTGGAATGCTGGGAGCTCCATTGAAAACAATGGAGTGCTCCAGGCTTATAATGGCTGGTATAAGCCTGGAGCTCCAACATTCCAATGTTTCTTTGTTCATAGCTTTGGCTGTGAACAAAGGCTTCAGGGAGCCTGAGGGGATTCCAATCCCCTTACGCTCCCATAAGCCTTTGTTCTTTTTTGTTAGAACATTCTGCCCTTTAATGGCAGAATGTTCTAATAGCCTTATGGCCCTTCGTAGCTGGGCTATACCATGTATTAAAGTCCCTCTCCCTTGTTAAAGACCCAGCCTTTGGCTCGGTCCTTTAACGCTGGAGAGGGCCTTTAATAGCCGGCGGGCTATACGACTATATTAAAAATAAGGAATCTACGCATTACCTGTTTCTCCTAACCTAGTGCGTCCTTCATGGGGTTATATCTAAACATCGCACCTTTGTTGCAGATGCACTACTCAAACAAAGACACAAGCCACCACCCAAGAGGCATGTTTCCAACACTAGCGTCATGTGGATCTCCTTCCAAGAGTAAATCTAATTCCGACAGAAAAGGATCCAGCTATTGGTCAAACAAACGTCCTTTACCCACACCATGGACAACAGAGGAGTGAAAAAAACTACATTCGTAGCTGCCCTTTCTGATGAGCAAAACCAACACTTTTCCAAATAGTGACCTAAATTGTGATGCCCAAGAGAGAAAATTAAAGGGTCAATAGAGGATCCTTGAGCTAGATACTGTTTGTCTTTTTGTATTGATAAGGCAAGAGTCAGACCATTTGCCATACGTTTCAGAGGAAAAGGGGACCAAGAACTTGATTCTTCCATGAAGTTGTATAAACCTTTAATCTGATTTAACCCTTTTAATAACACAGGGCAATTTTATTTCACTTATTAATGCCTCTCTCCAGCAGTACGACAACATTTTACTTAATCTCTTGCTTTGCTAATTTCTTAAAACCCCAAAAAGCTAACGTTCCAGGAGTAAAGGTCAAGGAGCTGAAATAAAATGTATTTCAAACCCCTTGAATCATTCCTCCTGGTGGCAAAATAAGATGTTTCTTTACTGCAAAAGTTTCTAGGGAGTCCCAAATTACTCTTGGATCAATATGCAGAGCCTAGGAGGCATACTTGGCCAAGAGCTTTATTATATATTATATTGAAGTAAGCATCTTATTTGAGACTATTCATAAATAGAAGTCCTAAATATTTATAGGAATTAACCTCTTCTACAATTTCATTACCTAGTATAAAGCTAAAATGTGAGTTTCCCCCCAAAAAGTCAACTGTTACTTTTTGTAAAATTGACTGATAAAAAATAGTTTTACAGTGCTCAGATAAGGTGATCAATATTCTTTGTAAGCGCTTTGGAATGTTTATGTGTAAGCTTATTGAGTAACAATCAATTAAAACAAGCATATGCAATGCAATCGGTTACGCCTTTGGGACCTTATATGTATTTAGCTTTGCAGCACATTAGCCTGGGTGCTGAAACATCTACTGTACTTTAATATGGGGGAAGGTAAGCACCAAACTGCGTGAAATGCCAGGTATGGGAACACATAGAGATAAATATTGCCTTTCAGCGAACAATAGTATAGTCCAAAGCTCTGTTTCTAATATAAAATCAAGGCGTTCGGTGGTCATATCACTGATAAGATTTGATAAAATTATTATTGTCTACGGATGCTCGTGGAAGACAATTTTCATGGACTGGAATCTAGAGAATGCTAAACTGATTCTAGTATTTTACAGACCTCTGCTGGTCGTTTTCTATCCAAAAAGTTAAATAGAGGCATTTGCCTGATAAAAAAAAGAAAGTCCCTCAGCAGAAAGCAATTCTGGTATTTAACTGACCTCTGCTGGTCATTTCCTATCAAGACAGTTAAATAGAGGCAGTTGAATGGAAAAAAAAGTCCCTAAGCGGAAGCAGACAAGTCCCAGGGCTGATCTCCAGAGCCCACAAAGTACATACACATATAAGTATATAATAAGTATATACTAAAGTATATACAAGAGGTCTTGAAAGCGAGTCCTAACCAGATTGTCTGTATACCGTAGGCACAGTGTATGGATTCAACCCATCATAGTGGTACTCATCAGAATGCAATTCAGAGATTGTGATCACAAAAAAAAAAAACAGGAGACATTAGGAGATTCTGTGCTAATTTGAAACCACTAAACCAGCATATCCTGGATGATTACCACCCTTTACCAAAGATCAATTAAATGTTGGCAGCCATTAGTGGAACATCTTATTTCACCATCATTTTTCTACTTTCCTTCAGACCTCAACCCACCCGCTTTTAGCGCCAATTTGCCCCTCGGAGTGAAAGATGCGCTCTATAAATGACTTCATTCATTCATCTAAAAGTCGGCCTATCATCAGGTTAAATTATCTGAATACTCAAATGACCTCTCAATGTTTGTGAGACCCTTTGGTGCGTTCGGGTGCTTGTGCATGCCATTTGTCCTACCGTCGGCTGCTAGTGTCTTTAAAAAATTAATGGATATCCTATTTGGTCACGGACCATGGAGTGCAAACATTTCAAGACAACATCAAAAATATATACCCAAAGTGTTGAAGAACACAATACAATTTAAGTTCATGTTTGAAGTATAGTGGAAAGTAAAGGAGTCACTGTTAGAAAAGATAAATGTACATTTCTGAAAACAAAGGTAGACGATCTTGGTCACACATCTTTAAGGAATTTCACCCAAGATTGACATTGTAAATGCATTCCACAAAGCACCTGTACCAGATAATAGGGATGCTTTGAGATTATTTCTGGGATTGAGTCTTATTCTTGCTTTGTATATGAATATGCATTTGTTGTTGATCCACTTGGGTCACTGTTACCCAAAAGAGTAACATTTGTCTGGGGTCAGGAACAACAGGAAACTTTTAGTAAAGTTAAAAGCATGATAATGACTGTGTTGTCTTTGAAAGCGTATGATTCAGAAGCAGAAAATGTGATAAGTGTTGACTTGAGTGCGTTTGGCATTGGTGCCCTTTTCGGACAATTATCAAAAGGGAAGGAACAAACTGTAGCATGACTGTCATATACTTTAAAGAATGCGGAGGTACACTATAGGACCCTAGAGAGAGAAGGTTTAGTGTGTGTATGGGCAGTGGAAAAGCTAAAAACGTACTTGTGGTGTAAAACATTTGCATTAGTAACTGATCACAAACCATTAATGTATATGATGGATGGTCCTGGATGAGGACATTCTAAGGCTTCATCAAGATTAGTCAGACTAATAGACTAAATTGAAAGAAAATGATTTTCAGATAAAACACATTTCAGGAGACTTACATTTTAGGGCTGATTGTTTGTCTACGTTGCCAGTCTTTAAGGAAGATGAATGTAACAGTGAGGAGAAATGTGTTGTTGCTATGATTGATGCCATCAAAATGGCCAAAAGCGTAATTACTGAAGATGAGTGGTTAGAGGCTATGAAGAAAGATATTGTGTTGCAGACAGCCAAGGAACATGTAATCGAAGGTTGGCCGCCCATTTGGAATCTTGACAGGGTCATCAAACAATTTTGTCAGGTCAGGGATGAATTGACCACTGAGGGAAATTTTCTTATGCAAAATGATTTGTTTATACCACCTGTAGGTCTCAAAGAGAAACTCATTGTTTTAGCACATGAGAGCCATCCTAGTTCAACACCCACAAGCAAATTACTAAGAAAACATTATTGATGGGCAGGCATGGACTCTGAGGTAAATTTGCATGTGGATAATTGTGTATATTGTCTTAAATCAGATAAACATTGGTAGTGTTTGAAAGGGGAGATGCATATGGTAGAAATTCCCAATAGGCCTTTGCAGGCCCATATATTTGTTTCGACCAAGAAATGCATTATATTATTGTTTTAACAGCTGACTACTCTAAATAAATACACTTTGAGTTTGTTGACAATATCACACCTGATAAAGTAATTGCTTTTATGAAATACATTTTCTCAAAGGAGGGGTATTCAGAAATTGTAGCGTCAGAACATTGAAAAGAGCAATTTTTGCAGAGAATTTTGTCATTCTTTGCAAAACATGGTGTTAAACAACAGAAAACACCTTTTCATAGTCCTGCCTCTAATGGACTTGTTGAGAAGGTAAATAGATTTAAGGAAGGGATGTAAATGGCTGTTGCATCAAACCTAAGTGTAAAGAAGTTCATAAGTTGCAAAATTACTCCACATTCTGTAACTGGAAATACACCATTATATTTGTTGAGGTGTAGATCAGGTTGCATTACACTTACACCTGTGTTTCACAGACAAAAGGACTTGGTAACAGATGTTATCAAGGATGAAAAACTACATGTTAGAGAAAAAGATTGTGGAATAACAAAAACAAAATACAATTTACCATAATCAAGTTAACAGAGGTAGAACAAAATGCAATTGTTGTTGGTGATTGGGTCATTATAAAATAGAATATAAGCAAAGAAAGGGGACTTACTTAAAATCAGTTTCGGTGTTGAAGGTGTCCAGTAGTGCTGTTGTATTGGAAAAAAGAGGTTGGTGGAAAAAAAGGTTGTGTTGTACTCAAACCAGGACAAGAACAAATTCTAAATGCTGATGTAGGAGAAGATGATATTAATTGTTATCATTTCACGTGTGAATGTTAATTTCCTTGTACATCTATCGGTATTGACAATGATGATGCGTGTGGTGGAAATAGTACGGAACTGCAAACTGAAAGTTGTAATTAACAGCAATCTGATAGAATTGACTCTGATATACTTTGTTCTGAACATAGTGGAAGGAGAATTGTATTACCGACAACGTTTACTGACTATGTACTGTTTTAATGGTATTCTATTTCAGACATTCTTATACCTAAATATTACATAGGTATATATTTTATATTACGGTTTTCCTGATTTATTTATTTAATTGTTGTATATTTTACACACATATATATATATATATATATATATATATATATATATATATATATATATATATATATATATATATATATATATATATTATTCTTTTGTTGGTTTTGTGAAGGTTATGTTGTGACAATACAGTAAGTAATCGTAAAGGAACAGAACCTTTGGGATGTTACAGAATAGAATTTGTAAGGGGTAATACTGTAGGTATGGAATGTTGCGGGACAGAGCAGAGAAGGCGGTTATCACATTGGCTTCATTTTAATCTGAATTCCTGTGGACCTGTTTTCATAAGGAATAAAGCAAGATATTTCAACTATTTCTGGTCTGTTGTGATTCTATCTCCACTGCAGGGATATAAATGTACGGATGTTTGATTAAATTGACAAGGGTGCAAAGAAATAGGACATGCATGATGACCAACCCTCTAGTCTCTGGACAGTGGTACCTGCCACTATGATTTGTGCCCGGGCAAATGTTTTCTCACCTGAACAACGATTGGCTCATCAAGGTCCCTCCTGTAGAACACAGCTCTTGTTTCAAAGACCGCACTCCCAGTGTATTTCTGGACTTCAGAAGAAACTTTTTCTTTTTCACACTGGATTACCAGGTAAAGGTTTACTTCTAGAGAAATCCAGCAAGCAAATTTCATTAAATAAATCAAATGTGGGGATTTTTTTTTTAATAAAGATAATATTTATAGACACCATTATCTAGAATTTAATAAAACAAGCGCTCTATCATAATCATTTAGCAGAGGTTGGAAAAAACAAAAGATGGAGATTTTTCATAGTCCTTTATCACATCCTTCTATGTATATGAACTTGTTTATTAGTGATTGTAGTTAAGCACATATCAGGCCAGGTCAAGCCTCAGTTGGTGGCACCACAGTAAAGCCGAGCAACTGATATCTCCCGTGCATCTGGAAAAAAGTCCCAGATCCTAGAGAATGGTGAGTTTATTGTACACCTTGACAGGCACTCAGAGGCAATGAACAATGCTGGGCACTAATGTGGTAGCCACAACCAACACATTTGACACAGCAAATAATCTGCAAGTCCGCCCAGACATAATCTGATCTGTGCCTGCAGTGCTAGCTACCCGAGTCCTAGGGCCTATTCACAATGGTAAATTTAGTCATAAACATGCATTTATAATCAACAATAATAAAAAAAAATACACCATCAGGCAGCCGCAAAGAGGTTTTTGGATTTACTACTTTGGATTTCTCTGCCACAAATGCAAAGAAATCTGCAGTACTAAATCCCTCTCAAGAGGCAGAACGCCAAAGCATGGTTTGCCTTGGAATTTTGGAAAAGCCTACTTACATGTACTTTTGTGTGCACTTCCAAACTCCACTCTGACCCTTTCCGAACTGGATATGGTTAGAGAAATCTGGAGTAACTCTACTTCCAGAGGGAAAAAAAGAAACTTTTGAATTTGCACAGGAGGCTCCATTCCCCCTGCATGCACGTCTTCATTATGCAGGGATAGGAGCCCTTGGAACTTCCCCCTTGCATAACTCTCCAGACATACTCCTATTGGGAATGTTTGAGAAGAGAATAAAAATGTCATATTTAGTCCAGGTTGAGATGTACCTCTCTGCCTGTAGTTTTTTTGTCTGAATAGGTCCCATTTTAGTGTAAATATATAGCTAGTGCTTCCAAACTGGACATGCTTCTAGACAGTGAGAAAATTATAATTCACAATATCTTTCCCAACGATTACACAACATAATTTGATGGCACTATATCGAACCCAATGATTACTGCTCTGATGGATTTGTTTAATATTTCCCTGAAGAGCTGCAGTGTTCCGGCGAAATGGAAAAATGCCATCATCTGTCCTTTATTAAAGACATCCAATATAGACCTTGAGATAATAGAAAATGATAGACCCATCACCACTCTGCTTGGTGTTAGCAAAACGCTAGAGAAATTGATCAACAGCTACATCACAAACCATCTGGAAACAAACACCATTCTTCACCCTACCCAGACCGGTTTTCACGCGGCCTGTAGTACAGAGAAAGCTCTTCTAAGGACCACAGAGGATATGATGGTGGTCCTGGACCAGGGTGGATCGGTGGCACTGATCCTCCTGGACCCGATCGCCATTTTTGATATGGTCTCCCACCACACCCTTATCCGTCGATTGGAAGAAGCTGGTTTTACGGGGAAGGCCCAGAAGTGGTTGGCTCATTTCTGGATAAAGAAGGTTTCCAGGTCCGCGAGGGGCTATTCTTCCCATCCAGCAATCAGCTGTATTGTGGTGTCCTGCAGGGCTAATCCTTGAGCCCTACGCTTTTTAACATTTATGTCCGCCCCTATCAGATATCATATGTTCCATTGGTACAAGATGGCATCTTATGCAGACGACACCCACCTTATTGTTATGCCGTCACTAAATATGGACTCTATTTTCAGGAGACTCAACAGCTTCTTAGCAAAAGTATCTGAGTAGATAGCATCCAGCTGTATGAAATTGAATGGTGGTAAAACTGAGGTTCTGGACCTAGTAAATTACCCAATGCTTTGGGATAAGATCATCTGGACATCTGCCATAGGCGAGAGCGCATCTTCTAAGTCAGAAATAAAAGGCATAGGGATGACCAAGAAAAGAAGGTGCCTGGCAGTTGTTTTGGTCTGCTGAGAGCCCAAAGAAAGGTTTTGAAATGGCTTCTGGTAGAATCACACAGAATCGTGATTCAATGGCTAATCTTGTCCCGCCTTGATTACGGCAACTCGCTGTATTTAGGCAGTCCAAAATCAGTAATAAATAAATTTCAGATCACTCAAAATGCCGCCACACTCCGATACTAGTTCGGTATTTAGAAAACACAATCGGCTGGCACTGCGCCTAAAACGCTTCATTGGCTGCCCATAAGCTGCAGAGTACAATTTAAAGCACTCTGCATTTTATATCAGGCATAGCATAACACAGGTCCATCTGTTCTGCTGCAAATGGCCATCCCATACCATGCCAATAGGGACTTGCGATCAAACAATGGTAGACTGCTTTTTGTCTCCAGAATTAAGAAAGCTAGAAGTGGGTGCAGGTCTTTTGCCTAGCTCGCACCTAGGCTTTGGAACTCTCTGACTTCCAGCCTCAGATTGGAGGACAATGTGTGAGGTTCAGAAAGAAACTTAAGACATATCTTTCCTCATAACTCTGTCCTATTCTCCTTTAACTCACTCACTCCTCTCATTACGATAGCGCTGGAAAGCCCGAACCGACCAGTCTTGGTCCACTCATCGTCATCCAGATTCCCAAGTCTTCCTTCCACTTTTCTCTAAGGTGGGTGAATGGATAGGGAAGTTCACAATTAAGGACTGGTACACCTCCTGATATCCACTTCTGTCCACTTAACTCCATAGTAATGTTTGCCTCTATGGGTTGCAACTCGGGTATTGCCACCAAGTCGGATTTGTAGGTGTCTGGGGCATTCGTAAGCAGTAAATACCTGAAAACCTGTTTTTTATGGAGTGTACAATCAACCGACAATTACATTCATCCCTCTAGGCTGCAGGGGATGGTTAGACAAATTGCAAGAATTCCTCCCATAATCTTCTGTGTGTCGCATGTATCGCCCTAAGTGGCATGGGTAAGTCCAGACGCGGGTCCCATGCTCAATGTGTCACTGGAACGAAGCAGTATCAGGCTGATGAGCCCATAACTCGGGCAAAACCAGTCCTGGGTTGCTTGTGTTTCAGTTCAGGGAGGACCTGGCCTGGCAATTCCGGCCATACTGTTCCCATGAGGAGCAGGGTTGGGACTGATTTGTATATGGCTGGGTCCAAACTGAGGTGGCATGTTGAGCAAAAGAATGATGGGTTGGGATGCTAGTGGTCAGACAAACTGCAAGTATTCCACTCATTACCTTTTGTGTGTTTCATGTACCGCCCTTTGGGAGGGCATACTGGGATATACTGTCTCACTGTAGCCAAATGTTGCCTTGTTAGGAATTATATGGAGGTGTGCAAGACGTCTGGTGGGCATTTGTTATCTAATTGCCAACACTGGGAGAATGGCAGTACAGTATGGATAGGTGTGCATTGGTAGAGGAGGTTGTCTCCTAGTCAGAGGCTGCTCTGCGAAATATCACAGAATCTGGGGCAAATTAATACAATACAATAATGCGTTCTAATTATGGCTTAGTTTACTGAGTTTTGCTGAGTCTTGCCTACTGAGACAACAGATGGGAGCGATCCCTTGAACCTTTGTCGTAAGCAGGGATTGATGGTGTTTGGGGTTGATGTCTTAAAGTGTATGCACCATACATCTTGTGTATTGACTGCATGCATACTGTTTAATGGAGCTGGAATTGCGAATAAAACATTTTAGAAAAAAAGAGATTTAGGGCCATATGTATGAAACAAAACTTCGTTCGCAAACGCCGAAATTCGCAGATTTTCGGCAATTGCGATCACAATTCAGTTAAGTGGGATGTAACATCCTCGCAAAATAAGGAATCGCAAAATAGCGGTTCGCTATTTTACAATTGCATTTAAGGAATCGCAAATTGCGATTCCTTAAATGCAATGTGAGAGGCACAGAAAATGTGCAATTTGGCCATAAGGAATCGCAAATTACCACCAACTTCAAGTTGGTGGTAATTTGCGATTTCTTTGAAAAATTCACTTTTTTGCATTTTTCAAAGTGCCATGTGGCATACATACATGCTCTTAGGGCATGTATGTGTGCCACATGTGCACATATGTACATTTCAGGGGTGCAACAGAGTGTCCTTTTGGCACCCTGGCACCCTTGAATTTGCATTCCCAATTTGCGATTCTCTAATTGAGAATCGCAAATTGCGAATATCTCCCCATTCATTCCTATGGGCCTCTAGGTCCATAGGAATGAATGGGAAGGTATTCCTTAATTGTGAATCGCAATTTGCAATTTGCAATTAGGGAATATGTAGTATTCGCAAAATTATTTGCTAATCCTACATACATATCATTTTGCGATTCTTAAATATCGATTTGCAAAAAATCGCTTTTTGAGAATCGCAAAATGACTTTTTGATACGTATGGCCCTTAATGTGTCCGGAACAAGCAGCAAACAAACTAACATAGGACAGGGATTTACTTGAATAGTATTCAGGAAATAGCATAAACCAAAATGTCAAATAAAAAGGGATTTGGAAGAAGTTGAAAGTGGGCTTTTGAGATCAAAAAGTATTGGATAAATGGAACAGTGTGGAACGAAAACTCGAAAGAAGAGGAAGTATTCGCAGAGGGACCAGACAACATCCTGTAAACGATCCAAGACATGTCTAAAGGAGGCTGTTTCTCTTATATGACTTTAATGAGATTTTTAATTGCAGAACATAAAACGATTGGCACCCTGCAGAGCTGATGTTTGAAAGCTACCAGTGCTGTTGCCTGGATGCAGAGTCTGAAGCAAGATGAATTTCCTTCCACAAGAATACACAAGGTCTCATTTAAATATCGCTGACTGCTCACAAATGCCAGCTGTGCAATTTAAAACCGTGCAATCTTAAATGTGTTTTATAAAATAAATTTCCCCAGAAATTCAGCAGGATATTTGAGAGGGTTTCAATACAAACCCCAGCTCAGCCCCAGAGTGCGATAGTGGAGAATATATTTTAATAGTGATGGACACCTCCATTGCAGGGTAGTACGTAAATATTGTTCACAAATACAAGATCTATATAAATATTGTGTCTGAAATATCATTCACAAAAATATCACGGGACTGGGTGTCGGTTTTCTCTTATTAACCGTAATGGGCTTATAATTAGTAAGTGATATTTAGAGCACAAAATTTATGTTAGACCATATACTGACTTCAGTGTTCTGGTGCCACATTGGTGGTATGCTGTGGGCACCGGCAGTCACTTTTGGCAGCCCTTCCTTTCTTCATAATCCGACTTTGACCTAGAGCATGAGAGAGAAAGGTTGAGCGACTGAGGAAGAGTACCATAGGACAACATTGACAAAGGTAGAAAGCTGGGATGAAAAAGGAACCTGTAAGTGTGATAAAGAGGCAGGAAGAGTAGGGTAAAGGAAGAAAGGCGTGAGCTGGAACCAAGCTTGGTATAATACCTTCCCCCAATTTACTATTACTGGCAATACTGGGGGGCAATAATGGGAGGGCGTCAGTAATTCAAGGGTAAGGGGATAACCGACATTAGGAGATTTTGGGGATTGCCCTGGAAATTGGAGTTCCTCTACAGATCCCCGTATGTTTTTCACTGGGAGGCTTCACCAGTTTGAAGCAGGTGAAATCTCAGGGTGAAACAGCCCTAGCATGCAGTGTTCCCACATAACTTCTATATTTGATGAGGCTGCTAACTCCTGTTGCTGGCTCCACTTGAACAGTTCTGCCAAGTGTCACATATCAGGTGTTACTCTAACGCATTTCAGTGCGGTGTTCCGCATCACCGCACTGAAATGCATTGTTACGCATTTTTAATGCCACCTCTGAGCCCCTGCACGCCAACTCTGCTTCTCCCCGCAGGCTTGAACGCAGCTCTGGCTCAGACTGTTTGGTTAATAAACAGTTAACTAAAATCTTAATCTGCTCAGCTCTGGCTGAGAGTTTGTATGTGCTACAATGTTGCAAATCAGTTGCCCTTCTGCCGTTGAATCCTGCCCGCGACGCGGCTGTCAGTCACCGACTGACACTGCGAATCAGACCCGGGGGCGGGGTCTTCCCTCAGCAAGAGTTGCTACTACTGGGGCTGTGTGGCACCGTGGGGAGGGTGGGAGGGATTGATATCCGGATGTGACCTCACCTCTGCCAAGTCGTCATGTCCGGAAGAGTAAGTGAGGTTCAGAAGTGGCGGGGGACTCAACCTGGTAGTGCGCTGCTCTGCCCAGCCCTGCTGCTAAATAACCCGGCGGGAGGCCTGCAAGTGGCCCCTGTGCGTCATCATGTCACTGCTGACAGTTCAGGTGAGGCTGCGCTTGGGACGGTGCCGCGACGGGCTCAGCTGGAGGGACCAGGAGATCACCGCGGTAATCATGATTGCATTGAAATCTACTCGGAGTCGCACTACAATTTGTTTAATGAAACTGAAATGACAGGTCATGCAATTGAGAGCGTTTACAGTGGAGTGCACAGAACTCCAGAGGTCATCTGGATCTTTAAAAACTGTTTAAGTGCTGACGGTGGCTGTGTTTTCTTGACCTGTGCTGCCTCGTACCCGTGGGTCAAGGGGTCACCCGTTAGTTGGGTAATGCAGTGGCTGGAGTCTATGCAGACCATCACTTCTTCTACAAAAAAAATCGAGAAGAGGGTCTGCCACCAAGTCTTTGCTCGGCTTGCCCAGACTGTTCATTTCTACCAGGAGGTGTACATAAACTTTGTTACGTTATTCTGTTTTTCTGTGATATGCAGACAGTTTCATTGCATATCACAAGCAAGCACCCCTCGGAGGTATTCTACATTGCTGTGCACACTTGATTAATTCTCTTAAATTAATTTTTACGTATGCTGTATACATTTCAGATAAGAGCATTTTTTTTAACAGAAATATGTTAAAATATGCTCTTATCTGAAATATATACAGCATACGTAAACATAACTGCCAAGGTTTCAGATTGCCATGTGTGACATTTTCATAATTTCAATGTAATTCTGAGTGACATTTCAACGATTATGAGTGACACTTTCTCACGAGTAATATAAATATTAGAAATGACACCAGAGAGTGAGGCTGAGGCACACATAGGTCACAGCAAGGCTGTATGTTATTGTTTCAAGACTACTATAGCAGCCTCAACCCTAATAAAAACAGTTAACCCTAATTGAGCATCCTCCCCATTTGGCGAGCGGTACCTAAGTGCCCAGCCCTGCAGCAAGCGCCAGATCACTCCAGCCGCAGGCAGCCTGTCACAGAGCTAAAGGCTCTATTGACAGTGACGCTGCAGATCAGTGCTGAAAGTAAATTGCTGTTGGACCTGGGTTGACCGGCACATTAATGAAGGGAAAAAAGAAAGAGAGAAGGTTCCAGCCGCTTCTGACAGCTCTCTGTATCCATAAGCAATGCTTCTGTGACTGCAGGTTGACAGATTGATGCTCGTACCCGTGCAGTGTGGATGCCTCAATGGTGAGGAGTGCTGCCTACTTTCTTCTGGAAGTGATAAGAGTTTGAGGTAGAACCCATCCGGTATTTAGGGAAGAGATACCATAATGTAGTTAGAGATGAGAAAATCGGTATCCAATGACACACATCAGTACGGTGAAAAGATAACCCCATGTTACCAAGGATGCCTTGCTCCTGTTGTAGATTTTCATTCAACAACGAATCGACTGCATTCCGGTAATTGCAGTCCTGGCTCGAATTGTTTGAACTAACAAAAAATCCCAGGACTACAGCATTGTGTCCCTACTTATATGGAGTCATCTAATTACCTTAGACATCAGAATTAACAGGAAAGTTCCGTTACCCAGTAAAGGCCTTAAAACACACCAAGACCCACCAGAGGCAGCAGGCCTGATGTGTGGGAGAGTGGGGAAAAAGTGGTATATCATCACACAATGTTCTTGTAGGGAGAAAAGCTAATATCATGACCCTAGCAAAAGGAGGATCAAATGCAAGGAAACCCTTCCACAGAAACACAGCTGCAGTGGTGTTTGTACTGCATGTCTCTTGTTATGTCCAATTTTAATTGAATCTCTTGGCCCTGTTGAGGAACGCAGTATTTACAAGCGAGTCAAGAATCACTAAAAGCAGCATTAGTATGAGCAAAGTACAAAGACTGATGCAGCTCACTCAGTATTTGATATACTTATCTCATTTTTGACCTCAGTACAGCTTTTTACGTATGCTGTATACATTTCAGATAAGAGCATGTTTTAACATATTTCTGTTAAAAAAAATGCTCTTATCTGAAATGTATACAGCATACATAAAAATTAATTTAAGAGAATTAATCAAGTGTGCACAGCAGCAATGTAGAATACCTCCGAGGGGTGCTTGCTTGTGATATGCAATGAAACTGTCTGCATATCACAGAAAAAGAGAATAACGTAACAAAGTTTATGTACACCTCCTGGTAGAAATGAACAGTCTGGGCAAGCCGAGCAAAGACTTGGTGGCAGACCCTCTTCTCGATTTTTTTGTAGAAGAAGTGACGGTCTGCATAGACTCCAGCCACTGCATTACCCAACTAATAGGTGACCCCTTGACCCACGGGTACGAAGCAGCACGGGGCAAGAAAACACAGCCACCGTCAGCACGTAAACAGTTTTTAAAGATCCAGATGACCTCTGGAGTTCTGTGCACTCCACTGTAAACGCACTCAATTGCGTGACCTGTCATTTCAGTTTCATTAAACAAATTGTAGTGCGACTCCGAGTAGATTTCAATGCAATTATGATTACCGCGGTGATCTCCTGGTCCCTCCAGCTGAGCCCGTCGTGGCACCGTCCCAAGCGCAGCCTCGCCTGAACTGTCAGCAGTGACATGATGACGCACAGGGGCCACTTGCAGGCCACCCGCCGGGTTATTTAGCAGCAGGGCTGGGCAGTGCAGCGCACTAGTCCCCCGCCACTTCTGAACCTCACTTACTCTTCCGGAAGTGACGACTTGGCAGAGGTGAGGTCACATCCGGATATCAATCCCCTCCACCCCCCACGGTGCCACACAGCCCCAGTAGTAGCAACTACTGCTGAGGGAAGACCCCGCCCCCGGGTCTGATTCGCAGTGTCAGTCGGTGACTGACAGCCGTGTCGCGGGCAGGATTCAACGGCAGAAGGGCGGCTGATTTGCAACATTGTAGCACAGACAAACTCTCAGCCAGAGCTGAGCAGATTTAGATTTTAGTTAACTGTTTATTAACCAAGCAGTCTGAGCCAGAGCTGCTGGCAAGCCTGCGGGAAGCAGCAGAGTCGGCGTGCAGGGGCACAGAGGTGGCATTAAAAATGCGTGACGATGCATTTCAGTGCGGTGATGCGGAACACCGCACTGAAATGCGTTAGAGTCACACCTGATGTGTGACACTTGGCAGAACTGCGTAAAAAGCTGTACTGAGGTCGAAAATAGGATAAGTATATCAAATACTGAGTGAGCTGCATCAGTCTTCGTACTTTGCTCATACTAATGCTGCTTTTAGTGATTCTTGACTCGCTTGTAAATACTGAGTTCCTAAACAGGGCCAAGAGATTCAATTAAAATTGCACATAACAAGAGACATGCAGTACAAACACCACTGCAGCTGTGTTTCTGTGAAAGGGTTTCCTTGCATTTGATCCTCCTTTTGCTAGGGTCATGATATTAGCTTTTCTCCCAACAAGAACATTGTGTGATGATATAGGACTTTTTCCCACTCTCCCACACATCAGGCCTGCTGCCTCTGGTGGGTCTTGGTGTGCTTTAACCCCTTGCATGCTGATGACGGCCCCAGCCGTCATGCACTACAGTGCTCGTGTGCTGATGACGGCTGGGGGCTGTCCTGACCACACCCGCGATCGGAATGTGCCGCACAGGCGCACAATTGCGGCAGCATGCAAGGGGTTAAGGCCTTTACTAGGTAACAGAACTTTCCTGTTAATTCTGATGTCTAAGGTAATTAGATGACTCCATATAAGGAAGGACACAATGCTGTAGTCCTGGGATTTTCTGTTAGTTCAAACAATGCGAGCCAGGACTGCAATTACCACAATGCAGTAGATTCGTTGTTGAATAATAATCTACAACAGGAGCAAGGCATCCTTGGTAACATGGGGTTATCTTGTCACCGTACTGATGTCTGTCATTGGATCCCCGTTTCCTCATCTCTAACTACATTATGGTATCTCTTCCCTATATACCGGATGGGGTTCTACCTCAAACTCTTATCACTTCCAGAAGAAAGTAGGCAGCACTCCTCACCATTGAGGCATCCATACTGCACGGTTACGAGCATCGATCTGTCAACCTGCAGTCACAGAAGCATTGCTTATGGATACAGGGAGCTGTCAGAAGCGGCTGGAACCTTCTCCCTCTCTTTTTTCCCTTCATTAATGTGCCGGTCAACCCGGGTCCAACAGCAATTACTTTACTTTCAGCACTGATCAGCAGCATCACTGTCAATAGAGCCTTTAGCTCTGTGACAGGCTGCCTGAGGCTAGAGTGATCTGGCGCTTGCTGCAGGGCTGGGCACTTAGGCACCGCTCGCCAAATGGGGAGGATGCTCAGTTAGGGTTAACTGCTTTTATTAGGGTTGAGGCTGCTATAGTTTTCTTGAAATATTAATAGCGCACCCCCGCTGCAGTGACCGATATTGCCGATTTTGCTTTGATTGCTTTGCATCTTGTTAGCGCACCCCCGCTGCTCTCACTGCAATTGGGCATTTGAATTGCTGGCTTGCATTATTATAAGCGTCGTATTGCACTGGGACATATTTGATTAAGTATTATACAACTCCGTGTAGGGCCGCCGGCCATTTTGTTGTTTGTTGTTATTGTCTCGCCCTGCCCGGGTCTCCACCCCGCTCCCGCCTTCCCTGCTGACCCTCCCTCGCCCCTCCCCTATCCACCATCCACTTATGACAGATGCATATCCGCGCAGCGGTCACGCGCAGCGGTGGCGCCCCATGCGCGCCGAAGGTGCGCCAAAGGTATGCCCGTCTACGCCCGTCCGCGCCTGGACCGCGCCCAGAGCCAGACCCCCTGGTCCCCGCTTCTCCCATCCCTCCCGCATTACATACAACGCCTCCTCCCTCTTTGCACTCAACCCCGGCCGACTCACTAACTGCGCCCAAGCAGCACCAGGACACACCCATGGACCCTTCACCTGCCACTCCTGCAAATTCACCTGTGTCAAGTCCCAAACCAAATCCGCAAACACCAAACAGAGAGCCAACACCAACCACCTCAAATGCATCCTTCTCAACACCCGCTCGGTTCACAAACACGCCATCGACCTTTGGAATCTACTCGACAACATTTCTCCGGACATCGCCTTCCTAACAGAAACCTGGATGAATGCCTCTTCAGCTCCAGACATCACCATAGCCATCCCGGACGGCTACAAGATCATCCGTAAGGACCGCCCCATCCAAACAGGAGGAGGCATCGCCATCGTCCACAAGAACACCATCCGCGTCTCAACCAGCTCAGATGACAACCTCGCTATCGCCGAACACCTTCACTTCCAGATCCACACCGACCCCAAGACAACACTTAGGGGCACCCTCCTCTACAGGCCACCAGGACCCCGTACAAAATTCAGCGAAGACATCACTGACTTTATCACCCCACACGCCCTCCCTTCGGAAGAATACATTCTACTGGGAGACCTCAATTTCCATCTGGAAAAGAGCAACGACAGTAACACTTCCACCCTTCTGGACAATCTCACCAATCTCGGACTCAGACAACTTGTTAACACCCCCACACACTATGCAGGACACACACTCGACCCTATCTTCACTTCCAGCAAACATATCTCCTTCACTCATACCACCCCCCTCCACTGGACGGACCACAGCGGCATCCACTTTATTTACAATAAGACCTCGATCCACAACCACCCTCAACCAACTCTGCGAAGAAATTGGAATAAAATCACCATCGACCAGATCTCAACATCGCTTCTTCAAAAACCCCCTGCCTATTCAACGAACCCTAACCAAGCAGCCATCAACCTCACACAATGGTTAGCCCAAACCGCCGACAAATTAGCACCCTTGAAAAAACATCAAATCAAGCAAGGAAGCAAGAACGCCCCCTGGTTCAACGATGACCTTAAGAAATCCAAGAAGCTCTGTCGTTCCCTTGAGAAAACTTGGAAAACAGACCCAAACACTATCACCCAAGCCGCCTTAAAAAACGCCACCCGCAAACACCACCAACTAATCCGGACAGCCAAGAAATCAGCACTCAAAGACCGACTAGACAACAACGCCCACAACAGCAAGGAACTTTTCAACATCATCAAAGAATTCACCAACCCCACCGCCAGCTCTAACGACATCACCCCCTCTCAAGTCCTCTGCGACTCCCTTGCCTCATTCTTTCATGACAAAATCGCCGACATCCACAACAGCTTTGACAACCAACCTGTAAACCAGTCCACCCCACTCACCTCCGAACCGTTACCTCCTCCGAATATCCTTTTCGAATGGAACCCAATCACCACAGAAGAGACCATTCGCCTGATGAACTCCATCCACTCAGGATCCCCTACAGACCCATGTCCCCATCACATCTTCAACAAAGCAGACTCCATTATCGCACCCCATCTCCGAGATGTCATCAACCACTCCCTTAACTCCACCACATTCCCAGAAAGCTGGAAACACGCCGAACTCAGCGCCCTTCTGAAGAAACCCACAGCTGACCCCACCGAACTCAAAAACTACTGTGATGTATTCCTATAGGTTCTGTATCGATCCCCCTATTCCTGACCCTATTCTGGTTAGCAAACTAACAAGTTAACTAGCAGTCAGCCCATGAGGCAGAAAACCCCCATGATGCAGGAACCGTTATCTGATAAAGCCACACTACGGCACAGGAACGTGTTATCTGATTAGGTCATAACGCTTGCCATCTAATTAGACAAGCGATATTCCTCCAGCCCCTGATAAGGCATACGGAGTTCTCATAACAAATCAAACCTATGACAACCTGGGAAAAACCCTGCGGCCATTGTTTTGATTTCACCGAGAACTTCAGCAAAAGAATGTGCTAACGACCTGGTCGTATGACATCCTTATTGACGTATCTATGTCCATCCTTACGTCAATCTCGGCACCTTAAAGGTATAAATATTACCGATATTGCCCTATGCAAACACACGCGGTGGTGACGAGGACGGAGCAGCCATACTTGCCGAAGCCCAGAGCAGAGCAGACCCCGCTGGCGCAGCCCCGCCTTCTTGACGCGCTGAGAACGAGCAGCTGCCCATTTCTCCTGCCGAGAAATCCAGCTCCGGCGTTTCCGGGTAGCCCTCGCAGGCAGCCTGGAATATCGAGACCAGAGACGAGAGATACCATCACTCATTCATCCTAACTTCCAGGTACAGAACTGAATAACCCCTCGCAGAGAATTCTTTAGTCAGTCACTTGGCAAAAACAAACTTAACTTAAACTGTAACTTTCTATTCCCGCCCACGTATTAGGCTTAGGTCAGGTACACGGGGTAGGTGTATTTAGAAACACCAGTTGAGTACGTTTAGTCAAATGTATATGTGTATGTAATATATTTTATTTATTTTAAACCTTCATATGGCTTAGAAACCATATCAATGTTTTTACAGTATTATTTTATACTTCTGCTTTCAATGTATGCACTTTACTTAACTATAAGTATTGCAATAATATCGATCCATTTCTCTTGTATGAGAAAAGAGACTGATCAATAAATAACATCTTTTATTGAACACGCCCGTCTCTTCCTTTTCTCTACAATCTGATGAGACTAAGAATGCACGCACTGACTGAGTAAAATAAATTGCCTTTTGTTCACACGACTCTCGAGATACACTCTTGATTAGGGGAGAGCAAAGTTGTCATGTTCTATGGTTGTCAGAAACTAAATCCCTTCTTGTCTAATCAGGGAAGTTAATTCCTTCCTGAACATTCGAGAAAGTTTCTAGTGAACTCTGAGCTAGCTGGCAAACCCAAAACTTTAAGTCTAATACCGACAGTAGTAGACCTAGTTAACGTCTGGTCTAGGCCTATACTATTGAAGGTATTATTCCAATGCGCAGAGCCTATTGGGATAATAGGAACTACACTACATGGCGCCCAACGCGTTTGGAAGGGCGATAAAACTAACGTAAGACATTTAGAGTAACTCAGTCGTGCTTTCTCACTCAGACCCCTTTTCCCCATAATACTCCAAAGACGTCTGGAGTGGGTAAAAGGTAATATCCGCCAAACCTCGCAGGAGGAAACTCCTATGTATGGTACTTGGTTTAGTCAACGTTGAAGGATAAACAGTTCCAAAATATTGTGCATCTAATCTTTGTTTCCATAAGAAACCTGATCTGCAAACAAAAGAAATAACCATCCTGTCGGTAAAATGGCAGACAGTGATGAAGAAAGAGAGGCAGTTAGATTAGCAGCTGACATAGCAGAAGCTGATACTGCACTACAAAATGCAGACCCAGAGATAATACTCATCCCGGTCATCAAAAGGAAATCTATAACTTTAAAACTTATAGAAAATGGACTGACACCTAGAGGTGGCACAGTCATATTCGTAATTGAGGCACACGAATGTCGGCAGACAGAGGTATACTATTCATGGATAAATTTTCCAGCAGCAAATGCTGTAACAAAGTACTTCCACTATTACAAAATAGAGGAACCTCCTGAAATGTACACTCCTTTCGAGGAGGTGGAAGTACCACTTAAATTTCAAGAGCATTTGCTCTTATTTAATGGCGCCCTAAAACACAATAATCACATCACCAGGCTCGGTCCTTTAGGTAGACCAGGAGCAAAGTGGCCGGTCCTAGCCGGATACACACCACATCCAGACATCAATGGGATGTCTGTAGCAGAGCTGTTAACACAGCTAAAACAATTAATAAAAATACATAGACAATTAGTCCAGTATGTGATGCGGACTTCAACAATTCAACCAGCAATTAAAATTCCACAGCTGACCCCTCACCAGGGGAACACAAATAAAATTACACCACAGAACATACAGTCCTGCCTAGGTAAAGTACCGGCCAAACGGGAACAAATACCATTCTGGTTGGCACAGAAAATAACCCAAATAGAGGCGGTGTTTCCAGACACCACCCCGTTAGAAAAACACAGGATTCTGACTATCTGTCTTCCAATGGGAATCGCACCACACATTGAGGACTGTGACACTTGGGGTACAGTCTTTGCTTCCATTTACACAAAAACGCACGGTGTTCCATCCATTTCGGTAATACCAGATGTGCTAAAACAAATTCGAGATGAATATGGTCCAGAACCCGCTTTAACTCTTGGTATGAAATTACTAAAAGACTTCAAGCAGGTCTCAGCTATATTATTAGCCAACATAAAGGGAGAAGCAGCAAACGTGGCGATCCGCCAGAGGTTAAAGGAGACAGATATAGCAGACCAACCAGCTGAAATTGCCAGAATCATAGAAAAATCCTATGAGGAACTAGGTAGAGATAGTTTAGGTGGAATACCAGTAAAACCACAACTGATTGAAAGTCCTGAAAAAATATTTTTTAATAATAATTCAACATCACAGAAAAAGAGCTGGGATGGAAACAAACAATCCAATCCTAAAGAAAAGAAATTCCAGTCCAGAGGAAGGTCTCCTAGGCGAAGAGAAAAATCTCCGAACCAAAGACACAGGTCACCCCAGAGTGACCCCTCTGGGAAAAGATATAACCTTAGAAATAGGGATAATATAAAAAAGCCTGATAGATATCAAGACATTGATACACGTCCCTCTCAATCTTTTCAGACTTCCTCGCAGAAATCGGAAAGAAGAGGACGATCAGAACAAAGAGAAGAGCACGCCAAGTCCAAAGACAAGGAACCTGCTCAGCTAAAAAAGAAATTACAATTTCCAAAAAAGAAGGTAGCCAGTATCAAGGTAGTTAACAATGCCGAGAATACTGAGGACACAACTGAAAAACGGAGAATGGGCTCAGACAATGCTAGACAGCGCAGCAGAAGTGAGCATAGCTCGCAAAGTCCTTATGAATCATCTGGAGACAGTGGACACGAATGAATATCTTCAAGTGGAAACTGCAGACACCAG
The DNA here is from genome assembly GCF_964261635.1 of Lissotriton helveticus. NCBI lineage: Eukaryota > Metazoa > Chordata > Amphibia > Caudata > Salamandridae > Lissotriton > Lissotriton helveticus. The sequence continues at coordinate 2,116,218,755 of NC_136063.1, forward strand.
AGTTAGCAAACCTCACAAAATATACGAAATAACATTACGTATAGAGGGGGATAAGACTAGAAAAATAAGGGGACTATTCTGGGCTAATCTCTCCAAGGGCTATGACATCCTTCTAGCTGAAAAAGACTGGCCACCAGAGTTTGTCAGGGAGTGCCCTCATGGCGAAGAAATAATTATGCCTGCCTTCTCAAATCACATCCCAATTCATAAAAAATACACACTTGCTAGAAAGTGGGCAGTAGCTCTAGCTCCTGCTTTATATAAAAATCACGTAGGATGGGATGAGGACTCTCCTCCTCACAAAATCCAGTTAAAATCACAACCTACTGCACAAAGACAGTACCCAATTAAGCAAGAAGCTAAAAAACAGGTAAAAGAAATCCTAGATCAGCTAGAATACCAGGGGGTGATTGAAACTTGCACCTCACAAATGAACAACCCTTTGTTTCCGGTCTCCAAACCAGACAATTCATATCGTCTAGTTTTGGATTACCGACACCTTAACTCATGTTGCAAAACTTTTGCAGTGCAAAATTCGCATAGTGCTGCACTAATGAATAACATAGTGCGCAAAAAATACAAAACAACATTAGACATCTCTAATGGATTCTTTTGTCAAAACATAGCACCAGAGAGCAGATATTTGTCTGCATTTTCAATAAATGGCACTCAAAAGCAATTCTGTCGGTTAGCCCAGGGGTACAAGAACAGCCCGGGAGTATTCTCAGCGAGAGTAACAGAATTACTACAAATATATGACGACGAAGCATTATCGTATGTCGACGACATATACTTAACAGATGATGACTTGGAGACTCACTTGAAGAGAGTGAACACCATAATACTTGGGTTCGCAGCAGAGGGTTACAAATTCAACTTTAAAAAATCCAGAATTGCCCATCTGACAGTCCTGTTCCTAGGATATGAATTATCAAGTGAAGGCAAAAGCCTGGCTGACAATTTTCTAGAAAAATGTGCCGTACTCCAAGCACCTAGAACACTAAAAAACCTACAGTCAACTCTAGGCTTCCTAAATTTCGGAAGAACATACATTGCAAATTACGCAGAAAGGGTCAAACCCCTTTATGATCTAATTAAACCTGATTTTAAAAGAACCAATTGGACTCAAATACACACAGAAATTTTGAGATCCTTACAAACAGACATGCTAATTAAAACAAAATTAGAAACACGTGATAACACACGCAATTTTGTGATTCGAGTCATCCCAGGGAGATGCGGATTCACATACATGACCTCTAATGAGGGAGAAAAGGTACCAATTGCATTCAAATCACACTTGTACACAGAAGCTGAACAGAAATTCAGCATTAAAGAAAAAATTGTTCATGCAGTTCAAACCGCAATAGCTAGAGAAAAAGATCAAGCGGACGGTAGACACATCACAGTCAGAACAGCTGAATCAGCCTTTGAGGCATTAACAACACCGTGTAATTTACCAACAACAACATTGAACCGGAATGGATACAATGGGTGAATTCAATCACAACGGACAAAGTATACTACTACTTTGATCCAGAACTAGAGGATTTAAAAAATCTAGAATATGAAAGAACATTCCCTCTGCCAATCGACATTCTGCCCTTACGACACTACGCTTGTGTAATCTATACAGACGGACATGCTTAACCCTCCGTTTGGGGAGAACAAGCATACAACCCCACATGTGAGATTACAAAAGAAGTGTGGCGCGGAGGTAAACTAAGACCTCTATTAACAAAATCACACTCAGTAGAAACTAATTCAGAACAACAGACTGAAATAATAGCATTGAAAATGGCGCTAGATAATGCGGATCGCGAATTCCCGACACTTATAGTGTCAGATTCATATTACTGCGTCAAATCATATAACAACGATTTGCAGACATGGATTCAAAACGGTTACAAAGATGACACAGATGCAACAATAAAGCAGAAACTGCTCTGGGAACAAATAGCTCTTTTACAAAAAGAACTACCAAAGACTCACGTGACACACTCACTGAGTCATCAGCGTGATGGCGTTCACGTTGCAGGGAATTCATTGGCTGAAACAGCCACAGCGGTAGCAACTAAATCGGCTCCCGTAGTTCGAAAAAAGCGTACATTAAAATACATTGACGGTGAAACAGTGCTGGCGGTGAAAACGTCATTAAAAGGCGACTGCTCAGCGCTACCGATCAACTATCCACTCAATTATACATACATAATCGATGCAAACTCCGTCCCTTTTGCTCGAATCCCTGGAGTGGGGGATGGAGTGATTCCAAACATGGACAGGAGAAACTTGTTAATCGCAGACGCACATATGGGCGAGGGTCTCAGACACCTCAAACTAAAAGATTCTCTGGAAGAATTACAATCACGGTACTGGTGGCCAGGCATGAGCCTGCATCACACCATGTTTGTAAAAAACTGCCCAAACTGCAACAGAAATCGCAGTGAGGAGAGAAACAGTGTAATACCTCATCGTTTCACTCCAGAAAAAATCAAGAGTAAAAAGCAAGGCTTGCGATTAACATATACAGGCTAGTTTCCACTTATAATGTAGATCACCAGCACTCGGCTGACGTCTGGACTGTTATACAAAGATTTGCGAGTCTAAATGGCATATACGCTAAGAGCATGCTACGTTTGACCATTGTTTTCACTCTAGCCCTCCAGCCTGATGGGAAACATGACCAAATGAGCATAGCACAGCGGGAATCTTCTCACTTCCTTCCTGAGGGATACGGGATGTTGTAAAGAAAAAACCAAGGCATAAAGCAATCTATAACGGAAAGGATATTAGGTTCGGGAGCTGGGTGGGTCAAACATCTAATAAGTGTCCAACGTAGTCTAAATAACTTGCCAAGAAATTCTCTGAAGGGATTCAGTCCGTACGAATTATTATTTGGAACTAGGATGTTGATCTCTGACCTTGACAGTCAAACTTCAGTGGTGAAGGAAAAAAGCTTTGATATCAAAGACCGTTTGGCTATTTTGCAGGACTTAAATGAAACAAGAAAAGACCTGAGCAACATAAAGTTGAAACAACAGCCAACAACCACTGAAGAACCACCACCTGTCCCAGCAAGACCTGTCTGGATTCCAAAAGTCGGGGATCTAGTCAGAGAAAAGATCGCGGTAAAGAAGGAATTTGGGCCTTCTTACAGAAAAGCAGTTCCTGTCTTGTCTGTCAACGGGACAAGATCAGTTGTACTACCGCCACTTGCTGGTAAAAAGGAGAACCGAGTTGTATCCATCGACCGGGTAAAACCACAATCATGTGGCCGATAACAAATAGTAGGCCAAGTGGACTCCCAATAAGTAGCAGAACACCAAGGTTTGCTACCAGTACAGAGGTTCTAACAAAGAGGTTAATCACTTTCGAAACGCCTACAGAAGAACAACAAGGACTATGCAACAATGCAATGGAACTTAGACCTCTGAAAACCCAAATAAAAACATTTAGCAGAGACACACCAATCTACAATGAAGTACCAAATGATAATGCAAGAAACATTAATCCTGAAGCAATTGGAACTATTGACAGACCTGCATCCGGCTACTTCATAAACTTCGATGATTCCTCTGAAGGCTTCACTGAATCAAAGACACAGCCATCATCAAAAACCTTTAAAGATAAAGCTAAAGAACTTTTGAAACAACTGAAAGAAACATATCTAATTTCTCCATGGATCGAATTTTGGGTGGGTTTTGGTGCATTTATCCTCATACTTTGGCTCATCATGATACTAACATTGGGACGCTTCATTGAGGGAAAATATGCTAAAATGGACACAGCAAGTCAGAATATCAACTTGATCCTCAAACCACACACATCTTCACACGTCGAGAAAAGAGAACTTTCTTCAGCCAACTTCACAGCCAATCCTATACCGGGTGGGGTAGCATGGGACAACACAGACTACGAAATCTATGGTCCGGTTGAAATCCTGAAATATCCACACCAAATTAAGATCTCTTTGAGTGACTTTGTAAAACCGAGCTCATTTGCTGATGATTGGGACTTCGAAAGCATTAATAATATGATGTCTGACTTAGTATTGTCTGCTAAATTTACCAAACATGATTATTTGCAGGGTTCTACAAATTATGATAGTATGTACTGTTATAACCACTATGGTAACCATTTTCTACATAGATCTGCACAACCTAGAAATGTTTTAAATTATAATCAATGGGAACATTGTGCAACACCTCCAAAAGGAAGCCCAAGAACCGTTTACGACAAATATTCATACTTTTCAGGTTTTAACATAAGTAATGCTGAAACATTTTATTTCAAATTGTCAAATAAGACAGGGATGAAGACCATGATAACCAACACAAAATTGATATATTCAGACTCATTCTTTGAACAAATGAATACTTTTGGTTTTGATTATTGGGACAAAAATGTTGAATTGAAAAGTGTTTGGGGCACAAAAGAATGGCAAGTACAGGGTATAGAATCTTTGTTTAGAGCCTGCATGATCCCAGAACAAATTATATTTTTAAATGACACTGTTCAACAAACCACCTGTCTTGGCCTAGCCAAAATCAAAGACTTAAATAAACCGTCTATTCCAAAACCAACAATGAACAGCAATAGCTCTACAGATGAGGAGATAGACGTAAATTATGTATTAAACAAAAACAGAACACATCCAGATTGGAAAAAGTGGTTGATCTGGCCCACAGATACTAATAACTGTCAAGACAGATTCCTGAACAAAACACAGGGGTTCAAAATGACCAGGCCAGACCCTAGATATCCTCAAAGACATCACCCAGGGATAATAACCACCTACAGTGTGGGCAAATTATGCCTTCAATGGCTACAAACTTCCACACTGGCAGAAATTAAGCAACACCTAACTTTACTTACTGATGGTGCTGACTTGCGTGATTTCACTATGGGACCACGCAAACAGCGTCAAAAGCGTTTCATAGCAGCCTCTGTATATGCAGCATACAATGAGGCCTGGAAGGTTACTCAAATTGAAACAGCAGAGAGAATACGGGAAATTGACCGTATTAATTTGGAAAAATCACTTTCTGTAGTGGACAATGGGTTAATGACTCTGTCCTCCAGAATTTTTTCTTTGGACAGCATTGTGTCTTCAGCAATCGACATATTATCGCAAGACTTACTGTTATTACAACACGGTCAGTCACAATTGCGTTCTATTGTACAGCTTGGCTGGACGTTACAAAATCTGCGTTCAGGCTATGTGCCTTGGCGTTTAATCAACACAACGTCACTATTCTATATCTTTAACCTTACTGATAGACAAATCAGTATGGCCCAAAAGGGAGCTGATTATACAATCCTGAGCATTGAGAAACTTGAGAGATTACCAGTGACAATGTCAGAACGACCTGTCAGTGAATGGATAATACATGGGATAATAAATATTCCAATATCAACCTTCAGGTTTTAATACTGCCAAAAATATATACAGGCTGGCATGTACGAAAAATTGGGAAAAGGGTACATAAAAACAACATGGAACCTGCCCTATTCACATGCATGTGTCAGTAATAAAGGACAGAAAGTGTTTCTTAGTGGCAATAATTGTGCAATGTCACTAAGCGGTACACTTCTGTGTAACGGAATTAGTTTGCATGGAGCCTGTGAAGGGAACTCAAATAACCTTTCATGTCACCAGCAAGGCGCACCTGCAACAGAGATTGAACCATTCTTTCAAAGACTCTATAATGGGAGTTACATTCTAATTGTAGATCGCAGATGTTGTAGTCTTATGCCCGGGACTCCTTATCTCGTAACTACGACTGCGAAGGTCAAGTGCTGTGGACACTCATTGTTCCCCAGCTCCTTTCCAGACAGGGAGGCAAGGGCATGGCCCAACTTGAAAATTACTTCTATTCGAATAGATACTTTAAGCAGAATGAAACCAGTGCTTCTTCAGACGCCGACAAGGCTCACGTCATCAAAAGAAACGTATGATCTCCAAGTCGCAAGGACGACTGCAGAGATACATTCATTGTTATCAACTAATTCCCCCATACATTTCGCAGAAATCCTGAATGAAATCTTAAATATTTCTGATACCAGCAGAGTCTCAAAAGTATTTAAGACAGTATTTTCGATGGCATTAACACCATTCAAAGCCATACTGGGTATTTTTCCAGATTTCGTCCATTCGATTTTTGGCGGACTTCCCCTCATTTTAGGACTGATTGCAGGAATCCTATTCCTAGTCCTTATATTTCGTTATGGCAAACCATGTCACAGCCAGAACACCTGCGACAAGGGAAGAAACAATCCTAGCCATTGGATACCGGGACCGGATATCAAAGATCCTGGGACTATCCCGGCTTAGAGACCTGAACATGACTTGGTTTCTATCATTTCGACCAATGTGGCAACGATGTGTTTTACCTGTATTAAGGTGCCTGCTATGCGGAGAAGAATGCGTGTTAGACACCTGTATGACGCTACAATCGGATGCGCCAATGGATGCAGAAACATTGTTGAGTCCAATCAAGGCTCACGCTTTGTGCTGCCCTCAAAGGCTACCAATCCTGATGACGGCATTCGTGGAAGCTTCACCACTACGATTAAGGGGTAGTGAAGTACAAGATGAAAGCAGCATCGATCAGGTACGACCTTCTGTCAGCAATCCAAATCAGAATGTCAATGGAGACAATCATGCGCACGAATGCATGGTTACACCTATTTCCGAGTTAGTGGAACTCTCCCAGGAAGCTGTTGACAACTTTTTCGAAAGCCTAAATGATATGATGTTCTCACCAGAGCAGAAATAGAGACTTTTGAACAAGCCCGTAAACGGCGTTCCCTGAATTTGGCCTTCAACTTTAATAACAAAGTCACATGAACAATTTTCCCTCCAGTTCACAGATAGCAATTTTTTCAGCAGCCCCAAAATATTTTTGCATATTTTTCGGGACACTATCTTCTGCTTAAAGTAAGAACTATTCTTAGAGAACTAAGATTTCTAAAATTAGATAGCTTATAGACATTAGCTGCCCACTGGCATGTTCATAGTTATTATTATTCTGTGATGAAATGGTCTCGAACCTTTTTTCTGTATTAAGAGCCATTTCATGTGTAAATTTTCATATACAAAATAGCAATAATGTATACAAATGCGTGATTACTTTAGCATTATTCTACAGCTTGAGTGCATACTATACATATGACTGCATTTTTCCGTATATTTGATAATTTCAAAATGCATTTATGTATTTTGGGGTGGTAAGGTATACACGATACTCTACAGTATGTTTTACTATGCATAGATTAGTAAATATGACCATAGTTAGCGTGGAGTGGGTGTGATGTATTCCTATAGGTTCTGTATCGATCCCCCTATTCCTGACCCTATTCTGGTTAGCAAACTAACAAGTTAACTAGCAGTCAGCCCATGAGGCAGAAAACCCCCATGATGCAGGAACCGTTATCTGATAAAGCCACACTACGGCACAGGAACGTGTTATCTGATTAGGTCACAACGCTTGCCATCTAATTAGACAAGCGATATTCCTCCAGCCCCTGATAAGGCATACGGAGTTCTCATAACAAATCAAACCTATGACAACCTGGGAAAAACCCTGCGGCCATTGTTTTGATTTCACCGAGAACTTCAGCAAAAGAATGTGCTAACGACCTGGTCGTATGACATCCTTATTGACGTATCTATGTCCATCCTTACGTCAATCTCGGCACCTTAAAGGTATAAATATTACCGATATTGCCCTATGCAAACACACGCGGTGGTGACGAGGACGGAGCAGCCAGACTTGCCGAAGCCCAGAGCAGAGCAGACCCCGCTGGCGCAGCCCCGCCTTCTTGGCGCGCTGAGAATGAGCAGCTGCCCATTTCTCCTGACGAGAAATCCAGCTCCGGCGTTTCCGGGTAGCCCTCGCAGGCAGCCTGGAATATCGAGACCAGAGACGAGAGATACCATCACTCATTCATCCTAACTTCCAGGTACAGAACTGAATAACCCCTCGCAGAGAATTCTTTAGTCAGTCACTTGGCAAAAACAAACTTAACTTAAACTGTAACTTTCTATTCCCGCCCACGTATTAGGCTTAGGTCAGGTACACGGGGTAGGCGTATTTAGAAACACCAGTTGAGTACGTTTAGTCAAATGTATATGTGTATGTAATATATTTTATTCATTTTAAACCTTCATATGGCTTAGAAACCATATCAATGTTTTTACAGTATTATTTTATACTTCTGCTTTCAATGTATGCACTTTACTTAACTATAAGTATTGCAATAATATCGATCCATTTCTCTTGTATGAGAAAAGAGACTGATCAATAAATAACATCTTTTATTGAACACGCCCGTCTCTTCCTTTTCTCTACAATCTGATGAGACTAAGAATGCACGCACTGACTGAGTAAAATAAATTGCCTTTTGTTCACACGACTCTCGAGATACACTCTTGATTAGGGGAGAGCAAAGTTGTCATGTTCTATGGTTGTCAGAAACTAAATCCCTTCTTGTCTAATCAGGGAAGTTAATTCCTTCCTGAACATTCGAGAAAGTTTCTAGTGAACTCTGAGCTAGCTGGCAAACCCAAAACTTTAAGTCTAATATCGACAGTAGTAGACCTAGTTAACGTCTGGTCTAGGCCTATACTATTGAAGGTATTATTCCAATGCGCAGAGCCTATTGGGATAATAGGAACTACACTACACTACCGCCCCATCTCGCTCCTCCCATTCCCTGCCAAAGTCATTGAGAAAGCCATTAACAATCAGCTCGCCACCTTCCTCGAAACCAACAAATCACTCGACTCCTCACTGTCTGGCTTCCGAGCCAAACACAGCACCGAGACCGCCCTCATCGCAGCAACAGACGACATTCGAACACTACTGGACAACGGAGACACAGTCGCCCTTATCCTCCTTGACCTCTCCGCAGCCTTCGACACAGTCTGCCATAGCACCCTGATACAACGCCTCAGAAACATCGGAATTCAAGGAAAAGCATTGGACTGGATCATTTCGTTCCTTGCTGGAAGAACTCAGAGAGTCCGCCTCCCCCCTTTTAAGTCAGAGGCCACCGAAGTCATCTGCGGCGTCCCGCAAGGATCATCACTTAGCCCCACCCTCTTCAACGTCTACATGAGCCCCCTTGCAACCATCGCACGTCAACACAACCTCAACATCATCTCCTACGCTGATGACACTCAGCTGATCCTCTCACTCACCAAAGACCCAACCACCGCCAAAACGAACCTACACGAAGGGATGAAAGAAGTTGCCGAGTGGATGAAGCACAGCCGTCTGAAACTGAACTCGGACAAAACGGAAGTCCTCATCTTAGGCTCATCCCCTTCCGCCTGGGACGACTCTTGGTGGCCAACGGCCCTAGGAAAAGCCCCCATACCGACGGACCACGCACGGAACCTGGGCATCATCCTGGACTCCTCACTCTCGATGACCAGACAAGTCAACGCCGTCTCCTCTTCATGCTTCAACATCCTACGCATGCTCAAAAAAACATATCGCTGGATCCCCACCGAAACAAGAAAAACGGTCACCCACGCACTGGTTACTAGCCGTCTGGACTACGGAAACACCCTTTACGCCGGTTCCACCGCAAAACTACAGAAAAAACTCCAACGCATCCAAAATGCTTCAGCCAGACTCATACTAGACATCCCCCGCACAGACCACATTTCCGCTCACCTGAAAGACCTTCACTGGCTTCCCGTCAACAAGAGAATAACGTTCCGTCTCCTCACCCACGCACACAAAGCCCTATACGAACGTGGACCTGATTGTCTCAACACGCGCCTTTCCTTTTACACCCCCACCCGCCAGTTGCGCTCGTCCAACCAAGCCCTCGCCGCTGTTCCGCGCATCCACAAAGCCACCATGGGAGGAAGATCCTTCTCCTACGTAGCGGCCAAGACCTGGAATTCCCTTCCCATCCACCTCCGCCTTACTCAAAACCACCTAGCCTTCAGAAAACAACTTAAAACATGGATATTCGACAAGTAAACCTTCCCGCCCTTCCTCAAGCGCCTTGAGACCCTATGGGTATGTAGTGCGCTATATAAATTCTGACTTGACTTGACTTGACTTGAAACAATAACATACTGGTGTCATTTCTAATATTTATATTACTCGTGAGAAAGTGTCACTCATAATCGCTGAAATGTCACTCATAATTACATTGAAATTATGAAAATGGCACACATGGCAATCTGAAACCTTGGCAGCTATGCTTGAATGAATAGACCACTCGGGCCAAATAGAAGCCTAAATAGATCCATATTTCCTTCCTAAAAGCACTTTCTCACAGTAAAGTTGTTTTGCTTGCTTTATATATTTTTTTTACCGGTATGACAAATACCTTAGCTCGTGGTTATGCACTTCAGCACCACACAATGTGTGTATAGTTGCCTCATATTTAGCTGATTTTTCTTTAATAGTATATCAGTTGACCTGTTTCAACAAACACCGCATGTAAGGAACGCCTGCATCTGGATTCTTAAGATACAATGCATTTCTTTCACAGCCTTGAAAAAGCCCAAGACTGTAAAGGGTGAAACGGGTATTGGAAAGAAGCATAATAAGACTGTTGCACTGTGTACAACTTCTGTGTATCTGAACATAAGGAGGACCCTGTCAAAGAATCGAACTGGTAACTTTCTGAACAGTGGATTCCTAAACCATTTGTGATGTACAGCTATTTTTAAAAAAAAAATGGTTTGCTGTTTATCATGATTTCTAGATTTCTTCATTTCCTATCGAGGCTAAACAAGCTTCTGAAGAAATTGGGCTTGGTCTGTCTTGACTTGGATTTTTGCCAGCTATGTGCTCCTCTTCATTGGCCCAGGTCTGTGAAATAGTATCCTATCTGCTCCTTCGTAGAAATGATGTCCCACACAACAGGCGTGTCCTCTCCCCAGCTCCTTTTCACTCTCTTCCTTTGTTTTCTAATTTCTCTACAGACAGTAGGATTTCCCATGGAACTGGGGTCAATCTCAGTCAGTCCGAAATCGTAAACCACTGTATAGGAAGCTTTATGAATAGACAATATAATACGTTTGCAACAGTCATTCTTGTATTGGCGAAAGTATTCTAGCCTGGTTTATTTAGTCTTAGTTTAAGTAATGCCCTCTTGTGATGCTGTTCTGATTCACAACATATTCAAAAGAGAAAACTTGAACTTTACATCTAGCTACTAAAACAGCTGTGTACGTTTAAAAAACACCTGCTTTACGTGCTTGTGAGCTAAATGTGATCAGGGCAGGTCTAGGTGTTAAAAAAGCCTTCAGGGTTATTTCAGTTCTGCAAGGGTGAGATGTAGACAATCTTCACAACTTGTGTTGAGCACAACAGCCACTTTGATTTTGATGTAACTGTGTTTAGGGATCAACATGTGATAACGGCTGCATTGGGTAATGTATCTATATGTGATACACTGGGTGATTTAGCAGATGCCTTAACCATTGTGTTGCGCTGGTACTTGGGGCACTTCAGGATCAGTGTTTCCACTTTCTTTCCCCAAGGTGCACTTGACCACATGCAAATGGTACTTTTCTATGTTTGTATGTATGTGTGTATTTGTAAACCACAATCCTAGCAGGGGGGAAAGGACATCAGCAGAAGGACCAGGACCACATGTATGGTCCAAAATTTGCCAGGGGAGGAGTGAGTAGGAGCTGAGCTCAATGTGGAGAAGGGGACAATCTGAGTCATACAGACTTTCAGGTTTGAGGAAATTACAATGTATGTTTGCAAGATGCACAACAGGAGATGTCAGGTGCAGTAGGCACAGAATCAGGCACTTCTCTAATCGTATTATGCATGGAAAAAAACACAGCATGACTGCTCTGACGATGAACTACATTTCCTAAGAAGTCACGAACTTTCAATTAGTCTGGATATGTGGTGGCCATCTTGGATATCAGGCTCCCTCCACTGCACCTTTACTAGGCAAATGTGAATGAATATTGCTGCAGCTATGATGTCTAGGATTTCCTTTGCTAAATAGCTAGTGCTTACTTTTGATTGCGTTGAAGGACATCGGGAATATAGATAGGTATTTGTGAAAGTTGGGTTGTATGCAGGGGCGTAACACAGGCCACCGCAGCCCACACGGTGCGGGGGGCCCCTAGCTCCAAGGGGCCCCCTCGGCACTGAACTCTGGCTGGGAGAGCTCCTGATTGAGCCCGGAGGGGACCCCCTAAGTACCATGCAGGAAGGCCCCCTCACTTTTCGTTACGCCAGTGGTTGTATGGTGGAAAAAAACTTAACTATTTGCAATTTTACTATGAATCTTTCAAACACTGTGGATTTGTGGCATGTCACTTAAGGGCTACTCTGTGATAGCACAGAAGTGGTTATTAAGGCAGTAGAGACAAAGTGGGCTATGGCACAGGGTCTCAGCCTTTTCAGGGGGCTTCCTGTAAGAGCCAACTCTGTTCTGGAGAGTCTTGCCCTGATGACCTTAAATAATTCTTAAACAGATTGTTGTAAATACTGTTTCCCTTTCATTTATTTTTAATCTGGATAATGTGTGAGAGTCATTTATAGACATTTTGCAGACAAATGTTGTGTTTTTGTTTCATGTAACATCCATAAAACAAAAAAGTGTTTTTTAGATCAAAACAGGACCTCACATATGAGAAATGGGAGGGGCCGCAGGGAGTTTTTTCAGTAATACTAGTGAGCTGCTGTGTTACAGTATTGAAAAACACATCACTATCCCTGAAAATTAGATGTAAACACATATATAATTTGGACCAGTGTGCCTGTGCACTGTCTAATACCTGGCCAAAGAGGGGATGAAAGAACTGAAACTGGATCATAAATTCATAGCTGATCCGCACAGGGGCCCCCAACATACGTTGGCCCAAGGCCCCCAAATTCCTTAAAGGTGTCCCTGTAAGGCAGGACTAACTCGCTCACGCTTTGTGCTAATACCAAAGCATAAGGTATTAAAGTTCTAATATGTTTACACAAATTCCTAAAATCAGGAATAGTAGACTCTTTAAGTTTTGTTAATGACATTGCGGTGCTACAAGAGTCGAATAGAAACTATAACTCACCTTGCACAGAGAGTGCAGAAAGATCAGGCTAGAGGTAGCTGTTCTACTCATTGAGTAAAACGTCAGTACTCATGTACTAATTTTTTGTACTCATGTACTCATTTTTTGTATGATTCATTTCAGGGAATACAAGTTTCACATCATCAAAGTTTGTTACGCAGAGACAGTTATATGGTATAGTCAAATTACTATTACAGTTATGTGTGGAATATTCATTGCAGGTTACTAAATATATCTCTTGGATGCAGGATGTGGTGGATACCTAAAAGCTATCACTGACCAGCTCAAGTGAGGCGGCAGAGTGATGGAGTCCAGTGTCCATGTTTCGACAATTGGACCCCTATAGTCACGTATATGTCGTCATCGTAGCAATGGTGAGAAACAGAAGAGTGCATCACTCCTGTTGGATCTTGAGCACAAGATTAGTGCACTCTGACCGGAAAAGGCACATTTGAGACCTACAACGCACGGAGACAGCACTCCCATTTTGCTCTTTGGGACTCATCCAACCATGAATGTGGTAGTTCATTTCAAATCATTATTGATTTTTGAGATTTTTCACTGCTCTGTCCATGCTTGGGGAGATGTGGTCCTTGTGTACACAATTTGAATTGCTCAATATCTAAATGTATCAGTGCTCTAAGTGGCAACCCTCTAGCCCACAACACACCCAAATGGAAAAACCCTTGGCTTTCCATGTTTATTTACAGCTGGAGATCTGTTCACATTTGTGTAATACTTCCAAGAGTCTCAGCATTGATTACCTGGATTACTTAAGTAAATAGGTGTATATTTTGCATATGTTGATAACACCTATATAGTCCCTGGCCCTGTCACTGTCAAGCACCACGGTCAAGCACCACTGAACCAAGTTACTCCTCACAGTGTGTGCCAATGCGCAATAACCCAAGTGAAGAGTATTGGTGAGAAAGAGAACCACCGATAACTGCAGGACGCTGCTTGTGATTTCTGCCCTCCTGCTATCTCAAACCTTTCAGCTGGCGCTGGATTGCCAGCTGGGGGTATCTAAATATGTTCCTATATTTAGGAAAACAACTGCATTTTCTACCTGTTCAATATGTTTCTGGAGCATCACATGAAGGAGTTTGCTTAGTTTGGAATTACTCCACTTTTGTCTGCATCTGCCACACTCAGCGGCTAGGCTACTCTGTAATATCCCAAAAACCTCCAGCGTGTCCAGCCACCTAAAAGACCTACATTGGCTCAGGGTGGAAAGCCGCATCAGGTTCAAAGCCCTGAGCTATATGTTTAGGATCAAATCTGGTACCGCCCCTAAATATCTCCAAACCCTCGCCACTCCCTACACCCCGGCTAGAGCACTACGCTCTCAAAATGCTGCAAACTTTTCCACCCCAAAGTTCAGACTTGCAAGAATGGGAGGAAGATCTTTCGCTGTCATGGGGCCCACACTCTGGAACAAACTCCCCCCCCATATCCGTAAAGAAGACAGGTATAACATCTTCAGAAAACAGCTAAAGACCTGGCTCTTCCAGAAATAATCCACCGTCATTTACCATCCTCCTAAAAATTGCTTCAATTCTGTCATCGGCGCCGGGAAACCCTTGTTGGGTAGCTGCGCGCCATACAAATGCAAAAAATAAATAAAATAAATAAATAATAAATAGATAGGACTATTATCATGCTGGTCACTACAGCTTTCCATGAGATTTTAATATTGCCAATGACCACTGAGAGCCATTCTTGGAGTCTTTGATCGTTTTGGGTCTCAATGCCAGTATTGCTCCTCTCTTCATCATCAACAAAACCATGGCCTATTTAGTCTCTGTGTAGACTTACATGAGTGTCTCTATTACTATATCAGCATCTGCTTGGTCTAACTGAGCCATCAGTCTGTCACTGCCTGGGGTCTTACTTATTTGTAGACTTCGAAGAGACTTTAGAATGTCTTCCATCTCCGATGTTACTTCCAGTTCATATCTCTCCTCAGGGTTATGCTGGACAACACTTTATTTGTTGGATTGTCTTGTAGTTGATCTAAGTCATGCTATTGAGTATAATGACTGCAATTGCACTTGATACATAATATTTATAGCCTCTTGCATGTTCATCCATTTCCCCATCACCATTCAAAGACAGTACTTCTATTGGACATTTATGTTGATCAATCAAACCGGCATATTCCCTATTATATCCCACTTTGCGCAGTGTCTGTTGATTATCTACTGTGTATGAATGAATCCTCTGCATTGCTTACTTCCTCAAGGCTGTGTCTGTTTAGCAACATCTCTTCCATTTTTGCTGGATCTAAGGGTCCTTCCTCTTCCAAATGTTTTACTTGAGCTTAAAACTGTGAGAAAGCCTGCTCAAGGTCAAGCAATATCTGTACTTTGTTCATACAAGGTCCTCTCACCCCCATCTTCAGTGCTTCCCAATCAGTAGCCCGAGTATGAGTCATACCCAGTTAGGACTGATGTAATGCTTCAGATATATGTCTATGTCTGATTGGAATTCAAGTTACTGAAGACCTTCCACTTTCAGTTTAAAAAGAAGAAAACTAACTGTTGTAGGCTATTGTCAGCAATCTCCCTAAGAAGAAGCTCTGACATATACAGTGGAGATCACAGCTGACCAGTATGTAATGTATTCTAGGTGATTGGTGAGATGCTGATATAAGCTTATCTATATATGTATGCATGTATGTATACCTGCACCCATGTGGTATTTATAGGAGAGCTGTCTGGTTTGTTAACTGTAGACGCATTACAATGTAGTGCTCTTTACAGAGGTGCATCTTCAACTCTTTCCTAGACTGGTGCAGCGTTTGAGCGGCCCTGATGAATACGGGATGCCGTTCCAGTTTTAGGGTGCATAAATTGAAAAAGGCCTGCTGCCTTTTTTCTTGGTTGCACTTCTAAGTCTGCAGTCTGATGGTGTCTTAGTTGCAAGTGTGATGAGAGCCACCAAAGATAGGAAGCATGACTGCAAAAAAAAGGCAGGTGTTGGATGTAATGGCTCTGTAAATGATGCAGCTGGCTTAGAAGATGTTGCAGGATGGCAAGAGGAGCCAATAGAGTTCCATCAAGGAAGGGGTGCGGTGATCATATTTCTTCATGCTCTGGGTGAGACATGCTGTGGCACATAGGATGCTTAAAGGGTGCCAGTGTGGAGTCTGGAAGGCCAAGGACCATATCGTTAACCAACACGAATATGCGAGAGCATGAGGGCTTGAACAGCAATTCTGAAGTCACTTTCTGGAAGAAATTGTTTCACTTCCTTCAGAACAGAGAGTGGGTACCAGGCTCTCTTTATGTTTTTTGATAATGTTTTCCTTAAGAGTGAAGTTGGTGTTCAATATGTACGACTTGGCATTCTGTGAAAATTGGTGTTTAAAGCCGTCAGGCGTCATGTCACAGAGCTAGGCTTCTTGTTTGTTGTTCTTGGCAAATAACAGGAATTCTTTCTCGGTTGGGTTGAACTTCAGTTAGGTTCAGGACATCCATTATTTAAATCATTGTATGTCTGTCTAGTCTTTTGTTTTGAACTTGCATGACATGCTGTCTCTCCGCGGCTTCTGTCCTTGTGAAGGTGGGAGAAGTATTAGTTTGTGTGAATGCACAAGATAGGTGTGCATTGCCTTTGGATAATCAAGCAAAGTCTTTCTATTGTATTATTTGTATTACTCTTTTGTAGTAGAACCTTCTTCTGGTGTTGTGTACACCAAAGGGATTGAACTGGAATGAAGAAACTGCCAGTGCACCTGACCATGTCTTGTCACCACATTTGTCAGAAACTATTGCAGCTGCCACTTTTGCCTGGTAATGGGGAAGTAAGTAGAGGATTGCATGAGTATCCATATTTTCAGATTGTCTGATTTCATCCTAACCTTGCTATCACTCCTTGCAATTAGAGGGTACAGGCCCTGGGTAGGGAGGGCATTCACAGGCCTTTGCAGTATTGTAAGATATGCTTCTATGAGGCATAAAGTTAATCTCAGGCAACAAAGATTAAATGGCTTCACCTTTTTTGCTCTCTTTTATAGATAGAATTACTGTCAATTGACAGCCCTGTTGTTTCCAATACACAACATATAATCAGATTGGGCTTTGGGACAGCCCATTAGTCATGACTGAATATCTATGTTGTCTGTGTCAGTTGTTTGCTCCTGATGTGATAGCTGGTCATTCTGTTCTTGTTGTTTGTCTTGCCCAAAATCATTTGTGTCTCACAATGTTCTGACTGTATCAGCGGCCTCCTTCTACTGTATACTTGAGGGGGCAAAGCCCTCCATGGGAGTGTATGTGTTGTCTTCTTCTCTTCTTTCCCTCCTCACCTCCACTCCGGCATGCTCGCTACCCTTCCTAATGCTCCCCCGCCTCGTACCCTTTCCCGTCCTGCCCTCAGTTGCTTTTTTGTGAGGGACCAGGATTTGCCAAGTGCTGCTGTTCAACTTGCTCTTTCATTTTCCCACCTCCTCCTGCTCTCTGATGCTGCCTGTCTCTACGAATGTGCATTCATTAGACTGGAAAAAAGCACTGGCAAGGCCAAAAGCTCAGCATTTTAGTGCCAAGACATACTAGCTTGATTTATGTTTATGGGTTTTTTTCTTATAAGGTTCAGAACCATCAAACCCCAAAGGGGTCGCTTGGCACTA
This sequence comes from Lissotriton helveticus, assembly GCF_964261635.1. Taxonomy (NCBI): domain Eukaryota; kingdom Metazoa; phylum Chordata; class Amphibia; order Caudata; family Salamandridae; genus Lissotriton; species Lissotriton helveticus. The sequence continues at coordinate 2,116,236,448 of NC_136063.1, forward strand.
ACTGAGCACAAGCACAGATGACATAAACAAACACAACTAAAATTAACACTGACAGAAAGGCCTAAATGATAGATGAAAAAAGCAAAGCTTTTAAAGCTTTCCTAAATTTTAAAAGAGTTGCTCCCTGGCAAAGAAACAATTGTAAAGTGTTCCATCTCTATGCGCAGCCTCTGAGAAAGCACATCCAACATTTATGAAACAAAATGCAGTAAACGATGTGAATGGTACAATTTTAAAGAGGCGCTGAGAGGTAAGCAGTGGCTGAAAAACCTGGACTTGAGTACAAGGCATAAAGAGTTGAGTTTAATCTGTGCTTGAACAGAAGCCAGTGTAACATCAGCAATTAAGGAAATATTACCCATGGGCTTCGGTTATGATGCCATCTAGCTGCAAAAGTCTGGGTCGATTCCAATTTATGAATAAAGTTGTCAGGCAAACTAAGATAAATTGAATTGCAATAGTCCAACTCCGATTAAATAAATAAGATCTGAATCCTATGTGACAAAGCAAACAAGTGAAGAATGTGTTTTACAATACTGAGCTGGAAAACAGAAGAATTGTCTACAGAATCAATTTGATCAATTGATCATGAGGCTGATTAAATCCGCCCGCTCCAGTATCTTCGTGAAGAAAAGCAGATATGATATTAGATGGTAATTCATTATATTTTCAAGGTCTCATAATGGCTTTTTTAAACAATGGTCTAACCATACTTAGCTAAAGTCGAGAATAAACCGTTCCACTTTCCAGAAATAATTTATTAATAGCTTTAGGAAAATGCCAATGCTTGTTGAAGAGCATTTCCTAGACATCATAGCATCTTGTATGTCTCAATACTCCGGAAATTGTATACAGAAAAGTCGTCTGACAAAAATGTTGTGCCCTGAATTACTTTTACAAGAACATTGCCCCATTGGGTGTACATTTTTACTATTAACTCCAATGGGGCAATATTTTTGTAACAGTATCCTAGGTGGGCTGTTTACTTGCATGATTTGTGTCAAGTTTGATCTTGTGAAAATAAGTCTCGCAAAAACCGCAGTGATGCACATATTTCATTCCAGATGTAATATTGAGATGGGCAGAAGTAGGAGAAGGTGTTGAACTGGGGTGGTATCACTTCAATGCTCTCTGCGCAGTGAAAAAAGGAAAATAACTTAGGGGCATATTACCAAGCAATAGCGATAATTATCGTTATTGCTTGGTTAGAGAGAATATTTTACCGCTAAGCTGCGGCGATTTTTACCGCAGATAAACCTTGGTATTACCAAGGTTTATCGCAAATGCGATAAAAAACGGCCGCAATGCATGAATATCGCTGAAAAGTCAGCGATATTCATGCATTACCGAGCTAATGCTCTTAGCCATGTTATCCACCTCCCATTGGATAACATGGCTAAGAACTGCTCAGGGGCAGGTGTTAGCTTTTGGAGATATTCGCGCTTAGCGCCAATATCTCCAAAAGTTGGTAATAGGAGATAGCGATGTTAGCGACTGTTTCCAGTCGCTAACATCTTGGCACGCCCACTGTGCATGTCATTAGTGATAAATATCACTGACATGCAAAGTGGGGCCCAAGATGGTCGCTATCTCCTACTAGCTGCCGCTAACTGGTGTTAGCGACAGCTAGGTAATAGGGAGATCATTTTATCTCCGCTTTCTTGGCTTTTAAAGCCAAAAAAGCGGAGATAAACCCCCTTAATAATATGCCCTTAGTCCTTTTATTTTTTTGTAGCTGCGGGGCTGGGTAAGGGAGGGGTGGGGCCGGTATTACTGGGGGAGGAGTGGTGGCACACTCCAAGGGAGCAAGACTGTTTGGCCAGCCGTCTTGGGCCGGCCACAGTCATGCACACTTTGCATGTTCCCCAACAGGCTGTAATGCACAGCCTGGTGGGCAACATGCACAGACTCCCAGCCCCTGTCTGAGCGCAGAACCACGGCGCTCAGACCAATCACAACGCTGCATTGCAGCATTGTGATTGGCTTATGGAATTCTGGGAGGCTGCGTGCTTCCTTCTTCCGGGACTCGCCAGGAAGAAGAGCGGCGGAGGAGAGATGGAGGCCATCAGAAGGTAAGTGTTTTTTTAGTAGTTTTTTTTTACTCAACCCTTCCATACTGCCAACCACTCCACCAGCCCTGTTCCCTGCCAGCCACTACAGTGTCAGCCTTGATATTATCTAAGCATTACGGATCTACGTATTCACAGCTAGGGCTTTACATAAGAAAGTTACATTAGCAGAGCTTTGCTATAGTTCTGCCAACGCTGGGCTATAAACCAAAATTCTCCTTTGAAAAAATGTTCAGCCCGACAGAGCAGGAGACCATGATTAGCATGGGGCCAAGGAAGCATGGCTTTGTCATGCAGCTCTCGAACGCTGCCCCCCTAGCTGAGCCTATGGTGAAATTACCCGGTTGGCACAATGCCCAGTCCAGCCCAGAGTTCTTCTCTCCCATGGAGGTTGTTCACATTAATTTGCATCAGAATTCTGTCTCATGATTCTTAACGTGGCAGGATTCCTGAAGTGTTTGCAACTGGCGCCATGTGCTGTGCCAGACAGTGTCATGTGCCCCTGTTAGGTCTAGAGGAAACAAGGCCATTCATTTTACATACACAAAGGTTTCTCCAAAGTTGCCTTCACTCTCACACAATGACTTTTGACACACATTTGTGACCATGAATGTGCAAATTAGTTTCCATGAAACTATTCTTGCTTACAAAATCAACTTCGCAAGAACACTATCATGATACCTTGAACTTCACGTACAAGGACTATACATACATTGTGCAAATGTGATTGTTTGTTTTCATCCATGCGGCGACACAGCTATCTATAGTACATAAACAATGGCAGCCTGACTAGAATCTCAACCCAAGACAAGAATTCTTTTGGTTAAAAATAAGCAAGCATTTCCGAGTTTAGGGAGAGGAGCACTTGCTGTCACTTGCGAGTCGCTACACGCTACACGCTGCAACCTTATTCTAGATACCTACATTCTTTCCTTTCAGGTAATGGGGCTGGATCATCCAATGAGGGATTTCTGGCAGAACACATAAATAGTCCCTAGGCACCTAGGTTAGGGAATGGGTAGTAGGAGTACTCAATACATAGTGATTTACATGCCTACATATATACATTGTCTTAGCAAGATGGTGGAACATTTCATTCTGTTCGCTGTCCTTCTATTATTAATCACTTTCATCTGCTTCTGTCTATTGGTAATTCCAGCACACATATTCTATACAAGAATTGTATTGGTTCAATTCATATTGAACACACCCCACTCTGTATGCCATGTATACTTCTCTCAGAGAAAGCGAGCACGAGTGACTGAGTGAAACGTTTCTAGATCTGATGCCACAATCTCTCGGAGAGCTCAGGATTGGCATGTTCTGTGTTGCTAAAACCGTTTGCTACCTATCTAGGTTTAGGGGTACATATGGTGGCACTGTGGGCTAGCTGGTCTCTAGGACAACATATCCTGAGGGGTCCATGGAATCAGTCAGGCACCATCCATACACTTATGTTGCCTCACGAATGCACAGTTCCTACTGGGAAGTTGGGAACTACACAACAACAGCACAGCTCAAAGTACTGACTGAGTCACATCACATATGTTGGGCAAACACCGTTCTCTACCCTGACTCAGACAATAACACATCAGACTTTGTCTAAATAGGAATGACATGAGCCCCAGCAGTGCTCTGCCTGAAAAAGAGGGAACATTGTATTACCTTTCGATGTTCCCATTACAATGATTTATTGTATGGGACACTTGGTGCCTGAACAGAAATGTGAGTATTGCCTCTGAAAACATCAAAGAGGTGCAAGCTAATCAAAATATCTGCAATGTGTACTTAACAAGATTTCTGCTCCTTATGTTGACACCTAAAGGGCAGAAAAAACGCACAAAAGAGGGATCTATCAGTAAGGTGTCATCCAACAAATCGCTTTCTTCCACTCTGTATGCGTGTGTCTATTATTATTGCACAAACCTAGCTATAAAGTCCTTGGACACTATACAGTAAAGGGAGGTGCATGCAGAAGAGGCCAAAAGGAGCAAGGTGGGGCAGGCACCTGGGAGAGGGAGAGAGAAGAAGTGGGGGTAATGATACCAACATAGGGATGAGGCAGTAGTTGTAGAGGCCTGTAGGCGAACAAGACGGAAGGGGGTGGAAACAAGAAGATGCAATAAGGAGGGATAGACGGCTAGGAAAGACGGTCATAATAAAGTTATGTTAGGTTAATGTACCTCATGTTATGGTATGCTATGTTACGTTGCCTTATGTTGCATTACTTTACATGCATTTGTAAAGCAAACAACACCTGGAAGGATATCCTGGTACAGTATGAAAGGGAGATACAGGAGGGAGTTGCAGAAGTAGCAGGAGGGAAGTGTGATACAGGGTTTGTGGCCGGAGGTGGAATAAACATGTGTAGGGAGTCACTTGAAAAATGTTCTGTGCATGCAGATAGTGTGGAAATAGGCAGAGGAGACACCATTGATCTGATGTTTCATGGTGAGTTTTCTGTCCAGGATGATGCAGAGGTCGCAGGTGTGGTCTTTTGGTGTGGGACTGGGTGTGATTTCGGCATGCCACCAGGTGTCTTTCCAGAGGAAGGTGTGGTTGCCATAGATCAGCATTTCAGCCTTCTCAGTGTTGAGTTTCAAACAGTTTTCCTTCATCTAGTCTGCAACATTCTCACGCAGTTGTGGACGTTGGTTTTGGTGGTGGTGGGGTCTGTGGAGAGTGAGAGTATAAGCTGGTTGTCATGGGCGTAGAATATGATGTGGGATTGTGTGCTCTGGCGATGTCAGCTAGAGGCGACAAATATGTGTTGAAGAGGGTGGAGCTGAGGGATGACCCTTGGGGGATGCCTCAGATGGTGCACGTGGGTTTTGAGGTAAAGGAGGAAGGGAATTCTCTGTGTTTGTCCTGTGAGGAATGATACAATCCATCTCAGAAAGTCTCGCTTGATTTTGATAGTGTGCAGTCTCTTGATGATTGAGTAGTGGGAAACAGAATTGAAGGCTGCGGAGAGGTCGAGGGTCAGGGCTGCCGATTGTCCACTGTGAAGTAGTGTGTGGATGCCATCTGTGGCGGCGATCAGGGCGGTCTTGTGCTGTGGTTGGTGCGGAAACTTGATTGGGAGGCATCTAGCAGGTTGTTTCTTTCCAGGTGTTCGGTGAGCTGCTGTTTGATGGCCTTCTCCAGGACTTTGGCGGTGAAAGGGAGCCGTAAGATGGGCAGTTAGTTCTGGAGTTTGCTTGGGTTGGTGGAGGATTTTTGAGGAGGTGTTATACTTTTAATGTGTGTTTCCATGTGTCAGGAAAGGTGGCAGTGGCGATTGATGCATTGAGGATGGTGGTGAGTAGGTGGCTGATCTCGTTGCTTGCTTGGTTGAAGAGGCAGGGAAGGCAGGGTCCCATGGGTGCTCCCGAGTGGATGGCTGTGGTGTTTGGTGTGGTGAGCTGTTCCCATGCACTAAGATGCTGGTTGGGGTCAGTCTCCATTGGAGTGAGGAGGCAGAGGAGGTCAGTGGGTTGGGGTTCGAAGTTCCTTTAGATGGTGGATATCTTGTTGTGGAAGTAGTTCGGTAGAGCCTTGCAGGGGTTCCTGTGAGGGAAGAATTGTGTTCTTGGAGGCTGTTGGGCAGGAGAAGTCCCTTATGATGGTGAATAGTTCCTTGGTGTGGTTGGCACTTGCTTCGATGTGGTCTGCAAGGGCATCCTTTCTTGCGTCTTTGAATCGTTGGTGGTATTCGTTGAGGGCTGACTTGAAGGGTGCTCAGTCTGTGTAGCTTCTGCTAGTATGCCACCTTATCTCCAGTTGTTTACAGCTGCATTTGTTTGTACTGAGTTCTGGTGTGTAGAAGCTGGCTTGTTTGGTGGATCTACAGGTTTTGACTGGTTTGATGGGGGCAACTCCGTCAGCTACGTTGGTGATTCAAGAGTTGAAGTTCTGGACTGCTTGTGCCAGGTTGGTTGCAACATCTGGCTGGGTAGTGTTGAGGGGTTCCTGCCATTGGGTCTGTGTCACTTTGCTTCGGCTGTGGAAGGTGGTGTTGGGGGGCTGGTAGTGGTGTGCAGTGATCCTGCAATTGTGAAGTGGACCATGGAGTGGTCGGTTCATGTGAGTTCTGTTGCATGGCCCTATTTGACTGTGTTGCTGAACGTGAAGTTAGGGCCCAGTGTGTGTCTATAGCCAGCTGGGGAGGCAGAAGTTGTCTATTCGTTCCAGAAGGTTGGCGGTGTTAGTGTCTGTGGGGTTGTCCAGTTGAAAGCTGAGGTCTCCAAGGAAGATGTAGTGATGATGATGATGAGAAATTTGTAGAGCGACAAATACCCTGGGGTGTATGGGACCTAACTGCAGTGCATTCAGTACAGAGGAGGTAAGACAATTAAACCGTGAACAGCCAGGTTTTGAGGCCTTTACTGAAATTAAATTTTCTTTTTTCAGTGAGATAGGCAAGTAATTCCACAGGCTCGCCATTGTGGCTGTAAAGCTCTTGCCCCCCCATCTTACCTTACTGATTCTGGGAACAGTTAGGTTTCTCAATGAGGCCTATCTAACGGCTCTGGCCGGGGAGTAAGGTTGAAGAAATTTCATCAGCTGTGAAGGCCCCATATTGTTGAGGCATTTCAAAACAATACATAATGATTTAAACTGTATCCTCTTAGCCACTGGAAGGCAGTGGAGTCTGATCAGAGCTGGGGAAAGTGAGACGAACTTGGGGATACCCAACAGTAATCTAGCCGCTGCATTCTGGGCTGTTTAAAGTTTGTTAATTCTATGGCATGGAGCACTGGAGAAAAGGGCATTACAATAATCCAGTCTTGAAGAAATCAGTACTGAAACCACTGTCTTCCTTAAGTCCATTGGTATTATCGGGAGGACTTTCCTCAAAATCTTCAGAATGAGGAAGCATGCAGAGGTGGTGGCATTGATTTGATTTTCAAAGGTCAGCTTTGTTTCAAACAGGACTCCTAGATGTCTTGGCTTTAAGTACTGGCTTGGGCAGCAGACACAATTGGTCAGGCCACCAGCTGTTGGTCCAAAAGGAAGGATTGTTCCCTAGCAACTGGACTTTGGTCTTAGATGAGTTCAATTTCAGACAGTTGTCTGACATCCAACTAGTGATATGGCTCATACATCATAGAACCTGGTGGTCATCTGGCTAGCTGAACTGCTCACCGAGACGATGATCTGTGTGTCGTCTGCAAATGGCACAGGGGTGAATCCAAAGTTTCTCACTAGACTAGCCAACGGGTTGACAAAGATTAAAAAGTGTTGGGTTAAGGGAAGACCCCTGGGGAACCCCACAAGGCAATGCAAAGCGAGGTGATACCATGTTCCCCAACACCATCTTCTGAGACTGCTCAGACAAAAATGAGCTTAGCAGGGACAATGCCTTGCACCTGATCCCGATGGTACAGAACTGGTCCTGCAGCAGCTCATGATTGACAGTATCAAAGGCTGCTGACAGGTCCAGTAGGATCAGCGCTGCATTCCCCCACCATGTCCAGGATCAACCTGAACTCCTCTGTTGCTGTAATGAGAGCCAGCTCTGTGCTGTGCTGAGCGCAAAATCCTAATTGGGAGGGATCCAATAGGTCATTGTCCTTGATGAAAGCTGAAAGTTCAATATTTATTGCCTTTTCTAGGACTTTGGCGGGAAATGGAAGTCTTGAAATTGGTCTGTAATTGAATGGCTCCTTGCCATTTATATTGGGTTTCTTTAATAGCGGGAGTATGGAAGCTTTCTTCCAGTCCGTTGCAAAGTGCCCTGTTGTGAGCATTGAGTTGAAAATCTCAGTTAGAGGAATGGCTATAGTTATTGGCGAAATATGCAAGATTTTGGGAGGGCAAGGGTCTAATAGAGAGCCAGATTTTGTAGAGGCAATACGTGAGGTGGTTTGTTCGATTGTCAGTGTATTAAAATAGGACAGGGTGGGGTGTCTGGATCATGGGCACCTTGTAAATTACCAGATACAGCTGATTGGGTTTTATCAGCTTCAATCGGCAATTGGCCTATACATTTATCCTGTTGCACAAATAGGTCAAAAACCGATTTGACCTTTAGTTGGTAGCATTCTGCTAGTGCATAGCAGAATTCTTGGCTAGTGCCAGTGTCAGGTACAGGTGGCAACTTTACAAGGTTCTTAACTGTGGTGAACAGGTCTCTAGCCACGATGACTAAATAATCTTGGTCCTGTGATTCATGCCGAACAGAACCCCTGTATCGGTACTACTGCATTTTAATCAGGCACCTGTATATCTTCGTCTATTAGACAGATGGCCTTTTGCAACAAAGCCTTACCCGAGCTATCATTTGACAACCGAAAGTACAAAATGTCATTTCGGCCATATTCTCGTACCTTCTAAATAAAACGGACTCGGATAAGCAATAGAATCTTGGGTACAGCGCTACGTCTGATTGCCGGCACTGCGCTCTTATCACCCTTATTTTTATTATCAGGTATCGCATTGTGTGCTGTACACATACTAGATACAGCCACATTTCAGACAGGCTGCCCAGCCCTTGCAGCTTTTAAAGACTTACATCATGTCTACATACTGAATTTCAGTGCAATAGACGGTAACCTGATGAAGGCCGACAAGCCGAAACGCGCGTAGTTTTATCTACCGCATTGCCTCCGTCACACACAAGTCTACTGTTAATTTGCTGTTTTTAAAGAATGTTTATAAGATAATATCAATTTATGAGAATAATCAGTATATTTATATAGAGTAAGAGGTCAATATATAGAATCATGACCCTTAACAAATTTATAAAATATGAAATAATAAAATGAAAAAAATTCTTTATCAAATTTGTGTGACAAGTTTTCAATGAAGTGGGATAAAAGTAACTGAATTGCTTTTCTCACAACCTAGAACTGTATGTGTGTGATGTCAAATGTTGGACGGGCTTTACTACAGACCTTTACCTAAACTAGTGAACAGGGCTCTAGGACATCTGTTGGTTGCCAGAAGTTTCCAGAGAAATAACTAGCCTTTTCTTTGAGGATAAGTTTCTTGTAGGTCAAGAGGGATGCTTTATATTCAAATCGGGTAGTTTTATTGTCATCAAGTCTCCACTTTCTCTCGAATTTGCGACATTGCTGCTTCTGAGCTTTCAAGGCGTCAGTGAACCATTGTTCTGTTGGGGTTCTCCTGGATTGTTGACATAGTTTAGGGGGCGCTAGTGATGTCAACGCTGCATCAAGCCAGGAGTGGTATTGCTTTGCGGTTTGATTGGAGTTCAAAGCAAATTTTGGCAGTGTTTTTAAAAGAGTAGTGGTTAGAGAACATGCCTCTGCTTTCTTCCAGGGGCGACTAACCGTATTCTCTGGGGGTTTTAGATCCATTTTTTTGTGGTCGTGTTATATCAAATAAGAAGGCTTATGGTCTGACCAAATCAAGGGTACAACTCCAGTCGAGCTTAGCAGGGGGGTGTCTGAGAAGATACCGTCTAGACAGTGCCCAGAGTTATGCGTTGGGCTCTTAACGATGTGGCACCTCCCTGCACTGTCCACTAGATCTAACAGTAATTTGGTATCGGGATCTTCATATTTCTCCAAATGGAAATTATAATCCCCTAACATAGTAAAGTTAGGGTGATCTGTTTTATGGGCTAACAGGGTGCGCAGGTTGTCTAGAAAGGTTGCCATAGATTCGGGCGGGCGATAGAGTAGAATTCCATTAAAAGAGCATTGACCAAACTGTTCAATTTTAAAATCAAATGCTTCACAGTCTATTATCCTAATTCATTTTGATGTGAGACTTGAAACTGGAATTGAGAATGAGGGCTGGGACTCAATGGCATGTGGGGCGATGAAGTCTGTGATGGCGTCGACAAGGCCAGTTCATGGTCCTTGGAGCCTGTAGGCGAGGGTTCCTTTGATGGTTTTCTTGTCGTCTGTGTGGAGTTGGAAATTGAGGTGTTCCATGATCGGTGTGGCATCGTCTTAGGTGTTTCTTTGTGGATGATGGCGATACCCCATCCAAGGTTGTTGGTGCGGTCGTGGTGTGTCATCTTGTAGTCATTGGGCATTGCAGTGGCGAGGACAGGTGCGAGGATAGATTGATCCAGGTCTCTGCGATTGAAGGTCACATCGAGGTGAGAGGGAGAGGTTTCAAGGTGAGTAGCAGGAGTATGAGTTGTCAGTGTGCGGGAAGTAGGGAACGAAGTTGTAGGGCAGAGGAGTTAAGTGGGACGTTAGACTAGTAAAAGGATATGTTACACAGCAATGAGGTGTTGCTTGTATACAGGGTAGGATACTGTGCTCTTTGATTACTGAAAAGCGTTAAAAAAAAGGAAGAAAAGAAAACACCTTCTTTGTGTTTGGATATTTCTGGTCCTGAGCCAGTTTTCTAGATATTTCTTGTGTTTTTTTCTTGTTGAACTACATTCATATTTGCAATATTTATCAAGTCCAAAAATGCATAAAATGAGTCAAGACAAGGTCTTCAGAATCACTGGGAGAGTGGATTTTAGAAGGGGGTCATTATTTCACAGGCATCGACATTCTTCAGGGCCCCACTTTCTTGCTGCAAAAGGTTTCCACGGATTTTGAAGCAAGCCTGCCCTGTTTATTGATTCGAGCTAACATCCAAAACTAATAAGCTGTTGACGTGTGACAAGAAGCCTTTTAGGTCCTTTTGACATTTTTACACCGCCCTGTATCTAATTCACATCATTGTCTACCATCTATTGTACTTCACTGTGGGCCTCCATATTGGCGACACCCAAGTGTCACTGTGGGTCACCCAGTGTTGTCTGCTGCCTCTTCCACAACACTCAAGGGGCCTCTGAACTGCCTCACTAACACACCTCCAGTGCTCCTCGGGTGCATGCCAGACAGGTGCACACCATCCTATGCTCCCCTGCTGTATATCCCCCGTGCACCCATGATGCACATTACCTGTGTCACCAATGTCAACCCTGTGCCCCACTGACACATCATACCCTGTGCACCACTGACACATCTCACTCTATGCCTTCTCACCCTGTGCCCCACTGATGCATCTCACCCTGTGCCCACTGACACATCACATCATGTGCCCCACCTCTGACACTTCACACCCTGTGCCCCACTTACACATCACACCCTGTGCCCCACTGATGCATCTCACCCTGTGCCCACTGACACATCACATCATGTGCCCCACCACTGACACTTCACACCCTGTGCCCCACTTACACATCACACCCTGTGCCTCACTGACACATCTCACCCTGTGCCCCACTGACACATCTCACCCTGTGCACCACTGACACATCTCACTCTATGCCTTCTCACCCTGTGCCCCACTGATACATCTCACCCTGTGCCCACTGACACATCACATCATGTGCCCCACCACTGACACTTCACACCCTGTGCCCACTGACACATCACACCCTGTGCCCCACTGACATCTCACCCTGTGCCCCGCTTACACATCTCACCCTGTGCACCACTGACACATCTCACTCTATGCCTTCTCACCCTGTGCCCCACTGATACATCCCACCCTGTGCCCACTGACACATCACATCATGTGCCCCACCACTGACACTTCACACCCTGTGCCCCACCACTGACACATCATACCCTGTGCCCCACCACTGACACATCACACCCTGTGCCCCACCACTGACACATCACACCCTGTGCCCCACCACTGACACACCTCACCCTGTGCACCACCACTGACACATCACACCCTGTGCCCCACCACTGACACATCACACCGTGTGTCCCACTAACACATCTCACCCTGAGCCCCACAGACACATCACACCCTGTGCCCCACTGACACATCTCACCCTTTGCCCCACTGACACATCTCACCCTGTGCCCATTGACACATCCCATCATGTGCCACACCACTGACACTTCTCACCCTGTGCCCCACTGACAAATCACACCCTGTGCCCCACTGACACATCTCACCCTGTGCTCCACTGACACATCATACCCTGTGCCCCACCACTGACACACCTCACCCTGTGCCCCACCACTGACACACCTCACCCTGTGCCCCACCACTGACACATCACACCCTGTGCCCCACCACTGACACATCATACCCTGTGCCCCACCACTGACACATCACACCCTGTGCCCCACCACTGACACATCACACCCTGTGCCCCACCACTGACACACCTCACCCTGTGCCCCACCACTGACACATCACACCCTGTGCCCCACCACTGACACATCACACCGTGTGTCCCACTGACACATCTCACCCTGAGCCCCACTGACACATCTCACCCTGTGCCCATTGACACATCCCATCATGTGCCTCACCACTGACACTTCTCACCCTGTGCCCCACTGACAAATCACACCCTGTGCCCCACTGACACATCTCACCCTGTGCTCCACTGACACATCATACCCTGTGCCTTCTGCTGCACAGGGTTCTGCACGACTCTTACTCTGGCTGGATTTATGTCTGTAGGGTTGTCGCTTTGCTTGCATTGGTGCCTGCCTGTCCACTTAGTGAAAATGGGTTACTGTTTGTGTGTGTGCATGTGAGCTTGCTCTGTGTGCCCATAAGTTGTGTGCGTCGGTGTGTCTGCACTTTCTAACAATCACCACTATTGTCTGTCACTACTTGCTGCTGTTTGTCCACCAGCTCTTCGTGACAGAAACTTGAACTGCACAAGACATGTGAAACTTAGATACACAAACATCTTCGGTGTGGTGGCTTGAGCTCTGGATCAGCCAGACACATTCCTTTCAGAATACCGGAATCTGCATCTGAATTTAAAACAGTTCAGATTTGCGATAATCTAAACTCCGAGATACTCCGAAACAGTTTACCATGAATAGATTTTTGATTCTGAGAGGAAGGCTTTAAAAGATGAACCAGGTTCTTTAAACATCTGCTCTTTATTAACGGACGTCTTCACTGAATAAAGCTCCTAATCTTTTTATCCGGCGTTAGCCTTTATGGTGCCTAAGCAGAACATGCTTTAAATTAATTCCCACGGATAAGATCGACGCCATCTTGAAAGGGACTACCGTAAAGAACGTATTATTCGAGCTGACATAACATTCTAAAAATGTTCCTAAACACAACAGACCTATTGTCTCTGGAGCGCCAACATACACACTGTGTTCTTAAATAGTAACTTGTATGAGCTATAAGTGCAATAACGATTCGTCAGCCTTGGAAGGATGACATGCTGACTTGGTCTTGTTGAGCTTCAAGTGTGTGACATACGGATCACGTAGACATCCGCAGCCATGCCTATGCATCTTAAAGGTGATAAATGTACTTTAAGTTCTTCAATCACCGCATATTTACTCTTTCTCGATCCATTCCTTAACTTGCAGATATGCCGATACCCCCAGACGAGCTCCTTGTGAACCCACTATTATTCCATCTCCAAAATTCGTTTGCTAACACTGTTGGACAGCTTTCTTCCTGCTTTCTGTTTTATGAGTCGTGGTGACATTCCTTCTTTCCACTTCCTGTTTTACCTGTCCTGCTAACGTTCGTTCATTCCAGTAAGAAATGGGGCAACTGGTTTAGGGGGGGTGAAATCCTTCTCAAATAGCAACCACAATTCTTCTCAGGGTGAAGTCACGAGCAAACCCTAAATTAACCTGTGCTCAACCCTCAGGTAGCTTGGAACAGAGCAGGCAAGCTTAGCGTAGAGGCATTGATTGTGTAAAGTATTTTTGCAACACTTCAAGCAGTAACACAGCGAAAACACACCACAAAAGAAGCCCATAACAGATTTAGAAATACAGTGTAATTTTTAATAAAACTAGACCAAAATGACAAAAAATCAATTAGTAGTACTGGAGATATTAATATATATTTGATTTTAGTGAAAGTAACTTCAGAAGGTGTGAAGCACCAGCTGCGGTTATCTGATCACTCCGGACCATGACAAAATCACAAATTTAGGATGGCCACGATGGAGCATGGGCCTGCACAGGGATCCAGTTAGGAACTCTGAACAGATTATCTTAAATCCTAGTTTGTAGAGCGTTGTGAAGATCTGCATCGAAGATGTGTTGCTCAGCCGAAGTGATGCACTTCAAGGATCCTATTGATGAGGGCTTGCAATGCGAAGTCTGGAGTCAAGAATGCATCTCCCGGTTGGGGCGATGCATCGGTTCTGAGGAAATGCGAGGCTGAGATGTGGAGTCCAGCGTTATCGTCAAGGCTGCCATCGACGGTCTGCACCGAGGATGCATCGTGCATTTGCGGTTCTGATGCAGAGACGGGCTGCGATGCGAGTCTTTGTAGCAGTTCGATTCACACAGTGGTGGCAATTCGTTGGTTCTGCTTGGAGTTGCGCCTAGCAGCAGAGGAGACGCCATGATCTACAGACCCATTTTTGATTTAGTTGATTACTTTTGGATACTCATTGTGAGTAATGTGGGACAGGGCAAGGGTTTTTTTCGAGGTGGCGCACAGCTTAAAAGTATCGCTAGTAAATGAGTAAGGATTCTAGTTATGAGAGGTGCAAAAGGGACGAGGGGAAAAGCCCTACAACCCCCCAGAGGAGTACTACCAGAAGTTAGTACAAGCCCATGCACACTCTGAAGATAAACATAAAAATTGTAGTCTTAGTTTGCAATTTTTGTAGAGACAAAGGTTAATGAAAAAAACACATGTGAACAGTATATAACACGAGTGCTCCAGCGTAGATGTGGTGTCTTTATTGTTCAGACATGAAGAGTACCAGCCGACACATGTTTCGTCGTATATGGCACAGTCAGCCTACGACTCTTCAGGGCTGTACTGAACAGGTACAAAAGGAAAAGGTCGCTCTATCGGTGATAATTCCGACCCGATAGGGCCCAGGACCGATGAAAATAGAAGTCACGTCAGTATGTAGAGGCTCTCATGCGGAATCCGAGTGAGAATCCAAGTCAAAAACATCCAAAACGGGGCAAATAATACGTGGTAATCAGAATAAGTGGTAAATATGTCTCCGTGGGGTAAGGAGCACGGCAGAGTAAAGGCACGTGACTCCTGGTGATCGTTATGTTGAGCGGGTAAGAGGACGGGTGCGTCCGGAAAACTTTCCATTGCGAGCCGGCAGGCTTATCCGGCTCGCATTGGAAAGTTTTCCACCGGGGGCCAAAATGTCGACCCTATAATCACGCCAATTGTTGTTATAGGTATATCTAAACTTCTTTTCCTCTTCATAATTTGTTTAATTAGAAGACAGTATTGTTGAGTGATTACCGTGGCACCTTGGATTCTGTTTTTGTGTGAATTGTAAATATCCGAGTGATACCATAGAAAAGTGCGATTTGATCTGGATACATTTTGACCCTGTTTTATTATCTTTTGTGTTTTTGGATATAATAAACTATATGTAATACTGATATATATATATATATATATATATATATATATATATATATATATATTGTTGGACCTGGCCTCGTGGCGTGGTCCCCCCCCCGTTCCTCAGCACCCCGCTAGCCTGGCCCTGCACCCAGAAACCCCTGGTCGTCCTGTCCATGTACGCCAAGCTCCCGGCACAACCCCGCCAACCGACGACCAGCCCCGCATGCCCCCGTCCTACTTCCCGGCTCCGAGCGCCCAGAACCTGCATCACCCCATAGGGCCCCGGCAGCCATTTTCCCTTCCCGAGGTCCCTGACTTCCTGGGCCTAGCATGACCCCGGCCCCAGCGAAACTTAGGCTCCAGACGCGCCAGTCCCGGCTGGGGGGTAAAGGGCTCCCCGAGTGAGATAAGACAGGGAGTTTCGATTGCACCTCCGGCCTCCCCTGGGAGACTGGTTTCTATCACACCTCTGGCCTTCCCCTGTGGGCCGGTTTCGATCGCACCTCTGGCCTCCACAAGTGCTGGCTCCAGACCCTGCTGGGCGTCTGGGAATTCCCGGACGCATCTTCAAAAGGATCAAAGGGCCAACCGACGGACCTCTCCAACGACCAGCCCCCAAGGCATGAGACCTCCGCCTGCGAGGGACCGGACATCAAAGGGCCACTGGACTATATCAAGGCCCGGCCAACAACTAGCCGGCAGTTGTATCCTGGACAAGAAAGCCCTGCTGATCTGATCGCGGCTGAACCTTGGGGAAAACTGAACCTTCGAACTCTTCGAGCCCTGCTGACGCTGTCGCGGCTCATCCTCGCAAAGACGGAACTGAAACATCGGAGCCCTGCTGACGCTGTCGCGGCTCGTCCTCGTAAAGACGGAACTAGAACCTCGGAGCCCTGCTGACCTCGTCGCGGCTCGATCTTGAATCTTAAAGAGACCTTCGTGGAACATCCTGAGCCCTGCTGACGTGGTCGCGGCTCCTCAAGAACTGACCTCCGGATCGAGCCCTGCTGACCTCGTCGCGGCTCGAGGAGTACTCTGGTCCGGCTGGACCATCGACGCTACCAAAACGACCTGAGTCGACTCGAAGTGAGTGAAGCAGCCAGTACTACCATCATCTCCCGTATACTCCGGCTCGAGGATTGAGAGCTGTGCGCAGGGTACGCTTCGTACTGGCCTAAAGACTGAGACTCTCCCGCTTCCCTCTTCCCGAATTCCTGAGACTTTACGATCCCTCGATCGCTTGTAAATAAGAGTGCTGATACCTTTTTACTGTTCATAAAGAACTTGTTACTGAAAATCTACGGTGTGGTGTCCATTCGTAAGTGTGGTGTGAGCTCAGTGTGTACGATCCTAGACCCGAAGTCCTCCCCGGTGAGGACCTCACGTTAAGCCTCGGCAGTATTTGTGGGAGAGGTGGGTCACGGAGTGGTCGGGAGAGCATAGCCTGGCCCTCTGGGATCGCCCCTTCTAACATATATATATATGTATATTTTCCTCCAAGATGCCCCGAGCTTTTCAGGATGCCACTCCACACAAAATAATTCCGCTGAATCTTTATTAGAAAAAAACGGAACATGTACTCCACTTCATCTCTGTCTCGACGCGTTTACGGCTGCTCCTTCTTTATGGGGAGAAACTGGCAAGCACGGAAACACTAACAACGTGCATTTCCGCTTTTGACATGCACTCTCTGGTGAGTAGCATGCCGGGAGTTGTAGTGTCAATTAACCCATCAATTGGGTCCGTGTTTTTGCCAGGCAATGTTCTTTCAATTTAAACAATGTTGTAGCCCTCCGGTGGGCCTAGGAAGTTAACAGTCCGGTTTCAAATGTTCCAATTTTGCGTGCTGCTGTCAGGCTCCATCCAGTTTGAGCCTTCCAGTCCTGTACTTCATTTTAACAGGTGGTGCATCCTTCACGGCCGGAACCGCCGTGTATAAACAATCCTCCAAGATGCCCAAACTTTTAAGGACGCCACTCCACACAAAATAATTCTGCTGAATCTTTATTAGAAAAAAACGGAACATGTACTCCACTTCATCTCTGTCCCGACGCGTTTCGGAGTGGCTGCTCCTTCTTCATAGGGAGAAACTGGCAAGCATGGAAACACTAACAACTGGCATTTCCGCTTTTGACATGCACTCTCTGGTGAATAGCATGCCGGGAGTTGTAGTGTCAATTAACCCATCAGTTGGGTCTGTGTTTTTGCCAGGCAATGTTCTTTCAATTTAAACAATGTTGTAGCCATATGGTGGGCCTTGGAAGTTAACAGTCCGGTTTCAAATGTTCCAATTTTGCGTGCTGCTGTCAGGCTCCATCCAATTTAAGCCTTGCAGTCCTGTATTTCATTTTAACAGGTGGCGCATCCTTCACGGCCGGAACCGCCGTGTATAAACATTCCTCCAAGATGCCCCGAGCTTTTAAGGACGCCACTCCACACAAAATAATTCTGCTGAATCTTTATTAGAAAAAAACGGAACATGTACTCCACTTCATCTCTGTCCTGACGCATATCGGAGCAGTTGCTCCTTCTTCATGGGGCAGAAACTGGCAAGCACGGAAACACTAACAACGTGCATTTCCGCTTTTGACATGCACTCTCTGGCGAATAGCATGCCGGGAGTTGTAGTGTCAATTAACCCATCAGTTGAGTCCGGGGGCGCGAGTTATAGTTAGTTGAACTAACTATAACGGTGGAATTTCTATGGTTTTGTAGGAGTGAAATGGCCAACTAACAATAACGTCCATAAAACCTATGTTTTTTTCTGTGAATTTCAAAGGTTTTTTAAATGCTAATTTGTAACTATAACGTCCCTGAAACCTGTGGTTTTTTCAGTGAATTTCAAAGGTTTTTTAAATGCTAATTTCTAACTATAATGGGGGTCGTGCTGGGGTTATTGTTTTAGTATTTAGGGTAGCACAGTGGTGTTTGTGTAGTGTGGGAAGTCATACGGGGAGTACTGTTTTAGGATTTAGAGTAGTGCAGTGGTGTTTTTGTAGTGTTTGGGGGTTCGTGCTGCAGGTAGTGTTTTAGGGTTAAGGTAGTGCAGTGGTGTTTGGGTAGTGTAGAGAATCGTGCTGGAGGAGTGTTTTAGAGTTTACGACAATGTAGTGGTGTTTGGGTAGTGTGAGGGGTCATGCTGGTGATAGTGATTTGGGGTTTAGGGTAGTGCAGTAGTGTTTGTGTAGTGTAGGGGGTCATGCTGGGAGTAATGTTTCAGAGTTTAGGGTACTGTAGTGGTGTTTGTGTAGTGTAGGGGTCGTGCTGGGGGTAGTGTTTTAGGGTTTAGGGTAGAACAGTGGTGTTTGGGTAGTGTAGGGGGTTGTGCTGGGAGTAGGGTTTTAGGGTTTATGGTGGTGCAGTGGTGTTTGTGTAGTGTACGGGGTCGTGCTGGAGTAGTGTTTTACGGTTTAGGCTACTGCAGTGGTGTTTGCGTAGTGTAGGGGGTCCTGCTAGGGGTAGTGTTTTAGGGTTTACGACAATGCAGTGGTGTTTGGTTAGTGTTGGGGATCGTGCTGCGAGTAGTGTTTACAGTTTACGACAGTGCAGAGGAGTTTGGGTAGTGTAGGGGTCATGCCGACGGACTGACTCACAGAGCTCCGAGCCGACAGGCGGGCTTCTAAAGGCATAACCGCGACCTGGTGATGTGGGGAGAGGCAGCGTGAAAGGGGTATCTCATACAGACACAGATGCCAGTGTCACCTCGCACAGGTAAAACTGCGGACCCGATGGCTTCCACACAGAGAGATGCGATCTAACAGACTAAGTCACAAAATGCCTGCCAACACTTCCTGGTTTCAACAGTTTACAGCCAATGAGCCGGAAGCTCGTGCTCGTAACCCCTCAGCCAATCAGATGTCAGAATTCTCAAATATCAGTATCTGTAAAATTTGATATTTCTCAAAAACTACTGAACGGATTTACACCATTTGAACAAAATCGTTTTTATTGGACCATCACCTTTCTGCTTGCCAAATTTGGTGTAATTCCGTTCAGCAGTTTCATTTATACTGTTCTGTAAAGTTTCGTATGAAATTGCATGGAAAAAACATGTTTTGGGAACCCCTTTTTTCTCAGCCCCTCCTACACCATTCAGACCCACACTTTCAATATAGGAGCTAATCAAAAAAGAGAAACTTTTTGGATAATTTAATAAAGATTCGTCAAACGACGCCAAAGTTATTAGCACATAGAGGGCTCTAGGAGAGGGGCCACGCAAACCCCCTCCCAACATGAGTGATGCCCCGGGCTGGCCAGAACCCAGCCGGCCCCCACAAACCCTGCGACCATCCACTATAATTTTTTAAGAAATGCCCATGGAACCTTGCCCACCCAAAGGTGTCATTAAAATAAAACGCAGGAACCCACAACCCCAGCGCGAATTGCGCCAGTTTTATTTGTTTTTTTAATAATTTTCTAGACCCTGGGGGTCCTTCTGGGACTCCCTGGCAGGCCTAGGGGTCAGTGTGTTTCTACCCTGCCCCCTTCTCTTATTTCATACCTTTGTTTCTCTGTTTTCTGGTGACTCGCTTCTACCGAGCCACAAGATGGCTGCCAACACTTCCTGGTTTGGAGTGTTGACAGCCAATCACAGTAAAGCTCGTGCATGTGACTTAGGCTCCGGCCAGATATCGAAATGTTTATTTTTCTAATTTCTCAGCAACTACTGAACGGATTTACACCATTGAAAAAAAGGTTGCATTGCTTGATAAGGCTACTCCCTGCTGCATGTTACCGCTGTGCTCCAAGCGCTATGAATTTTTAAATGCCCGTTTTTCGATTTACTTTGATGTTTATTTTAAGTAAACCTTGATTTTAAAATAATTGCCCACATACCTGCATTTAAAGTGTGCCCTCACCGCGATTTAGCGGGTCTTCTGTCTGCTCCTCGTCACCCTTGCCGCCATCTTAGGGGTTAGAAAGGGACGCTTGAGGCCAGTGCAGGTCAGCGCTCCAGCAGTCAGGTTGACTGGACTGAGGCAAGCGTGAAGCGCGCAGTGTATTTAAGAGCTGGCTAGAGGTAAGGTCAGCCTTGATAAGGCTACTCCCTGCTGCATGTTACCGCTGTGCTCCAAGCGCTATGAATTTTTAAATGCCCGTTTTTCGATTTACTTTGATGTTTATTTTAAGTAAACCTTGATTTTAAAATAATTGCCCACATACCTGCATTTAAAGTGTGCCCTCACCGCGATTTAGCGGGTCTTCTGTCTGCTCCTCGTCACCCTTGCCGCCATCTTAGGGGTTAGAAAGGGACGCTTGAGGCCAGTGCAGGTCAGCGCTCCAGCAGTCAGGTTCACTAGCCTGAGCCCTATGTTAACCCAGGGATGCTAGCGCACGGCGCGTGCGCACGGCGTGTGTGCCGCAGTAACGCCGGAGTCACGCCAGAGTCCAGCCCGTCTGCGCCCGTCCGCGCTACGG
This sequence comes from Lissotriton helveticus, assembly GCF_964261635.1. Lineage (NCBI taxonomy): Eukaryota > Metazoa > Chordata > Amphibia > Caudata > Salamandridae > Lissotriton > Lissotriton helveticus. The sequence continues at coordinate 2,116,257,189 of NC_136063.1, forward strand.
ACGAGCTGGACGAGGGGACGCCCACTGGTTTTGGGACTCATCCCAGGCGGTTCTTATATCCTCTTCAGGCACTGTTAGATCTGAAACCTGGGCGATTACCCTGCCATCATACGTTTCCCCCTGAGGCGGTACGATCGGCCTCCATTTGTGGATGTTGCTGGTCACATCATATCGATGTCGGGCCCCCATGTGCATATCCTAACTCAACCCCTCTGGCAGGCCATCCTTCAGATACTACTAGAGAGCTTGGGTACCTGATCAACGCTAGATCGCTGATCAGGAATAATGTTTCGTTTAAGGATTTCGTGGGGGTTTATAACCCCTCCTGGGTCTTTATAACGGAAACTTGGGCTAAAGAATCCTCGGGGCCGGACCTCGTTGAAGCGGTCCCAGAGGGCTATACTTTGGTCAGGTTAGATAGAGTGGGACGTGTCGGTGGAGGGCTTGGCATCCTGTATAAGGACTCCTACTCGTGTCATACGACGCCCCTATCTGCTCCGGGTGAGGCTATCCAGGCCTTGCATTTTTCCATCAATGCACCTCACTCCATCCCGTTCAAGGGGGTGCTTATTTATAGACCCCCTGGGCCCAGAGTGGATTTCACTCATCATCTGCTCACCATTCTGGAACCATATTTTGGATCCGAGGCGGTTACAGTTCTGGGAGACATGAACTTCCATTTGGAAAATCTCGAGGTAAATGACACCAAATGCCTCCTAGATACCTTATCTGCCTGTGGCTTGCAGCAACTAGTCAAGGGTGCTACGCATCAGGCGGGTCACACCTTGGACGGAGTTTTCACAAATGATAGACGGCTGTCAGTGGAAGCACCTCTGGCGCTCTCCTGGTCAGATCACTTCGCCGTTCCGTTGTTGTTGGAGATGACCCCTACCAATAATATACCTAAGGGTCCCAGTAAAATGGAACCTAAGCGGAATTTGAGGAAGGTAACCAATGATTCTTTGGCACCCCTAACCTCTACCCTTCTAACTTTGAGAGATGAGGACATTGATTCCGCGGTGCAGAGGTTCGATGATGTCACCTCCGCAGCGCTGGATGTGCTCGCACCTCTCTCTTTACGCTATAATGCTAGAAAAAGACCTTCGGCCCCCTGGTATGTTGAATCCCTAAGGCTATTGAGACAAGCCTGTAGAAGGCGGGAACGGTGTTGGAGATCTAGTGGGAACATGCAAGATAGAGAATCTCATAAAAATCTTTTTAGGGAATACAGGACGGAGCTTATTAGAGTCAAACAAGTACACTTTTCCAACCTTACTGGGGCTCTTACTTCATCGAAAGAGCTCTTCAACATCGTTGACTCTTTAATTACTTTGAAGACTCCCGATCCTGTTTCTAACTCACAGCAGCTATGTGATAACATAGCTGAATTCTTTCAGGATAAAATCGACGATATTGTCGCGACTCTTGAGCTCCAAAGGATTTCTGTATCTCTACCTGTCCCTCTTGTTCCCCAGATCTCCCCTGATATTGAACCAGTTGGACATGCAAGTTCGAGCTCGCTGTCTACTTTTCCTCCACTTTCCTTACAGGAACTGGAAGTGCTGTTGAGCAAGACCAAATCTGGTTCGCCCCTTGATCCCTGTCCTCTTAATATCATTAAACAATGCAAGGAGACCCTCTTGCCCCCGCTACTTCAAATAATGAACAAGGCCTTAAGCGATGGCATTTTCCCTTCCCAATGGAAGAAAGCGGTTGTGAAGCCGCTCTTGAAGAAGCCGTCATTGGACCCAGAAGTGCTGAAAAACTTCCGCCCCATTTCGCTGCTCCCAGCTCCTGCTAAGATGCTGGAAATCCATCTACACCAGCACTTTTCTGCCTTTCTGGAGACCGCCGGTCTTTTGGATCACTCGCAGCATGGCTTCCGGAGGGGTCATAGCACGGAATCCGCCCTTACCGTGGTGCTTGATAACATCCGCACCACCGTTGATAGGGGCGGAAGTACGTTGCTGATCCTTCTGGATCTCACAGCTGCGTTTGACACCCTGTCTCCCCTCGTCTTAACATCTCGTCTGAGGGAGATAGGGGTGGAGGGGCAGGCGTTAAGCTTGTTAGCCTCTTTCCTGGACCGGAGGGAACAGAGAGTGAAGCTGGGAGAGTTCCTATCTCCATCCCTGCCGCTGAATTGGGGGGTCCCACAGGGGTCGGCGTTAAGTCCGACCCTGTTTAATATCTATGTGACCCCCCTGGCCCGGCTCATTAGATCTTTTGGGATGGAGGTAGTATCTTACGCCGATGACACTCAGATCTTACTGTCTCTCGCCGAATCTGTCAGCTCTTCTGCCTCCAAGTTTAGACTCTGTATGGAGGCAGTCGCCCTCTGGATGATCAACAATTCACTGCGGCTAAATGGCGAAAAGACAGAGATCCTTGTATTCGGCGAGAAGGAAGACATCTGGTCGGCGGAATGGTGGCCGGAATCTCTGGGGACCTGCCCGGCTCCAACGCGGGCAGCACGAAATCTGGGGGTCATGATTGATCCCTCCCTTGACATGGCTCTTCAAGTACGGCGGACTATCTCCACTTGCTGGGGCATCATCGCAATCTTGCGCAAAATCAAATACTATCTATCGGTGCAAGCTCGAAAACAGACAGTCGTGGCCTTGATAACATCTAGGCTCGACTATTGCAATGCCCTATATGCCGGGGCCAATAAAGGTCTGCTGCGAGGTCTTCAATCGGTGCAAAACGCTGCGGCGAAGTTTGTCCTGGATCTCCCAAAAAGGTCGTCTGCGACCGCTGCCAGGAAATCCCTGCACTGGCTCCCCATTGATGCTAGGATCACATTTAAAGTGCTATGCTTGGCATACGGTGCTTTAAATAAGAAGGAGTCCGGGGACATAAAAAATCTCCTCTCCTTGTACTCACCTGAAAGGAACCTCCGCTCCTCGTCGAAACTGCTCCTCACTGTACCTCGGGTGCGTAGAGCCAAATGGGGAGGCAGAGCATTTTCCAATCTGGCTCCTAGATGGTGGAATATGGTTCCCTTGGAGATTAGGATCCTACCTTCAATGCCCTCTTTTAGAAGGGCTTTAAAAACTTGGCTCTTTGGCAGAGCATATCCATAGCCGTGGGTGTTAGCTTTCTCCTTCTTTTTCTGATTTTCTTTGTAGGCGCCTTGATGCCTTCGGGCAAAGTTGCGCGTTTATAAATTTATTTTCAATTCAATTTCAATTCTGATCCAAGCACTACCTTTCTGCCAAATTTGGGGTAATTCCGTTCAGTAGTTTCGGCTGTAGCCTTGCACAATATTTCCTATGAGAAATTGATTTTTTTACTCTTATTTTCTAAATTTCTCAAAAACTACTGAACGGATTCACACTATTTTTTTAAAAAAGGTCGCTTTCTGAACCAAGCTCTACATTTTTGCCAAATTTGGGGTGATTCCGTCCAGCAGTTTAGGATGTAACATGGAGAAAACACGTTTTGGGACCCCCCTTTTTTCTCAGCCCCCGCTTGACGAATCACCCCCAAACTTTCAAGATAGGCGCTGACCTGGAAATACTTTTTTTAGGGAGAATTCCAGGAAGATTCGTCAAACGACACCAAAGTTATTCGCAAATCAAAAAAAGCTTTTCCTATGGAAACTAGGGGCACATTAGGATGGCGGGCGGACTTTGTCCGCCCGCCATCCCGTCGTAAAAAGGGAACGCCCGCCATAAGGGCGGGGGTCCCGTGGGTGCCATTAGGATGCGCCCGCCACAGTGGCGGGCGGATCTTGCATTCCTAACATTGTGGCGGGCAGTGCACTCAGCACCGCCCGCCACAATGCCAGGAAGGCATGTTGTGCACTTCCATGCATAACATGGCAGGCACCGCGCACAATGGGTGGATTTTGAATGATGGCATTATCGGAGGCTCTATGGAGAGCTCATCAAATATTGTTTTAAAGTGGAATCCAATGTGGATATTTCAGCAAAGAGGACTATAAGTCCCAGCGTGCCTGTGAACAATGAGAGCCATCTGGTGGGGATAAAAGGCTAATTAAGGGACTCAGCCTGTTTGCATCCACTCAGAAGCAGCCGCTAACCCGTGAGCAAGGGGAGCGCCGAAACATGTAGGGAAAAGGCTGTGATATATCCGTGACTGCTGCCATTCTTCCTGAATAAAGACATCGCAGGTGTGCTGTGTTTATCATGCCCTTGTGTACGCCTCTGTTTGTGGACAACTCTTGGATGAATTTACAAGGCCGGTCCGGCCGGGGAGGCAGCACCACCATACATGTTTTTGGACAACTCTTGGATCTATATATATAAATAACTGCTCCAGGTATCGCCCACAACTGCCGAACTCAAGGGTGGGTGCTGTAATCCGCTAGCGTGAGGGCGACATCACGTAAAAATCAAAGCTACACAGATGTGGGGCACTTAGGGGACGTTTTTACCTTGTAGCTTTGATTTGTATGTGAGGTCGCCCTCACGCTAGCGGATTACAGCACCCGCCCTTGAGTTCGGCTGTTGTGGGCGATACCTGGAGCAGTTATTTGAATTCCTGCCAGAACCGCCATGATAAAATGGAAATACTTTTCCTATCAGCCTGAGTATACTTTTAACCCCTCCCATGCTTGTGACGGAACCGTTCCGTCACGAGCCTCGGGTGGGCTGTGCTGGTGACGGAACGGTTCCGTCACGGCCCGCTCGCCGCGCCTGCGCGGCGCAAATTCCGCGCCTGCGCTGAGCGTTCTATTAGACGGGCGGGGCCGTGATGGAACTGCTCCGTCACGAGCATGGGAGTGCCGTGCGGCCCCGCCTCCCCCTTAGCGCTGCGGCGGAAAAGCCGCCACAGCGAAGGGGTTAATTATTGAACTGGACGATCGGGGTCATATTACCCAAAAACCTATAGCAATGTGTAACATTTGAAACCTTGGCAGAGGCGAGGGACTGAAATACAGCTAACACTGGCACCGGCATTTGCAGACACAGAGGCCCTTTTTTCATGAAGAACTACATGGATCATGCTGCGTGTGAGTGACATCAGGCATTTCAGTTTTTCTTCTCCCTATACAAGACAGAATGCTGCAATTGTCTATAAGAGACTGGGAATTACGAAAATAAATGGAAAACGAAATGTTTACTATAAGGCAAGAAGCAATAAAGCACACACTGACATGGCAGCCAGTAAGACTGGGATTGTGACCAAGAACGTTGCTAGTTCTTCGTTGCTGGCCGTGTTTCTGTGCTTCCCAAATGAAATTACTTCTGATTGCATTTAAACGTGCGTTATGTTTGGTGGTGAGTTGACGAGCACTGAAGAAGGCAGAGTGCCGAAGTGCATTTGCTCAATTAAATCAAATTACAAACGTCATGTGAGTGCTCCACATCTGTGTAGCTTTGATATATCTATATCTATCTATATATGTATATATATATATATATATATATATATATATATTCCATTATATATGCTGCATACATCTGTAACCATCCCTAAATTTATGTCGTGAAACGTAACAATACTTTTTACATTTCTGCAACATGATCTTTTTATTAAAAATAGTCAGCCCTGATGTCTCTGAGGAAAAGGTCAGGAAAATGTGAAAGTCCTTTAGTCAAAGACCTTTAGCAGAAAAGACTCCACATACTCGGGGCAGGATAATAACATCTTGAACTGCTTCTTCGAATATATGGTCAAAGCTGCGTTGAAGCAAAATGTCAACACTCTTACTGTAACAATCACACATTAGCAGCGCAAGTGAAGACATGCAGCTGTAGAAATTGTTATTCATTAGTTTCATCTCAACCATTAAGTTGTCATAAAAAAACACAGATTTTTCAAATTGTGTGTCTCAAACCTACCTTCTGACTGATCTTTCATTGTTAGTCCTTCAACACTGTGCACTAAAATCTGTGTGACTCTCCGGGGATTACCAAAAATGTAATTCCAGAATGTTATTTTCGGCCGATCGAGCTTTAGTTCTCTAAGAAAAAAAAGTATTCAGCCATTAAAAAGGCACTTCATTTTTCAGACACTAATTCAATATTGGAATGGTAAAGAACAATGTAAATGTATAGTCATTGGTATCGGTCGCTCTGCGTATCAAACATTCTGCACAATGCATTTAGAAGAAGTATAAGGTTCCATGTGAATAAAGTGAGTCCTAGATGCAGAGGAAAGATCGCATCCCAGAAATGGGTGAGTCTAGTGTGTATTAATTCAGATGTATTATTTACTCACTTGCTCACTTACTCACTCTCATCTGAGAACTTTAGAAAGAGTTGTAGAAACCTAGGGGCGTATTATCAAGGGGGTTTATCTCCGCTTTTTTGGCTTTAAAAGCCAAGAAAGCGGAGATAAAATTATCTCCCTATTACCTAGCTGTCGCTAACACCAGTTAGCGATAGCTAGTAGGAGATAGCGACCATCTTGGGCTCCACTTTGCATGTCAGTGATATTTATCACTAATGACATGCAAAGTGGGCGTGCCAAGATGTTAGCGACTGGAAACAGTCGCTAACATCGCTATCTCCTTTTACCAACTTATGGAGATATTCGCGCTAAGCGCGAATATCTCCAAAAGCTAACACCTGCCCTGAGCAGTACTTAGCCATGTTATCCAATGGGAGGTGGATAACATGGCTAAGAGCATTAGCTCGGTAATGCATGAATATCGCTGACTTTTCAGCGCTATTCATGCATTGCGGACAATTTTTATTGCATTTGCGATAAACCTTGGTAATACCAAGGTTTATTTGCGATAAAAATCGCCGCAGCTCAGCGGTAAATTTTTGTCTCTAACCAAGCAATAGCAATAATTATCGCTATTGCTTGGTAATATGCCCCCTAATTAGTACAGTTGTCATTAAAGATAACTTTATGCTAGATTTCAGGTCACAATTTTTCAAAAGTTTGCAAAATTAAGGCTGGTCTTCCCCATGATGTGACAGGCGTGGGTAGTATGTGTGTTTATTAAGAGACCAAAAAATGATTATTTTGTCTATTGTTTTTTTCAATTTATTTTTGATGCTTTTTTATGATGTTGACAAAAAACAAAGCGGTCAGAGTGCTTTACAGAGCATTCATTTCACAATTTCCAAAACGGGGTAATGATGATTTTGTAGGTGAATAACACTGAAATGGAATATAAGGTGGACCCAACTATAAGTATTTGAGAGGAGGGTGTTAGGGAAGAGAGAGGGGGTTCTTCCCTGAGAAAGATTTGAAACAAATACGGTCATCCAGTACATTTCGAACCTAATTTTCCTAAGCCACTGTTGTGCCAAGCCAATATAGCTTGACGCTTTCCAGATGTTGACCTCATTGTCTCTGAAATGTGTAGTGGGAGCTCTCCATGTGTCTGTAATTACCTCCATTGTTTCAGTGCAAGTATGTTGTAATCGGTGTCTCCCATATGAAATGCATGCCCTCTTACACCAGCATTAATTACAATATGCAATGCCAGTATTTTGTCACCAATGTCACACAGATATCATGGGTAGCGCACCTGCAAATAAATACATCTAGAATGATGTCATAGCCATCGTTTCGTCATGGTTACCTGCCCCTCACCCCACTTGCCATTATTCTTCTCCCTTATATCAACAATTACTTCCACTCCTTCATTCCTACACACTTAGGACCCCATTAGGATGGCGGGCGGATTGCCCCCGCCGGGCCAGAGGTAGTCATCGCCGGCCCGGCGGGGGCAAAACGCCCTCCATCCCTGTAGAAAAGACCCCCCGCCATATTACAATGGCTGGGGGGCCTGCGGCGGTCGGAAAGACCGGGCGGAAAAGGGTTCAATATGGTGGCGGTGTCTGAAAGACACCACCAGCCATATTGGAATGTGCATTTTTCAATGCCTTTCGGTGGTGGCATTGCCGCCACGGAAAGGCATGTGGAGTCTGCATTGGGGGCACATTACGGGCCCCCATGGACTCCGGGGGTGTGCGGGGTGCACATGGGGGGTACCTATGGTAACCCCCTGCCTTTCAAAGAACAACGTTGCAGGCACCGCGCGGTGCCTGCCACGTTGTGCTTTGAAAAGCACAATATGAATTTTTAGCATTGCGGCGGGCGGTGCTTTTAGCACCGCCCGTCGCAATGTTAAAAATACGGGATGCGCCCGCCAGTGTGGCAGGCGCATCATAATGGGGTGTGCGGGACCGCCGCTAGCATTGCGGGCGGTCCCATTCCCCACTGGTATACTAATGAGCCCCTTACTCTCATTCTTACACTCTCGCCCACAGTCTCACTCTTACTTAGGGGCCCATTAGTCCGCCCGCCATACCAGTGGGGAATGGGACCGCCCGCAATACTAGCGGCGGTCCCGCACACCCGATTATGATGCGCCCGCCACACTGGCAGGCGCATCCTGTATTTTTAACATTGCGGCGGGCGGTGCTGTGCTAAAAATGCATGTTGTGCTTTTAAAAGCACAACCCCTCTCTTCATTCACTAGTCAGACTAGGGTCATCAGTCGCACCACAGGGGGCGGAGCCAGCATTGTGTGGGGAAAGCCCAGCCCTATTCAGGTCCCAGGTGCACTCCTCCCTCACATCACTCATGCAGATCTCTCCCCTCACCACCGGGGCAGACCCATCCTGACTCCTGGAGCCAGGCTCACCAGCCAGCTCCAGCCAATCACAAGTCAGACAGCCAATTCACATAAATTACACAGACATGCCAACTTCTAGAAGTGGCACTTCCGCACTGGACACATTTATGCCGCACACATCATCGCGCAGCATTTAATAACACGAGTCCGGACATACCAAACTCGCATCTGCACTCCCCACACATCAGGAACTACCAGGGACACATGCATTCCCCATGCATTCCTATGGGAGGGCAGGTCAACCTCACCACACGCACGCACTTTACCCTGGGACACAGTGGTGAAGTGCGCAGAAGCCAAAAATCACTAACACCAGATCACCATTAAAAGCAAAAAGTTCAGGGGTGAACCTGGGGTGAACCTGCCAGAAGGGCCAAGTCCTACACTTGTTTTATGGAGAATCAAGTATTTTCACACGTTATGTCTATTGGGCCCGATTCATACTTTTCGGTATTCACAAAGGTAAACTTAGACCAAAAGTCGAACTTTGCTACTTTTCGGAATTCACAATGGTAAGTTACTATTAGTAAAGTTTGACTTTTGGTCTAAGTTTAGCTTTGTGAATGCCGAAAAGTAGGAAAGTTATACAAGAGTATAAGTTTACCTTTGTGAATCGGGCCCATTGTCTTTAATTCTGTCATATTTTTTCCCAAGAAATTAGTGTATTCATCATACATATTCATTTCAACAGTACACCCTATGTGCTTCCTTTGTCCCCAGTGCATTTATTGCTACGTTCTTAAGCCCTACTTCAAGGAGTAAAGTTGCATTCACATTAATGGATGGGAGATCCTTGTGGGCATTCGTATTACGTCACTCCGTCATGTGGCATTCTCTTCTCTTCTTTTGAAATCAATGCATTCAAATGATTTACATTTGTGCTGTTGAAATTGGCATTGTATATACACATAAGCGGCGTTCATTTGTGTTCACTATACCCCTTTTTGTAAGCAGAACGGATATCGCTAAAGCACTGACTGTGTTATCCCGCTAGCATAGACCCATGCACACTCGTACACGACAGCCATTTTAGGTATCATGGTCTCCCAGTTTGCGATCGATCACCAGCGCCCCTTCCCTGACCCTGCAAGCTTCCCCATGCACCCTGACTGCCCCCGCTCTCACATGCACAAGTCATGAGCCCTCCCCTCCCGCATGACTCTGTCACTGAGAATCACACCCCGCGCCTGACCAACACCTCCTTTCCGTCCATGAATACCCCTCCTTTGATGACCCCTTCCTCTGAGCCCGACTGCCTGTACGAACCGTTGGTAATCCCTTAGCCTGAGGATACAGTCTATTGCCCACTACTGTATGCACTCGCCTCTCTTGAAAGGAGCCACTATTGATCAGGACCACCCCACCCCCTGAGATTCGATCAGGAGCACACGTTACAACGGAATCAACAGCACACTCAGCTGCATGACAGCCCCCTCCTATTGTATGGAGGATAAGGGCCCCTACTGTAGCCACGTGTTGGAATATCTTCGTACTTTACAATGTCCTGATTGTAATAGAGGATGTGTGTGTGTCATAAACCTGTGTATAAAAGACGAAGCCTCAGAGAAACTTGTTAGAGCACCTCCCGAAGACACTATGCGAGTGTCCCAAATGACATGCTCTCCTCTTGAGTAATAAACGCTGTTCTTGTTTTCCTGCTTCCAGTGCCCGTCTCTTTATTTGGTAATTATTCAAGATGGAAACGAAGAGTCGCCCTGCACCAGCAGCCTGGGCATCGGGTGCGATATGGGCTGACTTTTCTACAATTGGCGTCCCAACGCGGGGCCCATCAGCGACATAAGGTCCGGTAAGAGAGGTCCAGACGATGGGGTGAACATCTAAATGATTGGAGTATACCTGCCTTGAGAGGGCCCTCGTCCGGCTGCCGATTGAATGAACTTCACCGATTCCGAACGGACCTCTCTCAAGTGACCTATTGTCCTGACTGGAATCCCACAGGACTGCTGCGGTAAAAACATGGAGAAAAGAGAACGATCGGGCGCTGGAAAAAGGAAGGCGAAGAACTGTCCACATGGTCCGGTCCGGGTAAGGTCGTGACACACGACAAATTGCGAAATTGATTGATTGATTGTTTGAAAATACTAGTATTACTTATTGATTGCTTCTGAGAGATTCTCTGTTTGCAAACAAGCACAGAGTCGCCATACTCTGTTTAGTCTTTGCAGATAGTGAAGGATAGGTAATGCAGACTTTTGTCCCCATGGTAATCCGTCATACCTATTTTTCTCCCCATTGATTGATTGATTGAATCGAGCATTGAATTGTTCGAAGTTGGTTCTCTTAAGGATCTTCTCTGCCTGCAAACAGGGAAGACTAGGAATATTCTCTCTCCCTTTGCCGATAGTGAAGGGTAGGTAACGCAAACCTTTAACACGTCGTACCTATTTCATTCCTCATTGATTGATTGATTGTCCGAACATTGACTGTTTGGAATTGGTTCTTTTTTGGAGGTATTCTCTATTTGCAAACAAGCACAGAGTCGCCATGCTCTGTCTAGTCTTTGCAAATAGTGAAGGGTAGGTAATGCGGACCTTTGTCCCCTGTTGTAATCTGTCATGCCTATCTACTCCCCACTGATTGATACGCCAGTCTCACCCGGACCATTTACTAGAGGAAGGTCATCTGGCCCGACCAGAGAGCACCCCTAGTGAAAAGGACATATACAATAATAACGAAGTGATCACTATATCCTGTTAAGAGAAACTTTAGCATGAAACAACCTGGAAAGAAAGGAATAGGAAAACAAAAATCAGTAGGCCACTGATGAACTTTTATTAAATAACGAACAAGGAAACAATAACAATACTTAATGATAAAACCTATGACTGTCCTAGAAACAAGAAACGTTAGAAAAAGTCCGTAATAAGAAACCTGAAAACAGTAAGAGAAACCAAGCGTGACATTGCAACGGTCACAGGGCAACGAGGCTTCACTGCCCCTCACTGCCCCAAACATGTCTGTCCCACCGCCTGCCACGCCCAAATAACGGCAAAACTGGGGAAGATACAAGTCAGCAGACATCCGCCCCATTCTGGAAACTTCCAGAGAGCAACAGGGTTGCGGCTACGCCCAGCCGGAAACAACACATATAGGGCGGGTCCTGCCGCCAACCGTCGACAGGAGATCATCACGTAGGGTGTAGCCGGAGGAGAGGCCGAGGCCGAGGCCAACGGGACCCGGCCAGGGGGATTGCTACGACCACCCTGGAGAGTTGCAGGGGAGGGAATGTCTGTGTCCTCGACCCTCCCCTCCCTCTCCCTGTCCGGCCACCATCAACCAGAGGCCGAGGCCGACGGGATCCGGCCGCGGTGGCGGTAACACTGGAGAGTTGCAGGTTGTCTCTCTCTCTCTCCCAGTCATGGCAAGGAGCGTCTGGCCGCCATTAACCAGAGGCCCGGCCCAAAGACGGACGGGACATTTCTCTTCTCTTCCATAACGGCCGCAACAACACTGGGGGGGATGTCTTGCACATGCCTCCGACCCCCCCCCCCTCGTCCTCATCCCCTGGTCCGGCCATAACAAATGTCAAGCGAGACGCCGTGGGGTGCACTGGGAGGGAGAGGCGGTGCGTACAAGCCTCTCCCGCCTCCCCAGGTGGAGGCTTCCCAGCTGCACCCTCAGCGCTCCAGGCGCCCGGAAAAGGGTTCTTCCACTGTGACGATGCTGCAACGCCTCGCCCGGCAGGGTGGAGCCCGTCCGCTCATTTGACCCCGCGATCGCCGGTAGCTGCCGAACTTTCAAAATGGCGATCGACCTGGCAAGAGCGGGCCCAGCATTAAGGAATGGCCCGGTCACTTGTTGACTCCACCACCATAGTTCTCCGCAACCTTGAAGATTCTAGAGGAGCCGCGGGAGTCCCCGACCCCGGCAGATACCCCCGATGGGGAATGACTGCCATGATTGCCCACGAAACAATGGAAATGTGGCCGCAGGACGTCGGCGCTTCCATGCTGTCGCCAGCCTCAGTTTGAATGACTAGAATCCTGCAGACCACAGTTCGGATCAGTTCCGGTGAAAGCACAGTATGACCCGGTAGGAACATTGTCGCCTCCCTCCCCTTTTGACTGATGGTTCAGACCACCGATCCCTTCTTTTACCCTTTAACGGAACTTTTGGACTGCCAAAAGAAGCTCTGGGCCAACCACGAGTTAGTAGACATTTAGACTATGCCTGGTTCTGCCTGACTGCACCCAAAATGGTGCCGATGCAAATGAGACTTTCAACTCCTTGTCGTACCCCGATTGTTCAGCCCTGGTGTCATGAGATATGTATGGAGGTTTTCTCAACCACATGAATTGATATAGGATGTGTACTGATTACATGTTCGGACAATTAATGGATTCAGGATGTGTACTATCAGTTCGGGAAATGAATTGATATGGGATGGGTACTGGTTATAGGTTCGGACAATGAATTGATATTGGATGGGTACTGATTATGTGTTCAGACGGTAAATTGACATCAGATGGGTATTGATTGAACATTCGGACAATGAATTGTTGTTTAAGTTTTGCACATCATGATTATTGAAAGTTGGAAGCCCAACACTTATGACACTCGCTCACACTGAAGTCTCGACATGATTTATTGCGCTTTTCGCACTTTTATTATGAAATAAACGACCACTGACTCCACTAAAGTTTTTACTAATAAAGTATCCCCGCATCTACAGTTCCAGCCTGCTCCGTGGCCGGCCCACAGGGTTGTAGGCCCATATTTATGCACCGACATTCTTATTAAAGATTTTTGGAAAAAGCGAACATAGTTGTCACGTGTGAATTGGTAAATTTCGAATAAATGACCACTGTTTAAAGAAAAAAATATATAGTACGTAGAAATATTGTAAAAATGAAGGGTCCAAGTTTCCGTTGTGTGCATTTTTTTCCTTTTTGTACAGCCAAAAAGCAACCACTAAAGATCCTGGTGTTTAGCCTATACTTGATGTGCTACCTGTATAAAAAGAGTCACACTAACGGTCCACCCGGGCTTAAAAACGCCCAGTTGGCAGGGACTGCCTCCCGTGGAGATAGGCCGAGTATGCAGTAAGTAAAAGCCTTTCTGGGTTTATGCACGCTAAATGTGTCTATCAATGTAGCCCCTGCCCCTTCTTTTTTCCTCTCTCTGCAGGTCGCATCGGAATATCGACCAGTGTATGAAAACGGTGATCTAACGGACGAAGAGACGGGAAAAAGGGTTTTGATTATGGTACCTAACCGCAACTAGCAAACCATGACTATTTTCTCTCCCTGAACTTAGCGCCTGGGAGGGCAGCCTGAAGGGAAAACCACAAAATATAACTTCGCTTGGCACCCCGAATAGTACAACTAAAATGACGTGCGTTAATGAATAAGCACCCCACAATTAATTGAATGGGGAAGGTTAAGGAATATTTTGAGGTGAGGTACATTTAAAATCTACTGCATCCTTCTTCGCACCCTCCTAGACATGTAACTTCAAGCTGCCCCATTGTTCTTCAAATTGACACCAACTGTTGTCCCAGCCTGGAAACGCAGTTGCTAAAAATGACTCGAATAAACCACCGTGAGCATTAGCCCGACCAGGTTAGTTCATGACCAATTGCCCAAGGCGTAAGTGTGTACAATCAAAGCCACCAGTAAGGGCAACCGACGGTTAAAAGAGAAGAAAAAGGTAGAAAGAGCTTAGGATGCTAAGAACGCGCAGCATGCAGAAAGGGATAATTTTGGCCAATAACTGTTTTATGTTTTGTCTTGGATTCTTGTAGATAATACATGTATTGTCTCCCCCGTCTGAGTTTGTGTGTACGTGATGCATGAATCTACGTCATCCCTCTGCCTGTGTTTCCGTGTTACTTAACCCCTGTTGTTCTGTGGTGTGCGCGCACTGAACGGTCCATTATTGTACATCTCTCCCTCTCTCACCCTCTCGCTTCCTCTCCCCATGTCGTACGTGTACCGAATGGACCATTTAGGGTGTGGTCTCTCTCTCTCTCTCTCTCTCTCTTTCTCTTTTTCTCTCTCTCTCTCTCTTTCTCTCTCTCTCTCTTTCTCTTTCCAAAAGCCCCGTTTCCTCTTTTCGTGTATAATGACGTTGTGCCCCTCCGGCGCAAAACATTATTGGATTTTCCTCGAACGCAAAGGTGTTCAGCAAAATTGACCAAACCCAAAACAATTGTGACTCGCCATATTACTACCTCTCCTTTCTGCAAAACGATAGAACCCGAGTTGGTAATGAAGGAAAGGACAGGTAAGACGACGGATGTCCCCTAATCTGGCTTTTTCTGAGGGAACTATAACGTCAATGGCCTTCTGTTTCTCAAGCTCGGTAGGAATACGATCCCCAATGCCCCGATTGTCCCACCCCCCTGCACTTAAATGTGGATGTCCAGAATACCCCACTTCTCCCAATCGACCCCAGCTCCCTGTCCAAAACGTCCCCTTTCCCCCGATTGACCCCAGCTTCATGTCATCTACCCTCGAAAGCGAAATTGATGACTTTGATTAACGTTCACTCCCCGAAAAGAGCATGTTTTACGTCCACCCCCTTCCCCTTCTTCGTGACGATAACGCCCCACTTACAAGGGTTAGCCGACCCCGAAGGGAAATGTAAGAGTGTCGATACTTGGGTTAAAGGGAAGGGCGAGTCTCTACATAAGGACTCGATTTTGAGATTGATATAATACACTGTGTATAAAGGTCCAATTTCTCTCCACGTACGTCACGAATGAACACCGAACAGAGTTATGAATTCCATAAGCAATGCACTCCTACAGACTCCATAAATGACGACTTCTGACTGTGACCGATGAACTTATTCCCCACCTACATAGGATTGGGGACGGAATTGAGATGTATAAATGTCTTCTCCTGTCAGTTTTTCTAAAAACTTGTTTTCTACCCATTCAAAGATCCCATTACCGGAGGAGAGGAGCTGGACGTGACGCACAGCCTGGCCACAGATCATGGAACACGTGTGACCAGAACCAAAGGTGGAGCCGCAGAGCAATAAGACGCGGGACGAGGCATAACGTTCAAACTCAGCAGATGGAGGAAATGAAGGGCTGCCTTGAAGCCCTCGACTCGCTGACCCACTCGTGCCTGAAGTCCCCCGTCCCCTTTTGAGTCCGACTGTTGGACTCGCCTGCTCGTTGTCCTTTGCTCCCTTGGTCCCTTGGTATGTCCAAAGATCTGGCCCCACTCCGCCCTCTCTTCCCTCGATTATTCAACAAACTCTTTCATATAAACTTTGACTATGGACTGGGATTTTGCCACGGAAAAAGAAAGACACGCAGGTGCCCAGCATGAGGCACCCCTAAGAAATGAGTTAGGAAACAGGACTGTGATCTAACAGCAGAGG
Organism: Lissotriton helveticus; assembly: GCF_964261635.1. Classification (NCBI taxonomy): domain Eukaryota; kingdom Metazoa; phylum Chordata; class Amphibia; order Caudata; family Salamandridae; genus Lissotriton; species Lissotriton helveticus. The sequence continues at coordinate 2,116,273,117 of NC_136063.1, forward strand.
ACTGATCGCGCCCTGCAACGCGTAAGGATGATTCCGAGCTGGACTTATAGCTCCACCGCCGGTGCTCAAAAGCGCCAACGAAAAGAAAAAACGGACTAACAGAGTCTACCAGTGGTGGCTCGTCGCTGAAAAAGACATTTTCACTAAGACCCCCCTTCCTGAACTTTCTCCCTCAATTCTTGTTGCTTTTAAAAATGTTTTTGGTCACTTAAGTCTAAAAGTCTCATATAGCACTTTTTACTATATGTTGATGTCATTGAAAAGAAAGTCAGAACCTGAGTCTACAATATGTCGGAACGTTTTTTTCTGATTGCCCTCGACTACGTGTTATGCCAATCTATGAATAACGCAGCGAATGTAAATTCATATGTACCGTATTCCGCCAATTGTATCGACTGCATATGACTACACTCGATTTACTAGCATTCGACGAACGTTATTTCATTGGCCACACATGACTATATGTACACTCCATCAGTTGGGGTAAACACAAATGTACTAGCTATGTTTAAAAGCGGCGACTGTTGAAATTGGCATTGTATATACACATAAGCGGCGTTCATTTGTGTTCACTGTACCCCTTTTTGTAAGTAGAACGGATATCGCTAAAGCACTGACTGTGTTATCCCGCTAGCATAGACCCATGCACACTCGTACACGACAGCCATTTTAGGTATCATGGTCTCCCAGTTTGCGATCGATCACCAGCGCCCCTTCCCTGACCCTGCAAGCTTCCCCATGCACCCTGACTGCCCCCGCTCTCACATGCACAAGTCATGAGCCCTCCCCTCCCGCATGACTCTGTCACTGAGAATCACACCCCGCGCCTGACCAACACCTCCTTTCCGTCCATGAATACCCCTCCTTTGATGACCCCTTCCTCTGAGCCCGACTGCCTGTACGAACCGTTGGTCATCCCTTAGCCTGAGGATACAGTCTATTGCCCACTACTGTATGCACTCGCCTCTCTTGAAAGGAGCCACTATTGATCAGGACCACCCCACCCCCTGAGATTCGATCAGGAGCACACGTTCCAACGGAATCAACAGCACACTCAGCTGCATGACAGCCCCCTCCTATTGTATGGAGGATAAGGGCCCCTACTGTAGCCACGTGTTGGAATATCTTCGTACTTTACAATGTCCTGATTGTAATAGAGGATGTGTGTGTGTCATAAACCTGTGTATAAAAGACGAAGCCTCAGAGAAACTTGTTAGAGCACCTCCCGAAGACACTATGCGAGTGTCCCAAATGACATGCTCTCCTCTTGAGTAATAAACGCTGTTCTTGTTTTCCTGCTTCCAGTGCCCGTCTCTTTATTTGGTAATTATTCAAGATGGAAACGAAGAGTCGCCCTGCACCAGCAGCCTGGGCATCGGGTGCGATATGGGCTGACTTTTCTACAGTGCCCTGGCAGAAAAATAGCAGTGCAGCTCACAATATGCCAGAGATTACTGCCATTGTGCCAGAGCCAGGTTGTGGACAGGGATTTCCATCATTGGGCCAGTATGTTACCAGAGATTACCACTATTGTGCAATTTCTATCATTTTACAAGGAATGACCACCATTGTGCCAGTTGCTGCATGTTACCATGCCACGGTTAGCATGTTGTCAGCAACTACTCCCTTTGGGTCAGGTCTAGCACTTTAACAGATACCACCACCATAGTGTCATGGCCAGCATGTTGTAAGGAATTACCATCATGTCAGGATCTGCATTTTACCAGGAATTACCTCCACTGTACCAGTGGCTGAACATTCTCTGGGCCTCATTTACAAGCCCATTGCATCGCGTTGCATCACTTTTTTAGGCCTGACCATATTTACAAGGGTACATAAAATCACCCTGCGCAACTTTTCATGACCTTGTAAATATGGACCCCTTTCACTCGTTACTCTGTGTGAAAGGGGCCTTCCATGGGTGTTGCTGTGGGTGTTCCCACAATACATCTATGGAACCTGACAGATTCCTAGATTTACAAAGTTTTATAAAGCTGGAAATCTGTCAGAATCCTACGCCTCCCCAGGAAAGGCATAAGAAGGCGCAACAAGGAGAAATATTTTATTTCTCTCCGTTTTTTATCTCTTAAAATGCCATCAATGATTGTGTCCCGTCCAGTCGCGGCTCCTCCGCTAAGGTGGAGGAGCGTTGCCCCACTACTTTTCTACATTGAAAGACAGAGAAAATAAAAGTATAACTTGCGTTAATTATCATTTTATTTTCTCCTACTTCCATTCACAGCTTTGTGTGAGGGGTCGGGGACATGGGAGGAGTGGTAGTACCCTCCTAAAGTGTGCAATGACTACTCGGACCACCCAAAACAGTCTTGTGCACTTCGAATGTTCTCCGTGCAGGTTGCATTACAGCCTACATGGAGAACATGCCCAGGCATCCCGTCAGCGTACGAGTGTTGAAAAATGGTGCTTAGACCAATCACAACCCTGAGCCAAGCAAGGAAGGACTATGGAGGAGAGACGGGCGAGGAAGCGGCAAAAATGTGTGTATAAAATGTTTTATTTCATTTTTTTCATAGCCGCTTCCCCCGTGTTCTCCCCCCTCCCGTATACTCCCCACTCCTGTGTCCTCCTCCCTGCCTCACGCGTCCCTCCTCCCTGCCTCACGCGTCCCCCCTTCCTGCCCCCCTACCTCCGATCTGTGCTGGCTGCACCTGGTCCCATTCTGCACAAAAACAATCATACCCGCAACGCAGGCACCCTTGCAACATGAGGTAAGGGTGTCAGCAGTGGCACATGGCAGCCAATTGTGCACCAGCACAGGGGAAATCAAACAGATGTGCTGTATTGTTGTTTATACAACTCATCTCTGTACTTTTAAAATGATGCAGCTTGGCGCAGCAAAATAGCTTGTGGAGCCTTGCTGTGTCAGTTTTCTGTAAATGAGGCCCAAAGTGTTTACCACCACTGTGTCATGGACAGAATTGTACCAGGAATGAACACCACTGTGCCACGGTGTACATGCTGTATACCATGGCCAGCATATTACCAGAGAATATGTCCATTGTGCTTGTGTCAGCAGTTCACTAGGATTTTTCAACATTGTGCCAGAACTGGAATTTTGTCAGGAATTATCACCCATGCACCAGGGCCAGCATACTTCTAGGGCTTCCAACCATTTTGCCAGGGCCAACATTTTACCAGTAACTACCCCCACTATGTTAGGGCCAGCATACTGCCAGGGATTACCACCTTTGTGGCAGGGAAAGCATGTTACCAGAAATTACTTCCACTGTGCCACATCAAGCATGTTGCAGGGAATTCCACCAACAATCACATGGAACTGCAAGCACAGGCATGCACTTGCACACACAGACATACAGGTACACACACAGGCATGTGCACACTCATTTGCACACAGACAAATCAGCACACCCACAGACACACACACACACACCCGTACATGTCACATTCAGACACACAAGTACACACACTTGTGCACACACACAGTGAGGATTTTTTTGATTGCGTACCAGAGTGAGCCTGCTGCTTCTCTCCTCCCCTGGGATCCTCTGCTCCTGATGGTCTTCCTTGGAGCTTCTGGGGAGGGCCGCATCTTATCAGTCTGGAATACCAAAGGAGGTCAATGCAGTGGCATAACATTAGCCCCCAGGGCACCCGAACTACACGGGGCCCCCTCTGGAACTGTGCACGGGCGGCAGGCCCCTGGCCTGACAGTTCCTGACTCGGCCCAGAGCGTGGGGGCGCCCTCCATGTACTTTGCAGAGGGGCCCCCTCAAGCTTTTTTATGCCACTGGGTCAATGAGATATGATGGGGAGGGAAAGCTATGAGGGAATACTTCAAAAAGTATTGGCAAAGCCAATAGATTTCGCCTATGTAAATTTGCTGACTTTGGCAATCTTTTATAACATACTAGCTTACCCGTCGCGCGTTACTGCGATCTCAGAAGAAAGGAAATTTAAGGAAACTTGTTATGATAACATTCAATTTACATTGTGTCATTTTTATTGAAACTTATTCATTTTAATATGGAAAACATTTCAAAGTGTTGTTTTAATTCTGTTTTTTATTCGAGTGCTTGTGGATACACAATATTTTTCGTTTTTCCGTCTGGTGCGTAGACGAATAAATCAGAAGGTTTTCCGACGCGTGAGCTGGCCACATACAGTTGTCCATGTGAGAAGCACGGATTCTCCAAATCTAGTCCACACACTTGCAGCGATTGTCCTTGTGCTTTGTTGATGGTCATTGCAAAAGCGAGTCGCACCGGAAAGTGTAAACGTTCAGTATTGGAAAGATTAGGAGGGCCCTGGGTGGCCGGAGGGCCGATATTTAACACATTTTTTTTTTGCCAGAAACCTTCGCGGGAGTGTACTCAACAACTTCCCAAAGTTTCATGCCATTCAGATGAATGGTGTAGTAATGCATAAAGGACAAACTGACATACTTTGGTTTCTATATATATAGATTGAAGTAATTAACCACCCAAACACAAAAATACTCGCTGCAGTGAAGGAAAAGCTAAGTTCAAGGGACTGAGTATTGTTGGACCTAGAGGTAAAGCAAGATGTTCCAGAAAGAAGAGTACGCCCAGAGAAAAGCCCAGCAGTAGTCATGGTAGAGGAGCTGCCCTGAAAAAGCTGACAAGCATTGACTGTATTGGTGTGCCTTTAGGAGAAGGGGAGCTACCGGAGCTCATGGGAAGCTATGCACCCCTGTCCATAAGTCATGATAATAATAATGTATTTATTGCATGATTAATAAAAACCATTGCAATATGAGTAAAACAACATTGTATCGAAAATGTTTCCATATTTCATAAGCAACTCTTCTCTTAATATAAAACACATTTAAATTATATGATAGGTAAAACCTTATAATAGAGGGAGACCTTGTGTATGGAATTTCTTATTTGTAGAACAGTGGTGCTTCTTTATGCAGTGCCTTCATAAGAGAGGAGATGGAGCCAAACTGATAGCACCAATGTAGAAGAGGCAGCTGACAGAGTAGTTCGAACGGTTGTAGGTTAGGCTGGGCTTATCCTAAATAACTTTGGGGCATATTATCAAGGACGGTGTTAAAAATTATCGCCGGTTTAGCGGCAGAAAACTGCCGCTAAAGCGTTGATAATGGGCATGATAATACGCCCTTGAGAATTCCAATAGAAGTCCATGTTCTGTTGTGAACCTGGGCTTCTATTGGAATTCTCCAGGGCATATTTTCAAGCCCATTATCGGCAGTTTTCTGCCCCTAAACCAGCGATAATTTTAATGCTGTCCTTGATAATATGCCCCTTTGGTCTTTAAAACTTTACAATGTATAACTTTAGGAACACTCTAGAGTTCAACCTGTATTACCTCAACACTAGTAGGTGCTCTAGCATTTCCCTCCTCTTCCAACCTAGAACGGAGAAAGCAGGATCTCTGGGAGCGCTTAATGCAATCTTCTGCAACCATTGGTCTCCACAGACCCACCACTAACAGAACAGATAGTGGTTTGTGCTACGGTAGCCTCGTTGTCAGGGTAATGTGGGGGAGATGCGCGCAGTCACCCACCATCTCAACACTTCATTTGGGGCTCAGGATACCAGACCTCTTCCGCTTTGCCTGTCTACGGATGGCAGCGGGCAAGTGGCAGATGAATGCGAGAAAAGTAAATAACTCCAGAAGAGTATTTCCGCAGGGCAAAAAAGGTTTTTCATGAATGAACAGCTTAATTTTAAACCTGGAATTTACCACATTAGCTTCAAATGGAAACCACAAACAACATCATAATTCCCAATTGTGTAAGGGTGCCCCATTTGTACAAAATCTTTAAAAACTGAGTATTGGCATGAATAACGTTGTCGGTATACAGGAAAATGTGCAAAGTGTTTCCCACAGTCAACTGCACTACAGAACTTTTACCTTAATGGACTTGGCATAAATGGAGTGGTAAGTAAGGACATCTGCATTTTTATAGGGATAGGGGGATTTTCCATGGAAAATCATGTTAAAAGCATGTGCAGAAGTGAAGAAACTTTCAAAGCAGCTTTATCCCCACACCTGTTGCTTTTCAGCAATCTTACACATTTTCAAATCCATTCTATCCTATCACACGTTATTTAATACAGTACCTGAACTGTGATGGGACATCCGTGAAGAGCCTTAAAATGAATTTGCTTGTGATGCCAGGGCAGTAGGTGGTCGGAATAATGACATATCGACCTTTTTTGAGGACCACCCTCATGAACACAGTGCGTAAGTTTATATATGTCGACGTGGATGCTTTCTCTTGAAAGTAAAGCTTGTGAATTCTACATGTTCTGTTCTCTTCAACCTAAGAAAAGAGGAAAGAGTAATTGACATACCCCTATGGTTCTTTTTTTACATAATATATTAATCAACAGGGGTGTGTGTTCGGGGGGGGTGTTACCCCCCCCTAATAAATTCATTTTCTGATAAATAGTTGGGTACAGGTGCTTTTAGGCGGGTATTGTGAGATGCCAGTCGGATTTCACAAGTAATTTTTACAGACACACAGAAAAAACACACACATACTATCTCCTTCTCTGCTTTGAAAGTCCTAAAAAATATTGTTTATTTTACAAATATTGTGTTTTCTCCCTTAGTACTCCAATTAATTCGCATTCCTCTTCCTTTCCACTGACCCATAGTCCCCTCTCATGTACTCTGCTTGTCATATCATGTATTTAAACATTATATGCTATCCATTGTTGGATAGTCTGATCCTCACCCCCTCCCTACCCCTCCCCATATTACTGAGCAAGCTACGCCCTTGTTAATTCGTTGCGTGCTCATGACGGCTCCATGCCGTCATGAGTCATGTGCGGCGTGTGCTCATGACGGCGTGGAGCCATCATGCCGCTGCCACTCCGCCCACGCAGCACTAATTCCCCGGCTGTGCAAGCAAATAAGTGAGTGGGCGGGGTCATGACGGCTCCACGCCGTCATGAGCACACGCAGCCCGGGACTTATGACGGCATGGAGCCGTCATAAGTACGGGAGCGCCATGCCCACCCCTTAGCCCCTCCCACGCCAAGGCGGAATTCGCAGCGCAGAGAAGGGGTTAATAAGAATGCTGGCAAATCTTCATACCACGAACAATGTATAGAGCAACAAATATTAGATTTCGAAATAACAATAAACAACATCATAAATATAAAAAGGATTTTTAAAATTAGAAAAAAATCTGTCTCAGGTGGTGAACCAGCAAAATACAATGAAATTGTTATAAACGACCAATCTACTAAGCTATTCAGTGACTACACGAAGTGCAAATGGTGAACCCCAACATGTTATAATAATATAGATATGATTAACAGTTTGACTAGCAATACATTCACAATTTTAGTGAATTAGGAGCAACAGTGATTGTTACACCGGACCCTGCACATTGTAACCATACACTGATCACAGATATGCTCATCGGACTTTTTCTGATTAGGGCAGATTCTAAACAGGCGTTTCATCATGTAGGGTGTAATTAATAACGCTATTTGTTATCTAAGTACAGAAAATGGAGCATTTATAATCCTAGTCACAGAATTGCAGATTTTAACTTTGAGTCAATCTGCTCACTGAGGCAGTTGTGAGAATTTCACAAACTTATTGAAAATAGTTTCAGCGTTGAAAAGGGCTGGAGATATAACCTTGTCAAGTGCAGGGTAAAATCTTTTCAAGCAGGGGAAGGGTAAAAACATTCCTAAAATTGGCCTAACAGACCTAATAGACTTCCTTTCAGGTCAAATATATTTAGGGAGACGACCTGTTTCCATGCCATCACGACACAGCTTCCAACCCTGAAGTTTTCACCTACAAATCATTGCTATCAAGTGTGTTACATCTAATTATTTCAATGGAAGTGCTGCTTGCACATGAAATACCTTGAAAAAAACAAGAGAAAGAGGCAAAATAGAAACAGTTTGTTTAAACATTGCTGGTGAGAGCACAATCACAGACATAGGGTCTGAAGACTGCCTCCACTTACAATAGATCATTCATGGATTTTATACATTTTGTTGAGTACAATAAAATAGTTCCAGTGATCCTTTTTTGGTAAGGAATGTTAGCCGTTGACTTTCAAGCCGTAAATTAGATGTTTCATTGAGAAATCCAGGTGGGCCTCGGCCTTGCGTGGACACAATGGGGACAGTGGGTAACGTGTCCAGATGTCTGACATGGGGTGCACGTGAAGGTGCGCGTGATCACTGCTTGTACTGTGTGTGCTATGTCCTGATTGGCCAAGTGTTCCTAACTTCATTTGGCATCTGACTTTAAGGTGCTTTGGGAATGAGTGTACCCCTATTGCCATGTGTTCTTTATTGGGGCCAATCTTCTCGGACCATTGTGGTGTCGCTGCTCCTATCTGTAGGATACATCTTGGATTTTCTGCTCGTGCTACGTGCCACCCCACCTGTGATCTGTCAATCAGTGACATGGGTCTCAGGGCTTGCCTGATCACATATTTCTGAGTCAGAGTTGACCTGTAGTTCACAATGGGTGAATTTGTCAAAAGAGATGCGATTTCAGTTGTGTACATGAATGTATCGTTCTTAACATCTATATCGACTTTCTCAATATTAACAGAAGCAAAACAAGACTACAGCATTCTGAATCATTTAGGCTGGAACACAAAAGCCTATGACTGAAAACTGTGTCTTTTAAGACATGAATGACCCTAAATGTATGGATGATGGAGGAGTTAGTTATGCAGTGGTGGCCAGCACGGATCAGGGGTGGCGGAGCGGGGATGCCAGGGGAAATAAAAAGAAGAAAAAAGCGTACCTCCTCATCGCATCTCTCCTCTGTCGCCCCTCCTACGTTCAGAATAGGAAGCAGTTGTGATTGGTCTGAGAGGCGTGGTTCGGTGCTCAGACAGGCAGTGGGAGCCTGGGCATGCTCTTGCCCCAGGTTGCAATGCAGCCTGGGTGGAGAACATGCAAAGCGCGCATAAATGTTTTGCCGGCCCAAGACGGCCGGCCAAACATTCATGCATACTTACAGAGTGTGCTCACCACTCTCCCTGCTCCTCTGTCATTGGAGCAGCCCACTCCACCCTGCAAAGCTGCCACAGCAAGACAAAATAAAATAATAATAACATCAAGTTATTATCATTTTATTTTTCCTTTATTTCACTGCTGCAAAGCAGTGGGGAGACGCTTTTCCACCTTAGCGGAGGAGTCGCCACTGTAGTTAAGTACCCCAATGTTGCTTATATGCACTGCAAAGAGCTCGTTCAACAATAGAAAATCATTGCAAATGCAAATATTAGTTTCAAACTAGATGCATTGCTTCCAGTGAAACCAACCTAAGCATTCTCCTCCGACGTAATGCATAGCTGCGAATATCTACATTCTATTCTGAGGTACAACACTTCTTGGTGTGCCAGGAGCATCGTCAGCCCACAAGTGGACTCCATGTTAGAAAAGATTATAAAAGTCAAAGACATGCAGAAAGCCATTGGACAACTCTAAAACCAGTCTACAAAGGAGAGGTATCAAAGGCAAAAAGCAGGAGCAGGAGTTAAGTCAGTGGCTACATCTCAAAGCCCACAGTACCAGCAAGAACCTTTCAGGAGGATCAGTCAGGCAAGCTGAACTATAAAGTTGGCTTCTGCTGCAACAGTTGCAGTAAAATTGCAAGGCAAGGACACTTCTGTCTTCATCCTGTGACCATCCATGCACTACCCTGACCACTCAACACCTGAGGCTATACCTTCCATTGTGGAAGGATGTAACCTCAGACAAGTGGTTACTCTCCATCGTCACCCACAGGTATTGCTAAGAGTTTCATACCTTGCTGCCAAGTATTAATCAGCCAAGATCACCAGAGGCAGCTGCAAGAAAAAATACTAAACTATACAAAAAGGGATGGATGGGATGCTTGAATTAGTCTCAGCCACAGGTAATTACTTGGGCCACATCCCCTATTGTATACGTCAGCAGGAAGAAATGTAGGCATATCTCCAAAAGAGAGCAATCAAATTCGTCCCGCTACAGCAGTTTATGCCCTATACTATCTCATTACAAGATAGTTGGGTTGTTGCTGCTGACATTTGAACTAAAATTATTTAATCAATACAACATGTCAGAACACTTCAAGATGACAACTCTCTTAAGAGTTCATTCTTCTGCTTTGCATCAAGGACTACATGGCGACCCTTGATCTAAAAGAAATTCTACTTCCACATTCCCATTCACCCTGCACACCACTGCTCCCTCTGATTTGTTTAAAGTATAATGCATTATCAGTTCTCATTGGTACCCTTTGGCATCACCATACCCCCTCAAATGTTAAGTAAATGCTTATCAGTGGTATCAGTGCATTTTCGAGGCAACACCATTCATGTCTTTCAATACCTCATGCATAGATGGTAAAGAGTCTCTGCCAAGCACTATGCACACTCACATTCAGCAAGTCATCTCAATCCTCTGTATATAAAGGGGTTCACTATCAATGCCATGAAATCTCATCTTTGTCACCAACAAACATTGTCATCAACAAACACAACTGTTTTTGGGATCCATCCTCAATACAGTAACCAGCAAACTACTCCAGCAACAAGAGTCTGATGGCATTTCAAAGGCTGCTTCCCTTTTACCAGATGCTGCATGATCTGACAGGCTGATAATGAACTTGCTAGGAATTATGCCATCATTAATTGTGATAGCACCAAATGCTCGGCTACACGAGTCCTATACAGGAGTGCTTTGTGAAACAGTGGTCACAAGATATTTTAGATGTGTTGATTGAGAAATCAGAGGTGTGGCCTTTGTGTTGTGCATGGGTTTCATTAAGAGCCCTGGAGATTAATACTCTCTAAAGTCGGAGTCTTTGGATGAGACATATTCAGCACTCTGGGGCATATTACCAAGGGCCATTATCGCCGCATTAGCGGGACTTTCTCCCGCTAATGCGGCAATAATTTTATCGCCCTATTACCAAGCTGTCGCTAACACCAGTTAGCGACAGCTTGAAGGCGACAGCGGGCATTTAGGGGCCCACTTTGCATGTCAGCGATAATTATCGCTAATGACATGCAAAGTGGGCGTGCCAAGATGTTAGCGACTGAAAACAGTCGCTAACATCGCTATCTCCTATTACCTACAAAGGCGTAGTTTTGGAAATAATCGCGCTATGTGTGAATATCTCCAAAAGCTAACACCTGCACAGAGCAGCTCTTAGCCATGTTATCCAATGGGAGGTGGATAACATGGCTAAGAGCATTGTCACGATAATGTGTGAATATCGCTGTATTTCCAGCGATATTCACTCATTTCGAATGATTTTTATCTTTTCTGAGATAAACCTTGTGGATAGCAAGGTATTTCAGCGATAAAAATCGTCGTAGCGCGGCGATAAAATTATTCCAGCTACCCCTGCTTAGCGATAAATATTGCTATTGCTAGGTAATATGCCCCTCTGCTCCCCTATGGTCACTGGAGTACAGGAGTCGCACCCCTTTTTCCTGTCCAAGACAGTTGTCTGAATATCTATGATGCGGGTGGTGGCTTGGGAGAAGCTTGGTTGTGCAGTCTTTTATGAGACTACCACATATCTCTTCTCTGCCGGGTGGCCTTTTTACACTAAAATGCCTTAAAGGCCATACAAGTCCATTCTGTATGGTCCTCTCAGAGAAAGAGGTTTCAGGCCTGGTGTTGGTGCGACTGTGGAAACTTAAAGTTACTCAAACAACCTGGCCCCAAGGATTTCAGTTTGATGCAATTCCAAAGAGAAAACCATTGCAATGTCTTCATCTGTGACAACGTTGTCTCGTTGACTTTTGTTTTCCATGACATGGCAGTCCAGGTTCTCTCAAAGATGCAGCCAAACACAATGGTGAAAAAACAAAACAAACTAAGATGGAGTTGATGTCCTGGTGTATAGTGGGTTTCAGCCTTGGAGGTATTATGAATCACCTTGAAACGGAAACCTCTACCTTGAAGAAAAAAACATGCAACGTCTGCATGGTTATCCGGGATGGAGCTCACCAGAGAGGAGCTGGCTAAATACTTGTCGGAAAGGGTGAGTCTGTTGTGTAAACTGCGTCTCTGACTCAGCTTGTTTTCACATACATGGGTGACAAGAGGGAACTTAATTTCAATTCACCAGCGCTGAATGTGAAAGGCAGGGTATTGTAGCCCTGCAGAACCCCATCCGATGTATAAATGAGGTGGTGCCAATGTTTTTGGGTTACTAACAGGGAGCAGTGGTAATCCAAACAATTGTTCACTATTCATTTACACACTCAAGATCACTGGAAATGGAATATGTATTTCAACATATTTATTTTATAAATAGTTATTTTAAAATGCTGAGATCTAGTGCACAAAATGTTGGTAACATTAGAGAAGATAATAAAATGCAGCTACGCTTTTCAATAACAGTGAAGACAGGGAGAGACTGTAACATCAAAATGTATAGACCTTACACCCTCACTGTGCTATCTCTAAGCTCTATAATAGATCTAGCAGATAAATAAATAATACGTCCGAGGATTTGAGGTGGTGCACCTACCTGGACAACAGGGTTTGTTGTCTGTTTGTAATGGCTTGTCAGCTATTTCAAGCATAAGGCCAAGAGCTAGGAGCTTGCGACTATGAGAGTACACGATCCTGGGAACAGTTTCTGAAGGCAGAATGGAATTCTTTGCAGAGTTTCAGGGTGTCTTGTTTGAGGCTCTTTCAGTCAGGATGGAATCTGGTGCTGTGCTCATCTGGAGCTGCAATCTGCGTCTGCAATCTGGGTGAAGTTTCTCTCCTAAGTGGTTAAATGACAGTCCTTATATACTGAATCTTATCAAAGATTTGAATTTCTGACATAAGTTGAGGAATGTCTGACATAGACTATGTATGTCAAGGAGTGCATCCCAGATGATTTCTTAATGACATATAGATGAGAGGACATCAATTCAGACTACACTATTTTGGCTATGGATGATATATGACCTTGAAAAAGGCACCTGCCATGGACTGAAGTCACAATGGGGGTTTTGCTGATGTCTATATATTAATGATTTGACACTTTCACAGTTCTTGGAAAGATCGGTGCAGACGGCATCTGCTTCATAGGCAAACATGTTGATGATTCTGCACAATTTGAGGAAAAATGTCAGCCTCCATTGTTGGAGATGGCAGCCTCCATTACCTAGGATGGATTCAGGGCCAAAGGTAAACATGCTGGACAGGCTAACTAAAGTAGAAACTATAGCTAAAATGGAACCCATCCTGCATGTGTTTGAGAACCTACAACTAAAAGAAAGATGTCTAAACGCAAGTGATTAAAATAATAGAATTATGGAGGGAAACAGTCATAAGATTTATACCACTGCTGGAATATTTTCTAAGCTAAATAGTTACTAAATCATCACTGAATGTGTTTTTGATTTATCTTGCTTATCAAAGATATTTATTATGCATTTACAGAATAAAAAGCACATGCCAGAAATAGTAGATATCAATTCATCACTTGTTACTTGTTCAGTAACTCATCTTCAAGATGAAATGAAAAAAGGGGTCTCTGCACTGAAAGACATGATCCTTACAACAAGTCTTCAGAGCTTTCCTCAGTTTCAGAATGTTATCTTATGTATTAGAGAGGACGGAAGCAAGTTCCAGAGAACAGAGCAATGAATATAAAATGATTTGCCACGACAGCATTTGCATCTTCTTGGTGGTACAGCAGGGAAGCTTTGAGAAGTCATCCTTGGGGGAACATTGGTTGGTGGGTCAGCGGCACTTTACTAAAGTATATTGATCTTTTGCAGCAAAGGGCACTTTTCCCCAGGCACAGGATCTTGATTTAAACTTGATCAGGAGTCAATGAAGCCTCATCAGAAGTCCCCAAGAGGCACGTTCAGTTGGCTGTTAAAGAGCTGGCACATATTAAATTCAGCTATTACAGAGGTCAGCCAGTTTGGGTGAACACAGAAACTGCCAGAGACCTGCATATTTTCATTCACTTAATTTTATGAAAAGAAATGGTGTAAGACAATAAGTAAAAAAAAATCTGGGATTTTGATTGACAGTAGAGTCCTTTAAAACCTCTATTGCTGAAGCTACCTAAGCAGTATTCTTTCAGATTCATACGATATAGAGCCCTCTTCTTTCGTCATTAAAGGATTGAAAAAGAAAGATGACAAACAAATCTATGCAAATTTGTACATTTGGTAGAAGACGAATTAGATAGAATGCTTGTGGAGCTGTCTGCGTAGATATTAAAGTGACTGAGTGTTTTCCAGGAGAACTTGAAGTCCATCGATGTATCTAAAGGAAGCAGGGCAACTATACGTAGATTTATATATGGATTGATATCAAGCTCCAACAAAGGGGCTTGAAGCGACATCTTCAACAAGCACTGGCAAATCCACTAGGTTCACCTTCTTAATGCAAGTGTAGAGTTAATGACTTTGGCAATGTTTATCTGTCAAGTATTGTTTAAACATGTTAATGAAATACATTTAAAAATACTGGAGGAAAAGCAAACACATATGACATCTCAAAACTGTCATTAAAATAAATGTTTTCAATCTTTAAAAGTGGCATTATTTTTCAAATAGTTTTCACTCCGGAAACTCTGAACAGAATTTAAAAAGAACAAGAAAGTGTCAGAATGTAAAGGGAAACACTTTCCAATGCCTATTTTAATTTCCACAGGATTCAGCCATTTGGTCCTCTTCAGCAGTCAATGGAGCATATTTATGGGACTCCAGGAGAAGTGTCAAGCTAAGTACACTTTCTGACTCAGGCACCAGCTGAGTGAGTGCAGCAGATGGCCCTTCCACCATAAAAGCCTTTGTGTGTCGAAGCTTTTTCTTTCATGCACTATGTGGAATGCAGTAGATAAAAGAAAAATAACTCTTGAAGTCTGGTCTTCAACCATAAGCAGGCCTTTACAGACAACCTGGGAGGGTGGGAAGCAACACAGCATAGAGGACCGTGTTTGAGTGGTGATGCAGCACTTGAGCAAGAGAGCTTAAAAACACATTCACTCTCCTGGAGTGCTTAATGAAAAAGAAAAAAACAGACCAGTAAATATGAATAGTGTAAGGATGCAAGGCAGGCAATCTAAAGGATTGTAAAGAGGCTGAGTTCCAGGAAAGGGACAAACACAAGAAGAGGAAGGCAAGCCATCGAATAAGAAGCCCCACGTCTGCAGATAGCATAGTGAGCTGGGAGAGACAGAGAGAGTTGGAGGATCACCAATCACAATTTCAGCACCATAAGAATAGGGTCTGATGTGCATCAGTCCTTACACTGTTTTTCTTAGGTTTCTGGTGATACTTGGGGGTGGATGAAGAGTAGGGAAGAGGCATATCCACTCTCGCTGAAGACTATTGAAGTGGCAGCTTCCACACACTGATGTCAATGTAAGGATTTTGTTTGTTTGTTTTTCATCGTTGTAATATGACTGCAGGAAACAACAGGGATTTGAATCTTTGAGCCATAGTAAAGGTTTCGCAACAAATACCTAGCAGATGGCAAAAATAGGATTGTTCAAGTGGTCCCATGTCAAGTGGTTCACTCTTCATTGAAACTTAAAATGTTCCTCCCAATGCAAAACAAGCAAAATTTCAAGGAAAATACAAATTACTGAAAATTGGATTTAATGTGTGTATTTTCAAGATCAACACATCCCAGTACATCCATGAAACTAGCATGAACAAGTGAATGTTTTGTGCTTATTGCCTACCTTGAATATTTCAAAGCCAATGATGAAGCTGTCACCTTTCCCTTCTCGCTTGAGATTTCGTCGATCCTCCTGTTGCAGCGAAATCAGCACTTCATCGTTTTTTTTCTTCACGTTAAAAACATACTGATGGTGTAAAGAAAGATTTGTTAGGGTGGCCCATTCAGTTACTAGTATTATTATTACTATAATTTGTTAAGTGCATATTCACTGAGGGATCTTGGCAATAGGAGCGAAAATAAGTATATAACAAAAATAAAGCATGACTATATCCTCAATGCCAGGAAAGGAAGGCGCCTAAGCCAGAGCTGAGAACATAGACAAACCTTTGAAGTTTACATTAAAACACCATTATTAGAAGTATTGTGCACATCTTGAGGGAGATCATTCCAGAGCCTGGGACCTAATATATGGAAAGCTGCGCCACAAAGAATGAGAAACTAAAAGTAGTGTCTGAGCTTGGGCTGTTCTAGTAAACGGCTATGTGGGATAAGCAGAATGGTTTGAGAAGGGTCCTTCGTTTTAAGGTAAGACACTTGAAATGTTGTTTTGCCTGTGAAATATGACCCATTTTTGAGAACTTGCACTAGTTTTTCAACCATGGTCTGAAGACTGCAGCTTTGAAATGAGCTGGTCTGAAAAACTTACATAGATAGCATGATAAATTATCTGGGTGGGATAAGTTATAGAACCTCACCACCTTCCCCAAAATTCTAATTGTGGATAAAAGGGTGGATTCTCCTCAGGGTCTTACCCTGGACAAGCTTCGTGGCCCAGACTTTCTGAATCAGTGGTAAAAAGAAAGCTTCTGATCAAAGAGCACGTTCAGGTTCTTGACCACCTCTAGTGGGATGGAAGCGGAACCAAGTTTCAGATGGACTTTGTCTCGGAGTCCGCACCGATAATTAGCACCTCTATCTTGTCACTATTTGATTTACAAAAGTGCTCTATATACGGTGCTGGGTACTTGTTAAGCAATTTTGCAACATCCAGTGCAGTTGGAAGACTGCTGGTATGATCTGAGCAGCAGCAGCTCCACTTGATTCGCATATGCCAGTCTTATGAGCCCAAATGAGCGTCTCAGGCTATCTGGTGGCTGGATGTAGATATTAAGCAGAATTGAGGATAGAGTCATGCCTTCAGGATCCCAAAAGGGCAGATAAGTATCAGAGAATGGAGAGGATGGAAATAAACTAAATTGTGTTCGTAAGAAAGGAGGCAAACAAAGGTAATACTTGTCCATGCACCCCTAGAACTTTGAGGCGTTTCAACAGGGTGTCATGGTTGACTGTACCAAAAGCTGCTGAGAGAACACAAAGTAGAATTCTTCCACACTGTCCCTCATCCTGCCAACTATCAAGCTAATTAAGAATGGCTACTAGCACAGATTCACTGCTATGCCCCAAATTGAACTCTGTTGTCCTTCAGAGGCTCTTCCTATGCGTTATTGGCCTGAAAGATATTTCCCAATAACTTTGCCACAGAGGGTAGTTGTATGATAGGCTGATAGTTTTTCACAGGGGTTAAATCCCTGCTTTTTCAGTAAGGGCATTACTTGCCCTTTTTGAGGTGTTGTGGCACCCACTCAGCATGTAGCAAGGTCATATTAGCAGCCTAAATTGGTATTCCTACGAGAGGGATCGGCCTTTGAAGATGGTTGTGACAGTTCATCTGGAGAAGCTGATGTGAAACTTGGTAAAGTGGAATTTACCTTACTTAATGCAGCAATGGTGATCTGGGAGGTAGGCAGAAATTTTGTGTATTCAACTTTCAAAGTGTGGAACACACTCCCCTAGAACTTAAACTCTTGCCGAATGTATTCAGCTTCAGAAAGCAACTTAAGACTTGCTTTTTTTCAGCACCTATTTAGGCTGCTTATTTTTGCCGTACTTCTACCTGCCCTGTTGTCAGAACCAAGACAACTTGTGGGATTCATCGCGCTCAATAAAACGTTATCAATATAAATATCAATATATTTCTTACTTAATTTAGACTCCAGTTCGCATACCTTTTAATCGTACATGTTTAAGTTTGGGGTATACCACAAGTAGCAGGGATACCAAAGATGGTATGCCTGTCCCCCTGGGCACCGTTATGTGCTGAGTGTCCTGCTCTGGATATTTAATGCAACATCATGTAACCAATGTTTAACGAATGATGCCTCTTCTCAGTGAAGGTAATATCAAGCTTTCATTTTATTTCATATCTGTTCCAATGCATTTCGGCAGTTAATATTGCCTTCATCAGGGAAATGATTTCTACAAAAAGCAAAGCATAAACGATAATCAGCATCGACAATTTCATTAAATTCATGATTATGTGGTTAACAAATAAAACGTTTTACACAATTCATATAACCAATACGTTTTTTCACATATGTCAAAGTTCCGTTTAAAGCGCTAGAAATACAAATGGTAAACAATGCAAATTTCACTTTCTCCGTGAGTTTATACATTTATCTTGCAAGTGACTACGGGCAGGTTTGTTATTTAACGAGGCTTGAGCCCTGTGGGACAAGTTTAACACTCGGCGTGCGCTCGATAACAATGTTAAAGTGAACTCCCCGTGATAGGGGCTGTTGGGCTAACCTACCAAGTAAATAGTTTACTTTCAAGCTACGCCTGGCTATGTTCTCTCGCTTACCTTCGCTTGTGTGGCGCGCTCAATAAAACGTTATCAATATAAATATCAATATATTTCTTACTTAATTTAGACTCCAGTTCGCATACCTTTTAATCGTACATGTTTAAGTTTGGGGTATGCCAGTGCACGTGTTTTTACCTTTGATATGAGGAGAAATTGAGTCAGTGTTGTAATTATCGAGCACTTGATCCATGTTGGTCCACTGGAAGTTCACCAGAGAAAGGATCCACCATCCCTCCAAAGCACAGTGTGCGACCTGGCTACTGGTGTGTTTATCACCATGTCTAGCAAGGAAAATGTACCCAACGGGGCGTCAACATGACCAGTGGGAAAAGTGGCTTCTATTTATGGCTGCAGAGCTAAGTTGTATATATGGGAGAGCAGCTCACAGAAAAGTCACTCTCCCTCGCTGGGCTCACCCCTTGCTTCTCTGAGGGGCAAAATAAGTCCAAACAATCACAGGAAAGAAGAGAAAATGTTCTCCTTCTGCTTTCAAGTTGAATTGCCAACACAGCCTGAATATTACATCACATGTTCTAATAGAATTCAGCATGTCCTCTAAGTATACGATTGTTTGGACTGTGTTAGAAATTGGGTTACTGGGTTGACTGGGGTGTCAGCCCAGGTCAAGCAGCAGCCACAATTCTAATCAGGGTGAGGCACAAGCCAACCTTAAATTAACCTGTGCTCAACTCCCTGGTAGCTTGGCATAGAGCAGTCAGGCTTCATTTAGAGGCAATGTGTAAAATATTTGTGCAACACTTCAAACAGTACAACAGTGAAAACACTACATAAAAGATCCCACACCAGGTTAGACAAAGAGAGCTTAATTTAATAACTAAAACTATACCAAACCGACAAAAATGCAATCAGTAGAAACAGAGTTATGAATTTTTAAAGAATGAACTTTAAAATAGCACCCAAAAGCACAAATAGGCAACAGTGGCTATCTGATTGCGCTGGACCGGGTCAGATTCAAAAGTTCAGGCCAACTGCGATGGAGCCTGGGTTGAATACTGTCCCAGATTGACCCGCTGACGGTTTACCTTTTCAAGTTTTGTTTTTACCAAGAGTTCAGTTCCCATTGCAGAGGGACACGAGGAGCAAGGAGAGTGTTGCCAGTGGGAGGCGACGTGGTACAAAGAGCAGGCCGGGTGTTGTGGACAGGTGTGCTGGAGCTTCACATTGGTGGTCCCCTACTGGCTGTTAATGCTGCTGTGTGAAGTGACGGGCAGGTAACAGTTTGCGCTGAGCTTCTGTGTGAGCGGCGCAGTTTCTGTTCGAATCGGCTCATTCAGGATCACGAAGAGCCCAAAAGCTGGATTTCAAGAGCTCGTGAGCCAACCCAAAGTACTAGGACCTGAGAGGCATCACTTGGGGGTCAGGAACATGCTGCAGGGTCCAGGAGCTGGTTGGGGAGCCTATCTATGTCCAGAAGGCTCAGATCAGGAGGCCAGCAGACTAGGCCTTTGACTCACTGAGGCCTTTGGGTTCAAGATGAGGTTGCAGGTCCAGTTCTTCTTCCCCAGGCAAGAAGGCAGCAGGTCAGGACAGCCAGGTAGCAGTAGCTTTAGAGCAGCAATCCAGCAGAGTGGCAGTCCTTGTAGCAGCACAGCAGTCCTTCTTCCTGGTAGAGTACAAACAGGTCCAGAAGTGTACTGAAAAGTTGGTGTCTGAGGTCCTTCTTTTAGACACAGTCTTTCCTTTGTAGTGGGGAGAAATTTCTAGAGGCAAGCCTTTGAAGTGCACAGATGCCCTGCCATCCCTGGCTCCAGACTAACTATAGGGAGTATGCAGACATTTGTGTGAGACAGGATACAGCCAATTCAAGTGCAAGTGGGGCCAGTGATGACTCATCCAGTCATACCTATGCTCCCATTGTGTACGACTGTATATGAAAAATATACAAAGCCCAACTGTCACCTACACCCAGTTATGTAGCGCAGAGACGGACTACCGGCACCAAATGGATAAGGCAAGATAATGCCAACTTTCTAAAAGTGATACAAAAGGGGATGATGGACGGAGCGTTTGAGCAAATCAAACACTCACCCCCAGTCAACTGATCTGGGTTTAATCCATCACCATTCTTTAGCTCACTCAGCCACCCCAGTTCAGACATGGCCATATGCAAATCAGTCTGACCCTGTGCCTCATGGGAACAGTCCAGCCCGAACTGCCAAGCAATGTCTTCCCTGGACCGGAAACAAGCATCCTGGGACCGGTTTCAGAGTCATAATCCTCATCAGCCAGGCTATCTTGAATCCAGTGGCCAAGTGAGCAAGGGACTCACGTCCGGGTGTGAGTGTTTGATTGGTTCAGATGCTCCGTCCATCACCATCCCCTTTTGTACCGCTTTTGGCTGCCATAAGTGTGGCAGGGTATGCTCAGACATGAGTCCCTTGCTCACTTTGCCACTGGATTCAAGCAATCCGGGCTGAAGACGGCTTGAATGCCAGAAACCGGTCCTCGGAAGTTTGTTTCCGGTCCAGGGAAGGCATGGCTTGGCGGTTCGGGCTGGACTGTTCCCATGAGGCACAGGGTCAGACTGATTTGCATATAGCCCTGTCTGAACTGGGGTGGCAGAGTGGGCTAAAGAACGGTGATGGATTAAACCCAGATCTTTTGACTGGGTGTGAGTGTTTGATTGATTCAGATGCTCCGTCCATCAACACCCCCTTTTGTACAACTTTCTAAAAGTGTCTTTTTCAGAATTGTAATTTTAAAGTCCAACTTCACCATAAGCTAGGATTTTGAATTGTAATTCCAGAGACAAACAGGAAATGGTCATCTCTTCCTATTTGGAAATTACACTTATAAAATGTAATAAGGCAGCTCCAATGGTATACCATGGGAGAGATAGGCCTTGCAGTAGTAAACAACAAATGTAAGGGTTTTTCACTACCAAGACATGTAAATCTTAAAAAGTACATGTCCAACGTTTTAAAAACACTGCACCCTGTCTTTGGGCCTGTCCAGGGCCTAACTTAGGTGTGCCTTATATGTATCAAAAAAGGTTTGGGCCTGGCAAAAGTTTTATTTCACCAGTTAAAATGGCAGTGTAAACCACACAAACAGGCTCTGGAGTGGCCGGCCTGAGACACTTTTAAAGGGTTACTTAAGTGAATGGAACAATCAGTGCTGCAGGCCCACTAATAGCATTTAATTTACAGGTCCTAGGTACATACAGTGCCACTTTAATAGGGATTTATACGTAAATTAAATATGCAAATTGGATATTAACCAATGTTACCATGTTTTTAGCAGAGACCACAAGCACTTTACTGGTTAGCAGTGGTAAAGTGTCCAGAGTCCTAAGGCCAGCAAAAACAAGAGGTCTGAAGTCAAAATGTTAAGGGAAACCCAACCCAAGGATGCCAGGTCTAACAGACTGCCATTGACATCGTACAGGATTGTGGTAAATTACTGTTGTGAATTATCTCTAACCTGAGGATTTTGCAGGAATGTAGCTGTGTTGTTGAAGCACCCTCCAGAACGGTTTAATAGAGAGTTTTCATTTTGTGTCCAGGCACCACGTGCTACGTTCTTCTCCCATGTTTTGTGGATGGTGAAACATGAAGTGTTGATAATCCGACAAATATCGACATTGGTGAAGCTCTTACACCAGTCATCAAACGTCATCCTACAGTAAATAAGAACAATAGGACTTTAAAGAAAAGTGCTGGCCAAGTATCTTATGGTAGTCATGGTTTACGTCACTTTGGGAGTCTTAGTGAAATGCATACCTATCTTCACCGGTGTGTCTGCAGAAAAAACAGCAAAAAGAAAGTGCAAATAACTGCATGTTAGGCAGGAAAGGATGAAAGGCGGTAGTGTGATCCAAATAACATGAGGTCATCATGCATTGCCATGCAACTGGTCATAAACTATCAATATTATCTAATAGTTGGCCATGTTTGCTATGTACCAGTTTTCCTCACTGTGCACTTCAGTGTGGCTTTAATCCCAGGGTGATAACTCAACTATGACAGCCTCCATTTTGAATATTGATTTTCCAACTTCCTCTTTATTTACAGATAAACTTCCCACTTAAATGTCGAAATAGTCTAATTCAGACTTTTGTGTCTAGGTACATGCCTGCTTAGGGTCCAGTAATGCCGTAGCAATTAATCAATATTCTCCACTAGATACACATACTATTGGTGAAGAATTATTGCAGCTGAATATTCACTTGCTCCTTCTATTTCCACTGAATATGGACATTTTCTAATAACAGGTCAGAAGGGGGAGGCACCTTCCACACCACAATTAAAACCCATGTTGCACGTTTCAGATTAGCTGTTTGTAAAATTATGCACTCCCTCCATCTGCAATGACTCACTTTCTACATAATCTGAGGAAAATAAAATCCAATATTGGGAACCTGGAATTGGAGTGAACAACCTTTAATAGCTGGTTGCATGCAAGCAAGGGAGGGAGAGCCGGATTGGACAGCTTTGCCAACAATAAACCTTGTGGAATCTTGTCCATGAATGTGAGCCTGGGTGCTTCCATATCCCTCTCCTCACATCTCGGAGAGGTCGGGCTGGAGCCACAAGTCATGGAACAGACAGGAGAGCTGGTTATGTGGGTTCTTTTGCTCTCAGGCTAGGACTGTATTGGGCACTATGAGAGCTGCACTGCCACCACCTGGAGCTGTGCATGAGACATTGTCAAGGGTGTGAGAACAGTCCACCTGGCATGTAGATCCGCAATCCTACTATCGAGAGACACATTTGAAGAGAGAATCTTCCTCAGCTAGTTTTTGAAACCTGGAGCTTGTATGTGAGTTAAGTGCAGCAAAGAGCTCAAGATTCATCAGTTCCAAAGATGATGGTTTGGAGATATCAGAGCAATTTGCCATTGAATACAGCTTCCCAGAGGTTGGTGGCCAAAGTGAAAGTCTGAAGTAACAAAACCCAGTGGAAACTGATGAATAAAATACAAACTGTGACCCCCAAATTGTGTCAAGGCTTGCACACGGACCAGAGTTCACAAGAGCCAGTCTGTCCTTACTCTGAAGGGCGAGTGAGAAGGACAGGGACTCGTTATCCTTTCTCTGGTGCTGAACCATCGTCAGTGTGATAACCCAACAAGGCTTTGCATGCTGGTCAACTAGATACAGTGACTTGGCTTTGAAAAGTGCTTTTCACTTCACTGCCAGCGTTTCTCCTTGTGCCTTTTGTGTATCAGTTCAAAATGAGATCATGCCTGAGGGCTGTTGGACGCACGCCTATTTTTCTTCCACGTAACTAGGTTTCCTGATTGCTGACTTGGTAATTTTGTTTCTCATCAACCTGCTGCACCATGTGAGAGGTGGGCTCAAATGCATGGGAGAATATGGAGTGAGGAGCTGGATAGGCTGAAGCTGCAGAAAAGGAATTGTTATGCTCCATTCCATAGTGCAACATCCCTCTAAAGCCTCACTAGATTGGGCTGTGCCTGGATCTCTTGAACTGCACTCAAGGAGGGAGCAAGCTCAACTGCTTGATGTAATGAGTTAGCACACTGCTGACACTAGCTCAGGACTGCCAAACCCAAATCAGGAAAAGGTCTCAGCCCAAGAGTAGGAGCAGGAAATGATGTGGTCAGTGATGGCCCCCGGGTATCTAGGGATTTGTTGGACCCTTACCTGAAAATGACTACAGGTCCCGACTGATAGAATTTGTTTGCTTACATATGGAAAAATCCTTGTGGTTATTCTTGCCAGGGTTATTTGTGCCATATGCGTATGGTGAGTAAGGGTGACTTTGCTGCCTCACTTTTATAAAGGATTCATAGTACCATCCCCAGTTAGCAAACCCCTGTTATCGCTCCTTGATTTCGAATGACGAAAACTAGCTTCTCACCTGGCAGTTCCTTTGGAAGTTTGGACCGGCACGCAGACTTATGGGGTTACTGGTCCCCACAGTCGATACGGAGAGCTCAGTTTCTGTATACACCTGTGGCACAACATGCATGGCTTGTTAAAACAAGAACGTTGTAACATAAAGGGCTCATGCTGAAGGAGGACAAGAAATAGAGACAAAACAAGAAAAACATTACTGAAAAGCACAGGGCTGGGGTAACAGGAAGTAGCATTAGCATGAGAGAAACAGATTTTAATTCACATTGGTGGGTAACAAAAGGGATTTAGTGAAGGCATACAAACACTCAGGGGGTGGAGGTGTGCCCCAGCATGGGTTATGGGCATGCAAAGCTTTATTAAGCAGCAATAGAAACACAAGAGAATGGTTAAAGTGGAATAAGGTATCTCTATGGTAAATGCCAAGAAAGTTAATTTATGTCTTGATTAGCTAAACCGTGAAGCTTTGTTGAGGTTTAAAATGAATAAAAACATAATAAGACACAATTCAGAAAGGTGTTTTCCAATGGCAAGTGTAACTTAAAATATTATTGTAAAATATAAAAATTGTGATTTTACAGTGAAAGACGTGAGGATTTTACAGTCGTATTGTTTTTAAAGGCAGCCCCCTTTACATTCCAAACACCATCGTAGGCGCCTTTTTTATGTAACAAATGATGTATAATTATGTATAAAAAATAAGTGTCCCCTAATAAGTATAGTGGGTGCAAACAGAAGGTACAAATCAATACCATTGACATATTCCATTTTGATACTACCTTCTCTCCATTAATCTTTATTTTGAGTTCTAGGCCTAATTTTAGTATCTGAATGTTGTTCAGAAAGGCTTCCTTCCTCACCAGAATTCACCATCATCCTTTACTGTGAGTCCCACGCGTGATCTTTCAGACTCGCTCACGCTGTTCCATTCTTCTGAGCTTTGAAGAAAACAAAATTTCACAATATTACTTCTTCCACCATGAATCAAAGCAAACAATGTCATTAAGGAAAACCATGTTTGTTTGTCGCTTACAGATTCTTAAAGCAAAATGGGTTGTGCAAATTAGCGTAATCTGCACAGCACTACAGATTGTTGATGTACTCATGCCTGTCTGGCAGTGGAGTATTTAAAGAGAACAAGGGTACCCCATTAGTAAAACCTGGGGTGAAAGTATTTGCAAAAATTACAATGGTTTTTGGTGGCCTCGACGAGGTCCTAAGGAGAATACTTTTAGTTATGAAATTAATTCATAAAATTATTCCCACAAAAATTATATACAATGAAAAATAGGGGAGTTTTCCTTGAGTTTGACAAACTCAAGGAAAACTCCCCTATTTTTCATTGTATATAAATTTTGTGGGAATAACCTTGTGGTGACATCTTTGTATATAAATGTATATAAATGTTTTTTAATATATTCACTAAAGTCACTTTAAGCACTTTTGTCACATATGTGAGCACCTGATAAGGAAGTAATTATTGGTATTATCATTTTTTGTATAATATTGTAATAAAATTGACCTATATGGTATTCTGCCAAGACTTTCTCCCTGAATTAATTTTATGAATTAATTTCATAACTAAAAGTATTCTCATTAGGACCTCGTCGAGGCCACCAAAAACCATTGTAATTTTTGCAAATGTCTGGCAGTGGAGGCCAGATATATAAGGAGGGAAAAGAGCTTGAGACATTCAATAGGACAACACTTAGCAAGGTACACTTTTCATGGAGGACAGAGTGATCCATTATTCAACATCTTTTTTTGGGGGGGGTTCATTGACAGAGCTCAAAGGAGTAAAGAAACATTTTACGGAGCTCGTTATAGTTGTAGTAGTAGCACTTCAAAAATGAAGTGCTATTTATATAGCAATCTGGAATGTGAGTTCTGGGTGAGAGAAGAATATACATATTTATTTTTGAGGCAGAGAGATGCAGTGATGTTTCCCCAGTCCAAATATTCTTTGGTCAAATGTCACCGCATTCGTTAAATGGGCACAATGTTTGGTTCAAGTTATGAACGCCCAGTCGAACTGCTCTGTTCATTCATTAGTTACAATGAGTTTGTATCTCTAATGACAAGAGTATTTTAAAGTATGTGGTTCTGAATTAGAGGTGAGCAATAATTTACTATTTGGTGGTTGCCACTAGATGCATTAAATTAGTCATCAGAAGGATATCTGCCTATCGAATTACCGTCAGCTAAATTATCACTGACCTATATTATAGGAAGGCAATAGTAATGCCTCTTCTGATAGTTCTGCCAGTAGACAATCCCACAATGCTGGATTGATAGCATTGGCTAAGATATCGAAGATTTGGGACTTTATTTAGATATAATACATCACTAAGATGGTGGATATCCTATCCATTGGATTCTATGTGCCAGAGGCTATAATACACTTGTAATACACCAAACGTGATATCCGCCATGTTTTTGACCGAGTATCCAATTCACCAAAATCTAAACAAGGCCCTTTATGTTGCAGCGGGTCTGTAAATTGAACCCTTTGTCTTGTAAAACACAAGGAACATATTTGGAAGGATCTAGTCTAGAATGAATAGGGTATATTAGTCTTTGCAAAAGGTGCCCATCATATGTCAAACAATTTGCAATCTGTGATGCAGATATAAGACTGTTCCGCAACTTAAGCTGTTGATAAAATAATCCTGGTTTTGACTTTAGAAGGGTGAAAAAATATGAGCATTAATCCTTTCAAGACTGGATTATTGTAACAGCCTCTACTTTGGCATTTACAAAGTGGGACTGCCAACATTTCAAGTGCTGCAGAATGCAGTTATTCATTTGATATTTGGCCTTAAGGAAATGACATGTTATGTTATGTTATGTTATGTTATGTTATGTTATAGAAAGCTTGTATCGCGCACTAATAATCTAGAGTGTCCTGGCGTAGTTACTGCATGTAACTGCATTCAGACAAATTACGTTGGTTGAATATTGAGAAGCATTTCTTGTCTAAATCTCTGTGTAGGGAGCACCAGGCAATTTAAAATAGGAGACCACAGTGACTGCAGGATAAATAAACCGCCCTAACCACCCTCTTTGGTCAGTCAACAATTATAATCTGATGATTCCCAGGATTAACAAAATCACTTTCCGGAGGCACAGCTTTTAGCTATATTGTGGGAAAACACTGGAAATCTTTTTAGGGTATGCAATAAGGTTTTCTCACACCTTCCTTTCAGAAAGCCTACTTCCTATTTAATAGTCATTTAGAGTTAGTGTGTGCAATGACTTTGTTAGCTCTCAGAGCCAGGATGCTCTTTACCAGTAGTAGTTCATGCTCTACAGAAATCACTAACATACAGAAGCAGATTTAGTCAACAGAGTCCATTGTAATTTTAATGCACAACTAGATTGGGCCTACATACACGTCCTTATTGTTTCTAACCTTTAATTATATATTCGAAATTAATTGTCATTTCCAAACGTACCCAAAAAAGATATCTGATGTCTCTGTAGGATTCTGGCATTCAAATTTATGTAGCATGAATAGAGGATATATATATCCTCATTTTATATACAACTCAGTTCAAACCGTTTAATCATCAAGTCATCAAGTCTTCTAGTTCTACATTGTAAATGTTCCAAACTG
Organism: Lissotriton helveticus; assembly: GCF_964261635.1. Taxonomy (NCBI): domain Eukaryota; kingdom Metazoa; phylum Chordata; class Amphibia; order Caudata; family Salamandridae; genus Lissotriton; species Lissotriton helveticus. The sequence continues at coordinate 2,116,300,887 of NC_136063.1, forward strand.
GCATCTACTGGTCAGGTTGCTCTTGGCATAGCTCTAACTTGTCAATCTAAGACCATTGAAGCTACTGGTGCTGGAATGTAACTTGTCACTAAAGTCACAAACATATGGGCTGCATCTGGCTAATGGTTGGGTTTCAACAAGGAGAGAGGTAGGGAGAAGGGAACACTCTTATTCCCCACTAATCATCATTACTAACAACAAAAGAGTGTTCAGGCTCGTCGGGAAGGACGGGTTTCAGAGCACAAAGATAAGGAAATAGGGGCACCCTCTTGGTGTTTTCAGAAAGCCCTCACTCACCGACCTGGTCGGTGACATGCTTCATCATCGGGCCCCACTGGGAGTGGCCGAATGCCACCCCAGTGTGCTGCAACGCCAGAATTACTGCGAAGCGTGTAATGTGAAGTCGTGAGTGGCTAAGTGGTTGTGTGAGTGACTAGAAAAAGTGTACGTGGTGAGAATAAAAATGCCTTAAATGTATCAAAATATCTTTATTACCTGATCAATAAGACATATTAAAATATGTGTGGGAGAACTAAGCCAGATAAATTAGATGGCTTGTTTCCTCTAGCTTTATGGTCAACATGTTTCTGCCAATGTCGGTGTTAATTTACCTGGCATTCGTCAGGACCTATGGTGTAATAAACCCCGGCGGTATGGATGCGCGTATCCACGAGACCCGGTTATCGAGGGTAGACGCAGGTACCGAGCGGGTGCTAGATGCCGAGGGCGGTGTGCCAATTGCATCTCCACCCCCCTCCCGAGGTCTTTGGTGTGCAAGCTTCACACCTGTCAAGTAAATTTTAATTTTTGTGTGGTCTCCATAATTGCGAGTACCTACCAGCATTTGCACTCCTTTTTTGACAGTATTTTAAATTTTCACTTTCACGTCCCTTGGTAGGGTGGGCTTTAGCGCGTCCATACCGCCGGGGTTTATTACTCCTAACTTCTGTGAATACCGAAATGAGTAAGTGCCTTCTGTGAATACCAAAATGAGTAAGTGCCTTCTGTGAATACCAAAATGATAGTAAGTTTAGGATTTTGTCTTAAGTTAGTTCTGTGAATCGGGCCCATCATGTTTACAATTTGTGGTAAGGATATTCATGTATCTTTTACCCAAATAACTGACATCTCTAAAAGTTGGTGTTGGACTTGGCCCTTCTGGCAGGTTCACCCCTAATCTTTTTGCTTTTAGTATGTGATCTGTGTTAGTGATTTTTGGGTCTCTGCGCATTTTTTCTCTGTGTCCCAGGGTAAAGTGCGTGCGTGTAGTATGGCTGGCCTGCCCTCCCACAGGAATGCATGGGGAATGTGTGTTTCAATGTTAGTTCCTGATGCGTGGGGAGTGCAGGCTCTTTTTTTTTTTCATCTGACAAAAAGGATTATAAGTAAGCATGAGCGTCAAATCCGTTCCGCTCGCGGATTTCGCGGATTTTCGGTAAATCCGCAATCCGCGAACTCCCGCGAATTTACCGAAAATCTGCGAATCCGCGAGCGGCAGATTCGGGGGGCAAAAGTTCAATCCTTCAAGCTTGAAGTTGTAACTATTTTAGGATGGCGCTGGCAAGCTGCCAGCGCCATCCTAAAATTGTTACAAAGTCAGCTAAGTTAGCTTCAACAGGAAGCACTAATAGATAAAATAAAGCAGATGCTCGAGCACCTGCTTTATTTTATCTATTAGTGCTTCCTGATCGGTCTCTGACCTTTTATACACACAAGAGGCGTGGACTCGCATGGAAGCCGGATAGAGGCCTTTGCATCCTTGACTTTCACGAGCGCAATCCTCGTGCTGTTCCTGTGGCCAGGAGCTGAAGGGACCCCTGCGCCCTTTGGGGCTATTGCATAGTAACACACACATGGTCGCTGGAACTAGCTGAAGCTCAAATTCAGTGACTCATTCATCAGCCCAATAACAATCGTGAGCGTCGTCGGGGCTGGGCAGGTGTGCCTTCTTCCCAAATCTACCGTCGAAAATCAGCTGTGATGCTGGATAGAGGCCTTTGCATCCTTGACTTTCACGAGCGCAATCCTCGTGCTGTTCCTGTGGCCAGGAGCTGAAGGGACCCCTGCGCCCTTCGGGGCTATTGCATAGTAACACACACATGGTCAGCCCAAATCCGCAAATCCGCAAAATCCGCGGATTTTGCGGATCCACGATCCGCAAATCCGCAAAATCCGCGGATCGTGGATCCGCAAAATCCGCCCATGCTTAATTATAAGTGATAGCAATATAGGTTTTATACAACACTCACGGTAATAACATTAAATACAGAGCATAGCTTACTTAGGACACTGTATGTTAGTTTTCAGACAGTGGAAATAAAATCAAATATGCAGTTCGCAACGGCTTTCAGCAGGTGAAGAGAATAAACATAAAGTAACAGTTGAAGGAGATCAAAAAACGTATATGTGGCCATTAAGGTAGTCGAGGAAGGTTGCAGACTGTAGGACGGAGACTTTCATTTAAAAGATGGAGTCTGAGATCCTTCAGAATGAAGATTGTATTTGAAGGACCAGCACAGGTGGGAGGGGCATTTATCAAGGAGTAAACTCTCATTGCAACTTACTTCAAGTCTACTTTTTTTTATTTTTTGTTTGTTTTTATTGAAGTCTTGGATAAGCTAAGCAAAAACATATACTGACATATCATATGCTAACTAGAATGTACACATACCCCAAAAATTCAGGAACCACACCTTAGGGCATCTCATGAAGGTTGACCACAGACGAAAAAAAAAACCAAAAAAAAACAACATATGCAATTTAAATCAATTAAAATCGAAATACGAACCCCAGATTTTCTCAAATTTCCGAATCGCCCCAACTCTTTGAGCATATACTTATTCACTATTTCTGACTTTTTGCATTTTATAGCGCCATTCATGTACATTGGGGCAATACTGTAAACGCCAATTCTGAAGAATTAGCGATCTCGCTACAGACATAGCAATATATATTAGTTTAACTAGTTGCCCATCTAACATCAATTCAGGATCAAATCCATACAAAATCGATTTAAGATTAACCGAAATTGAAATTTTACACTGGTTTTGAATAAATGCGAATATTTCTTCCCAAAAAGGTACAATTTTAGAACATTGAGCAACAACATGAGACCAATTAGCAGGATTATAATGCAAACACCTATAACAATTGGAAGAGCAATTAGGATACATTTTACTAACCATTGCCGGAGTGAAATACAGAAGCCATTTACTAAAAAACAGCATTCTGCGCCAGTTGGCACCTCTTAGTACAGAAAAATTCAGTACATTGATTCTCTTCCATACAGCAGGGGTTAATACCATATTTTCCTGCCCTAGCCACTTATTAATTGCTTTAAGGCATAAGTCCAGATCCCTATTCGCGGTTAAGCATCGTTTCCACTCCCCAGGCTTTCTTTCTTGTATTAAGAAAAATAATTCATTGAATAACGGAGCAGGGGAAAAAAGAAGTGAAGGGTCTGATTGGGACAAAACTCCATAAATCAACCTATACGATCCCAACAGTAAGAAATTTCCTTGAACCCGGGATGTCATATCAGACATCCTAATCCAAGCACCATCTTCCATATAATCGCTTAACTTCGTAAACCCTATCCTCTGCCATTTTTCTAGCAGATCCATGCTAATATCCACTCCGAAAAATGAAAAAGCCGAGGTGAGGGAAGAGGATGTATTGAGAAACGGAAGGGAGTATCTCTTTAAGAGTGCTGTACGTCTCTTAAAAAACCAGTGCAGCACCTTATACCTGACTGTTTTTGGTGATTTAAATAATTGAAGCGGGGAGGGATTCTGAGTTTCTTTACAAATCAAATCAACAAAGAAATTTATGAAAAGTTGCTGATTGTTGTCCTTGAATCTGGTCATGAATTGAGCCAAATATGCATTATAATAATCTTTAAGATGGGGAAGAGCCAGCCCTCCTTGTCCCTTATCTTCAAATAAAGTGTTCAAAGCAATACGAGGCGTCTTTTTTGCCCAAATAAAAGAGGAAAACAAGGATTCAGCTTTGGAGAAAAAGGATCCAGGCAGAGCACAAGATATGGTTGAAAATAAAAAATTAAATAAAGGAAGGACCGACATCTTAATTAGTGCAACACAACCAATAATAGTTAATGGTAAAAGATTCCATCTTTCAAACATTCTCGTACCTTCTGCAACAATGGTACAAAGTTCAAACTGTAGAGATCAGAAACTGAGGAAGAGAACAAAACCCCCAAATATCTTTTCGGTTTGTTAATAATGCATGATCTTAAATCAGGGTGAATTACAGGATTAATGCCCCCGCAAACTAGGATTTCGTTTTTTTTTATTTATCCTATAGCCTCCCAAAGCCTCAAACTCTTCAAATATTTGAAGTGCATGAGATTGACATTGCATTTCAGGCTTAATTAACAAAATTATATCGTCTGCGTAAAGTTTGATTTTAGGCATCAAATTAATAGGGGGGAATAAAAGAGGAGCGTTCCTAATTGCAGTTGCTAAGGGTTCAATGAAAAAAGCAAATAATACCGGAGAAAGTGGACAGCCTTGTCTAGTACCGCGTTTAACCGATACTAGTCCCACAGACTCAGCATTAATGATGATATTGGCACGAGCCCCTGAGTAAAGACTCCGAATCAAATTTATAATTACTTCTGGGATACCAAAGTGCTGTAGAATAATAAAAAGTGTCTCCCATACCACCAAATCAAAGGCTTTTTCGGCATCAAATAATAAAATTAAAGCTGGGACCTTGCGTGATTCAAAAAAATCCAAAGCCTCTGTTAAAAAGTGAGTGTTAGTCAACAGTTGCCTACCGGCAACGAAACCATTCTGGTCTGCGTGGATCAAATTTGAAGAAAAAAAATTAAATCGTGTAGATAATAATTTAGTGGTAATTTTATAATCTGTATTCAGTAGCGTGATGGGTCTATAAGAATTCGGATCATTAGTGGGTTTACCCTTTTTGAGAAAACTTACTACCGTTCCTTCCCTGAAAGAATCCGGGACAGATCCACCGGCCAGCATAAAGTTTAATAACTGGACGAAAAAATCTGAGAAGGAACTAAAAAATACTTTAAAGAACTCTGGGTGAAACCCATCCGGGCCGGCAGCTTTCCCTATTGGGAGCTGTTGTACTACTTTCTCTACTTCCTCTCTAGTAAATGGAGTGGCCATACTAATTTGGTCTATAGGAGAAAGAGTAGGAAGAGAGTACTTTTCCAGATAATTCAATAATTTGTGATGATCTATCATCGATTGAGTGTTGTAGATCCTCTTATAGAATGCTACCATTATTTCTCCAATTTCAGCTGGAACCGATGTATCTCTGAGAGTGTCTGGAGAGTGTAGAGAATGTATGAGATTAGACGAGGCTTGCTCTCTGGCCTGCCACGCCAGGAGTTTACCAGTAAAATTACTCTCTTCATAACTTTTTTGAGAGCTCTTACGAAAGATCTCATCACTCTGAGTATAGAGCTCTTGAGAGAGCTCTCTTTTGGCCGCATTTAATTGATCTTGAACCGATCTAGCTGAATTTTGTTGCCTGAGTACAACCAGAGCCTGAATTTTTTGTTGGAGCAATTTATTCCTATTCTTAGGTGCAGAGAGATCGGCCGCATCTCTACCAATCACCAGGCCACGAATATACGCCTTAAGAGAGTCCCACACATGAGGGGGGCAGTTCCCATATTCCGAGAAAGAAAGTCTACTATCTCAGTTTTAATAGCCGCCACCCAGATGTCATCAGTCAAAAGTAGACTTGAAGCCTACGCTACGCTGGAGTTCCACGCCTCCTCGTAGCTAGAGTTCTGGTTCCTGACTCCTCCCTCTCCTCGTGGTCAATGGCGATGCAGCGACGCGCTCTGCTGGCGTTTTCGCGTGCGGCTGTTCTCTGATGGATGGCCGATTTCCGCTTTAGCCGAGGACACAGCGCAGAGCAGCGCCTGGATTGAGTTGAATTTGGAAGCTTTTCCTGGAAAAACGATAAGGAGCAGCCAAGGCATGAGGTGAGCGGCGTCTCATCTCCTGTGATTAGCGCGGATGGAGGATACAAGAAATGGACTGCTGGATACTTATTATCTCTGGGCTTGTTCTTTTTGAGCAGGCAGAAGATTGTGGTGCCTGGCTGCTCTTGGCTCTTGGCTCAGTTCTGCCTGGATGGACTCAGTTTTTTCTGTAAAGATTCCCTCTACCGCTGAGGCTGCAGATGAGTGTGCAGTGGCTGCAGTTTGTGTGCACCCCCTAAGAAGCACGGAAAGACATTTGAGGCTACCTGGTTAAAGCCTTTGTTTTTGTTTTTCTAATCCAATTAATTTCGGCAGGTAACCAGTACTTTTGTTGGCTTCTTAGGGTTAAAGCGTCGGAGACGGATTTTTTTTTTGCCTCAGCCAAATTAAAAAACTTTATTGATTTTCTGGTTTTCTGGCGGGATGGGCAACAATTAAATGCCCGCGGAAAAGCGCAAATTAGACGCCAGCAACTTAAGGATGACGCCGCCGCTTAAAAAATGCTGATACAGGCGCTGGGAAAGAAGATTCGCTTGTTGATATCTCCGGAACCTCGGGTGACGAGGAGGAGGAGACGACGGACTCTGTTCTTCCTTTCCCATCCCAACTGACTCTTTCGAAAAACCCGTCACAAGAGCAACGAAACCAAAAAATGAAGTCTTGGATATTTGCATGTAATTCACTTGTTTATAGTTGGAAGGCTAAGAATGTTCTGAATACTGGACTGATATATTTGTTGCAATATGGGGTATCTAAACGTCCTACTATCAGCTCTGGAGCCTGGGTGGGGGGTGATTTTTGTATTGATTCTCTATCATGGGGTTGAAAATTATTTCCTTCAACATAAATGGCCTAAATAATAGGAAAAAAATGAGAGCAATAGAACTATGGGCCAAAACGCAACAACCTGATGTGATTCTATTACAAGAGACCCATATACCTAGGTCAAAAATTGATGAATTCTGTATGTTTAAAAGTTGGGCTTCTTGTAGAGTATTCTCTTCATGTTCAGAGTCACAGAGGGGAGTGGCGTTATTTGTTAGTAAAAAATTAGAGGCCTTGCCGGGTCAGGTGGAGCACGGGGGGTCGGGTCGTTGGTGCTGGGCCACTTGTGTGATTCCAAATAGAATCAACCCCGTTACGTTAGTTAGTTTTTACACTCCAACAGAGGATAGGCCAGAGATATATGAGGAGCTCTTTCATTCTTTGTTGATGGCCAAGGGTGAGATTATTATTGGTGGGGATTTCAACATTACGATGAACAGAGAGCTGGACTCATCCAGCAAGTTGAAGACACAATTTAAGCCTAAATCCCTTAGGTCTATCAAGAATAATATGTCGTTATTTAACCTGTGGGACCCTTGGCGTAATCAAAATCCGGACAAAAGAGAATATACTTGCTGGTCCGGCAGATTTAAATCCTCCTCTCGAATTGACTTTTTTCTAATTTCACGTCAAATTATTTTTTCTAAACAGACGTTGCTCCATAACGGGTTCTCGGATCATGCAATGATTATCATGGAATTGGGAGTGGTAGATAGGGTAAGAACCCCTAAACGCTGGGGAGTGCAGGCTCAAGTTTGGTATGTGCGAACTCGTGAGAGTGAATGCTGCGCAATGGTATGTGCGGCTTGTATGTGTCTAGTGGGCAAGTGCCACTTCCAGACATTGATGTGTGTGTGCAGTGAGGGTGCTGGAGCGTGATTGGCTGGAGCTGGCTGGCAAGCCTGGCTCCAGGAAGTCTGGATGGGTCTGCCCAGAAGTGAGTGGAGAGATCAGCCTGAGTGATGTGAGGGAGGGCTGCACCTGGTTCCTGATGGGGCTGGGCTTTCCCCACACAATGCTGGCTCCGCCCCCTGTGGTGCGTCTAACGACCCTAGCCTCCCCAGTGAATGAAAGGGGTGGTTGGGCCATCCAGGGAGGTCCAAAACCAGCTGCAACTAGTCTCCCCCACCCTGCACCTACAGACAAAGGATTTAGCTGTATAAGAAGGGGTTGTGTCCCCTTACAATTTGTTCTCTGTTTTGTTCCAGGATCCTGCCAGAGGGGCTGCTGCTGTTGCTGGGGCCAGGAGGACTGCCACTTGGATTGTCTCCCTGCCTGGAGACCCAGTGAGCTGGCTCTGGGCCCAGCCTTGCCCCCCTGCCTGCCTCCAGACCTTGCTGGAGCTTTGCTTTTGTCCCTAGCGCTTAAGAGCGCTGTATTTTTGCTGCTAGCACTGGGAGCGCTTTATTTTCCTCCCTAGCGCTGGGAGCGCTTGACTTTGCCCTTAGAGCGCTTGGGAGCGCTCTGGTTGTCCAGCCGGTGCCCACCCGGCATTTGCTGCCTTTGCTGTGCTCGCTATTTAATTATCGATTGCCCACCTCGATTTATCGTTTGGATAAAGAAGGGCCGGTGCCCACCCGTCATTGCCCCGTGTTTTCACCGCCGCAGCCCAGGACAAAGAACCGCCGAGAGAAGCGGCCGGGAGAGCCGCGCTGGGATTGGCCCAGCCGGCCGAGCCTCCCGCCGCGTCATCAAGGGAGGAGGAAGAAGCAGGAAGCAGCCTGCATTGGCCGTCCCGAGGTTCCCGAGCGAAGGGAGAGCCCCGGGGAAAGAGAACCGTCCCGCCAGCGAGACAGCCGGTGAGTGGAGTGAAGGGAGGAGGGCGTTGGGGCACAGTGCCGGTGCCCGCCCCTCCCCTCCAGTGTGCGGGCCTGGCCGAGCGAGGCCCCCGTTGTGTTTAGAGCCCGGAGAGGGCTCCGGGGGCATCACTTGCTTTCGAGTCCCCCGTGAGGGACTCCAACGTTCCGCCCCCATTTGTGACGAGCCCCGAGAGGCTCAGGAGGGCCAGATATTTATTTTCGAGCCCACGAGGCTCCAAATCCCCCATTGTTCGGCAAGCCCTGAAAGGCTCTTGGGCCCCAGTTGTCCTTTGAGCCCGAGAGGCTCTGGGGGCATTTCATTGTTTTAGAGCGCTGAAGCTCTTTAGTGCCAGCATATTTATTTGCGAGTCCTGAGAGGCTCGAGCTGCCATTTGGTGTATTTAGAACCCAGAGAGAGGCTCTTGGGGGGACACAGGCAGTTGGTCAGTGCCCCGTGGCTCCCACGCTGTGTTGCGCCCCACCATTGTTCTTGAGCCCACGAGGCTCCAACGTTGGCACCATCATTGCTTTACAACTGTCCAGCACTTAGTGGACAGTTGCCACGTTTAGGTTTGTTCTTTGCTGCCTGCGCAGCCTGCCCTGACATTTTGGACTAAGGGCATTTCAGCCCTTACGAGGCCAGTTGGCCTGGGGGTCAGTTCTAGTGTTGTGCCATGTGCACCCAGCGCATTTATGGTTTACTTGCTAATGTGATTCCTGCGCAAATATTCTACCTGCACCTCTGAATGTGTTTTAATGCCTCATGTGCAATGTGTTTTATGTTTCTTCCCCTTTGCTAAAAGTGACCTGCTTAGAGGATTGTTTATGTTTCTTATTACCTTTGCTAAAAGTGACCTGCTTAGGTGATTGTTTATGTTTTATCCCCTTTGCTAAAAGTGACCTGCTTAGAGGATTGTTTATGTCCCATTACCTTTGCTAAAAGTGACTTGCTTAGGTGATTGTTTATGTTCTATAGGTCCTGAGAATAAGGTCCTAGTTCCCTGCGTGATTTTCCAACAGTGTTTAGGGTTGCGTAGGTGGTATTTACCCTTTACCAGTAATTACTGGTTGTGTGCTACATTTACTATTTTAATGCTACAGTCATTATATGTCTAAGTGTTATACCTACAAGTGCTAATTCTAAAAGTGCATACCCCTGACAGTGGTCCAGGTGGCCCTGTCCTGTACATAATCCCTTGTAAATTCTGCCCGTGCCTGTTGGCACATTGTAAAGTGTGTGTTGTTATCTACTGTGTCTTATTATAATACAAAGGCTATTTTTGATATAACCGTGTGCAGAGTTTCCTTTGTGGTGGGCCTTGGGTGTTGTTGCTGGGTGCGCGCGCAAACGCTTTACACATCGCCTCCGAGATTAGCCTTCCTGCTCGCGTCACGTTACCTAGAGGGTGAGCAGGGGTTATCTTGGTGTGTAACTCCCTTGCCTCGACCTTAGAAATTGCGATCCCTGACTGGCTTTGGCGTGAGCCTTGGGGGGGGGGGTCCCGTTTCTAACATTGGTGGCAAGCGGTGCGGATTGGACTTGCGTTTGCGCTGTACCACAGTGGCGACAGGCCACACTACAAAGCTCTGCATTTTAGATAACCACATTTTGGGATTATTGTTTTTTGGTCAAGTTCAAGTATTTCTTCTACTGAAAGGTGTCATTTTGTAATTCTGTCCAGTACATTTGTTTCCCGCCCTGCTCCCAGATAGGTACCTGTGTCGCTTATGGTCAGGTTGAGAAATCAGGGGTGGTAGAAACTGCCTTACCGAGGGGGGGGGGTGAATGAGTGGTGTGTTACACTGGACAGAGGAGTGCAAGTTCTCTGAGATAGGAATCTTGCTGAATTTCTGTAATTGTGTACTCCTGTTAAGCTCAGACCCCCAGGTTCCCTGTGTCAAACTCTTCTTGAGAACGTCCGCCAAAATGGAGCCTGTTTTTGATCTCTGTGGTCTTTTTAGGTACAGTAGGTCAGAGCTGGTCAGATTCTGTGAAGAGGGAGGCATGGAGGTGAGTGAGTCGGATACTCAGTACCAGCTTAGGGACAGCCTGATCCAATGGCAGAAGGGTCAGTGGGATCTTGAGCACAGTGAGAGAGAGAGGGCCCGGGCCGCACGCCATGATGGTGGTGAGTCTGTCGGGAGCCCTGAAGAATGTGATGAAGATGACAGTGAATGGGCACCAGCAGATGGTGAGGACCCCATAGATAGGGAGTCCCTTGCTGGGTCCAGTGTCAGTACCAGCGCCCCATCCCTTGTCCTGTCCCCAGAGGAGTGGTTGGATAGGAGGGAAGAGCGGGAGCACCAACTAGCGATGGAACAGCTCAGGTTAGAGCACGCCAAGCTAGAGGCTGAAAGGGCCTTGTTCAGGGAGAAGGTAACCCTAGAGGGTAGGTTATCCCCTGAGTACAGTTATAATTTTCTGGATTCCCCAGGGAGGGTTGAGTCCAGTGGTGGCAGCTATTTAAATGTCAGTGTAGAAAGTCCCACTCCCAGTTCCCAGAGTCTGGTACCTGTTTCCCCAGAAGAGGAGTATCGGTTGAAGTTCAGGAACCTTAGGAAACTGTCTCACCAGTCTTGGGAGGAGTTTGTGGATGAATGTGAAAAAGTACTGGACAATTGGAGAGAGCTTTACCCAAAACAGGATTTGTATGGACTGCTCAATATAGTTCTCAAGGAGCAGATGCTCAGTAATTGTTGTCCAGAGTTGCGCCAGCACCTGTTGAGGTTTGGTTCCTTTTGTCCTTGGGACCTTGCAGGTGAAGCAGATCGCTGAGACAGTGCGAGAGGTTCTCTGGAGTCATTAGTGAGTGATTCCAACAATAGTGGGTCAGGTGTCCTCCAGCCCAGCGTGGTGGAGGAGGGTGAGAGTAGCCCAGCTAGGTCCTACTGGGAGGGTGGGGAGGGTGTAGGGGCTTACTGCCTGTCTCAGTGGAGCGGGAGTGAGTGTGTGACCGAGAGTCCCCAAGTGCCCGAAGCCCTACCTCAGAGCCTGGATGGTTTCTTTAGGGAACAACAGGTTGGGGACCTAGGCTTGCCTGTTAGTCCACTTGAGGGAGATCTCCTAGTGTGTAGAGGACCTGGAGCATCTGTAAGCGGAGCTTCTATGGTTCTAGAGTCTGGTAGTCCCGCTCCGGTAGGGAGGGTGCAGGAGTCCAGCAAAAGGAGTGATTGCGGAATAGTATGTGAGTCCCCAGAAGTCCTGGAGTGCCAGGCAATTGTTCCACTGAAGGTTTTAGACCAGAGGTTAGGAGGCCAGGTTCAGGATCAGCCTGACCTGAAGGGTGGGACTACTGTAATAAGTGTCCTGACCAGTTCTTCTTCCAGAGGTACCGCCCCGGTTGGGAGGGAGCAGGACTCTGGAAGGGGGTGCAGAGGGTGGGAGAGCCTACCTCTGACCCCGGTGCAACCTGAGGGGTTAAACCCTAGGTTGGGAGAATGGTGTTTTGAGGGTACCCCTCGCAGGAGGAGGAGGAACCCTAGAAGAAGAGGTAGGGGGAGGAGAGCCTTCCCTGAGACTCCTGGTCTGCCTGAGGTTGTAGACCCTAGGCTAGAGAACCAGTGGCAGTCTAGCCCTGTCTTGCAGACAGGAAGGGTGGAGAATGGCTACTATGTGCCAGGGGTTACTACCCCCCACTCTGTGAGTAGGCAGGATCCAGTGGTACCTGGGTGGCCTAGGGCCTGGTCCTGGCCGAGGACAGCTGGAGAGTACCAGTGGGGTAGCCCAGTTAGTCCCTACAATAGTTTTAGAAGGAACCCCAGGGGTTCACCGTGGCGTAAACCAGGAGGGTGTCCCTGCAGTTGCGGGCCCGCGTCCGTGTTTTATCGCCCTAAGCATGGAAGTCCATCACGGTGGTGATTGGTCTGCCCTGCGTTTTGGCTGGAAGGGGGTTGTGTTGGACTTGGCCCTTCTGGCAGGTTCACCCCTAATCTTTTTGCTTTTAGTATGTGATCTGTGCTAGTGATTTTTGGGTCTCTGCGCACTTTTTCCCTGTGTCCCAAGGTAAAGTGCGTGCGTGTAGTATGGCTGGCCTGCCCTCCCATAGGAATGCATGGGGAATGTGTGTGTCCATGTTAGTTCCTGATGCGTGGGGAGTGCAGGCTCGAGTTTGGTATGTGCGAACTCGTGAGAGTGAATGCTGCTCAATGGTATGTGCGGCTTGTATGTGTCTAGTGGGGAAGTGCCACTTCTAGACATTGATGTGTATGTGCAGTGAGGGTGCTGGAGCGTGATTGGCTGGAGCTGGCTGGCAAGCCTGGCTCCAGGAAGTCTGGATGGGTCTGCCCAGGAGTGAGTGGAGAGATCAGCCTGAGTGATGTGAGGGAGGGCTGCACCTGGTTCCTGATGGGGCTGGGCTTTTTCCACACAATGCTGGCTCCGCCCCCTGTGGTGCGTCTAACGACCCTAGCCTCCCCAGTGAATGAATGGGGTGGTTGGGCCATCAAGGGTGCTTCAAAACCAGCTGCAACTGGTCTCCCCCACCTTGCACCTACAGACAAAGGATTTAGCTGTATAAGAAGGGGCTGTGTCCCCTTACAATTTGTTCTCTGTTCTGTTCCAGGATCCTGCCAGAGGGGGCTGCTGCTGTTGCTGGGGCCAGGAGGACCGCCACTTGGATTGTCTCCCTGCCTGGAGACCCAGTGAGCTGGCTCTGGGCCCAGCCTTTCCCCCCTGCCTGCCTGCAGACCTTGCTGGAGCTTTGCTTTTGTCCCTAGCGCTTAAGAGCGCTGTATTTTTGCTGCTAGTGCTGGGAGCGATTTATTTTCCTCCCTAGCCCTTAGAGCGCTTGGGAGCGCTCTGGTTGTCCAGCCGGTGCCCACCCGGCATTTGCTGACTTTGCTGTGCTCGTTATTTAATTATCGAGTGCCCACCTCGATTTATCGTTTGGATAAAGAAGAGCCGGTGCCCACCCGGCATTGCCCCGTGTTTTCACCGCCGCAGCCCAGGACAAAGAACCGCCGAGAGAAGCTGCCGGGAGAGCCGCGCTGGGATTGGCCCAGCCGGCCGAGCCTCCCGCCGCGTCATCGAGGGAGGAGGAAGAAGCAGGAAGCAGCCTGCATTGGACGTCCCGAGGTTCCCGAGCGAAGGGAGAGCCCCGGGGAAAGAGAACCGTCCCGCCAGCGAGACAGCCGGTGAGTGGAGTGAAGGGAGGAGGGCGTCGGGGCACAGTGCCGGTGCCCGCCCCTCTCCTCCAGTGTGCGGGCCTGGCCGAGCGAGGCGCCCTTTGTGTTTAGAGCCCGGAGAGGGCTCCGGGGGCATCACTTGCTTTCGAATCCCCCGTGAGGGACTCCAACGTTCCGCCCCCATTTGTGACGAGCCCCGAGAGGCTCAGGAGGGCCAGATCTTTATTTTCGAGCCCACGAGGCTCCAAGTCCCCCATTGTTCAGCGAGCCCTGAAAGGCTCTTGGGCCCCAGTTGTCCTTTGAACCCGAGAGGCTCTGGGGGCATTTCATTGTTTTAGAGCGCTGAAGCTCTTTAGTGCCAACATATTTATTTGCGAGTCCTGAGAGGCTTGAGGTGCCATTTGGTTTATTTAGATCCCATAGAGAGGCTCTTGGGGGGACACAGGCAGTTGGTCAGAGCCCCGTGGCTCCCAAGCTGTGTTGCGCCCCACCATTGTTCTTGAGCCCACGAGGCTCCAAAGTTGGCACCATCATTGCTTTACAACTGTCCAGCACTTAGTGGACAGTTGCCACATTTAGGTTTGTTCTTTGCTGCCTGCGCAGCCTGCCCTGACATTTTGGACTAAGGGCATTTCAGCCCTTGCGAGGCCAGTTGGCCTGGGGGTCAGTTCTAGTGTTGTGCCATGTGCACCCTGCGCATTTATGGTTTACTTGCTAATGTGATTCCTGCGCAAATGTTCTACCTGCACCTCTGAATGTGTTTTAATGCCTCATGTGCAATGTGTTTTATGTTTCTTCCCCTTTGCTAAAAGTGACCTGCTTAGAGGATTGTTTATGTTTTATTACCTTTGCTAAATGTGACTTGCTTAGGTGATTGTTTTATGTTTCTTCCCCTTTGCTAAAAGTGACCTGCTTAGAGGATTGTTTATGTTTTATCCCCTTTGCTAAAAGTGACCTGCTTAGAGGATTGTTTATGTCCCCTTACCTTTGCTAAAAGTGACTTGCTTAGGTGATTGTTTATGTTCTATAGGTCCTGAGAATAAGGTCCTAGTTCCCTGCGTGATTTTCCTACAGTGTTTAGGGTTGCGTAGGTGGTATTTACCCATTACCAGTAATTACTGGTTGTGTGCTACATTTACTATTTTAATGCTACAGTCATTATATGACTATGTGCTAAGTGTTATACGTACAAGTGCTAATTCTAAAAGTGCATACCCCTGACAGTGGTCCAGGTGGCCCTGTCCTGTACATAATCCCTTGTAAATTCTGTCCGTGCCTGTTGGCACATTGTAAAGTGTGTGTTGTTATCTACTGTGTCTTATTATAATACAAAGGCTATTTTTGATATAACCTTGTGCGGAGTTTCCTTTGTGGTGGTGAGGAAAATTGAATTTTGCCTTGTCATGTGTCCCTACGTGTTCCCCATAATATGTTATATGTGCATGATCGATATGCATATGTTCCCCCTTGACCGAATAAAGACGCAATTATAGTTGTGTCCAACGTTAGTATGCCAGTTTCCAGTCCTCGTGAAAGCAACGAGTATTAGGCCTATGTTGCCAACGTTTTACATTGTGCACGTTAAATCATCGAGTTGTCCCCGTTTCTAGGCCTCAAAGGGCCCGGACACCAGATTCAAGCTCCAGTCTCCTGAACCCACTCTGAGGAGCGATACAGCCCCTCCCGCATCCCTGACCCTTCGCTTACTTTCTGCCAAGCAGCGCGGTGCCCGGCCTGGCCTGCCTGCCTGTCTGCCAAGAATATGTTATGCCTCTAGTTATCAGTTCAGTTCCCCGGCTTCACATTCCTAAGCTAACGAACCGCATAAACATATTCAGCTATAGTCTAGTCTTCCTGTCTCCATGCAAGAGAATTACTGAATTAGTATCCATAGAAGATTCATAGCACACGCAATACATGTAGAATATATGCATGCACCAGCCTTAGTGTCAAGTAGCCTTTGCCCTGATGACGTTTAGATTCAATCAACATGTACTCCAAACACGAGATACCAGATATGCTATAGGCACATGTCGTCCTGACATCCTAGACTTTAGTCTCCTCTTCTAGTGTAGAAGTCAGAGCCCCCAGCTCTCCCTAGTTACACGTCATGGCCCGTTTGCGTGCACCAGTAGGTTAAAGGTTCCAGCTGCCCAGGTAGCCCCCTCCATGTATCCACCCATTTATGACACTTCTGTGACGTTTTCATCACATGTCTTTGTGCACGCCCTGTGCACGCCTTCTTTGTACGCCCATATGTTCTTATCTTACGTTTGTCACTTGTTACGCCTACTGTATTCAATGCAATTGTAATGTTTTACTATATATACTATGTACTGTTAATGAGACGTTGCAGCTGCCATTCCATTCCATTGCATGCCACTTCATGGTCTTTAGGCTCGAGCCATCCGATTAAAGCCATTCTGACTCAGATATCACGGATCCTGCCTCTTATTTATTGAGCTATCTGTTTTGGTTAATGTATAGAAAAATAGTACCGGTAATTAATTATTTATTTACCACATAAATGGCGCCCGAACAGGAACGAGCCCCTTCCCCATGCGCCGGCGATGTAACGCAGGCCCCCTGACCCTTCTACAGCCGTGACGGACCTCTACTGCGCACCTGCAGATATTTCTGCTCAAGTCTCCCTCAGGCCCACGGAGGAGACGGAGACTGCGGTACGGCATCCAGACGAGGCGGTGAGGAAGGCGGGTCGTTCCGACCAGAGCCCAAGCCGAGAGAGCAAGGTCCGAGGTATCCGGAGGCCCACCTGTAACCGAAGCCCGAAGCCCGAGGCGCATGCGTAGTGCGTAGCAGTTACCAGACGTCGTAGCAGTCCAGTCCAGTCCGAGGCCTTCAGTTTTGCTTCCCGGTGAGTACCGTTGCTGGGGGTATCTAGACGGGTGTTCATTAATTTGTGCCCGGTCCGACGGGTTTGGGTACACAGATCCGGTCCGACGTGTTCACCTAGGTGGATACGGTATGACGTGACTCTTTAGGAGACCGGTATGTTCTGTACTGTTTTAGCAGTGCATCCAGTAATTCTAGTAAGTCCGTTCTCGAGAAATTCAAGTATTGTGTTTTCAATGTATCAAGGTAGTATTCTGTTCGAACTGTTATTAATGTGTTCTTGATGTCGTGGTATGAATGATTGTTTTGCTATTCATTACTGTGTTCATTGTGTATTGTGTTCAAGTTCAAGTACGGTTCAAATATGCCGCTGTTTTCGAAATTACGTCAGATAAAAACCAGAAAAGGGTTACTTGAAGAATCAGTTCCTGTCCCTCCTAGGGACAGTCCTGGACATTTCATGTATCATAAGCATGGCTTAGATGCCATACTGTATCTAGATTTATGGGTTGATTACACCAAGCATCTCGAGGAGAAATATAGATGGCCTGTTTCAGGTACATGGGATGCCGAGTGCATCATGCGAGTAGAAGAAGCATTATGGAAAAAGAAAGCCAGACAGTCCCAGAAAGATGCCATAGAGTTATGGCGTAAAGAATCTCATAAAAGAACCGAGAAAGAATTCAGAAAAGCAGAACTAAGTAGGGAATCCTCTGAAAAAGCCCAAGAAAGGGAACTACTAGAAGAAGGTGAACGAGTTAGAGCAGAACAGTCAGACAGACAGAGAAATGCCCTTATTAAAGGTATGTATCCTCTTCTCGCCGAGGGTTTGCCGAAGGCGACCCCGGAAGCACTCCATAATTTACCGCCACCCTTGGTTCCGACTAAGTTGCGTCATAAACCGACTGCAGCTGAAATTTTTCTCTCTTCCTATTTAGACGACACTGTTCCCGAATATGCTAATACAGATCCTACCCCGCCAGTCCAAGTCCAAGTCCAGCCTCCTGTTAATAATGTAATTCCTGTGCCTCCAGTCGTTGGTCCTGTCCCTGCGCAGTCCCCCAGGATCAACCCACATTACGTATCCCTACTGTACCGGTCACGTTACCAGCAGCCGCACATCCAGTATTAATTGACAATTCCAGTTCAGGAGGGGCAGGGGGAGGTGCTCCTACCACCCCTCCTCAAACAAAGCGCCTGACGCTGAGAGATGCTGCATTACAGCGTACGACAAAAGTGGCTACGTATGAAGCCCTCAAGAAGTTCCTTACTGATTGTAGATATGATCCAGTGCCAGGCGAAGATCACATGATATTATACTCCGTACGTTTACGACGAGTTGCAAACTTCTTGATCACCATATCAGATATGAAAGAACATTTAGACAGAATATATCATTTTATCCGAACAGGGGAGAACCCAGAAAGTATTCACGAAGCTATGGCACACAGGAAAGTCGAGATTCAAGGCATGATTTTGCAATTTCTGATAAATTGTTTAATAAGAGAACAGGATCGTCCTGATAAAAGTCCAGAAGATATGAAAGTCTTGACAAAATGGAGTGACAATATAGCAGATGGAAAACACAAGACACAAAATTGTATAGAAACCATGTACAGAAAGATCCGGAAAGAAATTATAGGTATACACGAGAGAGAGAAAGCAAGAATAGTAGCAGACAAAGAGAATGAATCTTCAGACGAAGATGTAGTCACCGAGAATCCCAGCAGAATAGCGTATGTAGGTAGAACGAGACTTTCCGATAGACACACACGCCTAGATTACAAGAAAGCTTTTCCTCCTCCCGTACCAGAACAGTGTTCTCTCGAACAAGTATTCCAGGCTACCGATAAAGTTCTGAAATTACGAATAGGTTACAGTGAACTTAGTACCATGCATGAACAAGAACTAGCCCGATCAGCAGTCCGATGGGTTAGTGATTCTGCCACGTTTCCAGACGAAGTAGTGGCCCAAATGTTTCTGAAACTGCCCCCAGGCGAGCAGCGACTGGTGGGTATGTACATGATCCAGCACCTCATCACACTGTACGAGAGTCAGCATTCTGATCCAGGTCCCTTATATACTGTATTGAATGAGTTACTACTAAACAGATGGAAAGGTCTAGGTACCGATCTAATTAGTGTCATTTTAGAACAGCGCCACAAATACAGAACGTTCCTGACTCCGCATTTTGTTCCTGTTTCACCTCCGTTCTACATAGACAGACAGAATCCGTTACGAGAAGTACATCCAGTTAAGGGAGAGGGGGGTAATCTAGAACGAGTATTTGTTTACACCCCGGTCACGAAAATAGAACTACTAGAAATGAAAAAGTTAATACCCTGTCACGATAAAGATCCAGCAGGGTTCCACCGTGAATTAAAAGACATGCTCCGTATGGGAGAATACACGTATCCTGATATCATCAAAATGTTAAAGGTCCTGTTGCCTGCGGGCATATATGAAAAACTGAAAGAAAAAGAATGGGAGGTGGGAGAGAAAAAGATAGATTGGACCGCGTTAGAAACTGAAGATAATGCACGAGTCCCAGGTACTGGTCTTGGGGATAAAGCCAAAGAGTTGCCCGAACTGTTAATACAGGTCTTGCCAAGATTACTAGCCACGAAAAAGGAAGATTGGGATGCCATCTCAGCCTGTAAATAGAAACAAGACGAAGACACTAGTGATTTTTATTCCAGATTTGAGAAATGTTTCATTATAAATAGCGGTCTGAAAACAAGTAGTGAGTCGTATCCACATCTTTTTGTTACCAAACTAGTTGAGAATTCTTTACCGCAAGTTAAAAATCGAGTATTGAAAGTCGAGAGTACTTGGCAAGCTAATACCCCATCTCAGATGCTCCAGATGCTACAATATCACCAGAATAGAATCAGGGAAGAACAAGAATACGAAAGGAGACGTATGAAAGACACGAAAATGAAAGTACTAGTTGCACAGTCTGTTCCACAAGATAGTCAGAAAAGGGGTCCGAATCCGACTAGTCATTCTGCAGCTCCTGTTAAAGGGACCTGCAATTACTGTAAACAGCCAGGTCATTATATAAACGAATGTGCAGTTCTGAAACACAACATAGCTACAGGTAAGACGAAAGAGAGACCACGTCCTCCTAGACAAGAACAAGTTCCGCAGAATTCCCAGCCACCGCAGAACGCACGACAGACAGTTACAGTACCGCAGCCTATAGCTGCCACACAACACGTTACACAACAGATGTACCAGTACGCACAGTCAGATTATCCAGAATATCAGCAGTATTCATGAAACAGCCTAGAGAGGGAGGTTGGCTTGCCTCTCATCGAGGTTCCTGTAGATCAAGAGGGTCCCTATGTACACAGTCAAGTATTAGGGAAAGACAGAAAGTTTCTGATTGATACAGGGGCAAGTAGGACTACCATCAGTCATGACGATGTTCCAGGGGCTCCACTCTCAGGCTCAAGAAACGTTTCCCTGGGATTTTCAGGAAAGCCTATTGTTAACGAAATATCGAAACCAGTTTCCCTAGAAGTTGGTCCATTGTCCCGAACTACTGACTTGTTACTTACGAAATCCTGTCCCGAAAATTTACTAGGTATTAAAACATTGAAAGAATTAGGAGCGGTAATATGCTGCTCCCCAGAAGGTGTGAGATTGTTTTTACGTGATTTTAAAGGTCATTATGTGTTACGTGATTTTGATCCAAGATTTCTGAATGTACCACAGCATTTGTGGGCGCAAGGTCCAACTGATGTAGGTTGTATGCACATTACACCTTATCGTGTCACTCTGAAACAAGGTGTTGTATTACCACGAATCCGACAGTACAAATTGCCACCTGAGGCTGTAGCAGCCTTATCGAAAATTATTGACGAGCTCATTGCTCAAGGAGTGGTTGTAGAAACTGACTCCAATGTATGTAATTCTCCTATTATTCCGATTCTTAAACGTACTGATCCAAATGCACCTCCAGTTTATCGATTAGTGATTGATCTTCGAGAACTTAATAAATGTATCATACCCCAGTACCCTGTAGTTCCAGATATCTCTTCCCTATTGACTGCCATTGATTCTGAAGCTACGTTCTTTACTGTTATTGATCTCAAGAACGCATTCTTTAGTGTCCCCATTCATCCAGACACCCAGTTTCTTTTCGGATTCTGTTTAAATGGAAGGAGCTATAAATTCACACGAGCTCCTCAAGGTTTTACAGAAAGTCCTAGTATTTACAGTCAAGCACTTAAAAGACAACTAGACAGTATTCACATGCCAACTGACACTGCCCTGCTCCAGTATGTCGATGATCTATTAATCACTGCCCGTACAGAACGTGACTGCGAACGTGCGTCACTGACAGTTTTGTATTTCCTGGCCGAGTTGGGGCATAAGGTGTCCCCTTCGAAGCTACAATTCTGTGTCCAGCAAGTGGTATACCTTGGACACTTACTGTCCAAGAGGGGTAGACAGTTGACACCTGACCGCATCCAGTTAATAGCACATCTTCCACAGCCCAAGACACAGAAGGAGGTACGAGCTTTTATCGGCCTCACTTCTTACTGCAGACAATGGATTCCTCAGTATGCATATCTAGCTAAACCACTGATACAGTTAACGACACAGGAGGCAGCCGCATCGACTGTCCTCCCTTGGACCCAGGAACATACACTTGTTTTTAATGAGTTAAAGAAAGCTCTATGTAATGCACCTGTGTTAGCGACACCAAACTACAGTAAGCCTTTTACACTTTTTGTCACTGAACGTGATGGTACAGCATTATCTGTCCTCACACAAGATCAAGCAGGGCAACACAAGCCTTGTGCTTATTTTTCTAGCACATTAGATCCAGTAGCCCAGGCATTGCCTGCGTGCCTCAAGTCAGTTGCAGCCACAGCTCTAGCTATCAGACAAAGTGATTCCATAGTGTTAGGACACTCCCTGACAGTACAAGTTCCACACTCCGTGGAAGTTCTTCTAAACCGAACACAGACTCAGCACTTGACAATTGCACGTTTAACAGGATATGAACTGACACTGTTTCAGCCACACATAGAAATCAGACGCTGCAACGTTCTAAATCCTGCTACACTGTTACCCTCGAGTACATCGAATCCTGCCACACATGACTGCGTGGAAGTTATTAACATCATGACAAAGCCAAGACAAGACTTGACTGACATTGCATTACCTGATCCCGACCTGACACTTTATGTGGATGGTTCATGTATGAGAACAAGTATAGGAGAACTAGTAGCCGCTTATGCAGTGACTACTGAAACTGAAGTTATAGAAACACATCGTATTGACACCCTGTCTGCTCAAGCAGCAGAGCTCATCGCTCTGACCCAAGCCTGCATACGAGCCAAGAACCTGAAAGTAAACATATATACAGATTCACGTTATGCATTCGGAGTCGTTCACGACTTTGGAGTACTCTGGCAAGAAAGAGGTTTCATGACCTCTCATGGAGCCAAGATTCAGCATGGCCCCCTCATTCAAGCTCTGTTAGAAGCAATACATTTACCGAAAGCCATTGCCATTATGAAGTGCAAAGCACATACGAAAGCCACTGACACCATTTCTCAAGGTAACGATCTAGCAGATCGAACAGCCAAGCTTACAGCCCAGACTCCAGACACTCCAGTTAACACGATCAAGACAGATATTCTAGATCAGACTACTTGTATGACAGTTAAAGACCCTACACGAGATGTACTAGACATACAGTCACATGCTACTCCTGACGAAATCAAGAAATGGTCTGAACAAGGAGGGGTCCAGACAGATCAAGGATGGTTGACGAAGGGAAAAGCCACATGGTTCCTCCCCGACTCTATGGTTCAAGTCATTATTAACACCGCACATAGTCCAGCACATTTAGGAGAAAAAGCCATGTTAGACAGCATCCAGAATATTTGGTTTAACAAGCATTTACGAGCAGCAGCCAAACAGAAAGTACGTACCTGCATGATATGTTGTCAGTTCAATCCAGGTAAAGGTGTTCCGGTGGAACAAGGTGGATTCCATCCTCCTGACCACCCTTTTGAAGTCCTCCAGATGGATTATATTCAGATGGATCGATGCCGAGGTTTCAAGTATGTCCTCGTAGTAGTATGCGCTTTGTCCAGATGGACAGAAGCATATCCAGTCCCAGATTACACTGCCGCGACCACTGCCAGGCAGTTGGTTCGTGAGTTTTTTCCCCGCTATGGTTTGCCCAGGGTCGTGTATTCAGATAACGGCCAGCCATTCTCATCCGAACTCATGAAACAAGTATCTCTTCTGTTAGGGTACCAGTGGAAGTTCCATTGTGTACGACACCCCGAGGCAGCTGGCCTCGTCGAGAGACATAATCAGACTCTGAAAATCCGCATTGCAAAGGTTTGCGCAGAGAAAGGCGTAGATTGGATGGTAGCTCTGCCAGTCGCCCTTTTTTATATGAGAATGGTCGCTCACTCCCGTTCAGGTCTGTCCCCTTTCGAAGTTGTTTTCGGTCGTCCCCCGAATATGTGGGGTACACCAATGCCACGTAAAATTACAGCTGTTGACAGTAATATGCTGACAGATTACCTGGCTTCCTTGATGTCTGCACTACTCTCTTGTCGTTCACAGGTAGCGGCTGCCTTTCCAGACAACACCCAGGTGAAACCGCACGAGGTCATACCAGGCGACCTAGTCCTCATAAGGAACTTTGATCGTTCAAGTCCGCTGGAGCCCCGCTGGAAAGAACCGAAGCTTGTTCTGATGACCACAAGGACTGCAATCAAGGTGGAGGGCCGCAAGGGCTGGATTCATTCCAGTCACGTTAAACGTTTTCATGGACTCCGTCCAAATACTTTTTTCAAGGACTGCCCAGATACTGACTCTAAACTCCCCCTGTTAGAGAAAACTCCGCAGCAGGAGTATAAACTGAAATTGAGGTCTAGCAAGTCAGACAGTTTAATTGTCTAAGTCCCTCTCGGGTGAAGCGGTTAGACAGGTTCCTGACATGTATGAGATAGACCCCCATAGTGAGAGAGTTAGTCGAAACTCTAAGAAAATACGTTATTGTAAGAATGTGCGCAGCAGATGCGTAATCACGTTACTGCTTATGTTATTTCTGAGTCTTATGGTTACATGCATAAGTTATGTTTTACATGTATATTTTCCTCCTATTGATTCACATGTACATTTGTCTTCTAATGACACAGTAGAGCACACTTTTAGTGAACTACCTCCTCACGAGTTATCCTACAGACTTGCCATGCGCAACAATACTTTTATCCGAATGTTACACTATTCACACCAGACTAGCAATGCCACTAATTGTTGGGTGTGTGGTCGACTCCCCCCTTTCCAGACACCGAAGGGAGTTCTGCCACTCTTTCCATATCCGTTTTCACACAATGGTTCGTGTGGAGCATGGTTTACGATAACGTCATCCTCAGACGATAAGTCCCTTTTGAATAGAACATGTTTCCCAGACAAGGAAGGACTTTCCCATAGAACAGGGTTAGATCTAGAAAATGAAGTATATGATCTAGGTAATTATTCCTCGAATTTCATGGTTTTGAATGTTCAGTCCGAGACTACTTCAGATTTGCCTGCTATTACAGTCCTACCAGTGAAAGGCGAATTATGTGTCAGAAAGAATGGTTCAGTACATCTAGGACATAGTGATTGTACTACTGTGATCAAGTATAGTGACAGTGGGAAATCTAATTTCAAAGCCTCACGTCATTCATATTTTGTGTGTGGTCAGACCGCATATGTTCGTCTGCCCCTCGATTGGGATGGAACATGTTACATTGCCTTCCTACTGCCACCAGTTTTCCTAGCCCCATCCGATTATCACAGAAACACACATCTATTACACGTCAGACATAGAAGGGAGACTGAGTCCCCAATTGTCGATCAAACCGAAACTGCCCTAGAACAGTATCAAGACTTCAATAAAGGTTTCTTTTTCTTCATAGGTCCTGTCCAGAATAGTAAGCTAATACGTAGGTTAACCAGAACCCTTGAAGCAGTAGTGAATGAGACTACTTCCGCTCTAGGTAACTTAACGGAGGAACAATCTGCTATGAGATTTGTTGTCCTTCAAAATCGTCTCGTCCTTGACGTCATACTGGCCGATAGGGGCGGAGCTTGTAGAGTCATCGGATCTAGTTGCTGCATTTTCATTCCTAATAACGCACCGTCTGTTTATTCAGCTATAACCAGACTTCATAAAATTGCCCATCAGTTACACCAGAATCCAGGCACCTGGAGATGGTCCGGTTGGCTCTGGAGTATAATATCTGCCTGGGGATGGAAAGTATTGTCATTCCTAGGAATAGTAGTAATGATCATATTCAGTTGTTGTCTATGTTTACAATGTGGCCCTGCGATTTGCGGCTTGTGCGCTACCTCTTGTATTCCTAGTCCTAAGTCCCGTTCCAAGAAGATTCGAGACGAGCAAATGATGCTATATGAACAGATAGATGGTATCATGAATATTGATGTTTCCTGAAGGAAACGTAGGGCACAAGGAGGGAATGAGGAAAATTGAATTTTGCCTTGTCATGTGTCCCTACGTGTTCCCCATAATATGTTATATGTGCATGATCGATATGCATATGTTCCCCCTTGACCGAATAAAGATGCAATTATAGTTGTGTCCAACGTTAGTATGCCAGTTTCCAGTCCTCGTGAAAGCAACGAGTATTAGGCCTATGTTGCCAACGTTTTACATTGTGCACGTTAAATCATCGAGTTGTCCCCGTTTCTAGGCCTCAAAGGGCCCGGACACCAGATTCAAGCTCCAGTCTCCTGAACCCACTCTGAGGAGCAATACAGCCCCTCCCGCATCCCTGACCCTTCGCATACTTTCTGCCAAGCAGCGCGGTGCCCGGCCTGGCCTGCCTGCCTGTCTGCCAAGAATATGTTATGCCTCTAGTTATCAGTTCAGTTCCCCGGCTTCACATTCCTAAGCTAACGAACCGCATAAACATATTCAGCTATAGTCTAGTCTTCCTGTCTCCATGCAAGAGAATTACTGAATTAGTATCCATAGAAGATTCATAGCACAAGCAATACATGTAGAATATATGCATGCACCAGCCTTAGTGTCAAGTAGCCTTTGCCCTGATGACGTTTAGATTCAATCAACATGTACTCCAAACACGAGCTACCAGATATGCTATAGGCACATGTCGTCCTGACATCCTAGACTTTAGTCTCCTCTTCTAGTGTAGAAGTCAGAGCCCCCAGCTCTCCCTAGTTACACGTCATGGCCAGTTTGCGCGCACCAGTAGGTTAAAGGTTCCAGCTGCCCAGGTAGCCACCTCCATGTATCCACCCATTTATGACACTTCTGTGACGTTTTCATCACATGTCTTTGTGCACGCCCTGTGCACGCCTTCTTTGTACGCCCATATGTTCTTATCTTACGTTTGTCACTTGTTACGCCTACTGTATTCAATGCAATTGTAATGTTTTACTATATATACTATGTACTGTTAATGAGACGTTGCAGCTGCCATTCCATTCCATTGCATGCCACTTCATGGTCTTTAGGCTCGAGCCATCCGATTAAAGCCATTCTGACTCACATATCACGGATCCTGCCTCTTATTTATTGAGCTATCTGTTTTGGTTAATGTATAGAAAAATAGTACCGTAATTAATTATTTATTTACCACAGTAGGCCTTGGGTGTTGTTGCTGGGTGCGCGCGCAAACGCTTTACACATCGCCTCCGAGATTAGCCTTGCTGCTCGCGTCCCCTTACCTAGAGGGTGAGCAGGGGTTATCTTGGTGTGTAACTCCCTTGCCCTGACCTTAGAAATGGCGATCCCTGACTGACTTTGGCGTGAGCCTTGGCCGGCCGGGGGTCCCGTTTCTAACAGTTGCTTTCTTGCAGAGGGATTGTGCACAAAAAGTTTTGTTTGCAAAAGGGAACATTGCAAGAAGGTATTCAGGGTTCATTTTCCAGGTTGGTTGGGCTCGTATAGAATGAAAATAATTTTTTTACAATGTGAAACATTATTTCGCTATTGTGAACAAGGAAGGTTCGTAATGTTTTTTAATGAAAATTGAGAACTTTAATAGCACAAGGATTGTAGACTTCTATTATAACACTTAAAGAACAATTGTATGGAATCCTGGACGTTTTTGACAAAGCATGAGTCTGAATCCATGAAACATAGAGTGTCTGTTGGATACTATGCAATGCAAGAATAAACATATAGGTCACCACAAGTACATCAGTAGTGTGTGTAGTGCTGAATTCTTCTACTGCTACACAATGCTTCATCATGTAGCAAACACTTTTTTATGGAGTTGTATATAGCACGAACTTGACCCGTAGGTATTGGGTATCAGAGCGATTTACACAAGCACCAGTTGTGTTACATGAGGACACATTATTTTTTGTTAGGCATGGGGAGAATAAGTGATTTGCCCAGAATCACAGGATGTTGTGCGTCCTTGCCGACACTCGAACTAAGCTCCCCAGATTTGAGGTCGACCGCTCTAGCGGTTAGGCCAACTCCTCTCCCAAATGACTTACAGGCTTCTGTATTCAGATTGAGCTTAATTACCACTTAACCCACTCTCCTTGTCCCAGTCCTCACTGCTTGAGACTAGGCACCTCACCCCAGGAGTTAGCCCCATGCTCTGTAAACCAAGTTGGACCATTTTAAAGTAATCAGCGAGTGGATGCAGTACAGGAATAAGATGCTGGACATTGTAGCACACAGTATTTGAAGTTGGGTGGAGGAAAATCTGTTATGCCTAAAAGCCATGTTCTTTCCAGGGAGAGGAAAGGCTCATGCAGACAACCTGAGTTGCAACGTTTCCTCATCAGTGTTACCACCTGACAGTATTGATGTTCAAGGAGATACCTGCTCAGATCGGCAGTCCTTGTCTGGACCTCTTCTCTTCCTCACTCGGTCTCCTGCTTCTCAATTTCTGTATTGAGACTTGCTGTCCTTGTGCTTGAGCAGTGGATGCCCTGCTAATTGCTTGGCCTCAAAGGACAGTATTTGCCATTCTGCCAATTCCTCTCATCCAGATGAAGCTGCAGAAGATATTAGCAGACAAAGTGATAGTAATTCTGGTAGCACCATTTTGGCAATGTCTCTTGTGGTTCACTATTAGTTCAGTTGTCCGTGAGCGATGTTTTTCAACTTCTCTTGGACCATCCATCTCTTGTGTATCCGATTACAGACTCCGTTCCATTTCTCTCACTACGTCTCAGTCTGGAAATTAAGAGATGAATCCTCCAGAAATCAGGGTGTTCATGGCAAAGGAAGTAGCCCTGGGCACACAAGCTTCAAGAAAGCTCTCCTCTATGTCATCCTATTAGAAGCATTGGGTTAGTTTCTATAAATTGTGTTTACAGAAACGTTTAGATGAAGCTGCATATGATCCTTATAATATCCTCGACTTTTTAAGGGAGGCTTTTAGAAGGATCTCGCTCCCACCACTCTAGCATCCCAGTGGGCAGCCATACCAGGTTTCATAGAGTTTACAGGTGAATTGCCCAAGGAGCTGAAATCTGTTTTAAGGCTCCTTAAAACATTCAGGCTCAAGAGGCAATTGGTTCCCAATCCAGTACCAACATGGAACCTTTGTGGTTCAGAGTGATCTTCAGCAGAAGCCATTTGAACCTTTATATTGGGCTGAAATGTCCTAAGATTTTGATAAACTAGCCTTTTCATTGTCATCATATCTGCTAGAAGCTTGGGTGAGATGAGAGCCCTTGTGATTTCTTACCCATATGTCAGGCTATTTCCCAATGGGATAATTCTTCTCCCACACCGAAAATCCAGACCTAAAGGGCATTCCAGGTTTCATCTTTCTGAAGTGATCGGTGACCAGTATTAGAACACTCATCTGATGTTTCTAGTGCTCTGGATGTTGGGAGCTTTGTTGTAATACTTAAAAAGAACTAAACCATATGCCATGCCTGCAGATCAGTTGGGGGACAAATTCCAGACAATATTAATGGTCGTTTTATGAGGGCATTTTGTAAGTCAAGTGCTGAGCGTATGGCATTTTATTGCAATAGATTTGCAGGGTAGTCACATGGTACACACCACATAACTTTGTAAATCACTGTAGGTCACAGTTAGATAAACATATCTCTGGGAATTCTAGTTCAGGAATTTGAAGTTAGTAATGAAGTAATTGCTACTGATTAATCTTCAATGGGCCCATTTATAATTGTGAGTGATATGCTGAGCTTTGCTAAATCCTCAAGCTGTGAGGACTTGCAAGATGAGGATGGCCTGAAGGGTAATTAGCTTATTACTTAGCGACTACCTTTATTTTACTGAGCCATATTGCTCCTAATCCTATAACCTTTCTCCATCCCTTCTTATGCCACCTAAAAATTATTCTAATCAGTTTGCTACTTGCAGGCCATGTTGGGAATGTTTGGGATATTTATACGTCAAAGCGATGTAAATTAGAGAAAAGACTATATTTTGCATAATCTAGTCTTTATACAGCGTGGGGGAAACTATCTTGGGGAGCAGCTTCTCCTTAAGAAGTGAGGACTGGGATGAGGAGGACTGTGGTTTAAGGTACTGAATTACTAGTGTCTATGTAATCCCAATGATGTGAGTACTTAGAATTACATTCCCCATTGTAAATACTAAATCTATAGAGTTCTCGCTTCTGAGGATACCCTCAGGGTATAGGTTGTAATCCACTTGGTATTCCATCTCTAGTATTACTGACACCCCTTAAATTGGGGTTAGAGTGATTGAGGGTGGGTGGTGGGTAATATGTTAGAAAAAACATTCCACTTGTAATTAGGCACTTAGGGCTAGGTGAACGAAGCATTTGCGAATCGGTAACCAGTTGCAAACTCGTTAACTAAGACAAAAATTGGCTTTTACTATGTATGAAAGGCATTCGCTTTGCTATTTTCCCAAACCGACAATTTACAGATTTGTTATTTTTGTGACCAGAGTTTGCAAATGCTTTTTGGAATTTCCTAATTCCAAATCACAAATTGAATGTATAAAGGGTTAGTAAATTGTGACACGTCACAGAATGGCCATTTTGCATGTGCAATTTACCACCAACTTCAATCAGGAGATAACCAGGTGCAACATATATAAAATGCATCAGGGTGTTCGACAATGGCAGCTTTTTATGCGCTTGTGTGGAGGATGTGGATTTTCTATGGTTTGTAGAGAAGGAGGTAGAGACAAGAATGGATTTTTAGACCGGTGGTTACATTTTTCCAATAAACAAAGAACATTCATGACAATTACAGACTACGTGGTGCAGTTATTCTAGATATAATAGCTGAAATTAAACCTCAGCTTGAGAGAAACACTCCCAGAAGAAATTCTCTTAGGCTCTGGGAGTTACCAAGGTGTCATTGCCGCTGCACGTGGTGTTTCACACAGTGCCCTTTCCAGGTTCTTTCGCACTTTCCTGGATGCCATGTTACAGAGATTTAACTGTCATCTAACTTTCCCTACCACAGCACAGGAGTCCGTTAGCCAAAATGAACTTTTACCGGATAGCCCAATGCCACGTCATAGGATATATTGAAGGAACTCATGTTTCGATATGTCCTCTATCTGACAATGAGCATATATTTAGAAGTAAGTAAAATACTAATTCTCTTAACATCCAAGTGATTTGTGATGCCACTAATATAATTACAGATATTGTTGCAAAGTACCCTGGAAGTACACATGACTCATTTATGTTCAGGTCACTACTAGGATAAACATAAAACTTTTATTCGTGTTTTAAAAAATATTATATGTTACGAAAGGAGTTTCCAGGCCTAGCAATATTACAAAGTTAACACCCACACTGCAATGAGTATGTGTTAAAACTGAAAATGTATGTTTGAGATCTTTCTGTAGCCTGCAAAAATGTCTATGTTGCTGAAACCAGACACACGTTCTGGCTCTAGGCTAGACTCTATGAGTTCCTCCAAAGTGGTTGTTGGAGGCTACGCGTAGCGATACTCCACGAACTATGCCCAGGATTAGAGGCCCTCCTCTAATCCTGGGCATAGTTCGTGGAGTATCGCTACGCGTAGCTACGCGAAGTGCACTTTGCACTTCGCGAACTGCGTAGTGCACTGTGCAAAATGCTATTCGCACGGTTTGTACAGTGCCAGATGCTTGTCCGCACTGTGCAATCAGTACAAACCATATCTCGCACAGTGCAAGCGGTCATTTTCTGCCGCTCGAGTAGATTTCTACTCGAGCAGCAGCTTTCTCAATGCAGACTGGTAGTTTATCATCGCGAACGGTCGCGAGCATATGCGGCCACTCGCAATGAGAAACCTGACCTCACCTGACCTCACCGAGTTTTCGCCTGGAGGTTTATTTTCCCAGCTCGCGATTGGCAACTTGATGTTGCTGATAGCGTACAAGGAAACAGTCTCGCCGGGATGTCATTTTGCTCTCTCGCCAACATGACGAAGAGGACCGCGAGCAAGCAAAAAATGGCCGCCACGCGTGTTTGCATTGTGCTGCGTGCAATATGCATAGTACTTCGTCCAGGGTTGGCCTCCTCCTGTAGCGTGGGTCTCCTGTATGCAGATTTCCAACTTCTCTTTTTTTCTTGATCAGAGATCATACCATCTTTGTCTGATGTCATCTAATGATCTCTGTGTCACCTCCAGAGAGATAATCCACTCCTGTATGTTTCATAATTTTTTTTCTAAATCAGCCACAGAGAGTGATGTTTTCCCAAACAAGGCATCACTATGAGCTACACATTCTTCTGTGAAAATGTCGAATTATTTTTTCGATAATTGTAATTTTCTTTTTCTCCCACCAAACCTCTTATCCTTTTCTAGGTTCTGGTTATACAGGTGGGTTTACAAGGGTAGATTGAAAATAGACTGTAGTGGCAATCACCATTCTGAATGTTCTCCTGTGTTATAAGCCTGTGGTACACAGCTTCCTGTTTGCGAGATCATCATTCACTGCCCAAAAGCGACTTCTGGTATTTGCTACTCGATTCACTATTATCAAATTGCTATTTGCGATTCTATAAACAGCGAATGGGAATCGTATTGAATCAGTAAAGGTAGAACAGCACAATTGTACATACCAAATAGTGATTTATGCCTTGCAATTCAGTAAGCATTGCAATTCATGAATCAGTATTCCTTAGCTTCATACATCTGGCCCTTTGTGTATAATTTTCATCTGTTGCAAATTAGATTACAAAAGGGCAATGGGATTATAGCCAACATATTGATTTTGTTGTCTAAACCCAAGAGATACAAATGTACAAAATATGATCAGGTATTAGATACATTCTTTCAAAGTTTTAGGAATTCAATGCATGAGCAAAATCCATTATAGAACAAGTACATAAATCAAATGTCCCTTACTTATCACTCCAGGGCCCGCTCCACTCCTTATTTCCCCATGGGTTTCTCAATCTAATCATGAAGATTTTTTCAGATTTAGAACACAGGAGCGTTTGTCCAAGAGTCACCTTCCGCACTGCAGTCACAGAATATGCGTGGCCTTTGACCAACCCAAACTCAGTTTGAGTCTCGTGTCCCTAGATTGAAGAAGGTTACAAAATGTAAAAAATAAAACAAAAAGAGGAAAACAAAACAAGAGGGCATTAGGCAAAAACACAAAACTACACAGGAATTACAGTCAGCCTGGAGGAGACATTATAGAGTAATAACCCTGTCTTGTTCTGGATGCGGATAGGAATACATGCATGATAGTAGGAGAAACTGATATCTTCCATCAAACTGTAAGTGACAGTTATCACACCCCTGAAGTGACGTCAATTCTGGGGACGTCACTTCAGGGGTTCATGCGATATCACATCCGTGTCACAGGACTGTGTGTGTGTCATGTAACCTGTTAGGTGGCTTCGTGGAGGGTGACATTACCTTAGTCGAGTGACCTGTGGGGTTGTCTCGTGGGGTGCGACATCACCTTATTCAGCTGACCTCTGGGGAGGTCACGTATGGTGTGGCATCCCACTTGGTCATGTGACCTGTGGTATGTATGACGGTACAACGCGTACCGTTTCAACGAGTGCCTTTACAACGCATCTTTAACAACGCAAGTCGTTAGAATGACTTGCGTTGTTGGGCGCGGATAGTGAATAGTATAATTTACTATTCTAACACCAGTCCCCGTGGATAGTAGGGAAGGTGTTGGAATAGTAAATATACTATTCTTTATCCTTTAGCGCCCTCCAGCGCAAGTCGTGGTTGCGTTTTTATATAGCGCATACTTTACCCGAAGGTGTCAGAGCGCTTCACAATAGGAACAGTAACGTTACATGAGAAGAAAATTACAGTGTGCATAGTCAGCCGACCGTTCGCATGACGGTAGTGAACCAGAAGACCACGAGACCCTAGTTGTGCCATCGTTTTAGTCAGCTGCCCAACCACGTGGACCTAAAAGGGTGCAGCAACCACAGGCTGGAACGCAACCCTCGCAATTGTAAAATGCCATAGGTGTACATCTTATTTGGTTTTATAGCAGTCCTATATGAGCAAGATTGGAATAATGTTGGTGTAGGCACCTATAGGTAGAAAACCAGCCTCGAGGCCTAGTGCAACATACAGCACTGAAAACTATTAGGGTCCTTACTGGGTACATCGCAGCACCCTTCATTACAACCCTCCTGAGCAGGGGGTGCAACAAGCCTGGGCATGTTCTGCTCACGGTACACCCTGTTATTATGCAGGGTCTCCATAGGTGAGGATTTTTCCAGGCAGGAACAGCCTGTTGCCTGATACTTGTGTAATATATGCACACGTTGGGTGCCTCAGCTTGCTTGGGGCTGAGAGAGAAAGAGTAGGAGACAGAAAAAGAGAGAGCGCCTGCGGTTGCTACACCCACTTGGGGCTACGTGACCAGTCAGCTGACTAAAGCGATGTCACAACCAGGGTCACATGGTCTTCTGGGTCAGGGTTCACTCGTGACATGATCACCGTCACGTGTCCGGTCGGCTAAGGGGACGTCACACTCCATGTGAACACCCCACAGGTTACGGGACTAAGGTTTGATGGAACGTATCTGTTCCTCCTACTCATGTTGTACTTTCTCCATAAAACCAGAGATGGCACAAATAACATGTATGTTTTTAAAAGTCTGATTTTTACACCTCTGTAGCACTACTCAGACTACATGAGTATTAATACAGCATCACACTAACCAACATGTATAAATAGGAATAGCATAAGTTTGCATTTGCACATGTTACAATTTTGTATCCACAGAGAAGTATTTCTCGCTTTGCAGAAACATTTTCCCCTATTAGCCCTTCAAATAAAAGGCTTTTCCATTCATCCTCTCATCGTAAAAACTCAATTTGACTTTGTATGTGTTCTTATGAGTTTGTACAGCACCTGTTTTTAACACAGGCATATCCCTATCTTCCCCATTACCTCGCTGATGCTTAAGGAAAAATTCCTCAAAATAGAAATTGGTCAATAAATTGTTACACAATCTTTTGCAAACCTAGTATTGGATCACTGACATAATATCGACAGTCAAAATATCGACTTACCAAAATATCGAGGTAAAAATATAGAATGCCAGAATATAGACTTCCTATCTACAAACAGGTAAGTACAAAAATATCGACTCCAAAATATCGATAGGAAAAAATATAGACAGTCAAAATATCGATTTTTTAAAATATCTTAAAAGTAATTTTAAAGTACTATAATAATAAATATAATTAATTTAAACATACTTAAAATACTTAAACTTAAAATTAATGAATAATTATTGTAACTTAAAAAAATATATATTTTTAAATATATATATATATATGTATATGCAGTTCCACTTCCTTCACGAAAAATGCCGGGACACCAAGACAACGGTGCAAAGCCAGGGGCGAAGGTTACCCTGTCTAGAATGCAGGTTCACAGCGTGTAGCCACAACAGCTACGCAGATGCACTCTCCTTGACAACAACGAAAAGGTAATCAGTCCCAATCTTGTGTGTGCATTTCAAAAGTATTTATTCTTTTAGTTGCAGCATCGTGAAAATAAACACGGAAAAAACGGTTTTTTCCGTGTTTATTTTCACGATGCTGCAACTAAAAGAATAAATACTTTTGAAATGCACACACAAGATTGGGACTGATTACCTTTTCGTTGTTGTCAAGGAGAGTGCATCTGCGTAGCTGTTGTGGCTACACGCTGTGAACCTGCATATATATGTATATATACATATTATTAACAAAACATATACAATATTTTTTCCGTAGGATAGCGAAAGGTTTAAATTTACTATTACCACTCCAGTAAGTGCAACAGTAGGGAAAGCTTTGGATAGCGTAGGGGTTATAAATAACTATTCCTACTCCAGAGAGTGCAACAGTAGGGAAAGCTTTGGATAGCGTAGGGGTAAAAATTACTAATCCCACTCCACAGAGTGCAACAGTAGGGAAAGCGTTGGATAGCGTAGGGGTAAAAATTACTATTCCCACTCCAGCGAGTGCAATAGTAGGGAAAGCGTTGGATAGCGTAGGGGTAAAAATTACTATTCCCACTCCAAAGAGTGCAACAGTAGGGAAAGCGTTGGATAGCGTAGGGGTAAAAATTACTATTCCCACTCCAAAGAGTGCAACAGTAGGGAAAGCGTTTGATAGCGTAGGGGTAAAAATTACTATTCCAACTCCAGCGAGTGCAACAGTAGGGAAAGCGTTGGATAGCGTAGCGGTAAACATTACTATTCCCACTCCAGAGAGTTCAACAGTAGGGAAGGCGTTGGATAGCGTAGGGGTACAAATTACTATTCCCACTCCAGCGAGTGCAATAGTAGGGAAAGCGTTGGATAGCGTAGGGGTAAAAATTACTATTCCCACTCCAAAGAGTGCAACAGTAGGGAAAGCGTTGGATAGCGTAGGGGTAAAAATTACTATTCCCACTCCAGAGAGTGCAACAGTAGGGAAAGCGTTGCATAGCGTAGGGGTAAAAATTACTATTCCCACTCCAGAGACTGAAACAGTAGGGAAAACGTTGGATAGCATAGGGGTAAATTTAAATATCCCCACTTATTAATATAAATCACATAATTATAAATTAATCAATTAATACATTTTAATTACCAATTAAGAATGAATTAATTACCAATAAAAAATGTATTAACAATTTATTTAAAATAAATACCAATTAATTATGTATCATATTTAATTAATTATATTAAATTACTTCCCACCCTATTCCCCTATAAACCAACAACCCGCTACTAAAAATAAAATTATATTATTCACATAATTATCACTTAATAAAAATTAATTATCACTTAACAATTAATTAACAATTAAAAATTAATTGACAATTTATTCAAAATGAATACAAATCAATTAATTAATTAACATATTTAATTAATTATAATTAAATTACTTCCCACCCTATTCCCCTATAAACCCACAACCCGCTACAGAATTATATTACACAAAAAAAATTAATATTAACTTACCTAAAATTCGATATTTTTGTTGTCTATATTATGTCTAGTCGATATTATGTCCATTCTATATTATTGATTCGAAATTATGTCCATTCTATTAGTTATTAAAATTTTCTATTCGATATTTTGGTAGTCTATATTATGTCTAGTCGATATTATGTCTATTCTATATTTTTGACTCGATATTATGTCTAGTCGATAAAAAAACCTCAATATTTTGTCTCTACACCCCTAGTTTAAAAAAGATCTGTCAAAATTGTCCAGAAGTACAGGTGTGACATAGACGCACTACTTTTAAATGTTACTTCGGTACCACAAAGCTTGGTAATGTAACTGTATTTAACCATAAATACAATGTGTTCTCTACATATAGATTAGGCATCTGATTCACAACCCTTTATGTGCATCCAAGTTGAACAAAGAAACACGAAGCACACCATTTAGCAATCTCAGAATAAAGAATGGTGGAACTTAACCCTCACAAATAGTATTTCCTCACCATGAAATTCCATATTCATGTGCAATGCAATTTTCTACTTGGGATGTGTTTCTGGGTTGATCAACCAGCTAAAGGTGGTGAACACAAATATACCATCAAAAGTGTGACTGGTAATTTCCTACTCAAAATACACTCACAGCTTCACTACAGGCAACAGCATGTCACCAGCTCTCATTTCCACACAAGACCAAGATATATCTCTCAGAAACTGAATTTAGAACTAGTGTTCAAACAATGATCCTCTTTCAAATCTTCCTACTGAAAAACATCCATCCCATGGCTGACCGCCACACTAATCAACGCCATAAGAAAGTACAACCTGATCGCTGTCATGATTCAAGAAGTCTACTCATTCTTGGATCCTGCCTAACCCTTTTTTGCACCATTTCGAAGTTAATCATGTCTGTACTCTACTTGCCCCTGTTGCCCTCATGCATCTCATGTTGCATCATCTTGAAGTCAATTACATCTATATTCTACTCGCTCATTACCCTCATGCATACTTATTTATGCCATGTTGAAATTAGTTACATCTGAACTGTGCTCACTTCTGTTACCCTCAAACATCTCTGCTGCATCATCTTGAAGTCTGTTAGAGCACGCATGTCAAGTTACCTGGCACAGTCAAGAGACGGTATGGCAAGCATAGCAAATGCAGCGTCAACAGTACCGGCCTTGAGAGCTAGAAGTGCAACGCAGACACCAGAGTACAAGCCTTCCTTTGCTATGCACCGAGGATATGGAACAGCCTCTGAAGATCCTTCCTCTTCTCCACAAAGGAACTCTAAACCCAAAGACTCAAATTGTTGTGTGTACAAATGTAAAACGGCTGCTACATGTCCATTTTGTTGAAATAGTTACAGATGTGAGTAGTACTGAGAATCCTCCACTGTTGCAGATTCCCAGGAATATAGCAGGATTTCTTTGTGTATTTTAAAAAGTATGACATGTACATAAAATTTAGGCATTTGAACGCTGTAGAAACGTCTTTTTTTTAAGTTTTAAAGATTGGGTCAAAGGTGCACAGTTATAAGGCATTTAGGGTACTGACCACAACTTTTGGCAGTGGTCAATTTTTGCCCTTTGTTTCCTAAGAGTTTTATTGGGTGTTTGTGCTGGGCACTTTTTTTAGAGAAGCCGTCTACGCTATTCACTCACCAAACTCCAAACATTGTTTATTTATTGAATATATATGGTCTAAAATATGTATAGTGTAAAGAATTTGTTTTTTTAATTGTATAAGGGTATAGCCTTTGAGATAGACGTAGGTGTCTCAACAGAGTCCCCATCCCCCCCCCCCCCCCAAAAAAAACATAAAACATATTATACAAACATAGAAGAGCCTTGGCCCATAGCCTTAAACTATTGTTCATTTACATTTTCATTAACATTTAGTTATCCACCACCCCAGCATGCAGCATTGGGCAATGGATCAATCCACTTTATCCATTGTCTCCAGGGCTGGAATGGAACCAAAAGTAACCCTGTCAAAAATGTTCAATCCAGCCACAGTCACCTCTTCCCCACTCTCTCGCTTTCCATCCATCCATTTGGTCTCTCTTCTTCTGTCTGCTCTATTTTCTCCCTCTCTCTGATCTCTCCCCATCCTCTTGTTTCTCCTCCTCTCCCCCTCTTTGATTGCGTTCCTCTTATGCCTGCTGCAATAAAGTAACATAGGCCCTAGCAGCAGCCAGGCCCAACAAAAACATGGCCTCCATATGACACAAAAGGCCCGGCCAGCTCTGATTGGCTTCCTCCACTTTAAGTGACTGTGCAAAGCTTTTGCACATTGTTTATAGTTATTTTCTCTTCAGTGGCAAAGCTGGTTCAAAATGCACGTTTTATTTAATTTGTATCTTTAAATAACTGCTATTTCTTTTCTCTTCATTTAATGATTTAGCTTTCATCTGCTTTTTAAAATCGCTGTTATATAGTATATATGTGACATCGTAACATTATAGCTGCCTGCAATTTGAATGGTTGGTTAGGCCTTCATTTCAATGCATGGCACAACTGAAAGGCTTGTTATTTAAAACGAGTGAAACATCCTCCTCGGTGAATGCTTTTTAATTTTCAAATTGTTATTGTGGAAGCCACGTTATGGCTACAGCATGCGTTTTTGGCATATGCTTGCAATAGAAAAAAATTAAATAAATAACCATTGCATCAGTTTACCTAGAGAAGGCCTATTGGCTTCGACAATGCTTCTTTAAATTTGGTTGAACTACCAGTAAAAGATTAGTGAAATTAAACTTGTATTATCATTTGCATTGATCAAATACCTAGAAACTATTCAAAAGCAGAACACTTCAACAATCTTCACCGCCACACCTCTGAATCGAGAAGCAGCCTGGCACAGCAGGCCCCCTCAGATGGAATGTTGGCATTGCCCCAGGGCACTTCAGCTTACACTGCTGAAAACAAATCGTGCCACCGATTACAGAAGAACAGTTATTCACGGATATTTACCAGGAGCCTGACAACAGAACCAAGTTTTGCCCTCACATTGCTCTTTTTTCCGAACTCCAAATGTTTCAATATTTCCTTGAATTCGAAATAAAGGGTGTGTTTATTATCATACCATTTAAAAGAGTTTGGAAGGGGAGATTACACGAAAAATAAAGGCAAACTTTAACTCATTTGATAATATATGAAAATAATGTGAAGTATTGTGTCAAGCTGCAGTTCACTTGCACAAGTTTGGAGATGCCTGCTCGGTGAACGCCCGCTGCTGGGATCTAGGTTAGACCTGTAGGTAACCAATTCAAACCCTTCATCCTTCTGAGGTCAATTCACTTATGCCTAGAAGGCCCTCCACAACTCTGGGCCCAACTACATCAAACACCGCCTGACGTTCCATCGACCCACCACTGAACTCTGCTCCTTCCCTGGCCCTGGCCCACACCCCCGCATCCGCCAGAACCACTGCGGAGGTCGCTCCTTCTCCTACCTTGCTGCAGTGTTAGAAGTGGGCGGCGACGGAAGGGCACGGCGTGCCCCTACTTTGAAAAATTATTTCAGTCCGTTCCCCTACTTCTTTGTTTTAAAACAGCGTCCCGGGACTGCAGTAATAGCCATACTTTAAAATGACATCTTTATTTTTCAGCCAGTGCGGTGCACCGTGCACATTCACATCGCCCGGCCTCACCCCCTTCCCCTCTGAGTCTGGGGGCCTCAAAGAGACACTGAAGGGGCCATCAGTCTTAGCATGGCGCGTAAACTGCCACCTCTGATGGCCCTGCTGCTGCCGCGATTCACCCCTCATTTAGTGAGGACGCCACTTGTAAGTAGCAAAGCAAAGCTGCAGTGATTTACAGCTCATTACTGCCGAGGCTACCTTCCTGCCCCCACTGTGACCAATGCAATGGTAAATAATGTTTGTAATTAGGAGTTTTTGTTTGCAGTGGAGTGCTTATTCTGCCGTTTTTTTTTGTTGTGTAGGTTTCCTACGTGATAAAACTTGTCAGTATGAGTGGAGTATCATTTTAGTTATTTATTTAATTTTTTTTTTTATTTTTTTTTTATAGTGCTAGCCTGTGTGCTGTGAAGGATGCAAAGGTGTTTTTGTTTGCGATTTAACCTGCATTTTTATGAGCGATGTGGAAGGGAGGGTGAACAAAGTTATGAGCATTGTTTATTAAAATAATGCTTTTTTTGTTCTTGATGTTAATATGACGTCAGGACATCTCTTCGCTCCCCTGTGAAAACAAAATAATAAGTGTTGACTAGAACGGGAAGCAATTGAGTGTAGGTTTTAAGAAATTAATTGTTAGCAAAACCTCACCTGTGAATCCTAATGATAAGTAAAATTCACTAATTATTAATATTTGGAATATAATGAGCAGTATAGAGGGTGCCATCTAGAGGTAAGGTCAGATAACTTTTGGGTACATTTATTAAGACATAGTGAGATAGTATCTGAGATAGAAGGAGTTATATGCAAACCGAGGTATTTTATATGGGTCGGGCTCCATTTGAAGTTGGATGCTGCAAAATCAGGCTTGAAGGTGAATTTGGTGAGGGGAAGAATTTCACACTTATCGTTGTTCAATTTATAACCAGAAAGGTGAGAATAAACGTTGACTTCGGCAAGGAAAGCTGGGATGGAAGCAGATGGGTTCGAAATGAAGAGTAAAATGTCATCTGCATAGGCAGCTAACTTAATTTGCGATTGAGAAAGAGGAAAACCATGAATATTTGGGTTTTGACGTAACTTAGATAGAAACGGTTCTAGGGCAAGGTTAAAGAGGAAAGGGGAGAGAGGGCAGCCTTGCCGAACGCCTCTGCCAAGGCTAAAAAATTAAGAAATCAGGCCATTGGCACAGACCGCTGCTCTAGGGTTCGCGTAAAGAAGGGATATGAGGGAAATAAAATTAGGTCCAAACCCAAACCATTTTAATGCAGAAAAAAGAAAAGACCATTCCACCCTATCGAATGCCTTCTCAGCATCTAAGGCGATTGCGGCTAGGGAGTCACTAAATCTTGATGACTTAGAAAGGACATTAAAGAGGAGCCTGGTGTTATCGGAGATAAAGCGACCTTTAACAAATCCCGATTGTTCGGGGCCAAGGAGATCTGGGAGAAAGGGATCCAATCTGATGGCTAAGGATTTGGCATATAATTTGTAATCAATGTTGACAAGTGATATCGGTCTGTAATTTTTACAATGTTGAGTATCCTTCCCTTCCTTTGGTATAATGCAAATGTAAGCATCTGAAAAAGTGCCCGAGGAAGCACCACTGGCTTTGAAGGAGTCAAGAAGTTGATGTAGTTTGGGTAACAAAAGAGTCGCAAAGTGTTGATAAAATTCGACAGTGAATCCATCTGGGCCGGGGGCTTTGTCTTTCTTAAGGGAGTGAAGTGCAGTATGTAATTCGCGTATGGTAAGGGGAGTTTCAAGGGAGGCTAGTTCAACAGGAGAGTTGGGAGGAGGTTGAATGCTTGTAAAGAAGGTGGAGAGAGAGTGATCAGAGGGATGAGTTTCAGAAGAGTAGAGTGTAGAGTAGAAACGAGAAAATTCTTCCAAGATATCAACATCTTTATGTTGCAGGACTGAGTTAACATCAAAAACAGACTCAATATTCAGTTTGTTATGCTCTTCCTGTGTCCCCTCACACACACATTTTGGACTAAGGTATGGGACCAAATCAATTCTATATTCCAGACTTCTATCCCTTTCTCTCTAACTGACATTTTCCTTCGCTCACTTTCTTCTTCCTGGACTGAAGTTGAAGCAAATGTTCATATTATCGATTTGTTATTAGCTGTTGCGTTCCAACAGATTACTGTTAATTGGAAAGACTCAAAGGGTATTACTTTCAAAGCTTGGTGGTTCAATGTATGTTATAATCATAGACTTGATACTGCATTTGTTTATCCCCTTACCCTTGCCCCGAAAAGACATGCTTTATGGCTTCCTATCACCCTTTATCTGGATGTTTGCGCCAAACGTTCCTCTCATTTACCCCCATTTCAGCAAGAGGTTTCGAAACCTCCCTAAGTTCCCTTTCGTTCCTTCATTTTCTCTAGTATTTATTTTTCTGCATATAATTTGCACCTTATCCCATATTTACACAGCCTCATATATTTTATATTTTATATCTCCAGCCTCATTTCCTTTTTTATTATTTTTCTTTTTTCCTTTTTCCCCCCTGCATTCTTTATTTTTTGATATTTACTGTTGTACCCTAGTTTACCTTACTTCTTGATGATAATGTATTTCATTTCTTTCTCTGTAATGACAACTTTGTTATTCTAATAAAATTTTACTTGGAATATAATGAGCAGAAACAGGTCCAAAAAAGGTTTATGTAGATAACAATGTAACACCAAGCAGGTGATTCATACAAACAATAATACTGCAGGACCATTACATATTTTCTAGAAGATTGATTAAAAAGCATACTATTGAGCTAGGGAGCACAAACACTAGTTATTACAGCGGTTAAAAATGTAAGCAATAAGGAATAACAGGCACACAGCTATTTTGCTGAACAGAAGTGCACTGAGTAGCCGAATATAGTATTGTTATAAGAGTACAATACGTGCAGGACGAAAAGCAGCTGAGACACAGATAGTAGCGTGAGATGGGTGAAGGACCCCAACCCCGCAGTGACACAGATACAGTGTGATCTTCCTGTGGTTGGTATAATTTTACGAGAGGGTATCCATGATTTTATAAATTAAAATTAGTAACATAGTTTTGTACTTAAAACTAAAACAATTACCATGTTTAACAGTCTATTGCAATTAAAAATCAGACGTAAATCTTACACATCTCAAAAGGCACAGATATATGTTTTCTTGTTATTGTTATTGTTATTGTTAACAGATTTCTTGAGCGCCTGGCTGCCCGTGAGCGTCCCCGCGCTGAATAGGTACAGATGGAATCTGAGAGGCAGAGTTTATGGGAACAGCCAGGTTTTCAGAGATTTTCGAAATGTCAGCAGGTTGGGCTGTGCGCGG
Organism: Lissotriton helveticus; assembly: GCF_964261635.1. NCBI lineage: Eukaryota > Metazoa > Chordata > Amphibia > Caudata > Salamandridae > Lissotriton > Lissotriton helveticus. Next base: position 2,116,343,855 of record NC_136063.1, read on the forward strand.
ATATCAGGATGGAGGGAGTTCCACAATCTGGAGGTGTTGTATGAGAAACGCCGACCTCCTGATCGTGATCTCTTGATCTTGGGTATTAGCGTTAGGTGGGTGTTAGAGGATCGAAGTGGTCTGGAGGTGGCATAGGGGGTCACCAGGTCTCTGAAGATAGGAGGGGCTTTCCCGTTGAGGATTTTGTGTGTTAAACAGAGCGCCTTGAACTGCACTCTTTCCAGGACGGGTAGCCAGTGAAGCGCTTTAATGGCTGGCTTGGCCGAACAACGGCTTTTGGTGTTAGTGAGGATCCGTGCTGCCACATTCTGTACTACCTGTAGTTTAGTAGTTACTTTCTGCGGGTCGCCCAGATACAGCGCATTACCGTAGTCCAGTCGTGACAAAATGAGGCCCTGGATCAGGAGTTTCCTTGAAAGGAGGGGGAGGAGAGGTAAAATTTTCCGGGCGGACCGCATAAGCCCATAGCAGACTGCGGCCGTTTTCCTTGCCTGGGGGAATCCTGAGGTCTTGGTCCAGCCATACTCCGAGGCTTTTGATCTCGGATTTGGGGGTGGGAGGTTTACCCATGCATGGGGCCATAGAGAGTCCGGACGAAAGTGGGATTGATTCCCCATCACCAGTATTTCTGTCTTGTCACTATTTAGTTTCAAGTGGGATCTGTCCATCCAGCTAACTATGTCTCTCAGACAGGAGTGAAGGTCGGTGGTATGATTCTCCTGCTGGGAGAGCGAGACGACCAGCTGTGTGTCGTCCCCGTAGGTTAAGAGTTTAATACCATGGGGGATGACTATATTTTCCAGAGGGGACATAAATACGTTGAAGAGCGTCGGGCTCAAGGAGGAGCCCTGTGGTACTCCGCAACGTATAGGGGTCTCTTTAGATGTATAACTACCCTCTATAACCTGAAAGGAGCGCTCCTGCAGAAATGATATCAGCCAGGACAGGGCAACATCTGTGATCCCAAGATCTCTGAGTCGCTGGGCCATGATGTGATGGTTGACCGTGTCGAAGGCCGCGCTCAGGTCCAGGAGGATCACTGCCACTGATCCTCCTGCGTCTATGATCTTCCTGGCCTCCTCGACCACCGTCACCATAGCTGTTTGCGTGCCCTGACCAGGGCGGAATCCTGTCTGGGATGATTTGAGTAGTTCATTGGATTCGAGGTAGTTTGACAGCTGGGCATTTATGAATTTTTCTGTCATCTTACTGATGCAGGGGAGAAGGGAGATGGGCCTAAAGTTGGCTAATTTGAGGGGGCTAGGTTAGGCTTTTTAAGTAAAGTAAATATAACTTCATCACATTTATGTGGAATTTATTAACAACTTAATAGTTACCACTACACTATTATCAGCACAGGCCTGATTCACCCTAAACCCTAGGAAATATTCCACTTGAGCAAATAAAACTCTCTTTATTTTGTCATCATTTTGCAAGCCAGAAACCATAATTGAACGTGTCATCTGGTAAGGAAATGTCAGGCACATCCAGCGTCTTGCAGTAACCTGACGCGTTTCGAGTAAACCACTCTTAATCATAGGTTTTCACTGCCACACACAAACTGCCAACAAAATGGTTTCCAGCAATCTCCCTTTAATGATACGCCCGAACATTGACACGCCGAATTGTGAGTGCGCCCTGCCTTGTGGGTAACTTGTGAAACTTGATTTATTTCGGCCGACCCGGCCGAGGGGTGCACCGCCGCGTAGCAGGCGGTTCTGCTGCTGGACTCAGCGGAGCGGAACAAACAGGTGAAAGGTGCACTTGGGGAATGTTCGGGCTGGCACACCCGTGAAGAACAATTTATTTCATGCAGAACTGCCTACAGCCCACTTGGGATTTATGTTATGGACTTCCAGTCCCATGATGCAATTGAAGCTGAACTCACCTGACTGTGATTGATGGCGTATCATTAAAGGGAGATTGCTGGAAACCATTTTGTTGGCAGTTTGTGTGTGGCAGTGAAAACCTATGATTAAGAGTGGTTTACTCGAAACGCGTCAGGTTACTGCAAGACGCTGGATGTGCCTGACATTTCCTTACCAGATGACACGCCGAATTGTGAGTGCGCCCTGCCTTGTGGGTAACTTGTGAAACTTGATTTATTTCGGCCGACCCGGCCGAGGGGTGCACCGCCGCGTAGCAGGCGGTTCTGCTGCTGGACTCGCTTTCAGCGGAGCGGAACAAACAGGCGAAAGGTGCACTTGGGGAATGTTTGGGCTGGCACACCCGTGAAGAACAATTTATTTCATGCAGAACTGCCTACAGCCCACTTGGGATTTATGTTATGGACTTCCAGTCCCATGATGCAATTGAAGCTGAACTCACCTGACTGTGATTGATGGCGTATCATTAAAGGGAGATTGCTGGAAACCATTTTGTTGGCAGTTTGTGTGTGGCAGTGAAAACCTATGATTAAGAGTGGTTTACTCGAAACGCGTCAGGTTACTGCAAGACGCTGGATGTGCCTGACATTTCCTTACCAGATGACACGCCGAATTGTGAGTGCGCCCTGCCTTGTGGGTAACTTGTAAAACTTGATTTATTTCGGCTGACCCGGCCGAGGGGTGCACCGCCGCGTAGCAGGCGGTTCTGCTGCTGGACTCGCTTTCAGCGGAGCGGAACAAACAGGCGAAAGGTGCACTTGGGGAATGTTCGGGCTGGCACACCCGTGAAGAACAATTTATTTCATGCAGAACTGCCTACAGCCCACTTGGGATTTATGTTATGGACTTCCAGTCCCATGATGCAATTGAAGCTGAACTCACCTGACTGTGATTGATGGCGTATCATTAAAGGGAGATTGCTGGAAACCATTTTGTTGGCAGTTTGTGTGTGGCAGTGAAAACCTATGATTAAGAGTGGTTTACTCGAAACGCGTCAGGTTACTGCAAGACGCTGGATGTGCCTGACATTTCCTTACCAGATGACACGCCGAATTGTGAGTGCGCCCTGCCTTGTGGGTAACTTGTGAAACTTGATTTATTTCGGCCGACCCGGCCGAGGGGTGCACCGCCGCGTAGCAGGCGGTTCTGCTGCTGGACTCGCTTTCAGCGGAGCGGAACAAACAGGCGAAAGGTGCACTTGGGGAATGTTCGGGCTGGCACACCCGTGAAGAACAATTTATTTCATGCAGAACTGCCTACAGCCCACTTGGGATTTATGTTATGGACTTCCAGTCCCATGATGCAATTGAAGCTGAACTCACCTGACTGTGATTGATGGCGTATCATTAAAGGGAGATTGCTGCAAACCATTTTGTTGGCAGTTTGTGTGTGGCAGTGAAAACCTATGATTTAGAGTGGTTTACTAGAAACGCGTCAGGTTACTGCAAGACGCTGGATGTGCCTGACATTTCCTTACCAGATGACACGCCGAATTGTGAGTGCGCCCTGCCTTGTGGGTAACTTGTGAAACTTGATTTATTTCGGCCGACCCGGCCGAGGGGTGCACCGCCGCGTAGCAGGCGGTTCTGCTGCTGGACTCGCTTTCAGCGGAGCGGAACAAACAGGCGAAAGGTGCACTTGGGGAATGTTCGGGCTGGCACACCCGTGAAGAACAATTTATTTCATGCAGAACTGCCTACAGCCCACTTGGGATTTATGTTATGGACTTCCAGTCCCATGATGCAATTGAAGCTGAACTCACCTGACTGTGATTGATGGCGTATCATTAAAGGGAGATTGCTGGAAACCATTTTGTTGGCAGTTTGTGTGTGGCAGTGAAAACCTATGATTAAGAGTGGTTTACTCGAAACGCGTCAGGTTACTGCAAGACGCTGGATGTGCCTGACATTTCCTTACCAGATGACACGCCGAATTGTGAGTGCGCCCTGCCTTGTGGGTAACTTGTGAAACTTGATTTATTTCGGCCGACCCGGCCGAGGGGTGCACCGCCGCGTAGCAGGCGGTTCTGCTGCTGGACTCGCTTTCAGCGGAGCGGAACAAACAGGCGAAAGGTGCACTTGGGGAATGTTCGGGCTGGCACACCCGCGAAGAACAATTTATTTCATGCAGAACTGCCTACAGCCAACTTGGGATTTATGTTATGGACTTCCAGTCCCATGATGCAATTGAAGCTGAACTCACCTGACTGTGATTGATGGCGTATCATTAAAGGGAGATTGCTGGAAACCATTTTGTTGGCAGTTTGTGTGTGGCAGTGAAAACCTATGATTAAGAGTGGTTTACTCGAAACGCGTCAGGTTACTGCAAGACGCTGGATGTTCCTGACATTTCCTTACCAGATGACACGCCGAATTGTGAGTGCGCCCTGCCTTGTGGGTAACTTGTGAAACTTGATTTATTTCGGCCGACCCGGCCGAGGGGTGCACCGCCGCGTAGCAGGCGGTTCTGCTGCTGGACTCGCTTTCAGCGGAGCGGAACAAACAGGCGAAAGGTGCACTTGGGGAATGTTCGGGCTGGCACACCCGTGAAGAACAATTTATTTCATGCAGAACTGCCTACAGCCCACTTGGGATTTATGTTATGGACTTCCAGTCCCATGATGCAATTGAAGCTGAACTCACCTGACTGTGATTGATGGCGTATCATTAAAGGGAGATTGCTGGAAACCATTTTGTTGGCAGTTTGTGTGTGGCAGTGAAAACCTATGATTAAGAGTGGTTTACTCGAAACGCGTCAGGTTACTGCAAGACGCTGGATGTGCCTGACATTTCCTTACCAGATGACACGCCGAATTGTGAGTGCGCCCTGCCTTGTGGGTAACTTGTGAAACTTGATTTATTTCGGCCGACCCGGCTGAGGGGTGCACCGCCGCGTAGCAGGCGGTTCTGCTGCTGGACTCGCTTTCAGCGGAGCGGAACAAACAGGCGAAAGGTGCACTTGGGGAATGTTCGGGCTGGCACACCCGTGAAGAACAATTTATTTCATGCAGAACTGCCTACAGCCCACTTGGGATTTATGTTATGGACTTCCAGTCCCATGATGCAATTGAAGCTGAACTCACCTGACTGTGATTGATGGCGTATCATTAAAGGGAGATTGCTGGAAACCATTTTGTTGGCAGTTTGTGTGTGGCAGTGAAAACCTATGATTAAGAGTGGTTTACTCGAAACGCGTCAGGTTACTGCAAGACGCTGGATGTGCCTGACATTTCCTTACCAGATGACACGCCGAATTGTGAGTGCGCCCTGCCTTGTGGGTAACTTGTGAAACTTGATTTATTTCGGCCGACCCGGCCGAGGGGTGCACCGCCGCGTAGCAGGCGGTTCTGCTGCTGGACTCGCTTTCAGCGGAGCGGAACAAACAGGCGAAAGGTGCACTTGGGGAATGTTCGGGCTGGCACACCCGTGAAGAACAATTTATTTCATGCAGAACTGCCTACAGCCCACTTGGGATTTATGTTATGGACTTCCAGTCCCATGATGCAATTGAAGCTGAACTCACCTGACTGTGATTGATGGCGTATCATTAAAGGGAGATTGCTGGAAACCATTTTGTTGGCAGTTTGTGTGTGGCAGTGAAAACCTATGATTAAGAGTGGTTTACTCGAAACGCGTCAGGTTACTGCAAGACGCTGGATGTGCCTGACATTTCCTTACCAGATGACACGCCGAATTGTGAGTGCGCCCTGCCTTGTGGGTAACTTGTGAAACTTGATTTATTTCGGCCGACCCGGCCGAGGGGTGCACCGCCGCGTAGCAGGCGGTTCTGCTGCTGGACTCGCTTTCAGCGGAGCGGAACAAACAGGCGAAAGGTGCACTTGGGGAATATTCGGGCTGGCACACCCGTGAAGAACACTTTATTTCATGCAGAACTGCCTACAGCCCACTTGGGATTTATGTTATGGACTTCCAGTCCCATGATGCAATTGAAGCTGAACTCACCTGACTGTGATTGATGGCGTATCATTAAAGGGAGATTGCTGGAAAACATTTTGTTGGCAGTTTGTGTGTGGCAGTGAAAACCTATGATTAAGAGTGGTTTACTCGAAACGCGTCAGGTTACTGCAAGACGCTGGATGTGCCTGACATTTCCTTACCAGATGACACGCCGAATTGTGAGTGCGCCCTGCCTTGTGGGTAACTTGTGAAACTTGATTTATTTCGGCCGACCCGGCCGAGGGGTGCACCGCCGCGTAGCAGGCGGTTCTGCTGCTGGACTCGCTTTCAGCGGAGCGGAACAAACAGGCGAAAGGTGCACTTGGGGAATGTTCGGGCTGGCACACCCGTGAAGAACAATTTATTTCATGCAGAACTGCCTACAGCCCACTTGGGATTTATGTTATGGACTTCCAGTCCCATGATGCAATTGAAGCTGAACTCACCTGACTGTGATTGATGGCGTATCATTAAAGGGAGATTGCTGGAAACCATTTTGTTGGCAGTTTGTGTGTGGCAGTGAAAACCTATGATTAAGAGTGGTTTACTCGAAACGCGTCAGGTTACTGCAAGACGCTGGATGTGCCTGACATTTCCTTACCAGATGACACGCCGAATTGTGAGTGCGCCCTGCCTTGTGGGTAACTTGTGAAACTTTATATATATATATATATATATATATATATATATATATATATAGGTAGATATAGGGATACTAAGCTACGTAAGGGGTGCTTACACCACCTTACCCAGGCTGCAAGTGCAAACCTGTGGTGCCATTTTGGAAGGCTTCCCAGGGGTGGCATAATACATGCTGCAGCCCCTGGTAGGCCTTGGATGCACCTATGCCCTGGGTACCTATGGTACACTATACAGGGGCTCACAAGGGTCACCCAGAAACCAATCTGGTATGTACCTAAAGTACATGGTATCAATTTAGAGAGAGAACAGCTGGGCTGTGGTCCTGATTAGCATGGCCACAGTCAGACTAAAGTCGAAAAACCAGTGAATCACAGCAAAAGGTGGGGGTAACCATAGGAAGCAGATCCTACTCTCCTACATTAAGTATTTGCAGACAATGAACCGTCTTGCTTTTTTCGCTAACGATAAACATATTACATTTGAATAACTCTAGAAAGTACTATATCCCAATCCACACAAGCATCTCAGGGGCGGATTCTGTGTAACCCTCTACTATCATAAAATAAGATCTGTTTGTTACATCAATAAGTAAACCAGAAGAGTTGTGTTACAACGTTTCTCTTCTATTTGTTAATTTTTTGGGTGGTTGAATATGTAAATATTAGCATTTGTACAGACAGCCCAGAGGCTGTCACTGACTCCATCCTACATTACCCATTATCCTCCCACTCAAATTTATTAGGCGGTGCTGCACTGGCATCAATACCTAGGGATATCATAGTAGTTATTATGACTAGAAATGTATAGGTTGGGTGTTAGTTCAGTCTAGAAACTCTGTGGTCGCAGATCTAATGCAGTCAATGCTTCTTCTCCAACAAGGACCAATGCTTAGCTTAAGTGTCCACTGATCCCTTTACTGAAGAGACAGGCTACTTCAGAAATATCAGCACACTTGCCACCACAATTCCTCTGTTTGAACAGCACATTTTCTCTAACAACCTAATTGATGAACCTCTGTACAGTGATAAGAAGAAGCTCATATATACCCAAGCTGAAAAGCACTCAAAAATAGATGTACAGTGACCAATTCCCAGCACAATTCTAACCTTTCTAATGACCGAGTTGCAGGGGCTCGGTGTTCCGACCGGCTGTATTTTTCTCCCTGTAAGTGTCCCGACCGGCTGTATCTCTCTCCCTTCCACTACTCCACAGGCTCATATGTTGATTGGCAGCCAGGCTTTCAGGCATTTCCGGTTTGAATCGAAAGCCGAAGGCACACAAGCAACCCAAACAAGATGGATCACCGAGCTATCGAATGTCTATCGCTGCAGAACTAACGTATCCTGAAGCTGGCGTGATAACGCAAGCTGCAGAATTTATATGCTGTGTGTGACGTACTGCAGGACAAACAGCTTTAGCACCCAGTGCATCCCATATTCTCATGATGGTGGTGAGAACTTTTTTAGGAAAGTGTAGCTCCTGGGTCAAAGCAAGCGGAAGAGGATTAAGGTAGTATAAAGAAAAATACCACTGCTTTGTTTGTGTTTAGGGATGTGGTCTATTGAACAAGCATTTGCAATGCAATAGGTCTCGCATTACTGAAAGTTTGACTTATTGGCGTTGCAAATAATAATGCAACACCAAAAGCTCAAACTTTCAGTAATGTGAGGCCTATTGCATTGCAAATTGTTGCTTTTTCAGGCAAAAGGAGATTAAGTGATTTGCCCAGAAACAAAGGATGCTTGAGCCTCCTTCCAGACCCGAACCTGGTTACGTTAAATAAGAAGACTAGGAAACAAATGGCTTATGATTCCACTTATAAGCGTATTTGTAATATTCTGTGATTGGAAACATGTCCCACATTGTAAATTAATTAAATGTTAACAACTTATATATTAAACCTCAAATAAACATGTTTATCAATTATTTGATTTAAATGACGTTATAAGCTGTAACTGGTCAGTGAAATGTCAAACGTACAAAAAAATTGGTATGTTTTGCTATTTCTAGCCACACTTCTGACTCCGCCCACTGATCCAATCCTCTGTTTATTCCCCCCTGATTCTCCGCCCACAGTTCCCCTACTTTTTTTCCCCCACTTCGACCACTGCCTTGCTGCCAAGTCCTAACACGACCTCCCCCTCCACCTGCGCAACTGCCCTTCATGTGAAGAACTCAGGAAGAAGCTTAAGACATGACTCTTTAACCAATGACGTTAGGACCTAGCGCCTGGAGACCCCCCGGGGTGACAAGCTGCTCTAAACAAGAACCCTGTTATTGAGTGATTGATATGAAAACCAGTACCAGTCTATACCTAAATATATTCTCTAACTGAGGAATCCATCTGCCCTGTTGAAATGGTGTCTTGACCAGGCTGCCTACTGCATGCCCAATCTGCAAAGGAGAGATTTCTCAAACAAGGGGCCAATTGACAAAAGCTTGTGCTTACAGATGCAAACAATTTCGTTAAAATTGTAAATATCAAATTGTGATTCAAGTCAATTCAAAAATAACTTTATTTCAGTTCCATGAACCATAAAAGTTTGACAAAGCAAAACATCACAGTTTAAGAAATGTGTACACCTTTGTAAAACATCACCAGAAATAGAATAAGAAAGGAAGAATTCATAAAATTCTGTGGTTTAAAATTTCAATACATGAAGTAAAAATGTTTAGGACAACATAGTATTACACAGATCGTAAAAAAGAAAAATTCCAGCAGTGTAAATATGGGCAATGAGTAATTACAACAATCTTATTCAGTCTCTGAAACTTGTAATTCTTTCTGATAGCCATGGAAACTTTATTATAATTGGATACCGCATTGCAAATAACAGGAGTGGCCAAAGTATGCAGAAAGTTAAAACCAATATATGTAATGGGGAGGGGATTTACCTTAAAAGTGGTGCTAACATTTTTTATTCTCTCCTCTTTGTATAGGGGGCAGAATAGGATAAAGTGCATAGTGCTCTGCTTTGCCAAATTTTCACACGGGCAAGGCATGAGTTTATCGGCCCACCCTATTTGACGCGGGAATGCCACTAGAAAGTGCAAAGTGCATAAGCAAAATCTGGTTAAAAGAAATCTGATCTGTACATTGGTAGTAAGGGTTAGATAAAATTGCTGTGGGCCGGGAGGCAAACATGAGAGGCTCACCTCCTCATGTTGCGAGTAGCGCATAATGGCCAAAGAGTGATGTGCCTCTTTGATAATGGCTTTCGCATTCCTATCTCTTGAAATTTGTCTCTTACGAATCAGAGCCATGGGATTATTAAGGCGTTGTCCAGATTAATACAATCTTTAATTACTTCCCTTGAGAACTTTAATTTGTCAACCAGCCACATTTTTGCCCATAAGAGCAGAGAGTGCGGTCCTCTATAAACTCTAACCCCAGTTCTTGATGTCAAAAGAGTGTGGTATGCTATTCAGGGTCATCAATTACCTTTTTATTAAGCTTGGACAGTGAACAGTTTTCTGCACTCCGCATTACGTGAAGCGCGCGGAGTTCCGAAAAACTCCGCTCTGCAGAGCGAAGTTTTTTTCCTTGCTCGTGGTTGTCAACGTCAAGTCGGTGAGTGAGGAAAATCCACCTCACGATGAGATTTTACATCTTTTGCGATCATCAACATCAAGTTGGCGAGCGCGAGCGTGTGGAAAATAAACCTCTTGGCGAGATTTCTCAATGCAGTGGGGTCAGGGTTCTCATTGCATGTGGTCGCGTATGCTCGCGACGGCTCAGGTTGAAAAACTGCCCGTTCACGTTGAGAAAGCTGCTGCTCGAGTGAAAATCTACTCCAGCGGCAGAAAGGAAAGCAGCGCCCGCTTGCGCTGTATATGGTGCTGTTCGCGATGATTGCACAGTGCGGACAAGCATCCGGCACTGAAAATCACCACAAACTGCATTTTTATATCGCACACCGCCACTTGCAGAGCTCTGCGTAGTTTTGTCTTCCACCTTGCGGAGTTGCGCATAGCGCAACTCCACGAACTACGCCCAGAGTTACTTTTTGTATATGTATTTTCGAAGACCTGTAGTTGGCGGCTTTTGTAGTGACCCCATACCTCTGCCCAATAAGTTGCCACAGATAAACATTTTGCCTTGTAAAGGGTAACCAGCTCTCTCACAGGCTTGTGTCCTAGTTTGCATTGGAAGCGAAATAGCCCCTCACCGGCCCTACTTGTGTGTTGCACCATTGCTGTTTCAAGTGGTTCCCAATTCATCTGGTTATTGAATAGGTTCCCTAAGTAAGTTAAGTTGTTCAGCTTATCAATTATTTTGCCCCTTGCAGCTAGATTTCTGTTTTTTTGTCGATTTGGGTCCACACACCATGGTGGAAGATTTAATAAAATTGACTTAAGTCAAGTGATGACATAAAAATTGGTAAAAGCATTAAGCTATTTTTGGAGGCTTTTTGCTGTCACTGCCATTAACACTGTGTCATCCGCATATGATAGTAGCGGGACAGGGTTACCACCAATTTTAGGAAAATCAATCTCCTTTTCTAATAAAAAAGCCTCTAGGCTGTTTGTGTAGATTAAAAAGAGAAAGGGGGCTAAAATGCACCCTTGCCAAACACCTTCTGTGGAGACAACCAGCTTGGTCTTTTCCCCTTGGGTGCTGTATCGTATAACAACTGTGGTGTTAGAGGGTAACCTGCGTAGCAGGCAAATTGTGATTCATAGATTTGGCTTTGGTGAAATTTTCTGAATAGTGCTATTATAGGTACGACTCAGAAAACCTGCCAGTATGCCATCATTGGCCATTGTAAATTCAGAGTTAGAGGAGCAAATGTTAGTATTCCCGCATAGACCATAGATAGGGCTTGAGAGGAGAGGCAGGATCCACAAAGTACTAACTTAAAAATGTATCCCACAACAAAGGTAATGTGAAAAATCTTTTGGGTGGAAACATATACCCAAAAAGAAACAAAGATATATCACAGAAAAAAATTAGAAAGTGTGTATTTTCAAGATTAACTGAAAAGTAATAGATTGACGGATTTAACAAAAGGCGTACCCAAATAAATCTGTAATTTTCTTGGATATGAGCCCCTGCTTTTTAAGGTCAATCCTAGACAGCACTTGTGCTGTCGGGCGATCTGTTGTATGTATTTTGTGGAGTCTGACTCCACCCACCACTTTGGAAATGCTTTTGTCTGTGTCATTATAAAATGGTAGCCTGCAAATGGATAATAGTTGGTGCATGTCCCACCTCTACTCTAAAGTTAACTCCCATGGAGTATTGCTGCGGGAACGAGCAGTGGTACGCGCGCTGCTTGCATGCCTGTTTTTCTAATATAACTCACTCATCTGACATAAGTGCAACATCAGCCCTGACGTCAGGAGAGTCAGTGTGATTTTGCCCAATGAGGCAAAAAGTAGATACTCGCGTGTCATATAGAGACAGACCTATAGGCGGGCCGCTGCAGTGATTCAGTTTCAAACAGCTCAGCCAGCTCCTGCCATTGCTCAGCACTCAACAGTAATATTCGCGTTCTTGGCCCCAGGTGAACAATAATGTAGACTGAACCCTGTTTCTGTGGAGCACGCATCACACTAAGGAACCTCTTCCCAGGCCCATGTACGGGGTATGTCTGGGCACATCAATTCAGGGAAATCATGCAGATAAAAAGGAGTGCCGACACTCCCTGCACTCCTACGCCCTTGCTTTGTAGTGTGTATTCCTATGGAGCGTGCGCTACACTGGCGAGAACTGTGCCGGGTCCAGTGTCATGTAAGATCAATGCTCGTTTGTAGAAGATTTTCCAAAGTGTACTTTGTATTATAAAAGCAAATGTAACGCCGATACCGAGCAGAGAGCTTTAAACGAAACTATGGCAGTTGACACAGGCGACTGCATATCTTCTTTGCATCATCTTCCCCCTGCTTCATTTTCTAAGCTGCACTTGCGCACACCTCTCTTCCCCTCAACTGCCCGCGGCCCCAGCCTGTCTGCATACTAGCAGTGAAGTACATGTTATTCGGTTTCCACCTGTTGTTTAGCTCCCCTTCCACTCGCTGATAAAGCAGCCATCTGGTGCTGCAAAACGCAGTAAGCCTACTACTTAAATGCAAGGATTTAAGTAAGTTGAGTCCATTTCGTTCTCAAAACCTGGCAGTAACTAATGTCATTGCAACGTGTCCCTATCAGGCGTTGAGCAAGAGTCTGTGTTTGTAGGCATTACAGACTGCCACAAATCCCCCAGCAGGCAGACAGGGTGCAAAGAGAGCAGGCTGCCTAAAATGGTTTCCTTCCACACTGCACCGCAGCCCCTTCCACCTCCCCCACTGTCACATATTTCCCAGCACACCACCCGCTGCCTCTTTCACCTCTCACCACCGCCACAAATCGGCCAGCAAGCAGACAAGGCACGAACAGAGAAGGTTTTGCTATAGTGGTTGGTGTAGAGCAAGGCCGCACTGGGGCATTTTTTTTGACAACTACCACGCTCGCCTATTACAAACAAATGGCAGTATTTATTTCTGTTCGCAACAATGGAGAGAGAGAGGGATAATAATAATGACAGGCACTATGTGAGGTGGGAACTCCTGGTCCCCCAATTAATATGAAAAAACAATAGAGGAGTAACCCCTCGTGGGTAGAGAGAAATAACTCTCTAACAATGAGCACAGATGCTCTGGTCAGCACATTTTGCCCCAACCTGTTGCTGGATAATGCATATCCTTATAGAAGACCCCTCACTCACCAACCTGGTTGGTGACATGCTTCATCATCGGGGTCCCACCCCATAGGCCGAGTGCCTACAGGGTGTGCTGCGACACCTGATTATAGTGGAGCTGGTTTCGTTTTTTATGTGTTCAAGACTATCAAAATTGTGTTTAAAAAGGGCCAACACTACTCACTACAAGTATTTTTATTCTTGAGTGCTTGAACCCTTAGTAAAATTAAAGTGTGGCACCTTTGCCTAATTAGGAAGGCTTTGGTGTCAAAAAGTCGTATTAAAATATATAAAAATAGCGAAAGTGTGCTATGTGAATGTGAATATACAAAACTATTGTTTAAAAAGGTCTACATGTTTCAACCCATACATGGATTCAAGGGTTTTCGTCAGGACCGTGGTGATTTGAACTGGGTGGTCCGCCCACGCTAAGGAGCGTCCTGCCCTAGTTCAATTTAGAGACCGTAAATAGTGATCTCGTGAAAAAAGGTGCGTTTTTCTCTTTTGAAAAAACCTGTGAAAGACAGGGAAACAAAGAACAGGAAGGGGTCACACACTGGGGTGGACAAATTGGATTATACCACATATAACACATATATTCATGGTCAGTAGCACAATCGTAACATCCACGTGTGGAATCATGCCAGCATATCAATATCGTGAGTAGAACATATCTATTGCGTGGGTGGCAACAGAACTACAGTGATAAGTTGCCAGGTAGTGCCTTTCAATCGAAGGGCAGGCGCCAAAATGAGGGGTGTCGATATGGTTTTGGCGTCTGGAATATGTGAAAATCAGGGGTCGGTAAATGGGAGAGTGACCTATTAGCGTGCTGCGATGTGAACGGCTGCCAAACATTTGTGAGCAGTCGTGCAAAGAACCGTCTCAATTGCGTGGAGGCGGCTAGTTTTTTGGTGCTTACGCTTAGAAGCGGAACTATCGCTTCATGGGCACCAGCGTTACCAAGTTGACAGGATTCCGTCTCCTGTAGGTAGAAAAACATGTATCTAGTGTCAGCTCTGTGGTCATTGAGCGCTGACAATCGAGTATTGCCTCAAGAGAAAATGCGGTCAATCATTACCGCATTACGATCCATCAAGTGTACTTACTTGTCGCTTCTGTTCATCAGACCGAAAAACCTACTTGGTTCTTGCTCGGCGTGCCCCGTGGAGTGTCTCCGGTACCTGAATGCCGGTAATGTGAGCACTTCCTAGTTGGGCGTGGCCGGGACACGTGTGTTGAGCACGTGATCTAGTGATAGCCACTCACGATGTTTTGGTAAACACTGCAAAAGGACTGGCCCAAATGAGTCATTGTGTACATCGCTATGGTAACGATGTGTTGAGATCTCGGGCGAACAGCGCTCGTTTTGCTGAGGCATAATTCTTGGGTTTCTTTAGCGTTTGTGGGGTCACAAACACGGATTCAGATTGGGACATATTTACAAGGTATTATTTTACAGAGAATATTGAGAATACTATCAGGACATCGAAAAGCGGGCAGGATTACCGCTTTTTTGAAAATGAATTAGATGAAATAAAACAGAAACGGGCACATAGTGATTCCGTGTGGAGTAGGAAGATAAAACTACGCATCGGAGAGCACAGGAGCACCATCAGGTGCAGGAAGACAAATACTAAGCTCACTGAACATTTTTTGTCCATAGGTCACACTGCCGATGACATTAAATGGACAATAATTGAACAAGTGCAACCTGGTACAAACTTGAACAAACGTTTATTTGAAAAGGAACAGAGGTGGGTCTACAGACTTTCCACGCATAAAACCGGTTTAAACGACAATATACCGTGGAATGATGTGTTGACATAAGAGGGTTCATCAGAATCCAGACTCCACCACACGGAATCACTATGTGCCCGTTTCTGTTTTATTTCATCTAATTCATTTTAAAAAAAGCGGTAATCCTGCCCGCTTTTCGATGTCCTGATAGTATTCTCAATATTCTCTGTAAAATAATACCTTGTAAATATGTCCCAATCTGAATCCGTGTTTGTGACCCCACAAACGCTAAAGAAACCCAAGAATTATGCCTCAGCAAAACGAGCGCTGTTCGCCCGAGATCTCAACACATCGTTACCATAGCGATGTACACAATGACTCATTTGGGCCAGTCCTTTTGCAGTGTTTACCAAAACATCGTGAGTGGCTATCACTAGATCATGTGCTCAACACACGTGTCCCGGCCACGCCCAACTAGGAAGTGCTCACATTACCGGCATTCAGGTACCGGAGACACTCCACGGGGCACGCCGAGCAAGAACCAAGTAGGTTTTCCGGTCTGATGAACAGAAGCGACAAGTAAGTACACTTGATGGATCGTAATGCGGTAATGATTGACCGCATTTTCTCTTGAGGCAATACTCGATTGTCAGCGCTCAATGACCACAGAGCTGACACTAGATACATGTTTTTTTACCTACAGGAGACGGAATCCTGTCAACTTGGTAACGCTGGTGCCCATGAAGCGATAGTTCCGCTTCTAAGCGTAAGCACCAAAAAACTAGCCGCCTCCACGCAATTGAGACGGTTCTTTGCACGACTGCTCACAAATGTTTGGCAGCCGTTCACATCGCAGCACGCTAATAGGTCACTCTCCCATTTACCGACCCCTGATTTTCACATATTCCAGACGCCAAAACCATATCGACACCCCTCATTTTGGCGCCTGTCCTTCGATTGAAAGGCACTACCCGGCAACTTGTCACTGTAGTTATGTTGCCACCCACGCAATAGATATGTTCTACTCACGATATTGATATGCTGGCATGATTCCACACGTGGATGTTACGATTGTGCTACTGACCATGAATATATGTGTTATATGTGGTATAATCCAATTTGTCTACCCCAGTGTGTGACCCCTTCCTGTTCTTTGTTTCCCTGTCTTTCACAGGTTTTTTCAAAAGAGAAAAACGCACCTTTTTTCACGAGATCACTATTTACGGTCTCTAAATTGAACTAGGGCAGGACGCTCCTTAGCGTGAGCGGACCACCCAGTTCAAATCACCACGGTCCTGACGAAAACCCTTGAATCCATGTATGGGTTGAAACATGTAGACCTTTTTAAACAATAGTTTTGTATATTCACATTCACATAGCACACTTTCGCTATTTTTATATATTTTAATACGACTTTTTGACACCAAAGCCTTCCTAATTAGGCAAAGGTGCCACACTTTAATTTTACTAAGGGTTCAAGCACTCAAGAATAAAAATACTTGTAGTGAGTAGTGTTGGCCCTTTTTAAACACAATTTTGATAGTCTTGAACACATAAAAAAACGAAACCAGCTCCACTGTAATCAGGTGTCGCAGCACACCCTGTAGGCACTCGGCCTATGGGGTGGGACCCCGATGATGAAGCATGTCACCAACCAGGTTGGTGAGTGAGGGGTCTTCTATAAGGATATGCATTATCCAGCAACAGGTAGGGGCAAAATGTGCTGACCAGAGCATCTGTGCTCATTGTTAGAGAGTTATTTCTCTCTACCCACGAGGGGTTACTCCTCTACAGTATTTATTTCTGCCCTTTATCTGCATGCCTTCGAGCTGTGTGTGAATAAGTTGCTACCTGCTGTCCGAGCCCCGCCCCAAGGGTCCGTAAAAACTGAGAGTATACTTTCCATCACCAAACACTTGTAAGTTATTTGCAACTACAACAGTGTGCTCCCTTTCATTTCCCGCATACAGCACCTCACGCAGCAGCAAGCTGTGTGTGATTTATTATTTAGTTGTATTTTATTTTTTAACTTTGCTTCCAAAACAATAAATAAAGTGGTGGCAATCATCGTGCTTTCCTACGTGAATTAATGTTGCATCTAATGTGGGCCTTTCCAGGGCCGGCTCTAGGCTCATGGTGGCCCTGTGCAGGGAGCGTAGGTGGGGGCCCTGGAAGAGGGGGTCCGGACGGGGCGGAGCTCAGGAGGTGTTTTAATAATACGTCCAGAAAAGTCGTTAGATGATTGACCAGTACCTGCGGCTGCTCATACCCTTCCGAATTCGTCTCAGAACGATACAATTTAGGAGGAGGAGGGCATTGTGACACACGACATGAGGGACTGGGTGCATCTGTGACCTGCATGGTGCATGCTTCACTTTGCAGCTGGGACATCACATTTAACTCTGTCTCTTTATACTTTGTATGAGTGACTGAGGCCGGCATGTAACTAGACTGCACACAGATCTCGCCAGTCGCCAGCAATGTATTCACCACCAAAGTTATCTTACAGCTACAATGCTTTGGAATTTGTTGGGTAAACAAAGATCTAGGTGTCTACAGTCTAATCCCCTGCAATAAACTATTTTAAAGTGAAGCCTGCTCGAGAGAAAACAAAGTATAATTAGAGGAGGTATAATACAGCAATATATGGTAGACACTCGAGCACAAGAACAAACGTTACGTTCGTAGGCAAAGGCAATGGTGGCACTTGTGCAAAGTATCAAAGCAAACAAAATGCCATTACCACGCAGTCCCCGGCAACACTCACTCGAAAGATCTGCCAAGGTGCCCTTTTTGTCAACTGGAGAGCATCATTATATTCCCACCCAGCCAGGTAGATTTGTCCACACACACCCACTGCATTAATCTGAAGAGGATCAAGTGCACAAAATCTGGGAGTCTTCAGAGCATCACCCCCATTGGGCACACCATGCCATGCAAGGCGTAGATGGCAAGGTGTCATCTCTGAGGGGGGGACTCTATGCAGGCAGTAGAAGGCAAGGCGTCTTCTTTTCTGGGAAGTGCTGTGCCGAGAGTAGAAGGCAGACAGAGGTCATCTCTGGGGGGCATGCTACGCAGGGAATAAATAGAAGGCAGGGGGGGTGGAGCCTTCTCTAGGGGCTCAGTGAAGTGGTTAGAGAAAAGGGAAAGGGAAGTGCTTTAAATGGGAAGATACTGCCCGGTACTGCGTGCCTGCACTTCCTGAATGTGAAGGGTAGAGTATCTGCACCTCTCAGCACTGTTGTAACATATTTAATGGGAGAGCACCGGTACTTCTCAGGAGCAAGCAGGTACTCTAATTAGTGAGTGCCTGCAATTCAATATTTCCATTTCACGCACTGAGGCCTGAACAAGGGGTATTTTGGTCGTCTGTCACCTTGCTCCTTTGTTCTCGACTCAGTACAGGGGTTGGGCTCAGGAGTTCTGCTTGCACTTAACTGCAATCAGGGGCGCGCACTTAATTTGGCCTTACTATGCCAATTAGGAGCTACACAAAAGTTGCACTTGTTGCCTTCTGACGGCTGAAATACATTTACTACCTCCTGTCACTTGTAGCTCTCTGTGCCTCAACAATAAAGCGCCTTATGCCCACTTATCTGTCTGACGGTCAATGGGTCGGTTACTTATCCACTTGGATAGCTCCTCATTGCCAAATTATGTTGTAATCAAGTGATCTCCACACTTGGGTTACTTCGATAGAAGTTTACTGAAGCCACAGCTGTCCATGGGTGATGTTCCCACTCCCAGCCAGCGGCAACTGCCACTGTCTGGAACCAAGCAGCAGCACCATGACAACCGAACAATAGAGTATCAAGATTCCACATTGATAGGGATGTACATGGGTAGATGGTAAATACTTGGCTAGATGTGAATGAAGAATTGATGTGAATGAAGTAATATCACAACGTTGCGCTTCTTCTTACTAATGTGTTTTGTTGGGACTGTGATTGTGTATGATTTTGGTTGGTACTCCTGTGAGCTCGGTGATGCCACTTTGTATGGAATACATGGGCTGTGTCGGATGTTTTGAGCTGCCTTGTTGCAAATATATTGTGTCTTCTTTACTAGTGGAAGGCGCTGCTGTTTGCCAGATGGAATCTTATGGGTAGAGTGGCAAAACAGGACGCACAGGGATCCGTGTTTTTGAGATGGAGCCTGACCAGGGATGAGCCTTTTTAAATGCCTAATATAGAATTATGGCGTGCGTCACTGCCGGTGTCGGCCCGTCGCGATCAGGCAGCACTGCAGCAGGCTGTGTAGGTGTCAAATGTAAGACTGTTCCCACTCGAGGCCTGCACATTGAAATTAAAATTATTCTATTTAATTAATTCTCAGACTCTCTCTAGCAGTCTCGAGTCAGACTCTCACCGTTCCAAATTTGAAGGCTGGTCGGGGAAGAGTCGAGATAGTGCCGGAGTCGGAGTTCTCTGAATGAGATCGTCTGTGGCGTATTAATTGTTCTTTATCCTGCTCACACAATGATGACGCACAGTGGCACCACCGCTCATGCACTCTCCCTGGCGGGCCGGGAGCGTGACCACCGTGACGCGTCAGAGCGGCTAAGAGGAGCAGGTGCAGTTGCGCACTGCGCACAGCGCGCGGGGGCTGTCCCAGGGCCGTCACGTCATTGGTAGTAGGGCTAAGATTGACGGCCCTGGGACCCAAACTGTTGGCTGGCTGGGCAAGTGAAACTGAAATTAAACAACAACGCTGCCATTGCTAGCCGGGGTCGGAGCCGGAGGCCGCCAAATCCTGCCAGGGAGCCGCCAGTGCCACGATCCTTCCGATCCGATCCTCGTCGTGGCGGCCCCTGGGGTTTGGCGGCCCTGTGCAGGTGCACACTTTGCACATGCCTAGGGCCGGCCCTGGCCTTTCTTCCTAGCGTAACTGCGACAAAGGGCCTGAAATTAACCTGGAAATTACATTGCGGCTCGATAGGGCCTGCAGCAGTCACACACCCCCTCTGGCCCTCTATGGGAAGGCATAGGGACACAGGAACACCCACCCCTCAGACTCATCTGGAAATTGCAAGGTAGCACAGGATGCTAAAGTCCCTTTTTGCCACTTAGCAGGCTAAAAAACCGATCAACAATAGTTTTTCAACTTTTAACAGTATCCCTGTGAATCAGGTTCAATATATATATGGTAATTAGCATATGCATAAACAGTGCTGGCATTCTGTGGTACCTTTTGGGTGTTGTCTACTGGCGATGCTGTAGACATGGACCCTAGGGGCATATTTTCTAATATGTGATTGCCTAAGTTAACTTAATACTTGAGCTTTCTTTGAGCAAATAACTGGGTGACTAAATACTTCACTCTCCACTCTCCACGTCCTTCTAGTGGGAGAAAAAGACAAACTAGCATTGCAAAGCCAATCGGTTTGATGTTTGTACAGTGTGCACACACCCAATCCAGCCACCATAAAAACATAAACATACCGGCTTTTCCAATGCTTGTATACATAAAGATCATGCCCGGCGTTCAGGCCCCATTTGTTTTATAGAAGTAAAGTATGCTTATGAACTTTGAGGTGTGCTTCCTTGGTTTCCAAGAACCAAAGACTAAACAGCAACCCCATGTCTACCAGAATCAGAGCTTGACTTTGTGCTACTGTTACTCTATTTACTGACTCATGTGAGAAGATCATTTCCCTGCAGAACATGTAGTATGATGAAATACAGAAAGGCACCCCTTCGGTATCACATGCATACAGACTGAATATTGTGTTATTGTAATATTTTGAAATTACTATCCCTTGGAAGCAGAAGTGGTTCGAGCTCAAAAGGTGAAGAATATGTGATTAGATGTGTGCATCAGAATGTAAGAGCTGGGCCTAAACTCCCTTGATTGGCAGGGTATGCCAAGAGGTTGTTCCCTTGCTCACTTTGCCACTGGATTCAAGCTGGCCTGGCTGATGAGTGGTGTTACCCCTAAACCAGTTCCAGGATGCCTGTATCCAGTTCAGGGAAGACCTGGATTGGCGGTTTAGGCTGTTCTGTACCCATGAGGTACAGGGTCAAGACTGATTTGCATTTGGCTTGGTCCGAACTGGGGTGGCGAAGTGAGCTAAAGAACGATGATGGATTCAACCCAGATCTGTGACCGGAGGTGAGTGTCTGAAATGCTTTAGCGCTCTGTCTATTATCTCCTCGTGTTTGCTTTGTTCGCCCTAAATTGGCAGGGTATGCCCAGGCGTGGGTGCCTTGCTCACTTTGCCACTGGATTCCAGCTAGCCTGGCTGATGAGGGGTGTTACCCCGAAACCGGTCCCAGAATGCTTGTTTTCCAGTTAAGTTAAGACCTGGCTTGGCAGTTCGGGCTGGACTGTTCCCATGAGGAACGGGGTCAAAACTGATTTAGATATGGCTGGTCCGAACTGTGGCGGCGATGTGCCAGAGTAACTTAACCCCCAGTGGTGACTGATGAGAGTGAGATCTACAGGTCCACAGAAGCGTGGAGCGCAGTCTCTTCCCCAGGACCCTATGTGCAGTAGCTCAAAAGCCAGTAAAAGTAATTGTGCCTGTTCTGTGAACTATTAAGGTTTACATGTATATTAAAGTACTTTATTTATCAAAGTAAAGGACATGGTCGGACAATCAGTTATTGTGCTGCTGGGTGATTGATGAGTTTAGAGTTTTCACCCCCCCACACTACCTGCCTGAGAAGCCTGTGATTGATCGTCATTGCTATGACTGAGAGTTAAATGCTGAAGGTGTTGTACTTGGCCCAGTTTTTCAGAGCCATAGTAGGATAGTGGGATGGTATGCTGGACATTGGAAGTAAATGTTATTGTCCCAAAAGCTGGGGTCCAATAGTACTTACCTACCATGTGACCCTCAAAAGAAGTCTGACACATCCCAGGTCTCACTACAATTGCGTCATCTATCTTAGGGTGGACCGTCAAGTAGTAAAACTGTGATTTACAATTAAAACAGAAGCTAAAAATGTACAGGTTGGTAGGATCTCCTCAGTTTTTATCAGTATAATCGCGGGGCAAAAAAACATAATGTGGATTGGACTGCCGGACCCAAAGATGGCTGCCTAAAGGAACAAACCAGGGAGGCCACTTTAAGGTCAGCCATCACACAAATCATGACAAAAATATTAACAAAGCCTACTGTAGTTAGAAACTACTTTTTGCAGACAATGCATGTATAAGATAAAGTATGAATGTGATCATGCATTCCAATGGAGGCAAAGGGAAACACCCAAACAGCCAACAGTAAAACGGTGAGACTAACATACTGCTGTGGACTCATTCAATTGGCACTCTCTCTAGTAAAGGGCTGAACGTTCCAGAGCAAAAGAAGCCAATGGCTGAAGGAGGTCGGCCCCAAAACCCCTGTAGAGAGTAGGTGTTGAATACAGTAGGTTTGACATGAATGGCATAAGCACCATTGCATGTAAAACCGAATCATTATGGCATGGAGTGGAGTTACCTCATAGTTACCTGTTACTTGATGACTGGAACCTGTAGCTTCATACTCATTACAGACTCCCTCTGGAGAGTGGTGAGTGGTGGTAAACACAGACTCAGATTGGACAACCTGGCAATAGTTGCTCTGATGAACTGTCCACAAATGTAAGGGCCACCACTTGCAAATGTGAAAATGTTCCCTTTATCCAATTATTGCTGAAGGGTGTGGCTCCATAAAGGCTGATGAGAGGCCATGCAGCAGGTGTTCAATGTGTGGACCACACAATACGGGTTCTAGTTCTAGGAGCATAAAAACTATGAGCCAGAGTTATCCAGGTTACTAAGAAATATACATCGATTTACTGTGAACTGTGGAAATGCTGATTTGTTTTTTTCCTTATTTCATGATAACATTACAGTGCATACAGGTTAGAGTGGATAACAACTAACCCACCATCAATGGTGCAGACTAGATGGTTAGTTGCCAGGAGTATATTTTGCTCTACCCTGTTATAGACAAATGGAAACTATAATGAGGTGAAAAATGTAGTATCACAACACGTGTTTTTTTTGTTGTTTTACCTTACTAAATAGTTCAAGAGGGTGATAGCACAGCAGGTAATTCCCCTTTTTATTGCAGTATTTTTTATAGCGCAAACTCCGCCCTTAGGCATTGGGGCGCTTTGCATGAGCAATTACATAAGGTCACAATCATTTTTATAGATCAAGGGATATAGGGCCATATGTATCAAAAAAGAGTTTTACTATTCTCAAATTGCGATTTTTAGCAAATTGCATTTAGAGAATCGCAAAATGCAATGTATGTAGGATTTGCTAAATATTTTGTGAATCCTACATATTCCTTATTTGTGAATCACAAATTGAGATTCGCAATTAATGAATACCTTCCCATTCATTCCTATGGGCTAGGAGGCCCATAGGAATGAATGGGTAGATATTCTCTATTTGCAATTACCAATTAGAGAATCGCAAATTGAGAATGCAATTTCAAGGTCGCAAGGGTGCCAAAAGGACACCCTGTTGCACCCCTGAAATATGCATGTGTGCACATTTTGCGCACATACACACCCTTAGGACATGTATGTGCGACATATGGCACTTTAAAAAAATCAAAAAGTTTTTTTTTAAAGAAAATGGCAAATTACCTCCAACTTGAAGTTGGTGGTAATTTGCAATTCCTTAAGGCCAAATAGCAAATTTCTTGTGCTTCCAGAATTGCATTTAAGGAATTGCAATTTGCAATTCCTTAATTGCATTAGCAAAATAGAGAATCGCAAATTTTGCAATTATCTATTTTGCGATGGCCTTTTGGGATGATACATCTCAAAAGGCTTTTTTCAATTCTCAAACGGGCCGATTTTGAGAATCTGCCCGTTTTCAAACGGGAAAAGGCTTGATACATATGGCCATAAGTGATTTGCCACCCATGACAGGATGTTGAGCCGACGCCAGACTCGAACCTGGTTGCCCAGATATAAAGTGGACAGCCCAGGCACTCCATGAGAGCAAAAGCAGCAGCTGGTAATAGTTTTATCCATGCAGCCATTTGTGCACCTATTTTACAGCCATTATTTAATTGGGGCCAAGGCGTTTTGTTTCTTCGCAATTCTGAATTCTCTTCCTTTCCACCGCTGGTTGAGGAGGTCAGGCCCACATGCATCATTGTGTCTTTTTGCATTTCTTAATTTGCGAAAAATAAGGAATCGCAAATTAAGAAATGCAAAATGATATGCATCAATATTTTCGGTATTCTTGTGGGATTCGGTAAAAATCGCATTTTTTACCGAATCCCAAAGAAATACCGATTTCTTAACTTAATTTTCGCAATTTCCATTGATTCCTATGGGCCAGGCCCATAGGAGTCAATGGAAATTGCGAGTGGCACTTAGAAAATTTCATGGGTGCAGGGGGGGTCCAAAGGACCCCCCCCTGCACCCATGAAATGTACTTTTCAGCATAAGTTACATACACACATGTCCTAAGGACATGTGTGTGTGTAACTTTACAGTTTAAAAAATGCATTTTTGTGCATATTTAATCAATTTCGCAATTTACCACGAAGTTGAACTTCGTGGTAATTTGCACTTCCAATTTTAAAAAAAGCATATTTTTCTATAATGATGCATAGCATTTAAGAAATCGCACAATTGCGATTTCTTAAATGCTAACGCAATTTTAGAAATCGTAATAAAGATGCGACTTCTAAAATGGCATGATGCATCCCAACAAGCACTTTTGCATTCGCAAACGGCCGATTTTAAGGAATCGCACCGTCTGCGACTGCAAAAATGCTTGATGCATGTGGGCCTCAGTCCAGCCCACATGACACCGCCCAGGTGTTATCACAGAGTCACACGGGAGTTAGACACACATGCCTGTGGAGGAAACAGTCATCAAGCTAGAACTAATGAGAAAACAGAACACGAACCAGGCCTCACATCCACAAACTACACCATGTGGATACATCTGGGGCCTTTTACATATATACTAAGATTAAGATAGGAAAAGTAAGAAAACACATAAGGTTCACTTTGCAACACTCTCATTCCCCACAAATATTTCTGTTCCATAAATAAATTACTTTTAGCGCATTGGGAACAAAAACAAGGGCACAGGCTTCACGTATTCTTTAAACGAAATATATGTATGCTGAAAAGGTCAAGGTTTCCAAGATAAGTCAAATACAATATTTATATGTACAAGATGGATTGTATGTGACATAGGCGGCTAATGTTTAACTTTACATCTTCTCTCCAGTCTTTGTATATTTTTCTAATATAATAAGTTATAGAGTTAATCATTATTTTACTGCATAGTTTGTCTAGATGTTAAAGGAAGGTCATTAATACAATTTTGGAAAATACCAGGAGCAAAATCACTCCAGGCAAAAAACTAACTTATCGGGGTAAAAAGTGAAAATGTTCTGGAATGAGATTCAGCAAAAAATAAATACCACCTCTTCCTGAAATCCGCCATCCCTAAGAACTGCGAACAATGTGTTAATATTAATCAATATAACGCTATCCTAATTAGCAAAGCACGCGGGACTGCTTTAGTAATTAATATCCATTTTCTGTTGCTAACTGCATTGTATTAAATACCTTTCTAAAGCATAGTTAGAGAAATAATATTTTTACAGTACATTTTATGTTTTTGGGCTTTAAAAATGTCCATAACAGGACACAAACACCAGCCATCTATAATTTGGGCTCAAAGGGAAGAACATCTATATGAAGAAATGTCAATTTGAAGCAATGTAAACCTCTGATGTCTGAGAAAGTTTGAATACCGATAACAACTCAAGCTAAGCTTATTGAGTTTACTACTATTCAGCAAGTGGGAGATTCCTCTTATACTTTCCTTCCCATATGCCTGGGAGCTCAGTGAACTGCAGGAACAGCATGAATCTGCACAAGTCGTAGGCGTGCGCCAATGAGTGCAGAGGTTTTTGTCCTTTATTTGAATCAGGTTCCCCGCCTTGACTTATTTTGAACGCCATCCATCAATCCACCCAGTTTTTTAGATTAACCCCTTCGACGCTGATGACGAGCTCAGCTCGTCATGAGGTACGCCTATCGTACGCTGATGACGAGCTGAGCTCGTCATGTAACGCGGATTTTAAAAAAACGCAGCGCACAGCGGGAAAACCGCTAGCGCGCATGCGGTCAAGGACAAATATGAAATAAATTACGCTCAGCAAATTTGATGAATGTGTTGAGACTCCTTACCACGATTGAGCAGCTGATTAAGCCTCCTCTTTTGTGCACTTTCAGCAGATCCTCAAAGAGCGTTGTCCTTTGAGTGATGTGTTCCCTGTATTTGCCTTTGAGCAGGTCTAGTGGTTCTGTCACAGCACCAGTGAAATCCACAATCGCGTCGGCAGTGTTGCCTCCATCCAGAGCTTCATAGGAGCCAGCAAACCTATGGCCATCAGAAAGGGTAGAGGCTTATTTTGGGTATAGCTACTGTTTCTCTCAACACATTACTATGCAATCCAGTGAAATCAAATAATTTGCAATTTTTAAAGTTGTAAACAAGGTAAATGTTGTATGATCCATTCACATAATTAGAAGTGAGGCATTTAAACGATGTGTCTTCTCAGAACTCTGATGCTCAATCAAGAATTGACAAACTCAACAGTTCTAACTTTGTGTTTCTAATGGACATAAGTTGTTTTTTGGCACAGAAGGTGACAATTCTGAAGTTTGCCTATGCCAATGGTTTGAAAAGTGATTAGTAAAATGTATGTACATTATACAAAATTACTTTCCTAAGACAAAAGTGGAAGAAAGGGTGACACCATGAAAACAGGGGGGCGTGGAACTTTTGCACTGAAGTCAGGGATCAGAGATCCTGTTTCAGAAATTAACCCGCCCAGCAGTAACAATACTGTTCACCGATAAGAATGCCCATCTGGATGGGGAGGATGGTGGTAGTGGATATGCTTATCTGAAGTGGCAGACCAGCCTTTACATCAGCCTAATATAGAAGCACCATACCAAGTTAGAAATTGTCCTCTGTCAGAGAATTGCATAACGTGGCAGAAGGATTGTCGGGTAAAAAATAGGGTACAAGGATGTCCTTGGTTGAAATCAGTCTGATGAAAATTGCCACGAAGGATTGAATTCATCTGATTTTTGGCTCCCTCTTCAAATACAAACCTTTACAAGAAAGGAACGCATGTTTTTCATCCAGTGGGTAGTAGCACATGACAGAAGTAGACACCGCAGACAATATTATGCTATGAGTGTTATGCCGATTGTAGTGGACTTCTTCTGCAAACATTTGAGACTCTATGTGGCACTCCCAGAGTCATTATCTTCCTAACACTAGTTTTGCTCCCTGCAAGTTGCATTGATCACATACCTCTTTCTTTCCACACAACTAGCACACTTCACCACAGGGATACAGACTTCCAAACTGAGAAGAAAAGTCACTGCCATCACAAAGGTGCCTGGCAACAAAGTCCTACTTTCCTCAGCCTTACAATAACTGTGGTAATAGTGCAGTAATGAGAGTTAGTAAGATCTCTTACTGTGGCCACAAGAACAGCTCTTTCTCTACAAGGTTGCCACCATTTGCAGTTCATGCCTCAAAGCAGACGTTCTTGTAATTCAGTGGGCGCGCAGTAATACCTGGCCCCTGTGTTTACAAGGACAACAGCAACATTTGACACAAGGGTGGACTAACTGCCTTTGAGTCACAGAGGTCCTCAAGCTGCAGCCTGCCTAAGTGCAAACCTAATCTTTTAATATTAGGAAAGTGGTCCTGCACTTGTATGAGGCTGTTTGTCTACCTGACATGTACGACTAACGTTGAGAATGGGGTCCCTCACTTGTTAAAGGCTAGTAACGGGAAACATTCTTTACGACGCAACTATTACCCCACACTACCATTGCAACGCGGGGATTACAACGAAAGTTGTTACAACGACTTTCGCTGGAGGGCGTTGTTGGATAGGGAATAGTTTAATTTTCTATCCAACACCTTCCCTACTATCCACGGGGACTGGAGTTGGAATAGAAAATTAAACTATTCCACTATCCCGCGCCCCCAAACGCAAGTCGTTGTACGCACCAAGCGTAAACAAGGAAAATGCGGTCTATGTATGATACTTTGATATTGCTGAAGGGACCACAGATGTTTGTTATGCACTAATTTGCATATGTTATGTGTATTTAACATAGCACAAAATACAGCTCACTCCATACAGAGTTTCCAATGGGAAAAGCTTGAGAGGAGGCAGAACTCATCCTGGCACTCACAAAGAGGTAAGGTAAAACAAGCCATATTTTGATACACTTTTTAAAAAGCAAAAAGTTTCAACAGCAGTGAATGTGAACAGGTAACTTGTTCCAGTAGTAAGGAGTAAGAAAGAAGAAGAAAGGTTCACCATTTAGAGTAGCCCAGATTCTGCATGAAACAGCCAAAAAAGTGTCAGAGGACCTCAAAGCCCTAGCTGGATGGTAAAAACTAAAACAGAACCGGAGATATAACATGCCCGTCCCATACAGGGCCTTATAAGAGAGGCAAAGACGCTTTTAAAATGCACCTTTTTCTGACGAGAACCCAATGCAAGGAGTTAAGCACCTGAATTATTTAAGTACTTACAGGTATATGGCACATGGGATGGGCTGCAGAGTTTTAAACTAGGTGAAGGTGAGACCTCAGAGAATCAAGGAATGTTCACAATCTAAGCGACTGGTTATCAGTGCCTGAGTCAATGTCTTCCTACAATCTAAAGGCAGCCATGCATAAACCTTCCTGAGAAGTCAAAGTATGCCAAAACAATGACCGCATGCGGCTGTGACATGACTTTCCATTGAAAGCTTATCATACATTATGAAGCCCAGATTTCTCTGCATTTTTGGGATGGGGTGGAGCTCCCAGTTCCTGAGGCCACCAGTCTTCTGACCAAAGCAGATTAGCTTTATAAAAAAGCATAACTTCAGTCTCAGCTTTATTCAGTTGGAGAAAACTCTGTCCCATACAAGTGCCACTGCAAGAATGCAGTGCCCAAATCTGACTTTAGTGAGCTTTGACTCCTGCTCAAACGACGGAACCAGCTGTGTCTGAATACCTTAACAGACCCTCCAGGATTTCGCAATTTCGCGATTTTGCCGCGAAATCGGCACTTTTGTAAAAATGCCGCGATTTTTACAAAAGTGCCCGCGAAATCGGCACTTTTGTAAAAATGCTGCGATTTTTACAAAAGTGCCCGCGAAATTGAAGGGTAGCGGCTGCCGACCCAGGCTGGAGGAAGGGCTATAAATTCTCAGGCTTTATGGTTTAACACACAGTATGCCTAATTACGCACCAAGCTGTCCTAATCTCTCACCTCGACGTCAATACGTGTTGGACATCAGTGCTTATCGACGTCAGCACTTGCTCATTGGAGGCGAACGAACACAGTCAGTCTGTCAGTCGAAAATACACTACTAATCTACATCAGAGATGGCATGTCAGTTAACACTGTGACTTTGTAGTGAGAGAAAGGTGTATTGATATCCACAGTAGAGAATACGTCACCGGTCCTCTGGCAAATAGTGTGCGTGGTGCAGGAGATCCCTCTGTGTGGTGACGCTGACAAACTGACAGCATTGCGAGGTTAGGCAAGCCACCTCACAGATATATATATATAAAGGGCTTCACCCAAACGGGGGAAAGCTTGAGAGAGACGCCCCCTGTGCTTCGCGGGTGCTTCAGACGTCCATGTTAGGGCCCTGGATGCACCGGCCGTCTACCCAGAGAGAACTGCCATCTTCTTGCTTCCTACCCTGTCATAACCTTATATTTAGGTTTGGTGTGACAGACAGCTTTGTCTGTCTGCCAAGGTCTTGTATAGCATTAAATATAAATCACCCCCCTCCGCCTCATGCCATTGCTCACTTTCAGAGTAATTCACGTCCAGGAAGTGCGCATAGAATAGCTTGCTTAGAATAATTATTGGTTGTCCCCCTTATGCCGCAGGCTTTGTTGGCAGTGTCACTCACATGTTGGTCCAGCTTAGACAACAACTATTCGGTGTTTAGTATGTCTGTGATTCTGGTGGCCAGCGTTCGATCTTTTACATATGAGTGATTGAGGAGAAGATAGGAAGGTCCGATCTCATATTTTACTGCGGTAGAAATGCAATTTTTCTGTCTGTCGCAGTTGAGTGCACCGGGACGTTTTACCATCAGAATCGACCAACAGGCGTTGCTAAGTTGGATACTGCATCAGGTGCAACATCCTTCCTAACCAGGTTCAACAGTCTCCATCCTGTGATCGTCGTGGTGCTCATCTCTGCCTGGCCACTGACAAGAAGTCGTTCCTCTACCTCAGATGACTGTCACCCCAGAAACACTCCATTGCCAGATTGTTTTTCAGCAGATAGGTGACAATGGAATTGTACTATGAATCAGTAATGTGATATCCATGCAAGTAATGTCATGTAAAATATGTAAACTGCAACCTACACAGGACTTTTTGGGGCGAGGGAGGCGAACGTAAATCTACAGCACTACATACCAAGAAAAGATGCCTACATGGTAAATAATCTGTTCGAGGCATGTGTGCTGTAGATACACAT
Organism: Lissotriton helveticus; assembly: GCF_964261635.1. NCBI lineage: Eukaryota > Metazoa > Chordata > Amphibia > Caudata > Salamandridae > Lissotriton > Lissotriton helveticus. Next base: position 2,116,374,270 of record NC_136063.1, read on the forward strand.
TCTGTAAATTAAGACACGTTCTAAGGGAGGAGTGAGATCATGAAGCCCCTAAGAACTGATTAATGTAGAATAGGTAACACTATGAAGAAAGGCATGGATATAGAATGGTGGGAGAGCAGCAACACTGAGTACAACTGGGGACGAACTTGAGCTGAGTGAGGTCTCTGTGGGCTAAAACACCTCCCAGGGCTGAAGTTAATGTCAGACCCTCCAGGACTTCGTGAGAATGAATGATTATGAGTAAAATAAAGTGCCGCAAAAATGCAGCTAAATTTCCATATTTGTGCCGCTAAATTTCTATTTTTGTGCCGCTAAATTTGCTAATCCATGCCGCTATATCCTGGGGGTCTGCCTTAAGTGCAATCACAAGGGGGCGGTCCCTCATTTTGTTATGGTAGCCTGGCTGTATAAAAAGAATCCTTTCTCTTTGCATCACTTGTCCCGTATTAGGCAGAGGTACAGAGGAAAAGAAGCTGTCAGTAGGTGTGCAAACTGTACACCACATAGAGGTGGCAAACAGTCAATGCACCCCTAAATGTACCTATTCGAAGGAAGGAAATAGTGTGCGAGGCTTCCACAGGCATCTCCTGCAGGCAGATGCAGTCACTCATACCTGCCAGCAGGGGACCTCTGACCCTCCTTTAAAAGTCAATTTGGTGTTCCGTGAAAGGTGACAAATGAACCAGGAGTTTCCATCAGCGGGTCCGTCTATCAATAATGTAGTGCTTCCGGGGCAGGCACGGGTTTGCACCTAGGCTGTGAGCAGTCCATTTGCTATATTACAATGCACTGTCCCAGTCAGTTCCTGGTGCATAGACTTAAGTGTGCAGAGTGGAATAGTGCGCTATATCCATAATGGTGCTCCATACATACATTGGAATTATCTCCTTCCTCCTCTAACTACTAAGAATATCAATAACCTGAGAAAGCATTTACTGCTGAATGTGACTAATGTTATTTTTAAGCATTTGTCTTTCTATTACAAGAATTGTATTGACACCAAAAATAAATAGGTTATTGGCATAAAGAGACCATTTTGTACCCTAGTGCTACTCACGTTAACATATATAAAACACCTTTGCGATCTAAACTGTACCTTCAAGGAAGCCCCATGATTAGAGAACTCTTTTCCAAAGGAAGGAACATCATTCTTTCACACCCTGGGAGAAGGATGCCTCAGGTTTTGCTCTGGCCTACGTCAACATCAGTGCCTGGTGTGTAGGACTGGCTGCTATGTGGAGTTAGGAGTTACTAAGAAGTATCAAAACACTTGTCTGATGATACATCAAGAAAGTGCACCAATGCTTGGTTGGATTATCTTAATTACAGATTACTATTTGTCGGCCTATTTTAAACCATTGTTCCACCCTTGTTTGTCAGAGTCAAGAAAATGGTACTGTGAGCAGAAAAGTTAATACATTATAAGTTTCAAATGTAATGTTCCTGTGAATTGAATCACAAGCCCTCCAGGACCCAGGTGAGGTGATGGAAGAGTACTCCAAACTATCCTACAACGAATCATTTCTGGAGCAGGGGGGGCGATGATTAAGAATCGTTGAATAATATCTTGCAATTATACCCACCCAACTGTTCCTCCTAGGGCTCAGAAGCAGCTTGGAAAAGATTAAGAAGATTTCCTCATGGAATTCAATATTAACTTAGGAATAGCCTAAACGTGTTATGCTGATTTTGGTCTCCCAAGAATATATACATGTTTACCAAACCAAAGTACTGCTTAGGCACATTCACGAAACACAGATTGGATTTATACATGAAAAGGAATGCCAGGGGTTTGCAAAAGATCATTGAAGTGCAAGAGAACATTTACGCCTAGTCTCAACCCAGTGAGCTGCTTTCAAAACAGCAGATATCAATTCTATACCGGGCCAATCCTGTAAGGTGTTGGTGCTCCTAGTCATAATAAGGTAAAATGTGCATACTTTAGTAAGTGGCCGGAGTCGAGCATTATGGATTCTGTTGACACTAAGTGGTAACATTGAAGATCAAATAATAAAGCTTTAAATAGATTTGGATGTTCCACATGCACAGACCTTACCATGACATAGTAGTGACAAATGCATTGGTTGAGCATTAACCACACTCATAGGCGTGCTCCTTTACTCTGTCTAGGCCTTCTTCTCCTTTATGTTTGTGAACTAAGGATTGGTCCTCCAAAGCAGGTTTTTAAAACCTTCGTATTCTACTCCCCCGAGATGTAGCTTCTGGATGCAGGGCACCATGGAAGTTTTTCAGGAGGATTGGGGGAGTCACACTGCTCCAAGGTAATACTAGTAAATATGAACTGGCCTAGGGGTCAAGAGGGAGACTGGTTGAAGGTCAATAGAAATAATTTTCACTTAGGCTAGTCAGCCGCCTATCCTCCTTTGTTACACAATTTAGGAAGATATGGCTTGCTAATGTATTTAATGTTTGTGGTAGGGTAGTGTCAATGCTATCTTCGCAGGATCGGGGTTGGTGTTGTCCTCAAGAGCATATCAGGAAATGTCACGTGCCCCTAAATGGATTTGATGGTCAGTATATCAAATATCATGACCAGTTAATTAAGCCTTCTTGAGTCAAAGCACACGTTAGAATCAAAATCAGTCAAAATGCATAATAATTCATTTACAGGGACATTTGCATTAAGATCAGTCAAATGCAGCTGGAGGTTTAATTTTAGGTTAGACCTCAGATAAAATATCAGAATCATTCTCAGCCTCAAGCACGAGTAAGACTAACAAGGGTCTGCGCTCTAAGAATCGAGAGATTGCCTCTTGCAAAGCAAGCCTAGCCGAACAAGACTGGCTCCCCAAGTCTGGCTCATCTCCAGAATGAGATCTCTTTGATAGTGAAAGACACAGTAAACATCAACCAGTCAGCATTGTTTTGTTTTGTAGGCTCAGCAAATCACAACACAGAATATAACGCAACATTATTGAACACCATTCTAAACTCCATCTCCTAATGAATAATAATCCCTCTCCTTTTGACCCAGTGTAATCTGATGTGACAGTACAAATCTAGTTACACTCAGAACAATGACAGACTTACGAAATGAATAGACCCACAGAGGTTCTGGCAGGGAGAACCATGAACAGTTACACTTTGATGGGAGCTTCCTATAGAGTCCCCCAAGTACAACACATCATAAAAAAGCATTTGATTTCTATGCTTTTTTCTGCATGTGGTGTGAGTGCGAAATGAAAGTGCGGTCACGTTAAATTCAAGATGGAGCCAGCGCTAGTTTAGGCCTTGTTTGGCCAAAGTTAGAAAAACATGGTCCTGTAAAGTGCAGTGAATTCGTTTTTAATGCAAAACATGAATGCCACTATACAAACATTATTTATTATTCAGAAATCACTTTTACAGTAGTAAGACCATACCTCTGATTATACAATGAACCCAGGATATAGATGTGCTCTCCCAGAAACCCTCAGTTCACTTTTCTGAGCATAGGACATCGCTTGTAACTAACAAAGGAGGACAATGGCACAATTACTGCCAATAATATTTACATACATGCATTGCAGCTTTCTGATAGTGGGTGCCTCTGTTTTCAAGCTTACATGGTAGCTTCATGAATGTAGAGCTCAATGATGAGATTGTGTGTTATCTAGAGGTTGTAGGTTTGAATCCCGGTTAGAAAGACTCAGCCTGGGGCGTGGCTTGGCGCCCGACGGGAATGGCGGCGCCCGGGTGAAGCTCTTCGGAGACCTTTGCAGGCTGTCAACTTCTCGTGCTCCCTCAGCGCTACTTTTCGGATGTGAGGACGTCGGAACATCTACTCCTCCTTCTTGGACCTTTGCGGCTCTTCTTGGCAGCAAATTAATACCTTTATTGACGATGTGAGTTCTTGCTTCGTCACTGCCTTGCGACCGCCATTTTGTTTTTCTATTCGCGCTGCGATGCCGATCTTTTCTGTTTTCCTGGAAAGACTGTGGCTTTTTCTCTAAAGTTGATATCGTCCCTCCTGGCTCATTTCCTCCTTTTAGCTACGCTTTCGCCTCTCTCCATGTCTCAAATTTTATCTTTGATGCCCCTTTTTTCTAACTGACTTTGATACGGTGGCCATTTTGTGATTTTTTACTTCTTACAATTTCTGCATAATTTTTTGCCGCGCTTTTACCACTTTTTCTTATGGGCAGACTGAAGGGCACTCTCTCTTCGAAAGCTTCTCCAAAGCATATCTTCATCAAGAATTCGAAGCTATTTACCGAATTCTCCCATTTACAAGACTTGATATCTCCTCCTCAGACAGACAATATGGCGGCGGCGGATTCTGCAACGCGGCTTTAGGGAAATCTCTCACTAAACGCCTTAAGCACAATCCTCCTTCTCCCCCTAAACCTGCCTCCTCTGTCTCTATGGAGATTTTATTGGAAGAGATTAGGGCACTGCGACCTTTTATGGAAGAAACGAACGCAAAACTCCAAGTTCCCACCGACAACTGGTCACAAATCGACAACAGAGTAACTGCGGTGGAACACTCTATTTCTTCCCTTACGGATACCTGTGCGAAGCTCTCTCCTCTCCAATCTCAAGTTTCTACTCTACAGCGACAAGTCGAGGAGCTTGAAAATCGCAACAGGCGCAATAACCTCCGTATTTATGGTCTTGATGAAGGACAGGAGGGGTTTGACCCTCTTACTTTCTTCAAATCTTTCATCCCCAAAGTCCTTCATATGCCAGAGGGCACCACTCAACATTCAAAGAGCGCACAGATTGGGCCGTCCTTCCTCTACTGCCTCCTCCTCATAGAAGCCAAGAGGGGTGATCCTTTATTTTTTGGAATATACAGACTTATTAAAAGTTCTCTCTGCAGCCAAGTCATCTCAGCGTATTACTTGGTCTGGATCCACCTTATTTTTTGCCCAGGATTACGCCAAGGCTACTGCGAACAGAAGGAAGGCCTTCCTCAACATGAGACCTGCTCTTTGCGCTATGGGCACTCGCTACGGACTCTTTCATCCTTGCCTCTTCAGAGTCACCTATAACAACAGGACGACGACCTACGAAGATCCTCTCCGTCTTCAGAGTTTCATCAACGCTCACCATTCAGATGCTATGGATTTTTCGTCCTCAACTGCTGTCTGATTATTTGTTCCTAAATACACAAGTGGGAGGAGGGGGGGTCCTAGGGGACGTTTACCGACCAGGCATTGCTACTACCCCTATACCTATATATCTACCAACAACAAGTAGCAATGGGTCACAAAGAAAATTAAACTAACAGTGTATCTGAAAGAGCGTGACCTAAAAGATAGAGGTACAACAGCGAAATCAAACCTAGGGTACTTTCTCAAGGAGAAAACATTTTCCCATCAGATTTCCGACCTGTACCACCCTGCATCATTTGGGATCCTTTGCCAAGAAGGTAAGTGATTGTACCCTCGGAGGATTTGGCAAACCTCAGCCTAATCTCTCGAGTTCGTCCTAATGCTTGTGTGGTGTATCTCAATATCAAATGGTAATCTGACTAGCAGTGCTCAAAAGTGAAAATAATAAGTGGCTGGTGTGAAACCTTATAAAATCGGGTAGTGAAGAGGTAATAAGTATTTTAATAGGTACCTATTCATTCCCAAAGCTAAAAACAGTGCATAGTAGTGTAAACAAATAACTACTAGGATAGATGTTGGGTCGACATGTTTCTGCAGTTACAACGGGCCCAGAGGTCTCCTACTGCTTCTTCAGGACCATGACTAATGCTACTGCTAGGTGAAAAATAAAGCAAGTGAAACAAAAATAATTTTTTTGTTGATATCACCTGACGTTCTCCTGGTTATGTGGTCCAATGTGCACCAAAGAGGAGCAGACAGAACAAACAAACAGATACACAGAAAGAAAAAGGATGTACACATAATTAGTAGTGTAACACTGTCACAATCTGCCATCAAGATATACTAATCATTTGTCCGGCAAGCATGTCAAATTCTTTTATCGTGACATTTAGTGATAATGTATCAGTTTGATTACATTCTCACTCACCTATATCGTAGGAGAAAGTTGCCCCACCTCACCTAGCCACAGCGCAGGTAAAACGGAGCACCGCTCTGATGGGGAGAAAAAAAGGTATTGAAGGAAGGATTAACAGCATTGCAACAACATTATCAGTCAAACTGCTCAAAACTCGAATGATTTCGTCTTTATCGATTGCTTGACCCGCCATGGGTGTTTTTCAATGGTGTGTCAAAAGTCATAATCATTTTTACATCACGCAGTGGCCCCCGGTCACTGCTTCCTGTGAGCTTGATTTAAAAATGAAGGAGCCTTTTTACTATTACTGTCCCTGTATTTTAAGGATAAATGAGAATAAATGGAATATGAGCCATGGCTGTCAATTTCTCATACTTTCCATGTCACTTTGAAGCCCTGTCTGTGTTCAACTCGAACAATGGCTGGATATAACAAGGGCAGAATCGGACGAAATAGTCCACTAAGCTTGCCTCCTTGCGAGTACAGTTTTTGTATAATCTTACCGTTATCATGAAGAGCGTAATTTAGACATTCCAGTCAAGATAACATGAAGCGTTTTGTTGAAAACTGATATACCGGCCAACGCTTACCTGTCCGTCGGTACCCCGGACGTCCTTCTGTGCTGTCTGTGGGGAGGTACCGAACGGAACAGTGGCGGCCATTATATTACGCAATTTCTTCTTCCTTCCGGACTCTGTGTGTCGTATGACGTCATACGTAAGCGCCCTCGAACCATGGGAATTGTAGTTTTGGGACTTAATGAAGCCCGGTTAGGCGCAATTAATCCACCCAGCTTATGGTACTGAAATGAAAAGAGACGATCACACTATGCATATAAGTATAAATATACGCTGTAAATAGAGGCACTCATCGTTTTATGAAATTTAAACGGAGCTGCCATATTGTTGAGTACATCGAATAAGGATTCTTTTTTAACATGCAATTGGGACTGAAAGTCTTCTAACGTCGAAGTCCTCAAGTGTCTTTTAGTTGTGTAATATGAATCCACCTATTCTTTACATGCTAATGACAAGGCCAGCTCGTCATGCAGTTTACTGGAGCTGTGCTTATGACGAGCTGACCTTGTCATGAACAATGGGTTTCCAGGATGCTCAGCACCCAGCGGGAATTGCCTTAGCATTGAAGGTGTTAATTGAGTACTACATGTGACGTGCCATGGAAACGATAAATCGTACATGCTACAAATGCGGTTCGGTGAAATAGTTCCGCTTAGATCATGGCACGATAGTCCGATCACATGGTACATTATGGCACGGTCCGAAGTAGGCCAAGGCATGCTCATAGTTATAACTTCATATAGAAAGGTGTGAAGTTCCTAGATGTTAATTTCTTTAAATAAGAGTCTCAGTATGAGAACCTATAACACACCCACAGGGAGCCCCAAACTTACTGAAATGGAGATTATATAGGAGTGACAAATTGTCAGTGGCAGAAGTTATAATGACATTCCTTCAGTCCAATCTTATTAGTCTGTAGTCTATAGACCCATTTCTGCTCACGTCTGAACAGGAAAGAACTAACATCTGTTATATGTGACGGAATCAGTGGCTGTTCAAGTACTGTCCAGTGTAAGTCAGTGGGCGAGTGCTTTGCTTCGATGAAATGATTCGTAAGTCTTGTTGCCTGCTTTGAGCAATTGACAGCCACGGCTCATATTCTATTTATTCTCATTTATCCTTAAAATACAGGGACAGTAATAGTAAAAAGGCTCCTTCATTTTTAAATCAAGCTCACAGGAAGCAGTGACCGGGGGCCACTGCGCTATGTAAAAATGATAATGACTTTTGACACATCATTGAAAAACACCCATGGCGGGTCAAGCAATAGATAAAGACGAAATCATTCGAGTTTTGAACAGTTTGACCGATAATGTTGTTGCAATGCTGTTAATCCTTCCTTCAATACCTTTTCTTTCTCCCCATCAGAGCGGTGCTCCGTTTTAACTGCACTGTGGCCAGGTGAGGTGGGGCAACTTTCTCCTACGATATAGGTGAGTGAGAATGTAATCAAACTGATACATTATCACTAAATGTCACAATAAAAGAATTTGACATGCTTGCCTGACAAATGATTAGTATATCTTGATGGCAGATTGTGACAGTGTTACACTACTAATTATGTGTACATCCTTTTTCATTCTGTGTATATGTTTGTTTGTTCTGTCTGCTCCTCTTTGGTGCACATTGGACCACATAACCAGGAGAACGTCAGGTGATATCAACAAAAAAATTATTTTTGTTTCACTTGCTTTATTTTTCACCTAGCAGTAGCATTAGTCATGGTCCTGAAGAAGCAGTAGGAGACCTCTGGGCCCCGTTGTAACTGCAGAAACATGTCGACCCAACATCTATCCTAGTAGTTATTTGTTTACACTACTATGCACTGTTTTTAGCTTTGGGAATGAATAGGTATCTATTAAAATACGTATTACCTCTTCACTACCTGATTTTATAAGGTTTCACACCAGCCACTTATTATTTTCACTTTTGAGCACTGCTAGTCAGATTACCAATTGATATTGAGATACACCACACATGCATTAGGACGAACTCGAGAATTAGGCTGAGGTTTGCCAAATCCTCCGAGGGTACAATCACTTACCTTCTTGGCAAAGGATCCCAAATGATGCAGGGTGGTACAGGTCGGAAATCTGATGGGAACATTTTTTCTCTTTGAGAAAGTACCCTAGGTTTGATTTTGCTGTTGTACCTCTATCTTTTAGGTCACGCTCTTTCAGATACACAGTTAGTTTAATTTTCTTTGTGACCCATTGCTACTGATTATTTGTTCCCCCTGTTTCATTGTTGTTTACCTTGTCGGTTTGCTGACTGAATTTTATCCTTTTGTGCCTCTTCCGTATTTTCAGTGCCTCCTTTCATGTTGTTATTTTTCTTCCCACAGTTCTCCCCTTCTCATGACGTGATGCCTCCCGGTCCTCCGTTTTGCTCGTTCCCGGTTCCGTTGTTCACCCCGTCTGGTTCCCTCCCTCCCCATTTCTCCTTGAATCCTCCCTCTGTAGGTATGTTTTTGGTTCTTGTTTTCCTTTGCTTGTTCATATGTACTGTTCTCGTTTTACCCTCTCCAGTTTCTTCTCCTTCTATCTTTTCCTATTTCTTTTTTTATCTGGTTACCTCTCCTCTTCTTACCTCTACTCTTCCTTTCATTGCATGGTACTTCTTCCTTTCTTCTTCTTTTAATTCTACCTCCTCCTCACCTGTTTTTCTTCTTTTCCAGTTATCTCCTTCTTTTTCCTACGTTTCTAGTTCTACCTTTTCTTCTTTCCATCAGTTTATAATTTTACAGTTCTGTATCGCATTGTATGCTGTTTATATTCACATGCTTGCTCTTAATCTGTTGCATTCAAAGTTACCTCATGGAACGTTAAAGGGTTAAATAATCCTATTAAAAGGCAACGTGTTTTATCCCATTTGGCTCGATTGAAAACAGACATTGCCATGCTGCAAGAGACCCATCTTTCGGACACTGAATCCTCTAAACTAAAAAGACTTTGGGTCGGAAATGTTTTTTCTTCCCCAGCCCTGGGTAAGAAGAATGGGGTTGTTATTTTAGTTCACAAAAAGTTTACTGTTTCTGTTACTCATCAGGACATTGATTCTAATGGTCATTGGGTGATTACCAAATTGCTGATTGACAATATACCCCTGGTTATTTTTAATATTTACGACCCAGTCTCAGTTGATAATACCTTTTGGCCACTTATTTCTGACAAATTGATTTCTCTTGATGACGAGTATATTATTTTTGGTGGCGATTGCAATCAAGTCCTTGACCCTATCCTTGATAGACATTCCCCTGTTAAATTTGTCCAGTCTAGAATGCATACTCAATTCACCACTGCTATTCGACGCAAATCTCTTACTGATGTCTGGAGACTATGCCACCCTGACCTCCAAGAATTTAGTTTCTTCTCCCCTCCCCACAAATCTCAATCTCACATTGACTATCTTTTTCATAGTAAATCCCTTTCCCAATGTACCCTTTCCTCAGACATAGGTTCTATCCTCATATCCGATCATGCCCCAGTCAGTGTTGACCTTGACCTCATCCCCTTCTCCCCTTCCTCAGGCAGATGGCGTTTCAACAACTCTCTCCTTGTGGACCCTAAGTTTTCAGGCCAATTCAGTTCCTTTATTGAGGATTTTTTCAATACCAACACTACTTCTGACTCCTCTCCATCTATCATTTGGGATTCCTTCAAAGCGACCGCCAGAGGATTTATAATGAATTATGTCTCTCACAAAAAAAGAGCTTTGAGCTACAATCTTCCCAACACCTTTCTAAAATTAAACAGTTAGAATACTCCTATTACCGCTCCCCTGCAGATCCTTCTTTAAAGGAACTTATCACTGCTAAAATCGCTTTCAATTAAATGTCCACTGATGCTGCGGCTTCCTATCTTTTGAAAAGTAGCGCTCGCTATTACGGAGGTCAAAATAAAATAGGAAAGCTCTCAGCCTCTTATCTGAAAACTCTACAAGAACGCACCCGCATTGCTTCTATCACAGACTCTAATGGCACCTCCCATTTTAAAGATGAAGCTATTTTGCAGGAGTTCATCGCCTTTTATAAACAACTCTACATGCCTGAGTCCCAACCCCTTCCCTCTGACTTATCCTCCTACTTTCATTCACTTGCCTCTCCTCCTTCTTCCCACATTGGTTTTACTCCTCTTGAAACCGATATCACCCTGACGGAACTTTCCCATGCAGTCTCTGTCTTAAGACGTGGCAAAGCACCTGGTCCCGATGGTTTTTCTATCGAATTCTATGCTCATTTTTCCAAACTTCTTCTTCCTCACATGCTCCTTCTATTCAATTCTTTTATTGCGAATGGTTCTTCCCTTGGTACTTTTCAAGAAGCCATTATTTGTCATATCCCAAAAGATAACAAAGACCCCTCTTTTTGTAAGAATTATCGCCCCATTTCCCTTGTAAATACGGATTATAAGATCTTTGCCAAATTAATTGCCTTGCGTATTGATCCCATCCTTCCTGAACTCATTGGCCCTGAACAATCCGGTTTCGTCAAAGGTCGTTTAGCTTCTGACAACTCTAGAGTTTTCTTTAATGTACTTAGTAAGGCCTCTTCGTTACAGTATCTGCTCGCAGCCATTACCTTAGACGTCGAAAAGGCCTTTGACAGGATCAGCTAGGATTTTATGTTCCATGCCCTCACTTGGATTGGCTTCCCCCCTAAATTGATTTCCCTAATCTCCCTTTCATATTCAGGCCCTAGAGCTTCCATTTTCGCTAACGGGAAAGTCTCTGATTACTTTTCCCTCTCTAAAGGTGTTCGACAAGGTTGCCCCCTTTCCCCCTTATTGTTTATTGTTGCTCTGGAGCCATTTCTAACAAAAATACGGCAGGATGCCCAAATCACCGGCTATAATCCAGGTCCCAATCAAATCAAATTGTCTGTTTATGCAGACTATATTCTTTTATACTGCTCTAACCCGGAGTCCTCTTTACCTGCCTTTCTTCGTCAGGTTGACGCCTTATCCGCGGTCTCTGGCTATCGCCTCAATCGTGACAAATGCGAAGTTTTACCTCTCAATCTCCTATGTCTTCCACACTTTTTTCATCAAACTGGTTTTTCCTGGCAGCCTATCAAAATCAAATATTTAGGGTTATGGTTTTCCCCTACTATTCCCAACACTTTGAAAGCTAATTTTGAATATATCACTAAAAAACGTACTGATTCTGTCACTAGATGGCATCCCCTTTTTCTTTCATGGTGGGGAAGATTAGACTCGATTAAAATGATGCTTGCCCCTGTCATCCTTTATTCACTCTCTATGATACCTGTCCGCATACCTAATTATTATTTTAAACGACTAGATTCTCTCCTACAGAAATTTCTCTGGAAGAACAAACCTCCACGCATCGCTTTGTCCTCTCTAAAAAGGGATAAGACGATTGGTGGTCTTAAGTTCCCAGACTTTAGGTCCTATCACTCCTCTTTTATCCTTAAACAGGCTTCTCGTTGGCTTTCTTCGGATACTCCCACTTATCCTCCAGTCTGGTTGTCCTTGGAAAAATCTCTTATCTCGCCATTCGCTTTTCCTGAAGCTCTTACTTTTTCTGCTAATACCTCTTTCCTACACTCCCCTGTTATTGCCCATTCTTACCATCTTTTATCTCCACTTTTACCCTCCTCTTATCCTTCTCTCCTATCTTTATCTCAGCAACCTATTTGGCACAATAAAGCACTCGGTATCAGAAATCGTTCTTTCTTCTGGAAGTCATGGAGATCCAAGGGTTTATTGTGGATCTCTCAACTTCTGTCCGATAACGTTCCTTTATCCTTTCAGGATCTTCAATCTCAATTTCTTCTTCCCACTTCTTTTCGGAAACAATAGGATCTTCATCTTCCTTCTCTTCTTCAATATCTTCAATCTCTTCCCGCATCTTCTGACTTACCTTCGTCCTGCTTCACACTCTTTCCACTCTTGCATACCTCTCCTTCGGCTTCTCGCATTTACAGATGTCTTATATCCCCCTCTGAACGTCTCAAATCGAAAACTGAATTGGCTTGGGAACGGGATCTGTCAGTATCCTGGCCGGTCTCCTTGTGGGACAAATTATGGTTAAAAATCCATAAAACGTCAAGAGCTGCCAATACTACCCAAACTCTTTATTTCCTTTACCAACGTTTATTGTTTACCCCGACAAAATTGGCCTCGTTTTCCCCTGACCTTTCTCCCAAATGTTGGTCCTGTCCTTGTCAGAATGCTGACCTCCTCCACATGTTATGAAATATGAGCAAGGGTACTCCCAAGGATTAATTTGAGGTCTAGAGGGGGAAGTAAAATACCAAACACTGAAAATAGAAAACCTCTTGACTGACCTATTGATTTTACAATTTATGGACTAAATCACATCAATTCACATAGGATGCAACATGAGAAAGAAATTTTCAAAATGGAATATTATTCCTAAGTTTTCTATTTATTTTCATTTCCATAATTTAAGAATACATTTTTGTAACATTTAAAAAAAAAAAGCACCTTTTATATTATTGTTACCTTGTTTTATTATCATCTCATCTGTTCTGCTGCTTTGCTTCTCATATTTTTTATTATGTTTGGTTTCAATAAACTTGAACTTAAAAAAAAAAGAAAGACTCAGCCTTTTATCTTCCTATGCATTCATTTTCAAGGGGTGATGATAAATGTGTATGCAAAAATGCCATGTACAGCAAAAGAACTATTATTATTATTATTATTAGTAGTAGAATTATTATATTACAATTACTATTATTATTTCACTTGTAGAGGAATCCTTGGTAGCCGTAATATTGATGTGGCCCTTGAAATTAAAAGAAACTCGGAGCATCTTCCGTTCTTTTCAATTTCTAAGTGCAAACACCGTAAAACGAGGACAATGCATTGATACGTGGCTCGTAGAACCAGCATGAAGACCATCAGAACTGTACCTGGGCAGCTATATACCCAGCATTGGTGCCCATCAGGGCTGGGAACCCAAAGCAGCCCTGGCAATATTCTCAGACCAGCCCTTGAGGATGAACTGCCTGCCCCCTGGAGGCTGGAACTGCTTGCCTGCTGCTTTTGTTACTGGGGGCTCATATTGCAGCACCGCTCCAAAACCGGCCTCAACTAACAAAACCGGCCTCCACCGTTGCAAAACCAGCCACCACACTTTCAGCCTCACGGGGAAGCGCCCAATGTTCGGTCCAGCCAGTCAGTTAGGTATGGTGCCCATGCCTAAGTGTGATAAACAATGACTCTTACAACAGAGGCGTGAGCTCTTACTTTGCGTACGCCTTCTCAAGCAATGCACTCCAAAACTCATTGGGCACGTTGGAATGACAGTAGATCAGTTCGCCGTTCATTGTTGGCAGTCTGTCATCAATAACAACATCGATCCAGTCTCCCAAAGACCAAAACCGGAAATGAAAGATCCCCTTGTATTTGTTGGGTCTTCTTGGATCCCATTCTTGTTGTTTCCAATCTGGGATCACCTAAAGAGAGATGGCATAACAACTAATGAAACATGAACAAAAACATATTGTGCTTGGTTCAGGTAATATATAATAGGCATATGAATAAAGGTAACGCATTTGTGAAAATCACATCTCTTTAGTTAAATGTTATAGCATTTATGACAGACTTCTTTCATCACATTAGCATCTAGTGCCTAGAAAACATTGTGCATGTGCAATGTATAAAATTCATTAACTAATAAATATATACACGTGCAATTGTACAAATGAATACTCACTGCGAATCTCCATTACTTAGAGTCTATTACAATGTTAGCCCTCACCTCATAAGGCTGGCACCAAATTGCCAAATCTGATCGATACACACAACTCAAATAAAGCCACTTCCCTTATTTGGAAGGGGCATAACATTTGTGTTGTCAGTTAAGGCCTTACAAGTAAAAAAACAGCAGATTCCAGGGGCTTCTCTGTCTTTGCAACGGCAGAGAAGCGTCGCCCCACTGCCTGGCTCGGATCCAGCAAAAGAAAAATCAAAAGATGCTCTAGCATCGTTTCATTTTTCATTTGCTGGCTCTGAGCCAGCATGTGTCATGGAAGGAGGAGGACACATAAGTGTGCATATGTGTTTGGCCGGATCTCAGACTAACCACAACACACATGCGCACTTAGGTTTCTCCAGCCTGGCCGCATTGAACAGCCGGGCTGGAAAAACCACCACAGAATCCGTGGCCTGAGTGGAGCATCTTTTCAGCCCACTCAGCCAATCCCCGCACTGCCTGCAGAGGAGAGCAGTGCAGGGATTGGTTGGGAGTCGGTCTCAGAGGTTTCTGGGACCAGGAAAAGACGAGGTAGCATGATGCAATGCGGAAGGCGGCTGTTGGCTACAGGTACACCCCCACACGCTCCCCTCTCCGTGTTCCCTCTACCCACCCCACCATCTATTGTTTGTGGCACCTGCCACATGCCTCTTCAGAGGGAGGGTGGAATGTAATGACAGAGTTGAGGAAGTGTTGAGTCAGTGTAATAGATATTACAGTTCAGTAATAAAGAGCCCACCTACCCATCATCTTTCTCATCACAGATCCTAATAAATGTAGGGAAATACCCTAGGAAAATGCTTTAACTTGAATAACAATGACAATACAAACATGACATAATGCAGGTGTCAGACATGTGTTCCTTTCAACCGATATGTCAACATCTAATTCATACAATTAACAAAAGTTAACTAAGAACCGACATTGGAACCAAATGCACGATCTCTCATGCCTGCTCCTCAAGACTAAATTGGAGAATGAAGGTAGAGGGAAAGGCCTGGAGGTCTGCCCTGCAACCCCTGAACTTCAGTCCAAGGTGTAGACATCCCTCTGGCGGACTGCTCCCCAACTGAGACTGCTTTAATCTTTTTGAGCAAGATGATAAACAAATGCAACGGTTGGCCTTACCCAACAACTGTTGTGAGAGGTTTTAGGCCCTACCCATGTGACACAGAAACCACAAAAATGTTCTCATGCACCATGGCTGGAAAGGTTTCACACATGTTGATTCACACCACCATCTTGCGGTCTAACTTAGGAAAGCAATGATCAATCAAAAGAGAAGGACATTGGAGAATTGAAAGTATGTACAGCCTCCTGTTCCAGGTAACCAGAATGGCACTTTTCAAAGAAACTCTAGTTTAAGTTTGGAAACTAATGCATCTGTTAATGACATGATATAAGGAGGCTGGCACAGAAATAACTGAATTCCCCCATGCACAGTTGGCGGTAACTAGAGAAATATTGAGGAAAAATAAATATATTTCTCCTTGTTATGCCTCTGTTGGGATGGCAAACTATTTTAACGCATTAGTAGATTTAGGAATGCGCCAAAAACCATGGGCGGATGTGTGGGAGCACTGGCACTCCACCCAGGAAACCTTCCCAATGCAGAGCATCGCAAGGCAGCGACTGGTACTGCCATTCATTACTCCAGATTTACTAAACCACACAAGTTTCTTTTGTGTGGCTTAGCACATCTGACTTAAGCGCTTGCGTTGCCTTGTGTCGTCTTGCGTGACAACAGTGATGCAAGCCCTTAGGAAATATGGGCCTGACTCTGTAGCCCACAATACCTCCCTCAGTAGGCCTAGGACTGCTCCAGCTCGTTAATCAGACAGCCAAATGCTAAAATGGCCATTTGGTTATCAACATTATAAGGACCTCAGGTCTCCAGAAATGAAAAGCCCTGGTTGTTACAAATGAGACCCAGCAATGCCTGAATTCGTGGGATGCTACAGCCCGGATTTCTCACAAATGTATAAACATGAATATTCAAAAAATCTATGTTTTTCCTACATCTGGCAAATGAACAATTGAAAATACTTTTTTATCCTTTGAAAACAGTGTATTTCTTGTCTCTTGGTGTGTCCCAAATTGGGCTCAATGTGCAGGAAATTAACAAAACAAATGTGATGAATATTGGCTGGAATTCAATTTAAGATCAATATAGATTCATTGTATACTTACTTATAGTATTAATAGTAGTATTAATAATAAGAATGCTACATGCATTAGTGGAACCATTGGAAATCACACTTTTAATAGCAGTATTCATAGTATCAGCAATTGGTGTAGCATTGAAAGTAGCATTAGTAAAAGAATGTGTTCTACATAGAGTTATAATACTATTATTATAATATTATTAATACTATTAGTATTAGTATCTTGAACATTATTTGAAAAGTTAGTACACTTGTACTAGTAGCAGTGATGCTCATAACAGTACTAGCAGTACTTGCAGCATCAGAAATCATAACAGTAAAAAACCCAAAGTAGTTTGTGGCTCAGTTATAGCTGCAGTAATGTATGTTCTACTAATACAAATGGGTCCTGGAATAGTAGTACATATAGTACTAAGAGTAGTGGTCCCTATAGAAGTAATGATACTATTGCTCATGGAAAAGTTACTTATAAGTCTGGATCTAGTATGGATGGTTGTGCTATTAGTAACACTTCAAAATGCAGTACGAGGAACACTAAACTAGTAGCAGTTGTGCTAGGAGAGGTATTAAGAGCAGCATTTGAAGCACTAATGATGAAAAACTGCATAAATGAATGAAAACGTGTCCTACTGTTCTCTAAATTGCATGAAATAGTATGCACTGCTTCCTAGGTTTTACTCTAAAAACCAGATGATATGTAACGCTGTGAACTTGGATTCTACAAGGCTTCTAGTATTAACACAGTTTTAAACGAGAAAGGAATAGATTAAAGTTAGTTGAGTAGTTTTAGAGTAGATGAATAGTGTAGTTCATCTTCACCAATAGATGTTAATCCCAGAGGTGAGCAAGAGCCATCTTGTCTTGCCGGGGAGTAGAAAAATCCCTCAAGTTGTTAGCAGCATATAGGAGTCATAGTAACAAACCTCCATAGGGCTTGGGAGGAGCTCTCTTCTTAACCCATTGCAACCGTAATGTGGAAGCAGGCGGGCCCGCTAATACCTTCATTAATCCCAACCCTTGGATGGTAACTCTACTCACAGCCCCATTAAACGCCTTATTGCTTTGTTGTAGAGGTTCCATTCGCCCCCAGTAGTGCCTAATCAGATATTGTGAAAATGTTGCATAAATATTGAGTTCCTTCACAACGTTGGAGTATAGTGACCCTATTTAGCCCATGGTGGGCATTCCAGCATCCTCCTGATCAGCAAAGGGATGTCCTCTATTACCCTGTTGGTCCGCGCCTGTGTGTCTAGAGATGCCAGCCTGCCTGGCAGGGATCTCTCTGCTGCTTCATGGAGGTAATTTAACATTTTCCCTTCCCATTTCCAACGTGCCGTGCATGGAAGATATGGTCAGGGAAAAAGGTCAATAGTGGTCCTGCCCTGAACATGGCGGGCCTGCTCACACAGATTTCAACCTCAATTATGCAATCTGTGCTGGAGGGGAATCTACAGACCTGGGTGAGAACTGGTCCAGCATGCCTCCTAACCTCCACTACAAGCTTTTCTCCATTAGTTTCCCTATCCTTAGCAAATATATAAATCTGCCAAAAAGGGATATAATGACCATAACTCCTAGAACATGGTTACTTTTATCAAAACATGTATTACCTCTATATACTTGTGTTATTCCACCTAATCACACTCACTCAATATTGGGGAAAAGTTTAAAGACTGTTACTTTATCATCACATATGAGAAAATGCTTATTGGTTTTCTTTCTCTGTTCTTCTGAATCCCTAGGTACTCCTGGTAAGTGCGATGCAATCCTAAGTTTCTACATAACTTAACCCCTTACCTGCGGGGCTGATTCCCCTGCTGTGCTGGCGGGAGGGGGGTCGCGCAAAGCGCCCCTGTGCTCGTGACGAGCTCAGCTCGTCATGAGCCACGGTTGTCGTGTGCTTGTCACGGCCACACCCGTTTCTGTAGAACGCTCGCACAGCAGGGTAATTAGCCCCGCGCATGAGCGTTCTAACCGTTATGACGAGCTCGTCATGAGCACACGGGAACCGTGGCTCATGATGAGCTCGGCTCGTCATGAGCATGGGAGGGGTTAAAAGAGGGAGAACATAGCTTTACTCCTTTGTGCTCAGTGGACATTTATCCCCAAAATGCAAGGCCTGCACTTTTGTTTTATACTGTTTATAACACATTGGAGCCTGCAATCTCTATATAAAAGTCTGTGTCCAGTTTCCTTACTACATGCAACTTGTGATGTCTCTAGTCACCAGAAATAACAAAATGGCGTTATTAATAAATTCTTACAGTTGAGCTCTGACCAAACGATGCTTTCTGCCAGATCCAGCAACCAGGCTTCAAGACAGCTCCTGAGGCATTATTATAGTACATTTGAAAGAAGTATTACATTAATTTGCTTTTCCTTCTTCTGGTATATTTTTAAGTAGAAAAAGCTATCAGCGGGAAGGACATGTTTATAGCAATTTGTTTATTTGTTTCTCAGAATAAGTAATTGCAGAAATATAGAATTCCTGCATGTTTTTACACAATTTGAGAGACAGCATTTTTAACATGTTGTAACTGATTCAAATATAATTTTTGAAAAAATACCTTTTGGTGTATTTAATTTAACAAGAGAGATTCTGCTGTTATGCTTGCCTGCAATGATCATGAAAGAGCAAGAAATAAGGGATTTAAGTGGTTTGTTAGAAGGGTAAAAGTATGACCGTGTATTATAAGGAATAAGGTACCCCATTCATACATTATACGTTCTATGACCTTATTACCGTGACCGTCCTGTGTTCCACAGACGCGGCCGCTCCTCCTCGCTGCTCCCCGACCTGCCTCCCCTCACAGCCTGGTATCGTTGCTCTCCTCAGCTGCTTGTGCACATTGCTATTTGTTTTAGAACTCGCATTACAGGACCGCTGTAATTATAAACATCGCTATTATTTATTTATTTTAGTAACATAGCAGGACCGTCTTGTTTTTAAATTACTGTTGCCTGATAGCTCTAACCACCTCGCCTGCTAAATTGCTGCTTGTACCACTGTGCCGTCCCTGTGTTACCCTGACTGCCTTTTCATTGAGTTTATTCTGCACTTTGAACATTACTGTGGCTGCCTGCTCCGTTTCGCGCTGCCGGCCATTTTGGTGTTGATATTGTTGTTTGTGTCGCCACGCCCGAGTCTCCACCCCGCTCCCGCCTTCCCAGCTGACCCTCCCTCACCCCTCCCCTTCCACCATCCTCATATGACAGCTGCTTTTGCGCGCAGCGGTCACGCGCAGCGGTCGCGCCCCAGTTGCGCCGAAGGTGCGCCAAAGGTAAGCCCGTCTACGCCCGTCCGCGCCTGGACCGCACCCAGCGCCCGTCCCTCTGCTCTATGCCACTCCCAACCCCCCAGAGTAACTTACGATGCCGCTACTCTCCTCGCCCTCAACCCCGGACGCACCCCACTTTGCTGCGCAGCAACCCCAGGACGTACCCACGGTCCATTCTCTTGCCACTCCTGTAAGTTCAACTGCTTCAGGACCCTCACCAAACACACTTCCTCCACACACAGCTCCGAACCCAACGACTTGAAATGCATCCTACTGAACACCCGCTCGGTCCACAGACATGCAACCGAACTCTGGGACCTAATCGACACCGCGTCACCTGACATCGCTTTCCTCACTGAAACATGGATGAACGCATCTTCTGCCCCCGACATCGCCATAGCCATACCGGACACTTACAAGATCATTCGGAAAGACCGCACCGATCAAACTGGAGGAGGCATCGCCATCGTCCATAGAAACACCATCAAAATTACAACCTGCTCTGACGACAATCTGGCATCCGCCGAACACCTCCACTTTCAGATCCACACCGACCCCAGGACCACACTTAGAGGAACCCTCATTTACAGACCCCCAGGCTCCCGATCTCAATTCAGCGACATCATCACTGACTTCATCACCCCGCACGCCCTCGCCTCAGAGAACTACATTCTTCTAGGAGACCTCAACTACCACCTCGAGAACATTCTCGACAACAACACCACCACCCTTCTGGACAACATGGCCAATCTCGGACTCAAACAACTTGTTAACACCCCCACTCACATAGCCGGACACACGCTCGACCCTATTTTCACCTCCAGCAAACACATCTCCTTCGATCTCACTACAGCTCTCCACTGGATGGATCACAGCTGTGTTCACTTCAGCTACAAAACAACCCTGACCCACAACCGTCCACAACCCATTCCCCGAAGAAAATGGAACAAAATCACCTCCGACCAACTCCTCACATCACTCAGCCTAAATACTCCCTCCCCTGCAACGGATCCAGACCAAGCGGCCACCAACCTCAGGCAGTGGATTACCCACAGTGCAGACGAACTAGCACCCCTGAAAAAACACCAGTTGAAATCATCCAGCAAGAAAGCTCCCTGGTTCAATGATGACCTTAAAAAATCCAAGAAGACATGCCGCACACTGGAGAAGAATTGGAGAAAAGAACCAACCTCAGACAACATGACCTCCCTCAAGACAGCCACCCGCAAACACCACCAACTGATTCGATCCGCCAAGAAATCAGCATTTAAGGACCGTCTCGACAAAAATTCTCATAACAGCAAGGAACTCTTCAATATCGTCAAAGAATTCACCAACCCTCCCGCAGCATCCAACGACATCACTAACTCCCAAGACCTCTGCGATGCGTTATCCTCCTTCTTCTACAACAAAATTGCCGACATCCACAACAGCTTCAAGAATACTCCCAATGAACAACTCATCCCACCCCCTTCAGATCCCACCCTTCCAACTAACTACCTTAACTCTTGGAACCCAGTCACCATTGAAGACACCATTCGCCTCATGAACTCAATCCACTCTGGTTCACCTTCTGACCCCTGTCCCCACTACATCTTCAACAAAGCTGACTCCATCATCGCCCCCCATCTCCGCGACGTCATCAACTGCTCCTTCAACTCCGCCACCTTTCCAGAAATATGGAAACACGCCGAACTCAGTGCCCTTCTGAAAAAACCAACAGCAGACCCCTCAGAACTGAAAAACTACCGACCCATTTCCCTCCTCCGCTTCCCGGCCAAAGTCATCGAGAAAGCCGTCAATAGCCAACTCGCAGCCTTCCTTGAATCCAACAACTCCCTGGATCCCTCACAGAACGGCTTTCGAGCCAAACACAGCACCGAAACCGCCCTCATTGCGGCGACCGACGACATCCGAGCACTCCTGGACAACGGTGAAACAGTGGCCCTCATTCTACTCGACCTTTCCGCCGCCTCCGACACTGTCTGTCATAACACCCTCATACAACGCCTCAACAACATCGGCATTCAAGGTAAAGCCTTGGACTGGATCATCTCATTCCTAGCCGGGAGAACGCAGAGAGTCCGACTCCCCCCTTTCTACTCAGAGCCCACCGAAGTCATCTGCGGCGTACCTCAAGGCTCCTCACTCAGTCCCACTCTCTTCAACGTCTACATGAGCCCCCTCGCTTCCATCGCACGTCAACACAACCTCAACATCATCTCCTACGCTGACGACACCCAGCTAATCCTTTCCCTCACCAAAGACCCCAACACCGCCAAAAACAACCTTCACGAAGGTATGAAAGAAGTAGCCGAATGGATGAAACAGAGCCGCTTAAAACTCAACTCAGACAAAAAGGAGGTGCTCATCCTAGGATCCTCCCCCTCAGCTTGGGACGACTCCTGGTGGCCTTCCGCTTTGGGATCAACGCCCTCACCCACAGACCATGCACGCAACCTTGGCTTCATTCTAGACTCCTCTCTCTCAATGTCCAGACAAGTCAACGCCGTATCGTCCTCCTGCTTTAACGTCCTTCGCATTCTCAAAAAGATCTTCCGCTGGATCCCCCTCGAAACGAGAAAAACTGTCACCCATGCACTGGTCACGAGCCGACTGGACTATGGCAACACACTCTACGCCGGAATTACAACAAAATTACAGAAAAAGCTCCAGCGCATCCAAAACGCATCAGCGAGACTCATATTAGACATCCCGCGCCAAGAGCACATCACCGGTCACTTAAAAAACCTCCACTGGCTTCCCGTCAACAAAAGAATTACTTTCCGCCTTCTTACCCACGCACACAAGGCCCTTTATAATCTAGGACCCGAATGCCTCAACACCCGACTGTCCTTCTACCATCCCACCCGCCAACTAAGATCATCCAATCAAGCCCTCGCCGCAGTCCCGCGCATCCGAAAAACCACCATGGGTGGCAGATCCTTCTCCTTCCTGGCTGCCAAGACCTGGAACTCACTCCCCACCCACCTCCGCCTTACTCAGAATCACACCTCCTTCAGAAAAGAACTGAAAACATGGATATTCGACAAACAATGAACCCCTCCCTCTAGCGCCTTGAGACCCTCTGGGTGAGTAGTGCGCTTTATAAATGCCTGAACTTGAACTTGAACTTATGAAGGAACTATGGGCCACATGTATGAAGCTATTTTGTGTATACAAGCAGGTCAATTCTATGCATCGGCTGTCTGCGAATGCAAAAAAGGCTTTTCCTATGTACCAACCTCTATTTTGCGATTCAGCAACCTGGTATCAAATCGCAAAATGGGTTTGCAATTCGGTATTAGGAAGGGGCGTGCTTAGGGTGTCCCTTTCTAATACCGAATCGCATCGGTATGAATGAATGTTTTGCAACCAAATACCGGACGCAAGAAATTTACAGTTTATCAGATTCAATCTGATGGTAAACCATTCGCAAATAAGAAAGGGTCCCAAAGGGACTCCTTCCCCTTGATGAATGTTGGAATATACATTTTTGAAGAGCAGGCAGTTCTGTTTTTAAAAAATGAAAAGAAAACATTTCATTTTTTTCTTTTAAATGCAACGCCGTTTCCTTTAACGAAAACGTATTGCATTTTTAAAAAATGATCACTTTATGCAAAAGCAATCATAGACATGGTGGTCTGCTGACCCCAGTAGGCCACCCTCCCCGTTATTTTAGCGATTTTGCGACCTACCTCATTAATATTCATGAGCTAGGTGGATTTGTGACCCCCTAGGATTGGCTAAATGAAACTCGTGAAGTTTAATTCCTAAGGAATAGCGATGACCTAATTATGATTCACAGAAAATCGCAATTAGGTAATCGCTATTGCTAATATTTATACATTTGGCCCTATGTCTTTATGGTTACGGAACTTCCTGGTGACATGAAGTGTGTACTTCATTCCATATATAATTTACTCAAATACACAGAACTAGAAAATCTGTCCTCGTTTCCTAGGAGGGAACAGTGTTTTAAAATCTGATTTACTCAAAACAAATGGTAAAATTGCTCAGTTAAGCATAATGTGAGTTTCTAAATAACTTTTTGTGATGCACATATCCCTCCAATGTCATTATTCTCTGTGGTTAACAATATTAATGCTA
This sequence comes from Lissotriton helveticus, assembly GCF_964261635.1. Taxonomy (NCBI): domain Eukaryota; kingdom Metazoa; phylum Chordata; class Amphibia; order Caudata; family Salamandridae; genus Lissotriton; species Lissotriton helveticus. The sequence goes on from NC_136063.1 coordinate 2,116,398,117, forward strand.
GTAGTGTGCTCTGTTCCACTCATATCAGATGATGCGGCACATAAGGATTTTGATGGTGTTTTACTAGTCTGAGACCTGCTCAAGTCACTACTGGCAGTAGTTTACCCAACCAATAAACACTTCTTCAGACAAAGGCTTCAACTACATCAGCCTTGATTCACCTGGACCCTTATTATGAACTAGTTACTTGTTGGGTTGACAATATTGCATCAAGTAATTACCAATATGCAAGAAGCTGTAATTACAGGTCCAATTGTACTTTGGTTTTTCAAGGAAGCTGTATATTTATTTATATAGTACCATTCACAAAGTACGTGTACATATTCGGAAACGGCAACACCTCAGAGCAGTAGCAAAAGACGAGCAGAGCTACGCGGTAGCCAGGCACGTAAATCAGTGTTACCAAGGCAATGTTAAAGATGATCTGTTGTATTATGTCATCGACACCGTCCCCAAGAGCCCGGGGGTGGGCGTGGGGGGAGGGAATAGACAACTCCTACTGAGAAGGTTGGAATCGAGATACATATTGATGTTGAACGCTAAAATTCCTTATGGGCTGAACTCAGATAGGGAGTTATCTGTACATCTTCAATTTCTGTGCCACAGTCTGTCACTCTCACTCTCTCTTTTAATCGGTTGCAAGAAAATAGCTGTACTACATGTTGCACACTTATTTGTTAATCTTTTATTTTATTATTATTGTGTTGGTTTTGTGTTATTGACTTTGAATTGTGAAATCACTGTCCAGTGACGATAGATGAGAAACTAGTTATTGTATTCTTATTCTGACAGTGTACATTTTCGTCATTGTATGACTGTTTATAGAGTCCATTTGGAAGGGGTTCACTGGCACACTTGGGCTCGACTCATGTATTTTGATTTAATCTAATTTATTTATTTATTTTATTTATTTCAATTTATATAGCGCATTATCACCCCAGGGTCTCTAAGCGCTTGTACAAAAAGAACCCAACTCTACAGAAAACAGGTAGCAAACTTACAGCACACCCCATGCTTCCCTAAAGAGTAAGGTTTTTAACAAATGGCTGAATAGCAGTAGATTTGACTCCTTACGGAGATTGATTGGTAGTTTGTTCCAAGCTACAGGAAGTAAAGTGGAGAAAGCACGCCCGCCCAAGGTGGACAGGCGGAAACGTGGATTAGCCAAAAGAGTGGCTTCAGAGGACCGCAGCACCCTACCAGGGATATAGCCAGATAGTCTGGTTTTAATATACCTGGGCGCATTACCGTAGAGTGCCTTGTGTGTGATGCACAATCCTTTAAACAGTGCCCTCTGTCTAACACGGAGCCAATGTAACTGACGCAGGAGAGGTGAAGCATGTGTTTTCCTAGGCTTCTTAAAAATCAGTCTCGCTGCATCGTTCATTACTGTCTGAAGCCTCGCAAGTTGTCGCTGAGGCAACCCTATATACAGCGCATTGCCGTAGTCCAATCGTCACAAAATCATAGCTGACACCGCGCTTCTTAGAGTAGAAAATGACAGCAATTGAGAGATCTTGCAAAGCTGTCTCAGAAGACCAACACATGTGCCTACCACCATGGACACCTGTTTCTTCATAGACAGATTGCTGTCAATATGGATACCCAGGCTTTTCACCACGGTTGCTGGTTCCGGTGTCCTGCCCAACTCCTTGGGCCAAAACCCGTCATTCCAAGGGCTGCCCGAGATGGTTATAGGCAGCACCTCGGTTTTATCCGGATTAATCTTCAATGAGTTGGCGGACATCCAATTAACCGTATACCTTAAGATGTTATGCAACCTGGTTTGTGCTCCATTGACTTAAGTGTGGGTGTCTTGGCCACTAACCGAATGTATTTATACATTGGCCATACCACCAAGTTTGGCAATTCTGCTTTTTTACATGTTGTTAATTCTAATTTGAACCATCTCCAACTGTCAATCAATCAATCAATCAATCAATCACAGCATTTATATAGCGCACTACTCACCCAAAGGGTCTAAAGGCGCTAGGGAGGGGGGTCCGCTACTGCTCGAACAGCCATTTCTTGAGTTGCTTCCTGAAGGCGAGGTGGTCCTGGGTCAGGCGGAGGTGGGTCGGGAGGGAGTTCCATGTCTTGGCGGCGAGGTAAGAGAAGGACCGTCCTCCTGTGGTGGCTCTTCGGATGCGGGGGACGGCGGCGAGGGCGTGGCCGGTTGATCGAAGCTGGCGTTTGGGAGCGTAGAAGTTGAGGCGGCTGTTGAGGTTTCCCGGGCCTTGGTTGTGTAGGGCTTTGTGTGCGTGGGTGAGGAGTCGGAAGGTGATTCTCTTGTTGACCGGGAGCCAGTGCAGGTCTCTCAGGTGTCCGGAGATGTGGCTGCGACGGGGGATGTCCAGGATGAGACGTGCTGAGGCGTTCTGGATCCGCTGAAGTCTCTTCTGGAGCTTGGCGGTTGTTCCAGCGTAGAGGGAGTTGCCGTAGTCCAGACGGCTGGTGACGAGGGCCTGGGTGACCGTCTTCCTGGTCTCGGTGGGGATCCACCGGAAGATCTTGCGTAGCATGCGCAGGATGTTGAAGCACGACGAGGAGACGGCGTTGACTTGTCTGGTCATGGAGAGGGAGGAGTCCAGGATGAAGCCCAGGTTGCGTGTGTGGTCTGTTGTTTGGGGTGCGCTGCCCAGGGCGGGGGCCACCAGGAGTCGTCCCAGGCAGAGGGTGAGGATCCCAGGATGAGGACTTCCGTCTTGTCCGAGTTCAGTTTCAGGCGGCTGTTCTTCATCCATTCGGCCACCTCTTTCATCCCTTCGTGTAGGTTGTCTCTGGCGGTGGCGGGGTCGTTGGTGAGGGAGAGGATCAGCTGGGTGTCGTCGGCGTAGGAGATGATGTTGAGGTTGTGCTGGCGTGCGATGTCTGCGAGGGGGCCCATGTAGACGTTGAAGAGGGTTGGACTGAGCGAGGAGCCTTGAGGGACGCCGCAGATGACTTCGGTGGCTTCCGATCTGAACGGAGGGAGGCGGACTCTCTGTGTCCTTCCGGCGAGGAAGGAGGTGATCCACTCCAGTGCCTTCTCCTGGACTCCGACGTTGCTGAGGCGCTGTACTAGGGTACGGTGGCAGACAGTGTCGAAGGCCGCGGAGAGGTCTAGGAGGATGAGGGGTTTCTCCGTTGTCGAGCAGGGCACGGATGTCATCGGTGGCAGCGATCAGGGCGGTCTCGGTGCTGTGGTTTGCCCGGAAGCCAGACTGCGAGGGGTCGAGGGATCCGTTCGTCTCGAGGAAGGTGGCCAGCTGCTTGTTGACGGTCTTCTCGATGACTTTAGCCGGAAATGGGAGCAGCGAGATGGGGCGGTAGTTCTTGAGGTCGGTGGGGTCGGCTGATGGCTTCTTGAGTAGGGCGCTGAGTTCGGCGTGCTTCCAGCTCTCCGGGAAGGTAGCGGTGTTGAAGGAGGTGTTGATGATGTCCCGCAGGTGGGGTGCGATGACAGCGTCGGCCTTGTTGAAGACGTGGTGAGGGCAGGGGTCGGTCGGAGATCCGGCGTGGATGGAGTTCATCGTGCGGATGGTGTCTTCGGTGTTGATCGGAGTCCAGGCGCGGAGGGTGGTGGTGAGGGGCGGGGGTTCGGTCGTGGCGTGCGTCGGTTGAGTGCTGAAGCTGTTGTGTATGTCCGCGATCTTGTTGTGGAAGTAGGAGGCGAGGGAGTTGCAGAGGTCTTGCGAAGGGGTGATGTCGTTGTATCCGGCGTTGGGGTTGGAGAGCTCTTTGACGATGTTGAAGAGTTCCTTGCTGTTGTGTGCGTTGTTGTCCAGTCGTTCCTTGAATGCGGTTTTCTCGGTGGCGCGGATGAGTTGGTGGTGCTTTCGGGTGGCGAGCTTGAGGGCCGCCATGTTGTCCGGAGTTGGGTCTCTGCGCCAGGTTCTCTCGAGGGCTCGGCAGTTCTTCTTGGAGTTCTTGAGTTCGTCGGTGAACCATGGGGCTTTCTTGCTGCCGGGTCTGCTAGGCGGGGTCCTCAGGGGGGCGAGGTCGTCTGCGCAGTCGCTGATCCACTTGGTGAGGTTGGTGGCCGCCTGGCTTGGGTTCGGTGTGCTGTGGATAATAAACCAAATTACGGCAAATGACGATCAATACCAAGGAATATTTATCCTTTATAGTTCGGATGTTTCACAGCCACTATAAGTATGCCTTCACTTTTGTTTTTGCTTATTCATGATCGAATGTTGCCACGGAGTTTCAGTGGTTACAACAATATTATAATTTTTGCAACATTTACAAGACCAATGCACAAGTATTTATATGTTTTGCACTAACCCTTTATCCCTATGTCTATGAGACTCCCCTGGTTGCTGTGACAACCAAAGAGGGTGATGCAGCATATATTGAAGTTGCTCACTGGCGCCAGATGTTGTGAGCAAAGCGGTGAATCCACCGAAACGCATTAGGGTTCCTTGCAAATAAACGTTTGGGGTTAAATACCCACAGTGTTGGTGCCTGCTTCTACGTGTGTGAGTGGTATTGGAAATTATATATATCAAACTAATCTCTAGTTCCCCAATAAAACCGGACATCGAGACAGTAGACTTGGTCATAGATTCTGCACTGTTTATTTAGTACATGCTGTTATGCGTTTCAGCAGTATCTCCTGCCTTGCTCATATATAAATATTTTAAACCATTGAAAATACACTTTAGCACACTATATTTAAAACATTTAGTGTATTTCCATTTTTTCCAATGTTTTCATTTTTTTTGTTTTGGTTCTGCGGACGTACTGCAGTATTCCCAGTTTGTTTCATAATACATTTAAACTTATAAATATGTTACCCTACCTCTCACCACTTTAACACAGTGGTAACAAGCCTGGGAAAATACCAGACATAATACTGACATTGCAAGGCATTAAGCAGAACAAATTTGTGCTGAAAACATGGCTGCCTTTCACTTTTATAAAGGCAGTCATTAGCCGATCAACTAATCAATTAATCAATCAGTCAGGGTTGGTAAAGCACAGCTACTCACTCGCAAGGGTCTCAAGGTGCTAAAGGGGAGGTGTGGGGGCTCAGTTGAGTGCTGGGATCATACGAAGAGCCAAGTCTTGAGGTACTTCCTGAACTAGAGCAGTGTTGGGACTTGCTGGAGATGGAGGGGGAGGCCGTTCGAGGCCTTGGCTGTGATGTAGGAGAAGGACTTTCCTCCCGTTCTCATCTGTTAGATGCGTGTAATGGTGGCCATAGAGAGGTCAGCTGATCGGAGGTGTCTCTTTGGTGCGTGGAAGGAGAGGCGATTGTTTAGGTATGCTGGTCCAATGTTGTGTAGGGCCTTGTATGTGTGAGTGAGGAGCATGAAGGTTATTCTTCTTTAGGTGGGGATCCAGTGGAGATCGCGGAGGTGTTGAGTGATGTAGTTGTGATATGGGTTGCCTAGTATCAGTCTGGCTGCGGTGTTCTGGAAGGTCTAGAGTTTGCAAAATAGTTTTTTGTTGATTCCGGCGTAGAGGGCATTGCCGTAGTCCAGTCTGCTACTGATGGGGGGGTGCATGACCGTTTTTTTGGATACAGTTGGGATCCATCTGAAAGTTTTTGGGAGTATGTGGAGGATGTTAAAGCAAGCTGAAGATACAGCGTTGATCTGGTGGTTCATTGTGAGTGATGAGTCACGTATGATGCCGGGTTTGGTGCATGGTCCGTTGGGGTGGGGCTCCCAGGGCGGGGGGCCACCAGGTGTGGAGCCAAGGATCAGGACTTCTCTTTTCTCAGAGTTGAGTTTCAGTCAGCTAATGGCTTGTCGTCGCTATATACCTTGGTAGTACCACAGTACTAACGCAGCCACAGATATCACTAGGTTTAAAGCACTTAAATCTTTATAAAATACTTACCCAACTTACCTACCGTACCTCAAAAAGTCATCTGTGCACCCTGCCAAATTTCATACATATCCAACTGACAAATATAACAGTCTATGTAAAATGCAGTGGATTTTATGCCCATTCTGCCCCCCCCCCTTTTTTTCTTTGCACACACTTGACCAAACGCTACAAACCTTTCTCTACTCTGACAGCAGGTCTGCAAGGTTTCACAGACATTTGGCAAACCGGTTCTAAGTTACTCAGGGGCAAAATTAAAAAAATCTCTATCTCTGGTCACCCTAACTACAAAGTTGGCACCCCCACATGTACTACAGCCATCAATGTATGCATTTTTAGCGCATTGCATTCTATTGGTCAATCCATTACTGCTTTATTGGTATAGTACCCCTTTCTTATGAAATATTCAGTTGTGAGTTTTTTTTCCTCAGTTCACAATTTCAACATTTGCGACAATTTTTTGTGTAGTTAACGTTTGAAATAGTTTTCAAATCTTGGGGTATAGTACCCAACTTTTGAGCAGTCTCTAAAGTGGTGTTATATTTCTCTACTTTTGACACAACAAACAAGGAAACAAACAGCCTAAGAACAGAAATTTAGAAGATATAATTGAAGCGGATATACCGACTATAATAATAGATCTAGTGCCTGACCTGAAGAACATGTTTGATCTACCATGCAACTTGAATGAAGATGAGATGTCAGAGGAACAGCCATTATTGTGTCAGAGATGTGTATTTAAAGCATTATAGAAGAAGGACTCACTAACCGTGAAGAAAGCCGTGTGAGGGCTATAACGCGTTGGTTGAGAGGTGTTGTGATGAAATAAATTCATAAGTATCCTGCTTTGGAGTGATGCATCATTTGTTGCTTGAAAATTGAATTGAGGCCAGGATCCGGCCCATACGCTGAGCACCCGCTGTTGAGCGCACTGGACTGATAGTGACCTATGACCCTGCTCGCAGGCAGGTCGCTCCCCACGCTGCTTGTTTTGCCTAATCTTGTATTTTTCCCCTGTGCCTAACTTGCTTTCTTGCCCAGACTTGTTTTTATTCGCCTGTGCCTGTACTTGCTTTCCTTTCCAGACTTGTTTTTATTCCTCTGTGCCTTGTTTTTCCTTCATGTGCCCAGTTCTCCCACGGCCCCTGCCCGTTTTTCCCGCCGCTGCGTCCCTACCACCCCGCCCACCTGCAATCCTCATTCGCCGCCCCGCTCCGCCTCCCAGCTGCTCCTCCCTCCCACATCCCCTCATATGGAAGCGGCGCAGCGGTGAAAGGAGCGACCTATGACCCTGCTCGTAGGCAGGTCGCTCCCCACGCTGCTGCACGGCTCTGCCTGCATTGTTTTTGCCTAATCTTGTATTTTTCCCCTGTGCCTAACTTGCTTTCTTGCCCAGACTTGTTTTTATTCCCCTGTGCCTGTACTTGCTTTCTTGCCCAGACTTGTTTTTATTCCCCTGTGCCTGTACTTGCTTTTTTGCCCAGACTTGTTTTTATTCCCCTGTGCCTAACTTGCTCTCTTGCCCAGACTTGTTTTTATTCCTCTGTGCCTGTACTTGTTTTCTTGCCTAAACTTGTTTTTCCTTCCTGTGCCCAGTTCTCCCGCGGCCCCCGCCCGTTTTTCCCGCCGCTGCGTCCCTGCGGCCCTGCCCACCTGCAATCCCATTCGCTGCCCCGCTCCCGCCTCCCAGCTGCTCCTCTTTCCCACATCCCCTCATATGGAAGCCGCTGGCGCACCTAAGGCAAGCCCATCTGCGCCCGTCGACGCCTGGACCGTGCCCACCAGCGCCAGAACCCCTGGCCCCCGCACCCCCCACCGCACCCGAACCAGACTCCGCTACGACGCCGACTCCCTCTACGCTCTCAACACCGCCCGAGACCAACGCTGCAACCAGGCTGCCCCAAAACACTTCCACGGACCCTTCTCCTGCCGCAGCTGCAGATTCACCTGCGACAGACCCATCAAACCACCAAGAACCAGACCCAACCACCTCCGCTGCAAACACGCCATCGAGCTCTGGGACCTGCTCGACACCACAGGCCCAGACGTAGCCTTCCTGACTGAGACGTGGTGGAACGACTCCTCTGCACCAGACATCGCCGTAACCATCCCAGACGGATACAAGATCACCCGCAGGGACCGTGCCAACGGCCTCGGAGGAGGAATAGCCATCGTCCACAAGTCCACCCTCAAGGTCACCACCCACGCAGACAACTCCCTCAACACCGCCGAACACCTGCACTTCCGGATCCACACCGACCCCAACACCACCCTCAGAGGAACTCTCATTTACAGACCCCCCAGACCACGGGCCCGCTTCAGCGACTCGACCTCGCCAGCACCCACTCACTCGCCTCCACGGACTACATCCTCCTCGGGGACCTGAACTTCCACCTCGAGAACAACAACTACGCCAACTCCTCCACGCTGATCGACAACCTCGTCAACCTCAGCCTCAGACAACTCGTCACCGCGCCCACCCACGCCGCCGGCCATACGCTGGATGCCATCTTCTCCACAAGCACCCACGTCACCTTCGACCACACAACTGAACCCCACTGGACCGACCACCGCTGCATTCACTTCAGCTTCACAAAACCAACCACGCACCATCGCACCCAACAGCTGTCTCGCCGCTGCTGGAGCAAAGTCACCGAAGATCAGCTGTTCACCACCCTCTCCAAGAACCCACCCACCGACCCCACCAACCCAGACGCCGCAGCCCGCAACCTCAGACAGTGGATCAATTACTGTGCCAACCCCATCACCCCACTGAAGAAACCCTCCAACAACCACGCCAGCAAGAGAGTCACCTGGTTCACTGATGAGCTCCTGGCCTCCAAGCGCGCACGCCAGAAACTGGAGAAGAAATGGCTCCACAAACGCACACCAGACAACCACGCAGCCCTCAAGGACGCCACCCGCAGACACCACCACTTCATCAGATCAGCCAAGAGATCCTCCTTCAAAGACCGCCTGGATAACAACGCATACAACAGCAAAGAGCTCTTCCGCATTGTAAAAGAACTCTCCAACCCCAGCGCCAATACCAACGACATCCTGCCCTCACAGGAACTGTGCGACTCACTGGCCATCTTCTTCCACTGCAAGATCGCCGACATCCATGAAAGCTTCAACACCACGACCGACCCGACCACGCCAGACTCCACCCCTCTCCCAAACACCAACAGCACCAACCGCCTGACCTCCTGGTCCAACGTCAGCGATGTCGAGACACGCAAGGTCATGAACTCCATCCACTCAGGATCACCGACAGACCCATGCCCACACCACATATTTAACAAGGCAGACGGAGCCATCGCACCCCAACTACGGAAGATCATCAACATCTCCTTCGAAACAGCGACATTCGCGGAAAGCTGGAAGCACGCCGAAATCAACGCCCTCCTCAAAAAGCCCAAGGCGGACCCCAAGGACCTCAAGAATTTCCGGCCCATCTCCCTGCTCCCTTTCCCGGCAAAGGTCATCGGGAAAATCGTCAACATGCAACTGACCCGCCACCTCGAAGACAACAACATCCTGGACCCGTCCCAATCCAGTTTCATACAAAACCACAGCACCGAGACAGCCCTCATCGCCGCCACAGACGACATCAGGCGCCAATTAGACAACGGCGAAACATCTGCCCTCATCCTCCTGGACCTCTCGGCCGCCTTCGACACGGTCTGCCATCGCACTCTAAAACACGCCTCCAAGAAGCCGGTATCCAAGAGAAGGCCCTCGACTGGACCACATCCTTCCTCTCTGACAGATCCCAGAGTGTCCGCCTCCCACCTTTCCGATCCGAAGCCACAGACATCATCTGCGGCATCCCCCAGGGCTCCTCCCTCAGCCCAACGCTGTTCAACATCTACAGGGCCCCCCTCGCACAAGTGGCCCGCCACCACAACCTCACCACCGGCACCCACCGACCACGCACGCAATCTAGGATTCATCCTCGACTCCTCCCTCTCCATGTCTAAGCAGGTCAACACTGTCTCCTCCTCCTGCTACAACACCCTCCGCATGCTCCACAGGATCTACAAGTGGATGCCGACCGAAACAAGAAGATCGGTGACACAGGCCCTCGTCAGCAGCGGACTGGACTACAGCAACGCACTCTATGCAGGAATCCCAACCAAACACCTAAGACGACTACAACGCATCCAAATCGCCTCCGTCCGACTGATCGTCAATGTCCCCTGCCACATCACCCCCCCACCTGAGAGACCTACTCTGGCTCCCCATCGACAAGAGGATCACCTTCAAGCTCCGTACACAAAGCACAACGCCGGACCAGTCTACCTGAACAGCAGACTCCGCATCCACACCCCCACCAGCCAGCTCCACTCCGCCAGCCTCGCCGCTGTCCCCCGCATCCAATGAACAACCTCAGGCCGCAGCTCCTTCTTGTACCTGGCCATTAAGACCTGGAACACCCTCCCTACCTACATATGGCAGACCCAAGAACTACTCGCCATCAGAAGACTACTCAAGACCTTGCTCTTCGAGCAGTAGCAGCGCCCCCTCTCCCCTCACGGGTTAGTAGCGTGCTTTACAAGTACTCTGATTGATTAATTGATTGCGGTATGTGACTCCCACAGCATTCACTTTAGCCTTGATGCGCAGCCATATTTTTCATTTTTCAGCCTTTCCAAATAATTTATCGTGGCTTCTGCTGATCTCCTCAATTAGGTATTCCAACTCCCTCTCTGAGAACTTCATTTTCCTCTGTTCCTGGGCATGGCACTCTCCACTGAAGTAGTTTTGTCCATCCTGGGTTTGACAAGGTATATTGATACATAAATGTAAGTGATTCTGGTCAGCCTCAGTACTCTGCCTCGTCCTCTGAGCTCCTCAGGGCATGGAATGAAGCATGGACTGTGTGACTTCCTGGTTGTGATGTCATAAGCCTACTTACAATGCGACCTGCTTTTTGCGATATTCGCCAATAGCATTTTCGCAATTAGCGAGATTGCTATTTGGAATTATCAGGTTTTGCGATGCGCATTTGTGTACTCGCTGTAGTTTTTTAGATTAATAGCGAATTGCTATTGGGGCTTCATGCATTCCGGATATCGATTTTTTAATTGCGATTCCTTATTTTTCGCAATTAAGATTTCGCTATTTTTGATTTTGATGCATGTGCCCGAAAGTCTTTTGCCATTTCTACAGCAAAGTCTTTAAGTTTAAGATTAGCACAGTGCCTTCCATGCCGAGCTGTAAAATGACAAAAGCCACTCCAGACACAGTATTACTGCTTTGGTTTTGTAAAATACCATCCAAGCCAACCTGTAATGAATATAAACAACTGCTAACATGTGTTTGGCTATCATTATAGCTGCTCTCCATCTAAACTTGAGAACTACCCATAGTTCTCCAATTCTTTTTTTTGTGTACAAATATATATAGATATGTGTGTGTATATATATATATATACACACACACACACACACACAACCACACAGACACATATACACACAGACACTTTATTAATCTTATATTATTTTATTTTGTGAGCAGTCGCAGTCCCTACTGGTCTACAGACCACAGATTAAGAAACAGTGGTCTAGACTACAAAAGACATTGTCAATGAAGTGTGTCTTATTATCACATTCACAATAGCTTTTATCTCAAGGGCGTGCTTAGTTCTCTGCTTGGTACTGTACAAGCAAGCATGTTTTCGTTGAAACATGAACTATTTGCAATCAGTGGAAGACTGGGAATGTGACCAGAGGTTAATGTCTAACCTCGGTCACACCTCTTCAGACGATGACAGAACTGGTGGAAAATCTCCAAAATGTTTTGCCAACTTAGACATCTGGAAGTGGATTTTATTTAGTGTTTACCATAGGATAGATTTATGGTCCATTCGCTGTCCCGTGCCTTTTTGTCTTTGAATTTCTTAGTAGCCTTGTGTTGTATTGCAGGACTGCACACATAATTAAATTGGGTAATAGCAGCCAACAACTAGTCTAGACTTGACTCACATCTCCTGCACAACAGTCTGTTGTGCATACATCATTCTTAGTATCATCAAGTGAATCCTTTTACAAAAGAAAAAGGCACCACTAGAGCCCTCATGGCTCTGACTGGGGTGCAATCCTGAGTGATCATTGTGTGTTTTTTGGTGGGAATGTTTAGATAGGTTACCATGCAGTATTGTTATCTGCTCATCAATACAGTCTGTATTATTAGAGTGCAATGTTTGATAGTTAACAAAGGACAAAAGTTCAGAGGTTGTATTTACTGGGATTAAGTATGCCTTAGAGTCCAAATGAATACTCATTCTCTAATGTAGCCGGTGGCAGGCGGAAGGCGCTTGACCTTGACCACAGTCCAAAGAGATCCACTTGTTGGAGCCCAAAAAATATGGATTAAATGTGAGTCTGACTTCCTGCAGCACAGGCACAGTTATGTGCCCTCCTCTTGGAGTACCTACGAGATCAGCTAGTCAAAGCTGCCCACCCGGGCGAAAGGAAGAGAGAGCTCCGAGAGATCCTAGAACTGCCCCCGGTGACAGGACACTACAAATGTAATAACTGCAGAGCCTGCCATTTTACCATAGATACTAAATCCATCATGCTCAATGGCAAAGTACACTGCCAAACCAGGTGCTCTAACTGCAATACGAAAAACGTGATATATTACGTGCAATGCTCATGCGAGTTAGTGTACAGTGGCCAAGCGCCTCAGTCCATGAAAGCGCTTGTGTTGCAAAACAGATCTAGATTTAGATGCCACTCCATTAATGTTAATGACACACAAAACAACATTATTTGTTTTGTTCTTTTTGGTAGTCCAAGTATGATTGATAGGGCTTTCTTAAGGACCAGAACGGTGAAAAGTGAGTGGCGAAAGGTGAAATTTGCCACGTGAAAAAAACCAATGTAATCCCTACACACTCGCTAAGGTGTGTGGAAAAGAAAAATGCCGGCGTACTCACTGACACTTTGAAGTAGCAAAAAATTCCTGTGGGGAAGAAGAGACAATACAAAACATATATGCAATCTTAGACATTTATAACAGTGTCATGCAATTGTCATCTTAGCAGGCCAAGAGGGTGACTAAAATCGGACTCATGTGGAAAGGCATGCGTGGATACTGTGTAGCAAGCCTGTGCGCATGAGTCCGATTTTAGTCACCCTCTTGGCCTGCTAAGATGACAATTGCATGACGCTGTTATAAATGTCTAATATTGCATTTTATGTTGCGAAACCATATATGTTTTGTATTGTCTCTTCTTCCCCACAGGAATTTTTTTCTACTTCAAAGTGTCAGTGAGTACGCCGACATTTTTCTTTTCCACAAACCTTAGCAAGTGTGTAGGGATTACGTTGTTTTTTTCACATGGCAAATTTCACCTTTCGACACTCACCTTTCACCGTTCTGGCCCGGAAGAAAGCCCTATCAATCATACAGAGGGGGCTGAAACATGTAGACCGCCACACATAGGCCAACTCATAGTAAAATTACTCCTTTAGTAGTTGCACCACACATTTTAAAACGATACCCTGGGCCGCCAACATTAAAATACAAAGGCAAGGATTCCCAGAGGTATTTTTAACTTTCGTATATTCACATCACATCACATTGTTGCACCCACACCCTCTCCGCTGTAATTTTTGTCCACCCTAAGCGTGGAAGGGTATACTCAGACATGAGTCCCTTGCTCATTGCACCATCAGGATTCAAGCAAGCCGGGCCGAAGACGGCTGTAATGCCAGAAACCGGTCCCCGGAAGCTTGTTTCCTTCCCAGTGTAAGAATTGGCTTTTGTAGTTTGGTTTGCCCTGTTCCCATCATGCACTGGGACAGGAACAGACTAATTTGCATACAGCCAGGTTCTGAAACTGGGATGGTGCAATGAGCTAAAAAACGGTGTTGGATCTAGCCCTGATCTTTTGACTGGGTGAGAGTATTCTGCTTAATTCAGAGACTCTGTCCCTCACCACCCCTTGTTGTTAATATTTTTGTCCACCCTAAGCGTGGAAGGGTATACTCAGACATGAGTCCCTTGCTCATTGCACCATCAGGATTCAAGCAAGCCGGGCCGAAGACGGCTGTAATGCCAGAAACCGGTCCCCGGAAGCTTGTTTCCTTCCCAGTGTAAGAATTGGCTTTTGTAGTTTGGTTTGCCCTGTTCCCATCATGCACTGGGACAGGAACAGACTAATTTGCATACAGCCAGGTTCTGAAACTGGGATGGTGCAATGAGCTAAAAAACGGTGTTGGATCTAGCCCTGATCTTTTGACTGGGTGAGAGTATTCTGCTTAATTCAGAGACTCTGTCCCTCACCACCCCTTGTTGTTAATATTTTTGTCCACCCTAAGCGTGGAAGGGTATACTCAGACATGAGTCCCTTGCTCATTGCACCATCAGGATTCAAGCAAGCCGGGCCGAAGACGGCTGTAATGCCAGAAACCGGTCCCCGGAAGCTTGTTTCCTTCCCAGTGTAAGAATTGGCTTTTGTAGTTTGGTTTGCCCTGTTCCCATCATGCACTGGGACAGGAACAGACTAATTTGCATACAGCCAGGTTCTGAAACTGGGATGGTGCAATGAGCTAAAAAACGGTGTTGGATCTAGCCCTGATCTTTTGACTGGGTGAGAGTATTCTGCTTAATTCAGAGACTCTGTCCCTCACCACCCCTTGTTGTTAATATTTTTGTCCACCCTAAGCGTGGAAGGGTATACTCAGACATGAGTCCCTTGCTCATTGCACCATCAGGATTCAAGCAAGCCGGGCCGAAGACGGCTGTAATGCCAGAAACCGGTCCCCGGAAGCTTGTTTCCTTCCCAGTGTAAGAATTGGCTTTTGTAGTTTGGTTTGCCCTGTTCCCATCATGCACTGGGACAGGAACAGACTAATTTGCATACAGCCAGGTTCTGAAACTGGGATGGTGCAATGAGCTAAAAAACGGTGTTGGATCTAGCCCTGATCTTTTGACTGGGTGAGAGTATTCTGCTTAATTCAGAGACTCTGTCCCTCACCACCCCTTGTTGTTAATATTTTTGTCCACCCTAAGCGTGGAAGGGTATACTCAGACATGAGTCCCTTGCTCATTGCACCATCAGGATTCAAGCAAGCCGGGCCGAAGACGGCTGTAATGCCAGAAACCGGTCCCCGGAAGCTTGTTTCCTTCCCAGTGTAAGAATTGGCTTTTGTAGTTTGGTTTGCCCTGTTCCCATCATGCACTGGGACAGGAACAGACTAATTTGCATACAGCCAGGTTCTGAAACTGGGATGGTGCAATGAGCTAAAAAACGGTGTTGGATCTAGCCCTGATCTTTTGACTGGGTGAGAGTATTCTGCTTAATTCAGAGACTCTGTCCCTCACCACCCCTTGTTGTTAATATTTTTGTCCACCCTAAGCGTGGAAGGGTATACTCAGACATGAGTCCCTTGCTCATTGCACCATCAGGATTCAAGCAAGCCGGGCCGAAGACGGCTGTAATGCCAGAAACCGGTCCCCGGAAGCTTGTTTCCTTCCCAGTGTAAGAATTGGCTTTTGTAGTTTGGTTTGCCCTGTTCCCATCATGCACTGGGACAGGAACAGACTAATTTGCATACAGCCAGGTTCTGAAACTGGGATGGTGCAATGAGCTAAAAAACGGTGTTGGATCTAGCCCTGATCTTTTGACTGGGTGAGAGTATTCTGCTTAATTCAGAGACTCTGTCCCTCACCACCCCTTGTTGTTAATATTTTTGTCCACCCTAAGCGTGGAAGGGTATACTCAGACATGAGTCCCTTGCTCATTGCACCATCAGGATTCAAGCAAGCCGGGCCGAAGACGGCTGTAATGCCAGAAACCGGTCCCCGGAAGCTTGTTTCCTTCCCAGTGTAAGAATTGGCTTTTGTAGTTTGGTTTGCCCTGTTCCCATCATGCACTGGGACAGGAACAGACTAATTTGCATACAGCCAGGTTCTGAAACTGGGATGGTGCAATGAGCTAAAAAACGGTGTTGGATCTAGCCCTGATCTTTTGACTGGGTGAGAGTATTCTGCTTAATTCAGAGACTCTGTCCCTCACCACCCCTTGTTGTTAATATTTTTGTCCACCCTAAGCGTGGAAGGGTATACTCAGACATGAGTCCCTTGCTCATTGCACCATCAGGATTCAAGCAAGCCGGGCCGAAGACGGCTGTAATGCCAGAAACCGGTCCCCGGAAGCTTGTTTCCTTCCCAGTGTAAGAATTGGCTTTTGTAGTTTGGTTTGCCCTGTTCCCATCATGCACTGGGACAGGAACAGACTAATTTGCATACAGCCAGGTTCTGAAACTGGGATGGTGCAATGAGCTAAAAAACGGTGTTGGATCTAGCCCTGATCTTTTGACTGGGTGAGAGTATTCTGCTTAATTCAGAGACTCTGTCCCTCACCACCCCTTGTTGTTAATATTTTTGTCCACCCTAAGCGTGGAAGGGTATACTCAGACATGAGTCCCTTGCTCATTGCACCATCAGGATTCAAGCAAGCCGGGCCGAAGACGGCTGTAATGCCAGAAACCGGTCCCCGGAAGCTTGTTTCCTTCCCAGTGTAAGAATTGGCTTTTGTAGTTTGGTTTGCCCTGTTCCCATCATGCACTGGGACAGGAACAGACTAATTTGCATACAGCCAGGTTCTGAAACTGGGATGGTGCAATGAGCTAAAAAACGGTGTTGGATCTAGCCCTGATCTTTTGACTGGGTGATAGTATTCTGCTTAATTCAGAGACTCTGTCCCTCACCACCCCTTGTTGTTAATATTTTTGTCCACCCTAAGCGTGGAAGGGTATACTCAGACATGAGTCCCTTGCTCATTGCACCATCAGGATTCAAGCAAGCCGGGCCGAAGACGGCTGTAATGCCAGAAACCGGTCCCCGGAAGCTTGTTTCCTTCCCAGTGTAAGAATTGGCTTTTGTAGTTTGGTTTGCCCTGTTCCCATCATGCACTGGGACAGGAACAGACTAATTTGCATACAGCCAGGTTCTGAAACTGGGATGGTGCAATGAGCTAAAAAACGGTGTTGGATCTAGCCCTGATCTTTTGACTGGGTGAGAGTATTCTGCTTAATTCAGAGACTCTGTCCCTCACCACCCCTTGTTGTTAATATTTTTGTCCACCCTAAGCGTGGAAGGGTATACTCAGACATGAGTCCCTTGCTCATTGCACCATCAGGATTCAAGCAAGCCGGGCCGAAGACGGCTGTAATGCCAGAAACCGGTCCCCGGAAGCTTGTTTCCTTCCCAGTGTAAGAATTGGCTTTTGTAGTTTGGTTTGCCCTGTTCCCATCATGCACTGGGACAGGAACAGACTAATTTGCATACAGCCAGGTTCTGAAACTGGGATGGTGCAATGAGCTAAAAAACGGTGTTGGATCTAGCCCTGATCTTTTGACTGGGTGAGAGTATTCTGCTTAATTCAGAGACTCTGTCCCTCACCACCCCTTGTTGTTAATATTTTTGTCCACCCTAAGCGTGGAAGGGTATACTCAGACATGAGTCCCTTGCTCATTGCACCATCAGGATTCAAGCAAGCCGGGCCGAAGACGGCTGTAATGCCAGAAACCGGTCCCCGGAAGCTTGTTTCCTTCCCAGTGTAAGAATTGGCTTTTGTAGTTTGGTTTGCCCTGTTCCCATCATGCACTGGGACAGGAACAGACTAATTTGCATACAGCCAGGTTCTGAAACTGGGATGGTGCAATGAGCTAAAAAACGGTGTTGGATCTAGCCCTGATCTTTTGACTGGGTGAGAGTATTCTGCTTAATTCAGAGACTCTGTCCCTCACCACCCCTTGTTGTTAATATTTTTGTCCACCCTAAGCGTGGAAGGGTATACTCAGACATGAGTCCCTTGCTCATTGCACCATCAGGATTCAAGCAAGCCGGGCCGAAGACGGCTGTAATGCCAGAAACCGGTCCCCGGAAGCTTGTTTCCTTCCCAGTGTAAGAATTGGCTTTTGTAGTTTGGTTTGCCCTGTTCCCATCATGCACTGGGACAGGAACAGACTAATTTGCATACAGCCAGGTTCTGAAACTGGGATGGTGCAATGAGCTAAAAAACGGTGTTGGATCTAGCCCTGATCTTTTGACTGGGTGAGAGTATTCTGCTTAATTCAGAGACTCTGTCCCTCACCACCCCTTGTTGTTAATATTTTTGTCCACCCTAAGCGTGGAAGGGTATACTCAGACATGAGTCCCTTGCTCATTGCACCATCAGGATTCAAGCAAGCCGGGCCGAAGACGGCTGTAATGCCAGAAACCGGTCCCCGGAAGCTTGTTTCCTTCCCAGTGTAAGAATTGGCTTTTGTAGTTTGGTTTGCCCTGTTCCCATCATGCACTGGGACAGGAACAGACTAATTTGCATACAGCCAGGTTCTGAAACTGGGATGGTGCAATGAGCTAAAAAACGGTGTTGGATCTAGCCCTGATCTTTTGACTGGGTGAGAGTATTCTGCTTAATTCAGAGACTCTGTCCCTCACCACCCCTTGTTGTTAATATTTTTGTCCACCCTAAGCGTGGAAGGGTATACTCAGACATGAGTCCCTTGCTCATTGCACCATCAGGATTCAAGCAAGCCGGGCCGAAGACGGCTGTAATGCCAGAAACCGGTCCCCGGAAGCTTGTTTCCTTCCCAGTGTAAGAATTGGCTTTTGTAGTTTGGTTTGCCCTGTTCCCATCATGCACTGGGACAGGAACAGACTAATTTGCATACAGCCAGGTTCTGAAACTGGGATGGTGCAATGAGCTAAAAAACGGTGTTGGATCTAGCCCTGATCTTTTGACTGGGTGAGAGTATTCTGCTTAATTCAGAGACTCTGTCCCTCACCACCCCTTGTTGTTAATATATGTAATCAGGCGTCGCAGCACAACCAGGTGGCATTTGGCCGCCTGGTTGGGACCCTGATGATGAATCATGACACCAACAAGCTTGGTGTGTGAGGGGTCTTATAATAGCACCTAGTGGGTCCTGTTTCAGGCCACAAAAACAGTGACTAATAAATTATTCTCACATAGTGGGCCAGTCCACATTGTTTACACATGCCTTGTAAAGCACCATGTTTCCTCCATCTGTGACATTCATCATGGCCTACAGTTCTCACCTTATACCACATGACCTGCACAGCACCTTTTATCACTAGCCCACACGTCAGCGTGCAACGGTCAGGAGTAGCGGGCCCGCCGTGGTCTTAATGAAGGTGCTGACGTGAACACTGCACTGCTTGGCACAGCAGGCACATGCGGACCGCACTAACGGACGAAGTACTTTGCTGCTTCCAGGTATGCAGGTAGGACTGTCTTTGAGGAGAAGCACCCAGGTATGACGCTAGACCGTGGACAAGGTGATTACTTATTCATTGCAGCTTTTACTATAAATATCTCCGGTCCAGCCTCACATGTGAGTTTCACCACAATATTAATTCTTGCCCTAAACGGTACAAGTGGCATGAGAGTATTTCAGTGACATGCCTTTTAATTTTGGCTCAGCAAGGATTACACCTAAAGGTATGCTTACCTGGCTCTTCACATAAGGTGCAAGTGTATCTATAGCACCGACAGGGATTTTACATTGTATATACTATTTGCTCAATAGATACTTCTTCCCAAGTCCTGAAGAGGCCCACACTAAAGAGGGGCTGAAACACGATGACATTTTCCTTAAGAGGAGTCATCCAATATTCATCATACTAAATAGTTTTATGGACACATAACCAATAGGATGAGGTCAGGAATGCCCCCCCTTTATGAGACCATTCAAAGGACTAATTCCTATATAAAACAAATGTAAGACTGGAGAAAGATTGTATTTTTGTTGCTTCATCGTGAGTTTAAAAACTTGGTGATTACTCTTTTTCTTTTCTTTGTTTAGTTTTAACTAACAGAAATGGTATTAGTTGTTAGGAGAGAAGCTTATTAAGCCACCATAAAGCAAATAAATTGCGCACTTTATATCATCCTTATATACCAGTGCAAATGTAAGTTTAATGTGATACTAACAAATGTATGATCTTTCCCCACAATATACCAGGTTTATGTTTAGCTCCTCTTGGATAACAGCCTCAGCCATTTGGTGCAAATCCCATACTTTAGCGCTTCGTGCCACTCATTTTGCAGAAGTCAGTCAGTCAGAATATCTTTATTCGACTTGTTCCAAGTCATACAAAGAAACAAAAACAATAAAAACATAACATGCAATACTTATTCCTACATTTTCCTAAAAAGCAACAGTCTAAATATACATTTAAAAAGTTATATACATAATTAAAAATAGATTTGCATTTCATGTCAAAAAGAACATAGTAAAACCATTAGTTTTAAGACGAAATTTGGCCGACAGCTTTCGCCCTTGCAGCGGCCACCAAAAAATTAGCAGTGCAGAAAGTAATGCGAGGATTTGACAGGAGTTGTAGGAAGAGCAGCGCCGGGCGCACCTGTGTGAAGCCCGCTTCTTTCAAAATGGGAAGCAAATATTTTTTCCTCTGCTCTTGGTACAAGCTACAAAACATGACAAAATGCATTGTATCCTGCACGGAAAAATGGTCGCAGCTACAGGGTGGGGCTAAGTCTGGCTTCTGCCAGCACTTAAAAGAACCTAAATAAAAATGTAACAGGTTGAGCCTAAACTTAGTTAATAAAAACCTGTGATAAGGGAATGTAACGAAGCTAAGATAAGGTGCAAGTGAGGATGCGCTAACCAAAAGGCTGTGTGCCCTTACTGCTGGTTTCAACAGTTCGTGTTCCTCGCGGCGCGCTTCCTTCCTTTCCCTGAATGACTTTTTTATATAGTCTATGTCCTGAGCCCTAATTTTCTCTGGGGTTGAAAAAAGTTCCGGACGACCCAAATCTGTAAATGATTTGACTAAATAGGCCAGCCATGGAATGCTGCTGTATTTGTCAAGCGATAGGACATCGTGTAAAATTTTATGGTTCAAAGGGAGATCTTCGTTCAACCACATTTTCAGCCACAGGGTCAGGGGGGCTAGGCTCAATGTATCTGACAGATAGGGTAGGCCCACCTCTTTGTGAATAGAATAAGTTGGGGTTGACTGTGGTACAGAGAGGAGACATCTAATAAATCTATTTTCTGCTCTCTGAATAGGGTCAATATTTACATACCCCCACAAAGGGGACCCATATAGTGCAATTGCCACAGGCTTACACTTATAGATTTTTAAAAGAGCTTCCATGGGCCTAGCTCCTAACTTGCCAGCGAAACCCAGGAGCGCTGAGGATGATCTGATTACGGCCAGCCTCTTTGCTCTTATCTGTGGCCCCCACGATCCTTTCTGGTCGAACAATACGCCCAAGTAGGGGAATGTGGTTACCTTAGAGACGGGGACCCCTCTGCAAAATAATGTTTTGTGTCTTTTTTTAGTGCACTCACGCCCCATTACCATCGTGTGTGACTTAGAGACATTAACCTTGAGGTCCAAATTATCCATAAAGGAACCGAAGGCGTCCAGAAGGAGCTGGAGGCCAACGCCGGTACGAGCAACCAACACAGCGTCGTCCGCTTACAGGAGTGCCGGAATTTGGGCACCTCCTGCACGCGGGACGTCCGCTTCCTGGCCCCGTAGATGTGCCCCCAGGCCATTGATGTAGATGGTAAAAAGCAAGGGGGCTAAAATACAGCCTTACCGTACCCCCTTTAGAGATTTAAACAGTGGGGTACATCTGCCATTATTTGACACTCGAACAGCTGCAAAAAGCTCCTGATGCAAAGTGGCCATGTACACGACCAAAGCTTTGTCAATACCCATCTCCAACAGGATCACCCATAGTTTTGTCCTATTGACCAGGTCGAAAGCCGAGGAGAGGTCCATGAATGCAAGAAACACGGAACCCTCCTTGGCCACAGTGTATTTAGAGATAAGTAAGTGCAGATTGATACATTGTTCAATGGTCCCTTTTCTCTCTCTAAAGCCATATTGTAGTTCAGACAGCCCACCACAACCCTCAACATTCTCCCTCAGTCTGCGTAAGAGTACTCTACCCAAGATTTTTATGGTTGAGTCCAAAAGGGATATGGGCCTATAACACGCGGGATCGTCCCGCTGACCTTTGTTTTTGAAAATGGGGACAATGGTGGATATGGCCCACGAGGCAGGGGCTGGATTACCATTAACTGCGTTAAACACATTTGACATAACCTCCGCCCACAGATTTGGTGAGTGCATAAAAAAGTCGGCAGGGACTCCGTCAGGGCCAGGTGCCTTGTGTTTTGTAGTTGCCAAAAGAGCTTTTTCCACTTCTTGGGGATTAAAGATGATAGGATGTACAGCTGCGATGGGCGGTGGGACCTCTTTGTTTCCTTCTTCCTCGCCCCCATAGACGTTTTTGAAATGAGACAGCCATTTTTCATCGGTAATCACGCAGTCCATGGGTGCATTTTTGTCTTCAGAGAATAGGGGCTGTTTGATGGTCTCCCAAAATCTCCTGCTGTCCTTCAACACTGCCGCTGAAAGGAGATTTTCCCATGCTTCGCGTTTGATGGTGTCCTTGCGATTCTCTATGGCTGCCTTATAATTTTTTCTTAGACTAGAGATATCATCTTTCACCCTAGGAACATTTTTTAGGGCTACCAGCAGTTCTCTATGGGCATTCGAACATGCAGAGTCAAACCAACGCTTGTTTCCTGGGGTTCCCTTTACAGGTTTGGCTAAAAGATCCTTTGACACCTGGTCACATATTGCCTCATATGCTGCTACTATTTTTTTCCCTTGGGCGCCAGATTTTTTACAAAACTCTACCTTGTCTTTAATTTTTGGGAAGTTTTTTGCATAGAAGTTTTCCGGGATCACTTTAGCCCATTTCACTCGTCTATCTTGATCAGTGGTCCTCAGGGGATGTGCAAGTTTTACAGTTATTGGTGATGCCCCCATCTGAGCTCCCCAGGCCACTTCAAGTAATACGGGGTTATGGTCGCTATAATGTGTAAAAACTGTACGATAATCCGTGGTCCGATTTAGAATGCCTTGTGAGACAAAAATGTAATCTATCACTGTTCCATGTTGGGTGCCAGTAAAGGTTGGCATTCTCAGGCCCCAATCAGGTTCGTACAGATCATAGTTAGCGAGTAGTTCTTCAAGCTCCTGCCCCTCTGCGGAATGTTCAAAGTGAGGTCCCTGTAAGGCCGCATCGTCAACCTCATTATCGCTACTTCCCTTACAGGCTAGGTTACATAAATGGATATTAAAATCGCCTAATAAGATAAACTCAAAAACAAACTTGATATTCTGAGATACAGTATTTAAAATGCTGTCTAGGTTAGCGATATTGCAACCTCTGTAATCGCTATTCCCAGAATTATAAAAGTTGACATATAAGGTCCTGCTAGTATTATTGATCACCCTTTCAACCATTAAAATATTATCAGAGTCAGTACTAATCTGCCTATAGCTTCCTTTTAGGTCTAAGGAAAACAAAATTACCAAGCCGCCTTTAGCTCTACCCACTCGGCTAGGGACTGCAGGTTTGGTGAAACTAGTGAACCCATCCCACCAAAGATTGGCGGATGTGTCCCAAGTTTCTTGCAGGGCGATAATGTGATGGTTTGAGACAAAGCTCAACCAGGCGTTATCCTGACGTTTTGCATTTAAGCCTGCTACGTTCCAGCTTATAATCTTGCAGGAGTCAGTGGGTATCCTACGTTCATTTACCTCCTCCAAGTCCCCTTCAGCAGTTTGTTGCGTTAATGATCCCTCATTGAATTCCACTTGAGAGAGGCTCTGTGTATCCTTACTAATCGGGCTCGGCATAACACAAGCCTCCATCCGATATAGGATCGGGGGGTGGTCAAGATTTGACGACTCTTGAGACTCTGATGCTTCCTTATGAGTAAGTTCACTGAAGTGTTCGACAATGTTATGTCGGCCACTTTTTAATGATGGCATATTCAGTGCCTCGCTTTCTGAATCGACTCCTACTTTAAGTCAATTACAGGTATTTAGATCGGATAAGGGGCCATACCTGTTTCCTGTTCCAAATCCCCACTCAAAGGGAGTGGCTACCTGACCCTGTCCAAAGACTGCTGTGTTCCACATGGGTTGTGGCGTATTTGGACGTATCAAAAGCTGATCATTTCTCAACCAATGTGTAAACCTATTGCCCCAACCACTATGATCATAACCCGTGAAACCAGGACCCCAACCATTTATACTAGGCTCACGTGGCATGGCAGGCCTGGTGTTTAGCTCATTCGGGTAGTTGAATCTTCCTGTCTCAAAGTTGGTTGTAGGCTGGAAACGATCGTTAGGATATCGAGGTCTGGTGCCCCCTCCCCAGCTACTGATGTTAGTAGGTCTCTTATATCTGGGGATGTTGGGCAAGGTGGCAAGCTGAGTCTCACTATAGAAACATTTAAGGGTGAGGGGAATTATGGAACCAGTACGACGTTGGGGTGGGAAAATATTGGTCAGAATGTCTGGGAGAACCTCCGCATTGGCAAAGTTTAAGATTACACAATCCCCTTTAAACTTTTTTGGCTTACTCCCGATCCAAGATGCCCTCCTGGTCATAACGATGTCCCCTGCCAGTTTATCAAACCCTTGATGTGCCATATGCATGTTATTAGTGAGCCAATGTAGCGCTTTATCTTTCAAACCCTGGTTGGACTCTGTTTTGTCTTGAGATAGAACAGGAACGTTTGCCAGTACAAGTACTACTGGAGAGGCTTCCAAGATGAATTGGGCTGAGACATCCTCTTGTTGCGGTTCCGCTGTAACAGCAGTTGTGCTGGTGGTGAGGTCTCCAACTTCTGCTTCCTGTCTAAGTACAGGTAGTGATGGAGATGGTAACAGCGGCCCTTGTAGGGTAGGCTGTGGATTGCTTTCGGTTGGAGTAACCTCCACATCCGTAGCCACTAAGTTTGTAACAAGGGAGGATAAGTTCTCTACCTCTTCAGCCAACTTGCTGTGTACCCCGCCCAACTTTTTAACCTCAGATGTTAATTTGTCCAGTTTCCCGATCAGGGGCTTAATTATAGTCCTGATTTTAATGTCTATCATGACTTGAATCCTATTAAATAGGTCATCGTCAATAATGCGTCTTGACTCTACATCAATGTCGAGCACCGCATTTTTCCCTTCCCGTCTTGGAGGTGGGGTGGCGGGCTTTTTCCTACCTTGTTGTTTCTCCCCCGCTTTGCTGGGAATTTTCTGCAGGCTCTAACAGCCCGTGTTGAATGCTGCATGGGTGATAGGACTTCATCAGCTGTGGCTATCTGGTGGTTGGAATCAGCAACAGTATTATCTGATAGGTCTATTAGATCTATTAGTGGATCAGAGTCATCAACAAGCCGGTATCTAAGCGCTTGCATAGGGAACCCGTCCTGGTATTCCCCTGTGAGATACCCCGGCAGGGTATCCACAAGGTGAAAGCCGCGAGGGGCCGTAGTGGAGATTAAGCAAGCTATTGCCCAGAGTCGCAGAGTGTGACCCCGTGAGTCGAGTAGGCACCGGAGCGAGAATTGTCGAGTCCGTGGAATTTTTGAGCCCGAGACCCGCCGAGGCGGGGAATCGAACCCTGGTCCACGGCCGATCTCAGCTTCCGGGTCTGCCGCCTCTAACCACTGAGCCACGCTTCTCCACTTATAAATATATATTTTTATTTGAAAAGTAGAGAAAAATAATACACTGATACAGTAACTTAGAGCCCAATTATGATAGTTTAGAGTTCGACTGCCCAATTACGATAGGACCGTCGTGGTGGTGGTCGGAAAGTGTTCCTTTACACAGCAGCTTGTGCTGCAGCCGAGGAAAAGGGCTGCAGCACAAGCCGCCATGGTAAGGAGCACTTAGTGCACATCCATGCACTGTGTCCCATATACTATGTGGTACATCGCACACAGTGCATGGATGTGAAGGGGGGCACTTTGTAGTGGCCCACAAGGGACGGGGGTCCTGTTTGGGGTCCCCAAAAGTCCCTTTCTGACAGATTTTTCATGGCAGTTTTACCACCATGAAAGTCCTGTTGGAAAGGGACATCGTAGTCCCGACAGCGGTGCTTGCCTCGACACTGCCGCCATTCAAGGGACATGATTCTGACCGCTGCCCCGACGGGATCGTAGATTCTGTCGGAGATGGCGGTCTTCCCCTACGATGGCTTCGGTCAGACTGCCTGCCTCATAATGCGTCGGTCGGACCGAAGGGCTGTCTGTCAGTGGGACAGACCATTACATTTCATGTAGTTATATTTTAATATACATTGTTATATTAGTTATTAGAATTGAAATAGGTACAAATAGGTAATAATAGTATTAACATACATGATAATTATGGACTATTTGTATATATTTTTCTATCATTAAATGATATTCATTTATATTTGTGAACATATGTTAAATAATTTAATTTAACATTATTTCCTTTCAGGTTTTACTTTACTTCCCTAGCTCTGCTATTTTCTGTGGGAGGGTGTTGCAATACCAATAGGGGACTATTTGTGGTGCTGGACTTTACACTCAGATTTTGTGAATAAGCAAAAAGTATTCAACTTGTGTAAATTACTCAAAAGTGTAAGTTACCTTTGTGAATCAGGCCCTGTGTGTGTATGTAAGCTTAACCAACACACACAGAGTTTTTATTAGTGTAAATGACTTTTGTAATTTGCAGAAGTCAAAATTGCATTTCTTAAGGTGTGTGTATATATATATACTGAATAGAACTTAGGAATCTATACCAATGACAATAGACTATTGAGAACAAATTTTGGTTTAAAAGCCCACTGGAGGGCTTTATCTTCACACATTTATTAATTTTCAGTCTATTGTTTTAAAAAAATGTATATATGGGGGCTCCCATATTCCAGAGCATCAAACCGAAAACTTTGTGGCTGAAAACACAAGGATTCGTAAAATGTTTTAACTGCAAAGTTTGTGATATTGCCAAACCAATGAAAGAACTAACAATGGCCAACCAAAAAACTTGGAAAATCAAGGAACTCATTACTTGCAAAAGTTCATATACG
This sequence comes from Lissotriton helveticus, assembly GCF_964261635.1. NCBI lineage: Eukaryota > Metazoa > Chordata > Amphibia > Caudata > Salamandridae > Lissotriton > Lissotriton helveticus. The sequence continues at coordinate 2,116,424,881 of NC_136063.1, forward strand.
GTATATATGATAGAATGTCCATGCAAGTTGAGGTACATAGGCAGTACCATATGTGAATTAAAAATACGAATCCTGCAGCACGTCCGTGCAACTACCAACAAGGACAGAAACAATGCTGTAGCCAGACACATGGAAAAACACCATAACAGCAATTGGCAACTCCTGAAGTTTTGGGGTTTGGAAACATTGTCCCTATCAGACCGAGGTGGCCACCGGGAAAAACTCCTAAGACAGAGAGAGTCGCGACACATCCTGAATTTTCGAACCTTGTCACCTTTGGGTTTGAACCAGTCGGAAGAGATGTACATTCATTTATAAACTCTGAACATTGCTTACTCCTTTCCATTTGACACTGAATTCAATAGTTTTTTCTCCTTGGTACCCTTCAAATCCCCCCTTTCCCCCCCCCCTTTTTTTCTTAAAATAATCCTTGTATGGTAAAGAAATTGTTTGCAACAGACACTTTAAATCAGAAGCCCACTGGAGGGCAGGACTGAATAGAACTTAGGAATCTATACCAATGACAATAGACTATTGAGAACCAATTTTGGTTTACAAGCCCACTGGAGGGCTTTATCTTCACACATTTATTAATTTTCAGTCTATTGTTTTAAAAAAATGTATATATGGGGGCTCCCATAGATATCTTAACAATGATGTTAGTAAAAGGTAAACTACATGAACCAGAATTCCCTGCGGGCGGAAGTGAAATAATAACTTCCTGGGTACACAGGGGTAACTTAAATAATGTGCTCTGTTAGCTTTAAACTGACCGTGAACAAGGTAGATGTAACTACCGAAACGCGTTGGATTTCTGTGTAAATTAAAAACCTTCTTTGGCAAGAAAACTGGTTATTTGTGGCAGCTCACGTTTGTTGGTTTTGAGGATCGACACGTTTGGAAAATAATTGGCGGCTTGGTTCAGCCGCGGTGAGCGACGCACCGCCAGGCAGCGCCAGGACGAGGAAAATGGAACCACCCTGTTGTTTTTCTTACGCCTCGTCGGTGCTCATCGAGTGAAGAATACAAGAATCGGCATCCAGCGGAAAACGGGACTTGGGAGAAAAGGAACACCGCCCGGAGACTGCTTCCGAGGTAAGCGTGTGTATCTCCCTGTCCCAGCAACACGCCTTTTCTCTCTCCTTTCGCGGTTGAATAAACAAACCGCGAGGGCAAACTCATTCACTCCATTAGGCGCTTAAAAGTTTCCCCGACTGTTACATATCGTTACAGCTAAAAGTCCTGATCGGACTAAGTGAACGCTCTCTTGAAGAAAACACATAGGAAACTGCATCGGGTGAGACCATAGCCAGATATAATTTGCCGACACGAAGGATAATAAAAAGACACAGAATTACGGAAATACAATGGAAAATAGAGAAGCAAAAAGGAAGGAACTGGTTTCCACAATGTTTGACAAAAGCAATTTGGAGAAGATTCAGGACAAACCTTCTACAGCCAGTAAAAATGATCCCAAAAACAAATTACGATATTGGGAAAAATTGAGCAAAAAAGAAATAAACAAATCTTGGGAAATAATTGCTTTAAGGAAATATTTGGAGGTGGAAAGAGTCCCAAGAGGACTCCGAATTATGTTGATGCCAAGCCAGCAAGACGCAACCAATGACTTATTATGTGAATGGGGGGAATATTCATTAAATTCATCCTTGGGCTTAATCAAAATACTAGTCAAGCACATTGAAATCGACATGAAAAAAGTTAAAGAAGAACTCAATAAGATTAAAAAAGAATTAGAATTATTAAAACTGACCACAGAAATGACCAAATTCAAGGAAAGCCTGGAGAAACAAATTGAGAAACATGAAGAAATTGTCAGAGTTAGGAAACATAATACATTTGTGAGAGACGCCAATGACTATGCGGAGGGACGCATATTCACATTTGCTCGTAAATACGATCCTTTCAAATCAAAATTAAGCATTACTGGCACATCATCCACCAGCCTGTCCTCGACTACTTCCCTCACTTCCAATGAACAGAGCGAGGAAGAAGAACAAACACAGGGGGCGCCAAGACAACAACGTGGAAGGGGAAGAGGCAGGCCATGGCAACAGAGAAAAGGAAATCAACAACCAGAAGAGGGTGGAGACGAAGGTGGACCCGCAGAAAGGATTGGCACCAAGACGCGCAGTATGAGACAGAAGCAGAACAAATAAAGGATGAATTACAAGTGGTAAATTTATCTACAAGAGAAATAACACCAGCAGAGACATCGTTACTCAAAAAGGGCATTAACTATTGTCCCGTAAAAAGGATGGATTTAGCCCAAACACGAATAGATTTTTATCTATATATACGTAAAATCAAACTGGCAAAGTACTTCATGGAAATGAAAAATAAACCTCAAAAAATCCAAGAGCTTCCACAATTAACATCCTCTTTAAAAGTCAAAGATGCTGAAAGCTATCTGACATTATTAAACCTCAATTCAGAGGAAGGGGAGGAAATTGAATTAAACACTGCTATAACACAATTGGGAGCTGGGACAAGCAAGAAAAAGGCAAAATCAAAATTTTACCCGCAACTACCACCTGGCAATAAAATAGATATCTTTCAAGAAGCAGTGATACATGATTTGTATAACATCTCCAAAACCCCAGGCAAAGATAATCTAACCCCTCAAGAAAGAGCAGCATTCTCGAAATTGATCAATGACAAAAAAATTGAAATAAAAATGGCAGACAAAGGGGGAAATGTGGTTCTATGGGACAGGAATGCATACATCACAGAGGCAATGTCTCAATTATCCAACCCCCTTTATTATGAACAACTATTTCAGAACCCCACAGATAAGATCAAAAGGGAGATTGACAAAAAACTTGACATCTGGGAATCACAGAATCTAATCGATGTGGATGAAAAGAAATACCTAGTGGTGGATTTTCCAAAAACAGCAACAATGTATTTTTTGCCTAAAATACATAAGGATCCTAAAAGCCCACCAGGGAGACCGATACTGTCTGCAAAGGATTCATTACTAGAACCAATGGCCAATTTCATCGATTATTTTCTCAACCCGTATGTCCAGAATCTAAAATCTTATATAAAAGATACCACTGACTTTCTCTGTACGATAAAAAAACTAACATGGCAACCCAATTATCAGATGATCACAATGGACGTCATCGCCCTGTACACGAACATTGACAACAACCTGGGAAAGCAAGCCTGCAAATATTTTTTGCAAGATCGGAATATCCACTACACGAACCACAACGAAATGTTATTGGAAATGATTTCGTTTTGTTTGGAAAATAACATCTTTCTATTCGGAGAAAAAATATATAGACAACGAAATGGAGCCGCAATGGGCTTTTCTTTTAGCCCAAGCTATGCCTGCATAGCGATGGGATGGTGGGAGGAAACAGTGGCTTGGAACGATCAAAATAATCACCTTACCTGCAAAATAGTGACCTGGAAAAGGTTTATTGATGATCTTTTTATCGTTTGGAGTGGGAGCATAGCAGAGTTCCAACAATACTTTGATTATTTGAACACCAGCACACCGTGCCTCAAATTCACCTATGAAATCAGCAACAGTAAAGTGACTTTTTTAGACACGGAGGTATATGTTAAAAACAACCATTTGGAATCAACACTTTATCAAAAAACCACTGCAACAAATGCAACCCTAGAAACCACCAGCTTCCATCAGCCCTCATTGATTACGAGCATCCCCTATGGGGAATTTCTCCGTCTAGGACGAATATGCAGCGAAGACCTGGAGTGGAAAAAACACAGTGCAGGCACAATCAAACGCTTCCAAAACAGAAAATATGGCACAAGGCTAATCAATAAATGCTGGAAACAAGCAGCAGAAAAAACCAGAGAGGATTGTCTTACAAATAAAGAGAAGCAAAATGACCCGGAAAATGAGCCAATAAGATTGATATTGGATTACAGTCAAGAATCCAAAAAGATCACACAGATCTTAAGAAAACACTGGAAGATACTCCAATTAGACCCCATGATGGGGAACAAGATGGGGACCCACCCAGTAATTACTTACAGGAGAGCAACCAATCTAAAAGACCAACTGATTCACAGCCATTTCCAGAGCATCAAACCGAAAACTTTGTGGCTGAAAACACAAGGATTCGTAAAATGTTTTAACTGCAAAGTTTGTGATATTGCCAAACCAATGAAAGAACTAACAATGGCCAACCAAAAAACTTGGAAAATCAAGGAACTCATTACTTGCAAAAGTTCATATACGGTATATATGATAGAATGTCCATGCAAGTTGAGGTACATAGGCAGTACCATATGTGAATTAAAAATACGAATCCTGCAGCACGTCCGTGCAACTACCAACAAGGACAGAAACAATGCTGTAGCCAGACACATGGAAAAACACCATAACAGCAATTGGAAACTCCTGAAGTTTTGGGGTTTGGAAACATTGTCCCTATCAGACAGAGGTGGCCACCGGGAAAATCTCCTAAGACAAGGGGAGAGTTGCGACACATCCTGAATTTTCGAACCTTGTCACCTTTGGGTTTGAACCAGTCGGAAGAGATGTACATTCATTTATAAACTCTGAACATTGCTTACTCCTTTCCATTTGACACTGAATTCAATTGTTTTTTCTCCTTGGTACCCTTCAAATCCCCCCTTTTCCCCCTCTCCCCCCCCCCTTTTTTCTTAAAATAATCCTTGTATGGTAAAGAAATTGTCTGCAACAGACACTTTAAATCAAAAGCCCACTGGAGGGCAGGACTGAATAGAACTTAGGAATCTATACCAATGACAATAGACTATTGAGAACAAATTTTGGTTTAAAAGCCCACTGGAGGGCTTTATCTTCACACATTTATTAATTTTCAGTCTATTGTTTAAAAAAAATGTATATATGGGGGCTCCCATAGATATCTTAACAATGATGTTAGTAAAAGGTAAACTACATGAACCAGAATTCCCTGCGGGCGGAAGTGAAATAATAACTTCCTGGGTACACAGGGGTAACTTAAATAATGTGCTCTGTTAGCTTTAAACTGACCGTGAACAAGGTAGATGTAACTACCGAAACGCGTTGGATTTCTGTGTAAATTAAAAACCTTCTTTGGCAAGAAAACTGGTTATTTGTGGCGGCTCACGTTTGTTGGTTTTGAGGATCGACACGTTTGGAAAATATATATATATATATATATATTCACTGAAAAAACCATAAGTTATAAACCATATATAGTTAGGAATTAGCATTTAAAAAACCTTACTTTACTCACACAAAACCATTGAAATTCCATATATAGTTAGTTGTACTAACTATATATCGCGCACCCGCAATCCACTGCTGATCATGTCACATATTACATCATTCATGACATGGTCAGTGACATCACTGATGACATCACTGATGACATCTCAAATGACATCACTGATGACATCACTGATGACATCTCAAATGACATCACTGATGACATCACTGATGACATCTCATTTGACATTACTGATCACATCACTGATGACATCATTCATGTGATAATACGATGAACCTCTTCAGACTCTAATATAACCTTAGATACACTCAGTGTAAACACAGACTCACAGATTGTCACTCATCCATGAAGTTACACACACACCTAGTCAGTCAAGCAAACAATCAATCACACCTCCATTTCCTTAACTATACAGTTAAACACACCTTACTTATTCAAACATATACTAAAACATATTTACTCACTTATACAATCCTGGATACAAGTTCACAATGATCCATACAGCCACTCACACATTCACTGGCTCTTATGCACAGTTATTTATATATGTCAACTCTCACATGTACTGTATTTTACATATGTACTTACTTTGACATGTAGCACTGAGATATCTATTCACTCACCAATACAGTCATGCACACAGTCAACCGCCCATACAGCTGTTTCCACATGCACTTTTGAACCCATACATCTATGCAGAGAGTCATACACCTCCCAGCCACCCATACACACTCTCAGTCTCCCATACAAATACTTGGGCAACCAATCAATAACCCATATAGTTAATCATATAGCTACTGATCAACACATGCAGCAGTTTACAGAACAACAGACATAATGATGCACAAATTAAGACAGTTTAGTCACTAACCCATGCACTCAGTGAGACACATTTAATCACTCACTCATACAGTCAGTCATGCACCTACTAAATCCTTTGTTCAGACACTTCTACATCCACTCATTCTTCAATATGTAAGACATATTTTAACTTTACAGAAACATCCAGTCACTGGATGTTGTCATCAGTGATGTCATCAGTGATGTCATTTGAGATGTCATCAGTGATGTCATTTGAGATGTCATCAGTGATGTCATCAGTGATGTCACTGACCATGTCATGAATGATGTAATATGTGACATGATCAGCAGTGGATTGCGGGTGCGCGATATATAGTTAGTACAACTAACTAAATATGGAATTTCAATGGTTTTGTGTGAGTAAAGTAAGGTTTTTTAAATGCTAATTCCTAACTATATATGGTTTATAACCTATGGTTTTTTCAGTGAATTTTCAAGGTTTTGTAAATGCTAATTCCTAACTATATATGGTCTATAACCTATGGTTTTTTCAGTGAATATATATATATATATATATATATATATATATATATATATATATATATATATATATATATATATATAACATTTCTATGGCAAAATGAAACCCCTTATTTTGTTCCTTTTCAAATTAAATGTATTAAGTGTTACCACTTTATTCCAATCAAGATGACTTCAGGTGTGCCATACTTTTGTCATAAGTAAGACTGTTAGCGTTCTAGTTGTTGTTTAAAACACTCTGGGACATTCTGTCACTGGGCTATAGTTGGGCTACATCTGGCTGATATTTGGGCTACATTTGTTTTTTTTTGTCTCTGGCGGCCATCTTTGGGCTACATTGGGCTTCATTGGGCTTCATTGGGCTACATTGGGCTACATTTGGGCTCCAACATATATATAGCCCAATGTAGCCCAATATATATTTTTCAAAGTTAATTTTCGTAAAAACCACTGGAGCATATATCTTGAGACATAGCAAAGGCACATCGGGCTACCAGTCCCTACAATTTTGCCAAGTTTCGTGGAAATCCATTCAGCCGATCGAGCTAAAAGTGAGTCCAACCGCCCTATGGAAAACTCAATGTTAAAAACACGTTTGGGACCCCCCTTTTTTCTCGGCCCCCGCTTGACGAAACCCCCCCAAATTTTCAGGGGCTGCTCAGAAACAAAATGTTCCATTTTCCAGAAAATTTCAGCCAATTCCGTCCTCAAACGCCTAAGTTATTCAACATAGAATTTTCAAAAATCCCATAGGAAAAAAATCCTAACTATATATATCTACTGGCGACCGCCAGTAGGTAATATATATATATATATATATATATCAAATAACAAAAAGTTCACGCGGCACACTTCTTGGCAGATAAATCACAGTTTTAATCACTCAGGTCTTCAGCAAAACTCCTACGCGTTTCGAACAAACGTTCTTGGTCACGGCAGTGTTCTACAATTAGTCCTTCTTTCATTTTACATTTTATGCTTTCACCTTGTATCTCATGGCGGTGATGCATTATGGGCTATGTAGTTTTATTTACAGTTTAGTAACCCTTTCTTTTGTTTTAACTTTATTTTCAGTTAATATGAGTTGGGCATTTATGTGGGGAGAGTTCTAAAGATGCAGTCCCAGCTAATACGTCTTTGTCCTTTAGTAGGATATTTATTACGTATTATAATTCACCTTTGTGTGTTTAATGTCGTTTGCGCTTTGTTATGTGCTACGATCTCAGGGATGTCTGATCTTTAGATTGGGCACTCAGCCCTAGTAACAAATCAATCTAAAGATCAGACATCCCTGAGATCGTAGCACATAACAAAGCGCAAACGACATTTTGGTTAAAGACTTTTATTGAGCAATAAAATAAGAGTTACAGATATGGGCCTACAACCACACGGGCTGGCCGCTAATTGCAACGCACAACAGAAATAGCAAACGATCATTCCCGTGCTAGGCACAGAACATAAACCAATTATCGCTCGAAGCATAGGACAGGACAGAACAATTTTATATTAATCATAAAGAACAACAAACACTAAACAAGGCGAATGCACATTAGTCAAGTCAGCCCAGAAGGCGGAGGGGAAAGCAACTAATCAGGAGGACAAAAACAGATCAATGAAATCCGGCATGGCCGGGGGGGGGGGGCAGCGGGGAGGACAGGAAATCCTAAAACAATATGAAAAAATATTCGGGAATGTCAGCCTAGGGAGACAGGGTAACATCGGGAGTGTCAACCAAGGGAGGGGTACAAATATCTCCACGATATGCATTCCACTGACCCCAGATCTTCGTCCACGCCCCGGGTCTGCCCCTAGCCACATAAACAGTCTTCTCTCGGAACATGGACCAGTCCATATTATCTTCCCACACCGAAACTGCGGGAGGTCTGGATGCGCCCCAGAGTTGCGCAATGTCTCGCTTCGCGACCATGTATCCCAAGGTCGCCCATCTTGTCTGGACTACAGAATAGTCGGTGGGTTCCCACACGTTCAACAGGCATCGTCGGGCCTCAGGCCGCAGGGTAATACCAGTAACGACAGTCATCACCGCAAGCACATCAATCCAGTAGGCTGCTACCACCGGGCATTCCCAAAGAATATGTAGAAATGTAGCACTCATCCCGCAACCACGCTTGCATAAGCCATCCGGGGAGAAACCCATCACAACCAGACGCGGACCAGTCACATACACCCGGTGGAGGATCTTAAGTTGGACCAAACGGAGACGGGCGGGGATGGCGACCTCTTTAGGAGAAGAGAGTGCCGACTGCCAATCCTCGTCGTCCAAGTCCAATCCGTCACCGACCCAAACCTCCCTAAGACGGAGCAATAAGTCAGCGCGATTATTAATCAATTTCTTTTAAATAAGGGAGATAGTGCTATCGGGCAAGTGTCCATCCAGTATACGATCCTCAAGGGGGGAGGACTCGGGCAGGGTCTCATCAGGAGTCAGAACTGAGGCCAGGGCATGCCGGACCTGCAGATACCGAAAAAACTCCCTATCACTCAAGTCATATTCTGCCTTAAGGGCTTGGAAAGACTTCACTCTACCCTTCACACAGACATCACCCACTTTACATATCCCAATCATATCCCAGCGGTCAAAGCCCTTAGTAGACCAGAGACACCCCAATCGTTCGGAAGCAAATAGCGGGGTCGCCATTGTCAATCGATTCTCCCATCCCAAACTCACATTCGCAGCGCGCCACACATTGACCGCGATCCTGGACGGGCCCGCAAGAAGGCGCCCAGCCGATCTGGAATAAAGCGCTCTATTAAAATTCCCTCCCGGCAGCTGGAGTCTATCCATCTCAAAGGCCGGATCGCGACCCGGGGAATACATTGCGTGGTTAATGGCAGACAGCTGGGCAGCCCAATAATATCTCTTGATATCGGGGAGCGCCATGCCCCCGTCATACCAAGGGATGGTAAGTTTCGCAAGGGCGATACGTGGACGTCCGTCCCAGATCAATTGCCTTTGAAGACTCTCGATCTCCCGGAAATAGGTAGCGGGAATGTCGTCATAAAAATTTTGAAGTGCGTATAAGAAACGCGGCAAAGACATCATTTTAAAAAGGGCAGCCCGGCCCAGAGGAGACAGGGGTAGCTTACACCAACGGGCCACATCCAGTCGCAGTCGAAGAAGCGGGGGGAGGAGGTTACGCTCGAACCTGAGTGAGGAGTCCAGCGTAATAAAGATCCCCAAATACTTAAAGCCAGAGCGGACAACCTGGATAGGAAACCTGTCCGGTAATGGGGGCAAACACCCGAGAGAACATATACACAGGACTTAGCCCAATTAATAACCAGACCCGAATTAGCGCCAAACGAAGTAAGAACGTCAAATAAGACATTTAAAGATTTACGCGGGGAAGTAAGATATAAAAGAATGTCATCCGCGTAAAGCGAAACCCGGTCTTCAAAATCTGGTGACCAACGGATCCCTTTGAGTGAAGGTTCCCAGCGAAGCCACGCAGCCAACGGTTCCAAAGCAAGCGCGAAGAGTAACGGAGACAGGGGGCACCCCTGACGGGTCCCCCTACCAAGACAGAAGGGGCCAGAGACCCGACCGTTTACCACCACCTGTGCCAAGGGTTCAGTGTATAACAACTGCACCCAACCGATAAACTCAGGGCCAAAACCGAATTTCTCAAGAGTTGCCCAAAGATAGGGCCACTCCACCGTGTCAAAGGCCATCGAGGCGTCTAGCGAAGCCAAAATGGCCGGCTCTGCCAGAAGCCCGCCCTCGCAACTGCGCCGTGGAGACGACGTAGGTTAAGAGCCGTGTTGCGATGCGGGATAAATCCAGATTGATCCGGATGAACCAAGCCACCAATGACCGTCAAGAGGCGGGTTGCCAGGAGCTTAGCCAGGACCTTGGGTTCAACATTCAACAGGGAAATGGGCCTGTAAGACGAACAAAGGTCTCGAGGTTTACCGTCTTTGGGAATAACAACTATCGTAGCCAGACGCTGATCATATGGGAGAATACCCCGCTCCCGGGATTCCAAAAACATGGTGCGAAGATAAGGCGCCACCTTATCAGGACGTAGCTTGTACAATTCAACTGGCAATCCATTCGGGCCCAAAGCTTTGCCCGAACGGAGTGAGCGAATGGCCGTCGCTATCTCGTCCGTAGTGAAAGGGGACTCTAAAGAGATGCAGTCTAAATCAGAAACACTGGGCAGCGCTATATCACGCAACAAAAGGCGAGAGTCATCAACATCCCGGTCAGACACAGGGGTATAAACCACACGAAAATAATCCGCAAAACATTCAACTATTCCAATCGGGTCTGTCACTCCCACACCATTCGAAGTCTGGATCACAGGCACCACACGATTCGCCCTCTCCTTCTTATCCAACCATGCCAATAATTTACCCGCTTTGTCCCCCACATCGTACAAGCGACCCTGTTGCTCCCGAAACATCAATTTAGCTGCATCAGTGACCAAAGACCTGTAAGCAAATTGTTTCAGACCCAGGGCGTGGAGTTTACCAGATGTAACACCCGATTCTAGGTCAGCCTCTATGTCAGCAATCTCCCCCTCAAGGACCACCACCTCCTGATTCCTCGCCTTTTTGGATTCAGCAATAAGGGAAAGGGCCTGCCCGCGAATCACTGTCTTAAAGGCCTCCCACAGGGACACTGCAGAGGAGACGGACCCCTCGTTGTCTAAAAAATAATCGTCCAAAGACTTAATCAAGAGAGTGCGGGTCTCGGGGGAGGTGAGGTACCATGGGTTGATAGGAGCCACCCGGCCCGCCGCCTCCACCCCCACCTCAAAACAAAGCCAGAGCGGGGAATAATCAGAGATACCCCGGGGGAGGTGTCTAATCTCACGAACCGCTGGCGACTGCGCCGCAGGCATCAGGAAGTAATCCAGTCTAGACAGACTCCCGTGGGCCCCAGAGTGGAAAGTGTATTGAAGCTGAGTAGGATGCATAAGTCTCCAGCAATCCACCAAGCCGAATGTATCCAGAAACCCACCCAGCCACTGTTGGGCCAATGGGGTGTCCCTAGGGGGGTGACGATCATGTAGACCGGAGAGCACAGAATTAAAGTCACCTGCTAGGAAGAGAATACTATCAGGGAGGTCCAACAACACACGGCCCAAATCGGAAAAGGTAGAGGTCTGTAGACCGGGGGGCACATAAACGGCAAACAAGGAAAGGGTTCGGCCCTCATAGCGACCCACGAGGACGGCGTAACGCCCCCGATCATCAAGGATCACATCATCAATAGCTAGGGGGAGGGAAGCCCGAACAAGGATACCCACCCCCCTGGAACCCGTGGTAAACCCCGAATGTGCGGCGAGGCGGTAGCCCCACCTATTCAGTGCACGACATGTATTACCAACCAAATGAGTCTCCTGTAGAAAAACAATATCCGGAGACAAACGTCGTATACAGCGCATCACCACACCCCGCTTAATACGATCCCCCAGACCATTAACTTCCCACGAAATAAACCTCAACCCGCTACCCCCCACCCCACACATCAACGCCGCAACCCCCCTCCAATGAGCATGACATCAAAAACATCATTAGCAAGATAAAATCGCCTTGAGAACACAACACACAAACATCAAACTTCCCATCCACCCACCCCCCAACAATCGAGAAAACACCCCCCACCCTGCACCCCTGCAAGAAGCCAAAAAGCCACCCCAACATGCAGTGTGCCTGTCGCCCAAGAACCCCCATTCTACAAAAAGACCTCGGAGGAGGAAAGGCTCTGACCCACCCGCCACCCCAACAAGAAAAATAACAAAGAAAACACTCAGACAGCAGAGGCACTAAGGCAAGAATCCCAGAAAAAGTTACTGTACACGGGGACCCGGGCATAAACAAATAGTTCAGCTCTCTACACCACCCTCAGCACCACCCGGGTGGGCGGCGGACTCAGCAGCAGGAGGTCGGTCCGGCAGGGAGTCCAGCCAGTCATTCACAGAATCAGGCCGATCAAAGAAAAGGGTTCGTTCATTGTACTCAACTCGCAGCCTGGTCGGAAAAAGCATAGCGTAACGCAGTCCCATGTCCCGGAGACGCTTCTTGACTCCATGGAAACCCATACGCTGTTTCTGCACCTGTTGGGAAAAGTCCGGATAAAAGTTCACCGTGGCATTCTCAAAGGCCACCGGGCCCTTCTCGCGTGATGCCTGCAGGATAGCGTCCCGATCCCTATAGTGGAAGAGTTTCGCAACAATAGGCCTCGGCGGGGCGCCAGGCTTACCCTGGCCTCCCGGAACTCGATGGGCACGCTCCACTGCAAAGAACTTACTCAGCCCAGACGGAGAGAGGTAGTTCTGGATCAGGTCCTCAACCAGGAGATCAACAGAGTGCGGTTCTGGATTCTCCGGAACGCCAACCACACGTACATTACAGCGACGTGCCCTGTTCTCAAAGTCCTCCAAGCGCCGGGTCATGAAATCGTTCACCCTACGGAGATTGCCAATCTCCGTCTGTATCTCCGAGACGTCTGCCGTGAGGCTGGATGACTTGAGGTTCAATGACTTCACCTTCTCATTGGTTTTAGATAGGTCGGCCCGAATCAAGTTCACATCAATGGCCACGGTGTCGATTTTGTGGGCCAAAGCTTCATATTGTTGACCTATCGTTTCCTTCATGCCAGAAATGGCGCCCATGATGTCCTGCAGGGACGGTTCCGTAGATGCGTCCACGATGTGGTCAACCGCACTTGAGCCAGGCAGGGCGGTTCCGGGGGACCCCTTCGCATGGGTGTAACGGTCCATAACGTTCGACTGGACCGGGCCCCCACGCAGGGGCGTCTTGGTCTTTCGTGTCTCTCGGTCCCCTCTGCCCGCCATGACGGAAACCGCGTCGCCAGGAGACTCACTCGACCCGATGGAAGTGTCCACAGGAAAACAGGGCGTCGGGACCAAAAAGCCGCTGCAAGGGTACCACAAGGAGAGGACCAGCCTGAAAGGAGAATAAGCCAGCCAAAGGCCCAACAGCTGCACCGTGCGCCAGCACCAGCCCAGGCCAGACTCCCAGGCCAGATGTCCCAGTCTGAGGCAGAATCGAAACCGAAACTTAAGAGGGGGACCCACACGTCCAATCCCCCTGCCGTTGTTGTTCAACTCCAAGACGGCCAGAGAGCCTCACCCAGTCCCGGGCGCACCCCGAGGGCGGACCCCGAAAGTTCGAATCGCCGTATCTTCGGCGCCCCGGGTCCAAATCGACTTCCAAATATCACAGGAAGATCAGCCCAGCGTCCTCTACATAAATCCTCGTGAAGAATCAGGATATGTTCAGGATATCATGCCGGGAGTGGCGGGGGTCCGGAGAGCGCTGTGCTCACGCGGCCATCACGGATGCCCGCCAAGCTCCTCCGGCAATACTGTTGTCTACTTAACAGCACAATATTTCCGCCCTTATCTAAGGGCTTTACTATCACCTCATCTTTCATCCCAATATCACGGATGATGTTTGCCTGTGTGATAGTCAAATTGTTCTTGATACTTTTCTTCTTTTGAGTCACTCTAAATGTCTTTAAATCCAAGATTACCGCCTCGGAAAATGTATTGATGGCATCGTAAGGCATTTGTGGGTTGAACTGGGATGGTGCCTTAAACTCTGTTATTGGGGCCTGTTGTTCAATCCCTGCCCTTCTCATCCGTGTTACAACATCAGTACATTCTTCCTTTGTCTGTTCCAGTCGTATGCCTTCCAGTAATTCAATGGTATTGACATCTTTACTCACGAGGATATCGGTTACTTGGTTGGAATTCCTTTTTTTGGTCTTTTTCGGTTTCTCTATCGGTGGTTTCAACAAAAAGAATTTATGAAGTTTGATTTTTCGCACCAGTTTATACAAATCAATCCTTGTCTGAGTATATTCGAGTTTCTCATTTTGGCAGAATGTTAATCCCAATTGCAGCATTTCTTCTTCTATTCTCAATAGATTATTTTCAGTCAAGTTGATTATGGTCAAATTGGCCTCCTGATCTATCGTCTGTTGCCCCTCTTCTTGCGAGTATTGTATTGTCGGGGATTTTTTGCTCTTCCTCTTCCCCTTCCAGCCACCTCTCCGAGTTCTTCTTCGTCGTCCGGTGGTCTGGTTTTGCCATCTCTCAGCCAGGACTCGCGTATGAGATTGAATTCCATCTGAAAAGAATTCTTCTTGATTTCTTTGGACGGTCCGGCTATGTCATCGCCTGATTGTTCTTCTTCCGTTACACGTGATTCAGAGGTTTCGGCCACAAGTACTGGTGCTGTTGTTTTCTTTTTCTTGATTAAGGCTTTTCTCGGGCCATCAAACTTCTTCGAGAAGGTCAAAATCCTCCCAAGAGCATAATCCCTCTCATCTCGTTCATATTTCTCTTGTTTTCTTTGTCGTATCTTCAATTCATATTTAACTAGGCGCTTTTTCATGTCATCTCGCAGTAAAGTTTGTTTTGCTGTATCTTGGTCCTTGGCTATTTCTTTTTCCAGATTGCTTATCTCTTCTAATGCTTTGGCCCGGTCGCTCCATGAGAATTTGACTAACAAGTCAAGCATTTCTTTACACGAGGCTGTAGTTAGCTCAGCCCATTGATCCAATAATCTTGGGTCCGGGTTTTCATAAGCGGGTACAATGTATATTCGTAAACCTCTTGGTACCCTGTCCACATCAATGTAGCTCTGTAGGGAGGTGGCCTCCCACCATTTGCGGACTTCTCTTTCACTGCATCTCTCTAGTTTAATAAACATCATGTGGAGCGAACTACGGGTCGTGGTACCCCCATCTCCTAACTCCGGAGTGTCTACTGTGGCCACAGTCTGTTTTTTGAAAATGTCCCGTGCCGCCTCACGACGGTCTTCCTCATCACACATTACGATTTTTTGCTGGAAAACACAGAGAAGCCTCTCCGTGTCTCACCTTATCACCACTGTCGCCCTACTTTAAATTAGAGTCCATATGTATATACATCGCAAAGATACGGATATTTGTTCTGACATCCCATGTGCAGGCTTACCAGTAAAGTCGTCTTCACTCTACCGTTCGATGCACGTGATGTGTCCTTCTGTGTCTTCGGATCTCCTTAAAGTGGTGCCCCGTTAAACAAGAAACTCAAGCTCCAGTTGTACCGAAAATCCCAGGGCACTCGTGGGCGGGTGCTCCAACACGCCGGTACCGCGAGTCAAAATCCAAGCTCAAAACTTCGTTGTGTTTCAAAAAACAAAGCAGAAGCACTCCGTGGTGGGCGGTAAAAGTTATTTTAATCCAGCAAAAAGCAAGGTGTGTGCAGACGCGTTTCGGGCGTCTAGTCCTTCGTCAGTGTTTCAACAGAGTGTGTGTGAGGTGGCTGTATTTAAAGCCGTCATCGCGACATCAGCATTGAAAGCGATGACGGCTTAGGACCTCAAATATTGCATGCAAATCACGCGGCCATGATGGTACTGTTAACATACAGGTATTTATTTTGCCGCTGTGAGCCGGTATTATTATTGTTGTAAATAATACCGGCTCACAGCAGCAAATTTGCCGATATACGGCGTGATAATGGGTTCGAAAGATTTGCGCTTGCATTTGTAGCGTTTTCAAATACTTAAATACCTGTATGTTAACAGTACCATCATGGCCGCGTGATTTGCATGCAATGTTTGAGGTCCTAAGCCGTCATCGCTTTCAATGCTGATGTCGTGATGACGAGTTTAAATACAGCCACCTCACACACACTCTGTTGAAACACTGACGAAGGACTAGACGTCCGAAACGCGTCTGCACACACTTTGCTTTTTGCTGGACTAAAATAACTTTTACCGCCCACCACGGAGTGCTTCTGCTTTGTTTTTTGAAACACAACGAAGTTTTGAGCTTGGATATATATATATAGATATATATATATATATCTATATATATATATATATTCACTGAAAAAAACATAGGTTATAGACCATATATAGTTAGGAATTAGCATTTACAAAACCTTGAAAATTCACTGCAAAAACCATAGGTTAGAGACCATATATAGTTAGCTGGATATTTTATTGACATAAAACCAATGAAATTCCATATATAGTTAGTTGCACTAACTATATATCGCGCACCCGCAATCCACTGCTGATGATGTCACATATTACATCATTCATGACATGGTCAGTGACATCACTGATGACATCACTGATGACATCTCAAATGACATCACTGATGACATCACTGATGACATCATCCAGTGACTGTGTGTTTCTGTAAAGTTTAAATATGTTTTACATATTGAAGAATGAGTAGATGTATAACTGTCTGGACGAAGGATTTAGTAGGTGCATGACTGAATGTATGAGTGAGTGATTAAATGTGTCTCACTGAGTGCATGGGTTAGTGACTAAACTGTCTTAATTTGTGCATCAATATGTCTGTTGTTCTGTAAACTGCTGCATGTGTTGATCAGTAGCTATATGATTAACTATATGGGTTATTGATTGATTGTCCAAGTATTTGTATGGGAGACTGAGTGTGTGTGTGGCTGGCTGGGAGGTGTGTGACTCTGTGCAGATCAATGTGTACTTGTATCAATGATTGTATAAGAAAGTAAGTATGTGTTAGTATATGTTTGAAAATGTAAGGTGCTCTATGTTTAACTGTATAGACAAGAAAATGGAAGTGTGATTGATTCTTTACAGGACTGACTAGGTGTGTGAGTAACTCCATGGATGAGTGGCAGAGTGTGAGTGTATAGGTGTATGAGTGCATATGATAGTGTTGTAAAGATGAGTGATTGTATGTATGAATGATTGTATGGGTGAATGAGTGAATGTGTGTGTAGACGTAGGAATCAGTGAGTACGTATGTAGTAACTAGTATTGGTGTGTCAATGGTTTCAAAAATTATACTCTGTATTTAACACTGGGTGAAACAGAGGTTATATTAAAATGTGAGAAGATGCATTGTATTGTCACATGAATGATATCATCAGTGATGTGGTCATTGATGTCAAATGAGATGTCATCAGTGATGTCATCAGTGATGTCATTTGAGATGTCATCAGTGATGTCATCAGTGATGTCACTGACCATGTCATGAATGATGTAATATGTGACATCATCAGCAGTGGATTGCGGGTGCGCGATATATAGTTAGTGCAACTAACTATATATGGAATTTCATTGGTTTTATGTCAATAAAATATCCAGCTAACTATATATGGTCTCTAACCTATGGTTTTTGCAGTGAATTTTCAAGGTTTTGTAAATGCTAATTCCTAACTATATATGGTCTATAACCTATGGTTTTTTCAGTGAATTTTCAAGGTTTTGTAAATGCTAATTCCTAACTATATATGGTCTATAACCTATGGTTTTTTCAGTGAATTTCAATGGTTTTTTAATAGCAAATATCATAAGCTGTCGAATGTCAAGTACGTGGTAAGTAAAAACATTTTCGTGTTTCTGCACACTGATCTGCTTTGAATGCTGCCCCCCACCCCTCATTTCTATTAGGAGTACTCTCTCTTTGCAGATAGTGAAGGGTAGTTAACGCAGGCCTTTGCCCCCTTTGTAATCCGTCGTGCCTGCTTCTCTCTCCATTTGATTGATTGTTCTCTTTGGTTCATTCTCTATTTACAAACAAGCACAGAGTCGCAATACTCTGTTTAGTCTTTGCAGATAGCGAAAAATCGTGTAAAAAAACAAAAGGAATCGAGCAAAATCAGTAGGCCACTAATGGGATCTCTTTTTGACCTCGCTAAAATAGAAACATTAGGAACAACCTGTTGAAAATAGCAATGCGTATGTACATAAGCGTCGTTCATTTGTGTTCACAGTACCCCTTGTTGATTGTTTGAATCGAGCATTGAATTGTTCGAAGTTGGTTCTCTTAAGGATCTTCTCTGCCTGCAAACGAGAAAGAATAGGAATATTCTCTCTCCCTTTGCAGATAGTGAAGGGTAGGTAACGCAAGCCTTTAACACGTCGTACCTATTTCATTCCTCATTGATTGATTGATTGTCCGAACATTGACTGTTTGGGAATTAGTTCTTTTTGGAGGTATTTCCTGTTTGCAAATAAACGTAGGAAAATCTTTGCAAGTAGTGAAAGGGTAC
Source organism: Lissotriton helveticus (assembly GCF_964261635.1). Lineage (NCBI taxonomy): Eukaryota > Metazoa > Chordata > Amphibia > Caudata > Salamandridae > Lissotriton > Lissotriton helveticus. The sequence goes on from NC_136063.1 coordinate 2,116,443,506, forward strand.
GTAATGCGGACCTTTCTCCCCCGTTGTAATCTGTCATGCCTATCTACTCCCCACTGATTGATGCACCTGTTTCACCCGGACCATTTACTAGAGATACGTCATCTGGCCCGACCAGAGAGCACCCCTAGTGAAAAGGACATATGCAATAATAACGAAGTGATCACTGTATCCTGTTAACAGAAACTTTAGCATGAAACAACCTGGAAAGAAAAGAATAGGAAAACGAAAATCAGTAGGCCACTGATGAACATGAACTTTTATTAAACAACGAACAAAGAAACGATAACATAACGTAATGATAAAACCTATTAATGTCCTAGAAACAAGAAAACGTTAAAATATGCCAGTGGTGAGAGACCAGAAAAACAGTAAGAGAAACCAAATCACCCCTCGCTGTCCCACCGCCTGCCACGCCAAAAAAATCGATAGACTAGGGAAAATGCAAGTCAGTAGAACATCCGCCCCCACTCTGGAAACTTCCAAGGTGCGGCAGGGTTGCGGCTACGCCCAGCCGGGAGCAGCCCATATAAGGCAGGTCCTGCTGCCACGCCTCAGCCAGGAGATCCTAACGTAGGGTGTAGCCGGAGGAGAGGCCGAGGCCAGCGGGACCCGGCCAGGGGGATTTACAACACTGGACAGTTTTAGGTGGGGGAATGTCCGTGTCCTCGACCCTCCCCTCTCTCTCCCAGTCCGGCCGCGGTGGCCCTTGACAGTTTCAGGTAGTCCCGCCACATGCTCTTCCGGTCCGGCCACCAACGGTCGGGGGGCCGAGGCCGACGGGATCCGGCTGCAGCCGATAAACCAAGAAACCCGTTCATGGGGCCAGAGCCAGGGGCGTCCGGCCGACATCTACCAGAAGCCCGGCCCGAAGACGGACGGGACATTTCTTCTTTCTTCTATAAATTGCTGCGACAACACTGGGGGGGGATGTCTTGCACATGCCTCCGACCCCCCCCCCCTCGTCCTCATCGCCTGGTCCGGCCATAACAAATCTCAAGCGAGACGCCGTGGGGTGCACTGGGAGGGAGAGACGGTGCGAACAGGCCTCTCCCGCCTCCCCAGGTGGAGGCTTCCCAGCTGCACCCTCAGCGCTCCAGGCGCCCGGAAAAGGGTTCTTCCACTGTGGCCATGCTGCAACGTCTCGCCCGGCAGGGTGGAGCCCGTCCGCTCATTTGACCCCGCGATCGCCAGTAGCTACCGAACTCTCAAAATGGCTGTCAACCTGGCAAGAGCGGGCCCAGCATAAAGAAATGGCCCGGTCACTGGTTGACTCCACCACCGTAGTCCTCCACGACCTTGAAGATTCTAGAGGAGCCGCGGGAGTCTCCGACCCCCGATGGGGAATGACTGCCATGATCGCCCGTGGAGTGACGAAACTGTATCCGCGGGACGTCGGCGCTCCCATGCTGGCGCCAGCCTCACTTTGAATTACTAGAATCCTGCAGACCTCAGTTCCGGTGAAAGCACAGTGTGACCCGGTAGGAAAAATTGTTGCACCCCCTCCCCTTTTTGACTGATAGTTCAAACCACCGATCCTTTCCTTTGCCCTTTTAACGGAACTTTGGACTGCCTCCCCGTCTTTTACATTTTCTAGAGAAAACAAAACATTAACCACTACATTAGCATAGCAGTTCACACCAGAACTGTTTTCAAATTTAAAACCAACAACATCTTCAACAGAATCCTTTTTGTTTCTGCTGTGACCCTGCTACAGCACAGGCATTGTCCCCAGCAGTAATTCTGCAATGCCGGTAAGAATAGCTGTGGTGCCTACTGGACTCACTCACCCCCGCGGCGCCCCACGCCGTTATTTGCTGGGCGGCAACTTACTAGACATCACTTTCGTGCCATCTAGATTTCAGCGCGTTCTGCTGCCTTGGAACTATTCGCACAACAGACCGCTACTGACAAGAATATTTCATTATTGGTGCTGTCAATTTCAATAAATCTATTGGATAATTCAAAAGAAATTGCCACGGTCTCTTCGTTGTTTAAATGTTTTTACTGTTTTTGTTTTGTTGTATATATTTATATGTTATTAAAGTTTTATATTCCTACTACTTTGTTGGAGTGCTATATATTTTTTATGTGACACATAATTGTAAAAACTTTGATGTACAAAGAGTCATTCCTGGAATCTTCCGCTTCAGGCTCGGTCCCCTCCCCAATCACAATACAGGATGGTTTTCAGATAGTAGGAACACGTGTGGTGTGACGGATCTCATCGGGTGTGGGCCTTGATCTACTATAACTCCTTTGAAGAGGGGTGATTCTTTACAGCTGGGGCCATAAACTACATCTGCAGGGCTAGGTGATAGCCTGGACAATCGGACACAGAGGAAGAGGAGTGTCAGAGGGTGCGGTAGTGAATAGGGCGAAAGGGAGGTGTCGGGCGGGCACAGAGTGTGATTCTCAGGGAAGAACAGCGCAGATGGGGGGAGGTTTATTGCCCATGCATAAGACAGAGAGCGGGGGTGACCAGTGCCTGGGGAAGATGCTTGCGAGGGTGAGGAGCCATGCTACGAATCGACAGCGTGCAGAGAGTGGGTCTGGTCAAGGCATCTAAAATGGCTGCCGTGCACGACAAAAGTGTGGCATTTCAAAAAAGGCAAGATGGCGCAGACAATGTTTTTCAACACTTCCTCATTTCCTTCGAATCGAACGTTAACAGACGTTGGGGCATATTACCAAAGTTAAGCGATATTTATCGCTAACGATGCTTACCAACGAATTTTTTACCGCTAAGCATCGTCAGAAATTATCGAAGATAAACCTTGCTATTATCAAGGTTTATCGCAAATGCGATAATAAACGGCCGCAATCCATGAATATCGCTAAAAACTCAGCGATATTCATACATTACCGAGCTAATACTCTTAGCCATGTTATCCACCTCCCATTGCATAACATGGCTAAGAACTGCTCAGGGCAGGTGTTACTTTTTGGAGATATTCGCGCTTAGCGCGAATATCTCCAAAAGTTGGTAATAGGAGATAGATATCTTGCATGTTGTAATGCAAGTTATTGTGGTATATGGAACTCATACCATAATCTCTCAGGAAAGCAGAAACTGATCCTTTTGGGACCGCCTAAAAAGGCCTAGGGGGTGAGGAGTACTCTACTTTGCCCCCTTTTCACGTTCCGAACTATTTTATTTTACTCTCTTCTGTAATTACACAAAATAGCAGCGATAAGATGCATCGGAGACACACAGTGAGAGAAAGGAGGCCGGAGATGAAGAAGAGATGTCAAATACACATTGGAGATAATATAGTGGCACAAGGGAAGTAAATATGAGTAAACTTACCATGTAACATAAAAATGTTGCACTCTATACTATAAGTCTAATTTTATACTACAATCACTTCGCTACAACCTCATAAATTAAAAATAAAAATGAATAATGTCTCAAACAATTTTTGATTTCTAAATATAAATTTATTCTTCAGAATTTTCTAAATTTGAAAGAACTAGTAACATGTCCTCATCACCAATGTCCTCATGAAAAGTCTGCAATGATGATTCTTGTAACTCTATCATCTCCAAACATTCGATAAATTCGCCATCAAGAGATTGATCAAAAAAATCATTCAAGTCATCTCCTCCTTGTGACAATATTTCATTATTGGTGCTGTCAATTTCAATCAATGTAGTGGAATCATTCAAGTCATCTCCTCGTGACAATATTTCATTATTGGTGCTCTCAATTTCAATCAATGTAGTGGAATCATTCAAGTCATCTCCTCCTTGTGACAATATTTCATTATTGGTGCTGTCCATTTCAATCAATCTAATGGAATCATACAAGTCATCTCCTCCTTGTGACAATATTTCATTATTGGTGCTCTCAATTTCAATCAATGTAGTGGAATCATTCAAGTCATCTCCTTGTGACAATATTTCATTATTGGTGCTGTCAATTTCAATCAATGTAGTGGAATCATTCAAGTCATCTCCTCCTTGTGACAATATTTCATTATTGGTGCTCTCAATTTCAATCAATGTAGTGGACAATTCAAAAGAAATTGCCACGGTCTCTTCATTGTGAGCCATTTTATTTTGAAATTGCTTGCTGTAAATTGCAGAAAAAAAATAATCACTTTCATTTATCGTTTTTAGTAATACATAATATAAAACTAACTTTATCAAGTATTTAGTATAACAGAAGGACTGCAAATAAATAACAGAAAACATTTTTCAAATTATCTTCAAGTGTACAACATAGTTCCCCTTACAAATTAACAACTCACCTTTTTAAAAGTAGGAGAAGTGTTAGTACTGTGTAAATCAAACACCAGAAATTCACCACCAAAAATTCCTCACAAATGTACCTCAGACAGTAGTATCACAAAATGGCTGTGGTTTCCTCTCATTTGAGATATATACATAACCAATTAACTTTCATCACACACAAATACAAAACCAAAGTAACATTTTAATTGGTTCTAAATTTCAACACTTTCAAATGTGTTTTCCCCATGCAATTTTCCATAGGACATTTACATACGTCTACAGCCTGAATGGCTAAACGGAATTACACCAAACTTGGCAAAATGGTACATCAAACCTAACAGGTCAGGAAGGATCTACTATGCCCCCTTATGGTCATTTCCCCCTTCGCTTTGGCCTCCTCTTGTCTCTCAATCCTACCGAGAGACAAGATGGCGGCCGCTACGGACTGTTTGGAATGTTGACAGACGCCGGAGAACCAATCAGCTTCGCAAAGCTCCGTAACGCGAAAAGTACGCGAAGCGGAGCGCTGTTACAGATATATATCTTTTTTTGAACGTTAATTTCTCAAAATCCACTGGAGCACATATATTGAGACCTAGCAAAGGCACATCGGGCTACCAGTCCCTAATATTTTGCCAAGTTTCGTGCAAATCCATTCAGCCGTTCGATTATTATTATTATAATTTTTTTTTGCCCCGCGGGGCCCTTTTAAAACCTCCACATCGAACCTAGGGGGTCAGCGAGGATCTACTATGCCCCCTTATGGTTATTTCCCCCTTTGTTTTGGCCTCCTCTTGTCTCTCGATCCTACCGAGAGACAAGATGGCGGCCGCTACGGACTGTTTGGAATGTTGACAGACGCCGGATAACCAATCAGCTTCGCTTCACAAAGCTCCGTTGCGCGAAAAGTACGCGTCCTGGGACGCTGCCCGGTCCGCTGTTACAGATATATATCTTTTTTTAAACGTTAATTTCTCAAAATCCACTGGAGCACATATATTGAGACCTACAAAAGGCACATCGGGCTACCAGTCCCTACAATTTTGCCAAGTTTCGTGCAAATCCATTCAGCCGTTCGGGCTAAAAGTGAGGCCAACCGCCCTATGGAAAACTCAATGTTAAAAACACGTTTTGGGACCCCCCTTTTTTCTCGGCCCCCCCTTGACGAACCCCCCCCAAATTTTAAAGGGCTGCTCAGAAACAAAATGTGCCATTTTCCTGAAAATTTCAGCCAATTCCGTCCACAAACGCCAAAGTTATTAGACATAGAATTTTCAAAAAACCCATAGAGAAAAAATCCTAACTATATATACCTACTGGCGACCGCCAGTAGGTAATATATATATATATATATATATATATATATATTATATATTTATTTATTTTCTGTAGATTGGTAGCTGATGTTTCAGGACTTTAATGATGTGAACCCCCGCAAAGGTATAGGTTATTGGATATTTAAAAAAACTGCTACCCTACTCTAAACCTGGAAGAGATCAGAGATATTTAAAACCCGAACACTATGCTGGACTGTACAAATCTCACTTACCGACCACAGGCGTGGACATACAGGTCTTTCTTGCTGATCTTACACTACCAAAACTAATGCCGAACCAACATGGGGAACTAAATGGTCCCATTCTGCCGGAGGAAATCAGAGAAAACATTTTCTCCCTATCCAATGTCAAGGCACTGGGCCCAAATGGGCTACCGGTAGAATTCTATAAAGCATACTCGGACATACTAATACCGCAGCTACTACGTGTGTACAAGGCAACAATAGAAGACTCAACACTCACACCCAAACAGAATGAGGCACTGCTGATCTCCTCTTAAAACCTGATCGGGACCCTGAATCTCTAAGCTCTTACCGCCTGTTGGCACTGTTAAACACCGATTATAACATTTTCACTTTCATCTTAGCCAAACGTATCACCCCATTGGTGAAAACTCTTATACACCAAAATCAATATGGATTTGTTCCAACTAGAAATACCTCTTTAAATATACGTAGGCTGTTCAGGATCCAAAAATATGCTTTAGAACGTTGGCCACGCTCTGGATACCTGGTGCTGGATCTGGAGAAAGCCTTTGACTCTCTGGAATGGCCTTATCTTGTAGTGGTATTATGCAAGTACGAGTTAGGAGACGGGTATTTGCAGCTGGTACAGTTATTATATCAGCTTCCTACAATCTGGGCTCGTACGGGAAAGCTAATTTCTGATACCATACATGTAAAGCGAGGAACTAGACAGGGGTGTCCACTATCTCCACTGCTCTTTTCTCTCACTATGGAACCGTAAGCAGTTCTGCTTCGAAAGGGCGACGCGGCCTGGGGCATTTCCTTGGGAGACGGGTTACATGCGGTTTCCCTAAACGCAGATTACCTACTTTTATATGTCAAAGACCTTCATATTATTCCTCCAGCTCTATCCGAACTTGTTCGAAATTTTGAAAACATGTCATGACTCAGGGTAAACTGTTCCAAATCGGGTGTCTACTCTTTCAATATTGATATGGTGGAGGCAGACATAATTATCAATGGGACTGCCCTCGCCTGGTACCCAACTACATTTAGATACCTAGGCATCTATATATGTAGGTCCCCAATGGATATACTCAAAGGTAATCTGGTATGAGGCATCTCCTCAGTCAGGGCACAGATACAGTTCTGGAAGACCCTCACGTTAAACGTAATGAGCCGCATTACGTTAGTCAAAATGATAATGCTGCCAAGATTACTGTATTATTTCACGTATCTCCCAGAGTATGTTCCAGTCAGATTATTTCAGGAACTGGATGGCATGATCCAGGACTTGATCTGGAATAAAGGACGGCCCAGAATTGCATTACAGAAATTGTATGCGCCACCAGAAAAAGGCGGTTTGGCTGTTCCAAACATGGAACTCTACCACCTAGCAGTGGGTCACAAAATGGATGAGTGGCAAAAACATGACAGACACGGCACCCTCGTGGACACAGCTCCAACTGTATAACATGTTCCATCCACTTGCGAAACTCCCCCACCTGCCTCAAATACACATAGAGCTGGCCCACAGATGTTATCGAAGAAGTCTACAACTCACCAGAGACATGGTCCCTTATGCCCCGGCACTGCCACTTGCTGGAACACCCAGAGGCAGAGATACAGTGACTGGGGCAGCACTAATACCCTGGCATGAGGCAGGCATAGAAACATTAGAAGATTTGTACGTAGAAGGCACTCTTTCATCCTTTGACACTTTGGCAGCGTATAGCGGTATGCCAGTGGGCCAATTCCTCCTAAAAACGCCTATAACGCTGACTTTGAGTCAAGCATGGGGTGATGTGACTACTGAGCCGCCAACAAAACTGCTGATACAGTACTTGCATGTAATGGCATGTTATGTACTAGCCACGTGATCCACTGGCTAGTACAAGCTCTGCTCGTACACATATTGAAATCATTGACGAGTCTCCGTGCGCGCTGGGCTGAAGACAGAGGCCAACCTTGGACAGATAAGGAATGGGAACATATACTGGCTAGTTGTACATACATACCCCGAAGTTCCAAATTTAAGCTTATACAAACGTACATAACGCACAGAGCGTATCTTTCACCGGATAAAATAAATAAATATTTCAACATCAACACCTCCACTTTCCCGCGATGTCAGCTTATTGATGTCCACCTCCTACATATGCTGTGGTCCTGTCCCTCACTCCTGGTGCACGATCACAGAGACACTTACGAAATGCACTAACATCCAGGTGCCTAACACGTGGGGGGTCTGTATCCTAGGGATTTATACTCGCACTAAGGAAAATAAGGTGAGCTCCAGATTTCGTGATCTAGGCCTAATAACTGCGACTATGCTTCCATCTTTTGGTGACCAGAGACGCCCCTGCGATGATTAGTTGGATGAAATCCCTGGAGGTGTGGGCACAAGCAGAAAGCACTATCCTTCACAGGGAAGAAATGGCAGGGCTACGTAAATATCCAATAGCACAGTCCTGGGATGACATCTCAAAGCACTTGTACATCTCAATGCTGCAGAACACACACCTCCTACACAGCAGGCAGGTGACGATGCTGGAATCACTGCCTAGTGATCCGACTATACTGTACGTGTTGGCGAAACTTGATATATCTGTTGGGATAAGACCCGCATCTGCATGCCTACGGAACATTCCGCGAAAGCAAACTTTGATACACTCTGCCTCGACGTCCGCTCGGTTATAAATGGAACATCAAATGCAACTCAGACTAATTTCAAATAATGAGACTTAGCCACAGCACACTCTCGATGGCACCCTCCATAATGTGCTTACCATTGGTATCCCTTTTTAGGTCTCGCTGGCGTTGCAGCACGAAGCGCTGCCACCAACGAGACTTATAGTCGCCTTGCTCCCTCCCAAGGGAGACAGAGCTGGGCACGAGCCGATCCAGACCTGGGCACGAGCCGACTCAGGTCTGTGGACGCGCGAGCCGCAGGGAACGCCAACGTGCACGCTCACGGCGTCACGCTCCTGCCCTCCCGCGTCTCTTTCAAGCCGTGCTCCAGGCCGACTTGTGTTAAATTGCAGCAGACGTTTTTCGTCATTCCGGACCATAGCCTACAGTGTAATGGCCAGGTGCTGGCACCATTGTGGGGCCTGTGTAATGTGACTCCTGTCTCGTGTGCACGCCTCTGATGCAGTCCCAGCTATCTCCGGCGGCCCCGGTCTCCAGGCCCGATGTGCTGCTAGTGCTTGTTCACTCCACTGCGTTAGTCCCCAGCTTGTGGAAGGTGAGCCAGGGCACCAGCCCAGAGGCCGGACTCTTCCCTGCGGCCTCGTGCGTGACAGGGGGCTGATCTCTCCAGCCACTCCCGGCAGGGCTCCCAGGATCGGTCCCAATGGCCTCACGTGTCTCCGCAGCGCTGGGGCGGCAGGATGAGGTAAGGAGAAGTAGGTTGGGGGGAGGGCAGATATAGCACAGCCTCGGGTCGACCCCCAGGCTCACCCACTTGCCCGAAGTGCGTCAGCTGCTCTCAGAGACAATAGTAGTGTATTTTCGCACTAAGCTGCAACTGCTGCCTTACACTTTAACTGGAAGCGCAACCGTTTGCTGCATGTTGTACATCACGGTGACAGCGTTTTGTGTATGGCTGACGTCACGATGACGGAAGCTTGTGTAGGGCCACACGGATGGAACACGATGGTTTGATGTCAGCCCATTGACGTCACGGTGACAGGGGGTTGAGAAGGGCTGAACGGGTGGATGGCGGTAGTTTGTTTATGACACAGCCTCCGTGCATGGACGTCACGCTGACCCAGGTTTGTGTAAGGCTGACGTCACGATGACAGAAGCTTGTTGTTATTGTGGACAGCTCTTCATGCACATGGTGACCTTCTATCCTTTGTTTTACTCAGACAGACCATTGGACGTTATTTATAACATATAGAATTTTCTTTGATGGCGTGGCTGTGAGACAGACATTTAAATCGGCATTTCCTTCTACCACGTAAATCACGTACGTACTTAGTATGTGTTTTGCAGCTTTACATAGCGCTAAGTTAGCCAGAAAGCATTAAAATGCTTTACACATGAGGCGGTGGTTTTACACTTGGACATGTTTTTTTGTTTTTGTGGCGCGGGGTTTACGTGATTTGCTCAGAATCACAGGACCGGACGCTGGGATTTACCTCCCCCATGCCAAGGAGGCAGAAAGGTATGCTTTTGTGTATGTGCTTCTCATGATGATGTAATATGTTTTAATGCTTGCTGGCCGTGTTGACGAAGGAACACCAGCAGCAGCAGTACTGCCTTATACATATAACGCTGGAAAATGGGGCATGTTTTGAATTAAGTAGCTAAGAGCCAAAGTGACCAAGTATCCTTCGTTTTGCACGGACAGCCTTGACTTGATTTTTCCATTCAGGTCGGGAAGGCAGGACGTTGATAGAGGAGGGTTAGGGCCATTAAGTGGTGGAGTGGTGTGGCTCACTGGTTAGAGGCAGCAGATCAGGGAGCAGAAGTCGGCCCGGGACCAGGGTTCAATTCCCGACGCGGCAGGGTCGTGGACTTGGGTCAGCGGACTCGATAATTTTCGCTTCGGTGCTTACTCTAATCAGGGGTTCCACTCTGCAACTCTGGGCATTAGCTTGCCTAATCTCCACAACAGCCCCATCAATTCCGGGGATGCCTGGCTCCACTTTGGGGACTCCCAGCAGGGACCATCCCACAGGGAAAGCCAGGACGGGTTCCCCAGAGTTATACAGCGCCAGGAAACCTACGGACAGGTAGCAGTGCGCTTTACAAGCTCAAATACAAATACATTAAGACACATTTTCATGCCATTGTTAGCTCCACCTTGAAAATCATTCAAAAGCAAAATATGCCATACCGGCTGCATGGGACAGTACCCCATTTGGCCGTAGACGGGCTCCTCCCTTTTCCTGCCAAAGTCATCGAGAAGACCGTCAACAGACAGCTTGCAGCCTTCCTCGAGACGAACGGATCCCTCGACCCCTCGCAGTCCGGTTTCCGAGCCAACCACAGCACCGAGACCGCCCTCATCGCAGCCACCGACGACATCAGATCCCTGCTCGACAATGGGGAAACAGCGGCCCTCATCCTCCTGGACCTCTCTGCAGCGTTCGACACCGTCTGCCACCGCACTCTAGTCCAACGCCTCAGCAACATCGGGATCCAAGAGAAGGCACTGGAGTGGATCATCTCGCTCCTCGCTGGAAGAACACAGAGAGTCCGCCTCCCCCCGTTCCGATCCGAGGCCACCGAAGTCATCTGCGGCGTACCCAAAGTATCATCACTCAGCCCCACCCTCTTCAACGTCTACATGAGACCTCTTGCAACCATCGCACGCCAGCACAACCTCAACATCATCTCCTACGCAGACGACACCCAACTCATCCTCTCCCTCACCAGAGATCCCGCCACTGCCAGAACGAGCCTGCACGAAGGGATGAAAGACGTCGCCGAGTGGATGAAGAACAGCCGCCTGAAACTGAACTCAGACAAGACAGAAGTCCTCATCCTGGGACCATCGCCCTCCGTCTGGGACGACTCCTGGTGGCCCCCCGCCCTGGGCACCGCTCCCAAGCCAACCGACCATGCACGCAACCTGGGTTTCATCCTGGACTCTTCCCTCTCGATGACCAGACAAGTCAACGCCGTCTCCTCATCGTGCTTCAACACCCTGCGCGTGCTCCGTAAGATCTTCCGATGGATCCCGACCGAAACCAGGAAGACGGTCACCCAGACACTCGTCACCAGCCGACTGGACTACGGGAACACCCTCTACGCGGGAACCACAGCCAAACTACAGAAAAGACTCCAGCGCATACAGAACGCCTCCGCCCGACTCATCCTGGACATCCCCCGACGCAGCCACATCTCCGGCCACCTGAGGGACCTGCACTGGCTCCCCGTCAGCAAAAGGATCACGTTCAGGCTCCTTACCCACGCACACAAGTCTCTCCACGACCTGGGCCCCAAGTACCTCAATGACCGCCTGACCTTCTACACGCCCACCCGTCAGCTACGTTCTACAAGCCTCGCCCTCGCCGCCGTACCACGCATCCGAAGAGCCACCGCCGGAGGAAGATCCTTCTCCTACCTGGCAGCCAAGACATGGAACTCCCTCCCCATCCACCTCCGGCTGACACAGGACCATCTCGCCTTCAGGAAACAACTCAAGACCTGGCTGTTCCAGCAGTAGCGGACCCCTCCCCATAAGCGCCTTGAGACCCTTTCGGGTGAGTAGCGCGCTATACAAATGTGATGATTGATTGATTGATTGACGGCAACAGTAGGAGGTGGGCAGGTATCTTGTGTTATTCACAATTGTCTGGCATCAGGCATCATTTCCATGGCGTCCTAGTGCGTTCTCTAACTGGGCCTCCTTTCTGCTGGGATTGGGACGTGACCTCACACGTGCCTGTTGTTTGTTGCTTGTTGTATTTGTTCACCCCCTCTGTGTTTTCCCATTGTTCTCTTGTAATTAAAAAAAAATTGTAATGTATGTTTCCTTCCCTGTACATGCCAGCCCACCTCCCACGCCTCTCTGTCATGGCATCCTCTAACAGTGTTATTTATGAGCTTTTTGTCTGCAGAGCTGCAGACAGAAAACGCCCATAAACAACTAGCTAATGTTTTAGTGATACCCAAATCTCCTGCCACGGGGGCAAAAGGCCAGTCCTCGACACTTTAGCTGCTGAAGTGGGGGGTTCACTGCTCCTCGGGCACATACACATTCGTTCTAATACATAAAGTAAGTTCTGTTGTGCCTTTGCTGTAATTAAGAGTACTGTGCTGCTCTTTCAAGATAAACAAGCATTTGCAGTGCAATAGGACTCGCATTTGCGAGAGTTTAACCTAATGGCATTGTAATTGGCAATGCCTTTTATTTACGTTTTAAAAACCAACACATAAATAAAAGGCAGTGCCATTTACAATGCCAATGGCTCAAACTCTAACAACTGTGAGACCTATTGCATTGCAAATGCTTGTTGTTCTTCCTTCTTATATATCCTTTATTTTTTTTCCTCTTTTTTTCCATTTTCTTGCAGTTTTTGGTTTTCACACTAAAGTAATAATATCTATCACTGTCAATGATGTTCATACATATCAACCAAATGTTATTATTAGCAATGTTCCAACATGTGTTGTGTTATATATATGGAAAATGATTATCAGTTAACGAGCAAACTCGGTAGTGGTGTAGTAATGGGCAGAAATATGCACTCATAAGATGCAAACACAGTTTGTCAATGGAGGTAACAATAAGGGCATGAAAAAGGAGACAGTAATATTCTGTACATTTATACGAATACACATGCTATTACTGTATATGCTGGTACGATCTCCTGTTGGGACTGTCTGTCTTTCTGTATACAAGATTGTACAAGCGTTATTTCTACCATGTATGATACATGTGAAACCATATGTTTAATTGCATAAAAATCAATACAATATAATTTTTTTTAAAAGGCAGGAGTAAATCCCATTTCATAGTGGGAAGTAGACTGGAACACCCACAAAACACTTGAAAGTGTGGGTGGATGGGTCTTTCCTAAAGAATTGTTTTTTTACATTAAAGATAAAAGTTACCGGAACTGTTTTCCTTCTACATTCAAAAATATATGGATATACATTTACACTCAAAAACTAAATTCTGATTTTTTTTTCAGAATTACTCCCTTAAAGGTGCAACTGTCTGAGGTTTCTATTTACCAGAAAGATTTTGCGACTACTAAACAGTTGGAATTCTGCACACAAGATACTCTGTCACATGCCGGACAGCACAGATAGTAGAAGATGTTTGAAGTCAGAAAAATCTGGAATAGGTTAAGTATTATGTATATATGTATGGATGTATGTATGTGGTAGTCGTATCACACTTGTCTAGCCTAAAAGTAGTGGAGTGCTGTACAGGGCTCAAGGCGGACTCAGTCAACGTGTTTTCTTAGGGTAGCAGATTTGTCACTGTATCAAAATTTAGAATGCTTTAAAAGGGTGGGTATTCATCTCGTTTCTAAATTGGAGCAGGGTTGGATCAGTCTTGATGGGTATGGGGATGTATTTCCAGATCATGTGTGCATAGATGGAGAAGGACCAATGCTTTATTTTTTGGTCATTTTCATCTAGAGTATGATGGTGACCTGGCTGTGGGTGTGCCACGAGCCATTAGAGATGGTTAACTTGATAGCTAGATAGTGAGTGGTGCCAATCGTGATGACTTTGCGGATGATGCAACTGGTTTTGAAGACGGTGTGATCTAGCAAGGGAAGCCAGTGAGTTCTTTAAGTGGGGATTATGTGGCAATATTTCTTCAGACTCTGGATACTGTTTGTAGGATTCCCTTAAAGTGTGGAGTCTAGGAGGCTTTGGAGCATAAATTGAACAGCAGCTCTGGAGTCACTTTCTGGGTGAAATGATTTTACCTTCCTAGAGTTACTAGGCTGTTTTTGTTATCTTAGGAATGTGTTCTTTGAGGGTGTGATTAGTGTCCAGTGTGATTGAGAAACTTGGAATTGTTTAAAAGTTGGGGTTTAATTCCATCCAGGTTCATATCGCTGAGCCAGTTTTAGACTAGCTGTTTCTTGCTGTTCTTAGGGAACAGCTGGCATTCTCTTTTGGTGTGGTGAAGCTTCAGGTAGTTGCTGGACACCCAGATCTGGAAGAAATGCAAGCGGAGCTTGAAGGTGTTGGATCAACAGAGCATATGAGTTCTTCAAACATAGTTCTGCATCATCAGTGTGGTGATGAATTGTGTTGCCACCTGTGAATAGAGCCCCAAGGAGCTCTAAATATTGGCTTAAGATGACAGGCCGCAGTTGGGATGTTCTGGGACCTGGACGTGCCCATGTGAATGAACTGGTGTTAGCTGGATAGGTAGGAGACGAACTAGTAAATGAGGTTTCCTCTGAATCCCATTCAACTTTTGGGTGTGGATGAGGGTCGGGTGCTCAACAGTGTTGAAGGCAGCTGAGAGGTACAATAATAGCAGGAGGCAGGTGTCACCTTTATCTGTCATCATGCCACTGCAAGTCAAGCTATCCTGGCTGATGAGGGCTGAAAGCCGGAAACCGGTCCTAGGATGCTTGTTTCCAGTCCAGGGAGGACCTGGCCTGGCAGTTCGGGCTGGACTGTTCCGATTGGGTGCAGGGTCAAGACTGATTAGCATATGGCTGGGTCCAAACTGGAATGGCATGGTGAGCAAAAAAACGATGGATTTCGGCCCAGATCTCTGAACTGGGGTGAATGTATGACATTGTTCTGCATTCTGTCCATCAATTGTTCAATCCAGAGAGGACTTTAAAAAAGGTTGAGGGTAAGATATGAGCTTCATAGGTGGTGACTTTTCAGAAATTGATAAAGTCGGTGAGGTCTTTGAGAAACAGATGTTTGAAGGATGACTATTGTGGAAGGAGTTGGAGCAAGACTAGAAATTGATTTTGTGCTGTTTTGTGCTGCCAGGCTATATGTAATTTTTCATTGAAGAAGTGGCTTTTGGCATTAAACCTTCCAATGAAGTGTGTGATAGGAAGTTCAGAAAGAGGGTTGATAAAGAGCTTGATTGATTTGAAGAGTGTTCTGCTTTATTATGTTTTTTGGCATAAAACATTACTCCTGCCGATATGAGTTGTCTACATGTTACATGGAGGGACTTATGTGGTGTGAGGTCATTGGGTTTTCTGTTTTTTCCATTTTCTTTCCCATTTGTAGATGGAGTGTATGTATGTCCTCCACAATGTAAGGGATGCAGTTAATGTTGTCCCTAATGAGGGCAATGCAGTTCTTTTGATAAACCTCAACACAGTTCCCTACTAGCTTTTAGAGGAACCATGCTGCTCATATGTTTAATATATCGACGTCTTTTGACCTCAACTGATGGGGACATATTCAAAATGGCCAAACAATGTTTCTTATACAGGAACAGAGTGACCATCCTCTGTGCTAGATCACTGAAAAATACCTAGGACTTTGCTTCAGAGGTGTTAAGGTCCACTGGATGCTTCTTGGGGTGCTGCATACTTCATAGAACATGCAACTTGCGTCATGGTCAGGCATGCTGTTTGCCATGTATGGATTTGAACCATAACATGGTGTTGATAGTTGTGTTGGGACTCATCTGAATCAAGTGTGTAGTCCCGCTTGAAGTTTCTTATGAGGGACTTGTTCAATTACAACTGTTTCCCTGCCTTAACGCTCCTCGTAATTGAGTGCGGACCCAACCAGCAAGCCGGAAGAGGGGCTCCTTCAGTGCTGCATGTGTCCCTCTGGGTAAACCTGTATCTAAAATATCAAACCCCACTTTGTATCATGCAAACACTTGTCCTTGCCCCGAGACTTTACTGTACTCTCCCTTAATGTGAATGGGCTAAGGGGTACATAAAGTGGGAAAACACCTT
Source organism: Lissotriton helveticus (assembly GCF_964261635.1). Taxonomy (NCBI): domain Eukaryota; kingdom Metazoa; phylum Chordata; class Amphibia; order Caudata; family Salamandridae; genus Lissotriton; species Lissotriton helveticus. Next base: position 2,116,459,637 of record NC_136063.1, read on the forward strand.
AATCTACTTAACCATGAAACACCCATACATAGCCTTGACCAAAGAAATGCTCTGTCCCCAAAGGATATCAAAGTGAAATAATAATCCAGTGGGGGAGTATGGGTGTTGATTATCTGGAAATGATGAACACTGAACAACTTTTTGGGATGGAAACAGTCCAATTTTCTTGTCTATTATAGGTGCATTAGTCAAATGACCAATGTTCAAAAGAGTCCGATGAAGGACTCCAGGTCGAAACGTCAACACCTCCTCTCTTGGTTGCATCATGATTGAGCTCTTGTACTTTATTTAGTTAATAGTACATTATCTGTTCTAATTTGTTCAACAACCTTGTGCTCTGTACAGTGCTTGTTTATTTGTTGTGTCTGTTTGTATGTTCACTATTTAAGGAGTGCGTCATCTGCACTATATGGAGACACTGTATATAACTGATGCACCTTCTTCCTAAAAAGCAAATCAAGGATTTCTGAAAATGAAGAGGAACGTGTTGTGTACCTATTCAAGTATGAATCTAATGGGGCGTGTATGGGATCAAAATATATTACGAATATAATTAAGTTACAGAATTACACAGGAGGTAGTGGGACTATTGTTTCACCTAGATATGGTTACCCTGATCTTCATGGGCATAGGGTTGTTCCTAAAAGGGAGACTGGGTAGAAGATAATATCTTAAGCCCTTTTCAGGCTAGGTTCAGGAAAAGAGTCTCAACCATATATAAAGTCTTCTAGTTTTTGCTAATTTATTGGAAGACTGAGTTACTAAACAAGGCCAACTTTTATGTTGCCTTTGTCGACATAAAACCGGCTTTTTACTTGGTCCCCAGTATGAAATGATAGGAAGGACTTAAAGATATGGGTATGCCTCCTGACAGTTTGTCTATAGTTATTTGCCCACATGATTTGAAATATTCTAGAAATCGTTGGGGTGCGCAGAACGACATGACAGACAGAGACCTTGGATATGGGACTAAAATGGGTATAGGGTAAATGTAGATTACACCTGCTGTTGTTTTGAAGATGCCTTTGTTTAACCCCAGAGTTGGTTAATTTCACTACTGCACTCCAGGATGCAATTAAGCCAGACCATTTCCATAAGAATAATTGGGTCAATCATATTAAGCAGTCTTTTGATTGCTTAGGACCTCTGGAATGCCCTATTCCTTCTAAAAAAACTATGATGAGGCTTTACTGTGAACAAATGTTGTCTGGTGAGGCTCACAAAGCTGGCAATTGTACCATGATTGGTCAATTTCTTGATTTTAAATCATCATGGGCTTACGAGCAGTTTTGGGACATTTTCACAGTCATTTCCGCCCCCTTATGCCCACCATTAATTTACCCTACAGAGGCAGATGCTACCCGTAATGCAGGTTTTAGATTTCGCTAGATTATTCTTTTGGACATTCTTGTTACATTACACAATGGTAAATGATATTTGTGTGCTAGATATGGTTTAAATATGTTGTTAACACACAGGTGATGTTGAAGAATGTATGACATTACAACGCATACATTTACACATGCTTTTGCAACGCAGTTTTTACATTGCAACATCCTTTACAATGCACTCCATTACAATGCTTGACACTGCATCACATTTTTAGAAACTACCTTTACAACGCATTCCATTATATCGCATTATACCTTTACAACGCATACCATTACAACGCATACCATTACATTGCAGTTAAGGTAAGTATTGGATAGTATAGTGGCAAAAATTACTATTCTAACTCCATAGGGTGTAACAGTAGGGTAAGTTTTGGGGTAAAATTTTTTATTCTAACTGCAAGGGGTGCAACAATGGGGTAAGTTTTGGATAGTGTAGGGGGTACTATGCTTTGTAATGGTATGCGTTGTAATGGCATGCATTGTAATGGTATGCGTTGTATTGACATGCGATGTAGTGTCATGCATTGTAATGGTGTGTGTTGTAATGCCTGGACTGCAGTGACATGCGTTGTAAACAATGTTGCGATGTAATGACTGCGTTATAAGTGTAATGCGATGTAATTGTTGCGTTGTAAATAATGTTTCCCGATGTTGAAGACATGATGCCAAAATACCAGTAGCAGTTGCACTGAAAGCTTTCATGGTTAATAGATGCAATTTCTTGTGATCTGAACAATATGATCGCTTTAAGACAGTACGCTTTGCCACAAATCATACAAATAATGTTAACTAACTGCTCAACTAACTAACACATGCCCCACCAGGATGAGAAGAAGTGACCCAATCCTGAAAGTATCAAAAAATGAATCTGAGAACCTCAAAAGCGAATTCAAATTCTGACACTATCTAGGCACTACAGACTCTTCAGAAATCAGAATTCACTAATTACTGAAGATCAAAAATACATATACTAAGTAGCAGTCACAGGCCAGGAACAGATATTAGATGATATCTGTTGAAGGCGTCATGCAAAATAGGAGGAGGAGGAGGAGGAGGAGGAGGCGATCTAGAAGGCTCAGGCACCTTCTAATGACACAAATTATTCCTCCTGAGGGCCAAGACTTCAGTCAAGACCTGGCCATGCAAATATTTCTCAGCAGAGTCCACCTTCAGATTCCACTCTGCTAGAACACCAGTCTCAAACTTCTCATGAGATGGTACCTAATCCTTCAAATTAGGCCCCTTAGGAGCAACAGAGGGGGTGAATATTTGTCTAAGATGTAATGAGCTGTAATTGCAAACAAGGATATTAGGTGTCAGCAAACATGGAAGCCAAGAGCTTCCTGGCCGGAACAGCAGGAATCACAGCCACTAGATCCTCCACTGCAGCAGCAGAAGGCAAGGAAAACATATCAGACTCTGAGCAGTATGGGAACAATACTTGTGTTTGTATGTATTTTAATGTCTAGAATGATGCCTGTTTTTCCTGGACTTCAAAGAATGAGAATCAGGAGAAAGGTGGAGAGGCGGAGAGCCAAGAGCAGTGCTTCACGTCCTTCATTTTGGCACCAGATAATTTCAGCAAACAAAAAACACAAATAAAACACCGTGATCCCCTTCCACAGCCACATCCACATCCACACCTATACCATTGGCAAGCCATGAATCACTGGAGCAACTAGAATTCATCATTCAGAGGCAACCTTCTTGTCAGCGGTCAAGTTAAAAGACCAAATTCACAATAAGATATGGTAACTTCTATAAAGATCAGTCATTTCAGCAGCATTGCACAATGATTGACTGTCTGATCCCCTGCTAAGCTGTGATAGCAACCCCTCAAGCTGTAAGGTAATACCTTTAGAAGCAAGGACGTGTAACATTAGAAGAGCACACTCACACCCCTCACTTACCAGACAAACACAGGGAAAAGAAAAAAACAGAATTAGGCGAGAAGGATGTCATAGGATATTCCTTACAGAGAAGGAGTTAATTGTGATAAAAAATATTTTGAGACTGAATGACACCTATATGGGATGGTTTAACCTTGTATATAGGGCCTGCGTTAGGGCTGTGCAGATGGTGCAGCTGTATCTGGTGCTGAGCTCGGTCAGGGTGGTAAAGGGGGTGGGGCTTTTATGGGGAAGCTGTGTTTAGGAATATCTTATGGGTTAAAAGCACCTGTTGCAGAGTTCCTTGTGTGTCCAGCAGTTTTCAGGCAACAATAAAAATGTCAAGAAAACTCTGGTGATTAATGTCCCTGCTGGAGAGAGATTGGAGTTTTGTCTAGTTGCTGTTTAACTCATCATAAAGTAGTACAGAAGGTTAATATGCCTGCCGAAAAGGACGTTTACCGTGCAGATCACAGAACTGTATTTTACGTGGATATCTCAGTGGGTTACTGCTTTTGTCACACAGATCCTCGTTACTTGCTGCTCATAAGTTACAATTCTAATATGGCACAGTGACCTATGAACTGTCAAAGAGCTCCATGCAAACTGCATCGCTTATGTTAGAACATTATGTTTTTCTCCCCAGTTTTTCATTATCCTAATGTTGCTAAAAAGTGATGGTAAAAATGCATTCTTATTAGTAAAGCCATCCCTAAACGACTGTGATATGTTTTAAATCGTGAGTTTGTGCTTCTCTGGACCAAACACCCTTAAAAATATACTGCCTACTAGTATGATTCCCACACTGTGTAGCCCTCATTGTCTTCTGTAACATTCCCAAGTCTTCTGTAACATTCCCAATAGACTGATTTACACACGAATGATTGATTGTCTCTGTATAATGTGTATGTGACATTAAGTGCTCTGACACCCTATACTGGTATGAGTAGCTCTATAAAACAGATGAAATGCATGTGACAGAGGGTCTGTGGAGGGATGAGGGGCACTGTTGGAGGGTGGTAGAGAGGGAATCCAAGGAGGTCATGGGGGGGGAAGGGAGGTAAACAAAGATTGGTGCACTGGGCTGCACAAGTGCTAAAGCCAGCCCTGTTTGTATATGACATCTGTGATGAGGACAAGGCGGTAACCACAGGAAAGAGGATGAGAGCCTGCACATGTTTAAAGACAGTAAAACAAAGAGAGAGTCGTAAGAACTCGAACCTAATGAAAGTGGAGAGAGACACACCTAGAAGCAGGGCATGGAATGGAATGTATGTTATTTAAGGAGGCCACAGTAAGAAATCATGCATCACCTGCCGCCTAATATGATCTTCGACTTGAAAGGAAATACATAAAAGTGCGCGAGCTGAGGCAACAAAGGTTGCCACTGTAATTTTACAGAAATGCATCAACCACTCCCTGATCACTTTTATACAGTGCCGCTAGAATCATGGTGTGCAAAAATGCCCTATCCTTTCCAATGGATGTACGTTGTTACGACACGCGGTATTACCACGCGTACCGTTACAACGCGTATTTTACAACGCAAGTCGTTACCACGACTTGCGCTGTAGGGGTGCGGACTCAGGAATAGGTTAATTTACTATTCCAACACCAGCCTAAGTACAGTAGGGAAGGTGTTGGAATAGTAAATCTACTATTCCTTGTCCTTTAGCGCCATCCAGTTCTAAAATACGCGTTGTAACGGTACTGCGGGGTAACATCCGCGTCGTAAAGGATGTTCCCCCTTTCCAACTAGTCAGATACTAAAGTCATACTATGCAGTTCATAAAACACCTATATATCACAAATAATACACTCAAAAGCAGCAGATCTGGGGCAAAAACAGCTGCACATTCATCATTTCTACAAATCAAAACATTTGAAAACAGATTATAAACATCTTTTCTTACATTTAAATACTTAATGTCTTTTATACAACAAATTCATCTGACTGCAGGTTGTACCACTGGCATCAATGCATGCTGTCATATGCTGTTTTACACAGTGGCATATTTTACTGTGAACAGGCCAGGTGATGGGGTGCAGGTTAATTACCTTCTGCCAGAGGTCCTTCTTAAGAGCCAGGCAGGAGCAGGCAGCCACGAACCAGCAGTTGCCCAACTTCCCCTGGTGTAAGTCATGAGAGCTGATTCCCTCCACAAAGAGATGAGGGTCTTCACACAAGTCCTGAAATACAAGTAATGGAGTTAGTAATTGGAAGGGATGGGAGTGTTAAGCTTAGAGGATCACAAAGCTGCAAACTATCTTATCTCCTAAGGTAAACTGATTTGTATGACAAACATCCTGCTCTGCATTTGTAGGCAGCAAGGCTTTGTTGTATATGTGCAACAACTAGCTAAATAATAATCTAGTTAATAAAGGATTTACAATGGCCTAAGCACGGTAGCTAAAAACATACATCTCATGAAAAAAACTCCATAAAACCGAAAAATAGTTGAAAAAGTCAATAAAATGTTATAAAAAAACAAAAACCCAACACCAAGTTGCCGCAGAAGGTATTAGAAAGTGCTTTCATGTTGTCCTACAAAAAATGCAAAAAAGAGGAGATAAAAAACGTGAACATGTCTGCCATGCAGTTCCCCCAAATCCCCCAAATCTAGACACACTGTGGCTGACCTGCAACTGGCAACTGGTAATACTAATAATATTAGTATCTTCACCTGCTTCTTCTAGAACATATAGGAGATAACCTTATGACTATAATAATAACTATCACACTCATATCCCAGTGCTAGAAAATTAAGTTAGGACCTAAAAAAAGCACAAATCATTGGACTAGTGCAAGTGAATATGCAAATTAGTGCTATCATTCAATCAATCAGGAAGAAAGAACGGGCATGGCGTAAAAAATATGACGCCATCTCCAAACAAGAATATGTTTCATCCTTAGCCCAGTATAAGCTAGCCATACATTCTAGGAAGGCTATTTTTTTCGAGGAGAGAATAGTGGCTGCAAAAAACCCACAAAAAGAAATCTTTCGGGTTTTGACAGAGCTCAGGGTCAACAAAGAGCAAAGTCCTGAGTTTACTCAGGCGGACTGTCAGAGGTTTCAGGACTTCTTTGTAAAGAAGATATCTGACATTTTACACGAAATTGAGGAAACTGTACCCCTCGATTGCCCTTGCCTACCGGACCTCATCACCCCATTAAACACTCCATCATTAGTTGAGTTCGCCCCTATGTCCAAACTAGAATTACTTAACATCCTAGGCCGAGTTAAATCAGGTTCCTTGGTAGACCCCTGCCCCCCTGACATATTCAAGGTGGCAATGCCAGGAATAGAGGAAGAGGTCCTGCACTTATTGAACACCTCTCTTTGCACAGGACAGATCCCTCTAGCCTTCAAAGAGGCTCGCCTGATCCCCTTACTGAAGAAACCCGGTGCAGACACAAAATGTCTGAAAAACTTCCGGCCCATCTCTCAGTTGCCTTTCTTGGCCAAAGTGATTGAGCAGCATGTGTTAGCCCTTCTCTCGGCCCATCTAGAGAGTAATAACCTGCTGGAGACCAATCAGGCAGGGTTCCGTGCTAATCATAGCACGGAACTAGTTATGCTATCTATTTTGGATGAGCTAAGAACCCGGGCTGATGTAAAAACACCTAGTGCCCTGATACTATTGGACCTCTCCGCGGCGTTTGACACCGTGTGTCACAAACAGCTCCTGTCGCGGTTGAGATCCTTTGGTGTCATGGGCACAGCACATGCATGGCTTGCATCATTCCTGCAGGGTAGGACACAACGAGTGCAGCTGGGTGATTTACTCTCCACCCCCGCGCCGATCACCTGCGGGGTCCCACAGGGCTCTGCTTTGTCACCCCTACTTTTTAACATCTACCTGCAGCCATTAATTGCTCTCCTGAACAGGATGGATTGCCTAGTGTTTAACTATGCCGATGACACCCAGATCATCATCCGGCTGGATGATGGCCCAGGAGCATCCACTAGGTTACAGGACATACTGAAAACCACAGTGAACTGGATGTCTGAGAATTCTCTGAAGGTCAATCCAGACAAGACGGAAGTGTTGCCCATTTCCATCTCGGGCAACCCCTGGAGTGATAAATTCTGGCCTAAAGAGTTGGGCACACCACCTAAACCGGCAGCCGCAGTCAAGAGCTTAGGCCTATATGTGGATAATAAATTATCCATGGAAAAACAGGTTTCCACTGTAGTGGGCACCTGTATAGGCCTCCTAAAACAACTAAGGAAGATCTCGGCATTGCTTTCATTCCCTACTTTGAGACACGTGGTCTCAGCCACAATTCTGGCTAGGCTGGACTACGGGAACTCCCTATACCTAGGCCTGCCTCAGCGGCTGCTGGACAAGCTTCAGGGAGTTATGGGGACGCTGCAAAAGCACACGAAGAGGCTCACCTACACTTCGAGGGTTCAAAGGGCAGTTCCGCCCACACGGCTTGCCGCTCCCGCTCCGCGGGAGCCGCTGCGCACAGGAGTGCGTTTGTCACCAATAGCACCCGGACACTGAACGCGGAGGTAGGGGTGTGAGGAAAGGCGTGGGCTGCGAGTGTGCAGGGACTCCGACATCCAGGAGTCCCTGCGAAGACCACGGATTGAACATCCGGTCCGCTCTCCCCGCCGGCCCGCCCCCCGCCCACCTGTCAGTTTAAAGGGCGCTTTCGCGAGCCATTCTGTGGGACGCTGCAAAAGCACACGAAGAGGCTCACCTACACTTCGAGGGTTCAAAGGGCAGTTCCGCCCACACGGCTTGCCGCTCCGGCTCCGCGGGAGCCGCTGCGCACAGGAGTGCGTTTGTCACCAATAGCACCCGGACACTGAACGCGGAGGTAGGGGTGTGAGGAAAGGCGTGGGCTGCGAGTGTGCAGGGACTCCGACATCCAGGAGTCCCTGCGAAGACCACGGATTGAACATCCGGTCCGCTCTCCCCGCCGGCCCGCCCCCCGCCCACCTGTCAGTTTAAAGGGCGCTTTCGCCAGCCATTCTGTGGGACGCTGCAAAAGCACACGAAGAGGCTCACCTACACTTCGAGGGTTCAAAGGGCAGTTCCGCCCACACGGCTTGCCGCTCCCGCTCCGCGGGAGCCGCTGCGCACAGGAGTGCGTTTGTCACCAATAGCACCCGGACACTGAACGCGGAGGTAGGGGTGTGAGGAAAGGCGTGGGCTGCGAGTGTGCAGGGACTCCGACATCCAGGAGTCCCTGCGAAGACCACGGATTGAACATCCGGTCCGCTCTCCCCGCCGGCCCGCCCCCCGCCCACCTGTCAGTTTAAAGGGCGCTTTCGCCAGCCATTCTGTGGGACGCTGCAAAAGCACACGAAGAGGCTCACCTACACTTCGGGGTTCAAAGGGCAGTTCCGCCCACACGGCTTGCCGCTCCCGCTCCGCGGGAGCCGCTGCGCACAGGAGTGCGTTTGTCACCAATAGCACCCGGACACTGAACGCGGAGGTAGGGGTGTGAGGAAAGGCGTGGGCTGCGAGTGTGCAGGGACTCCGACATCCAGGAGTCCCTGCGAAGACCACGGATTGAACATCCGGTCCGCTCTCCCCGCCGGCCCGCCCCCCGCTTATCCCGCCCAATACGCCCACTATATCTTGGCTTAACACTCCCGCAGCGCGGGACGCAGCACCGGGCGAAGACAGGGCAAAGACTGGGCCGTTTGAGGCCGTTCGAGGTCTAAGAGGGCTGGGCTGGGCCACCTCCCTTTGGTCTTAGTCTCATTTTTATATTTTTATATAGGGTGGCACATATCACAGTTTTATTGTTGTGTGTATATTTATTTATTGATCTGTACTCTGTAATATGTGTTCACGGGGTAGCCGGAGCAAAACCCTTATGGCTGCTAGTAACTCTAATAGGTCCATAGACGATTTCCTAGTCAAAACCAATTTGGCTATTGATGAGGAAATCAGCAAAATGCAGCATAAGGTCTCTCTAGAACTTGATGCTGCACGCAGGCTGTCCGCGCATATTGCCAATTCCAAAAAATCTTCTTTGGGGAATATTGCATCTGCCCGCACCCCCGATCGTCCTGCCAACCCACGACCCCTGCTAACATCGGTTGTAGTACACCCCGTCCCCCCCATTATCCCTTTGCACTCCCCTCTAACTTCCCAACATAACTCAGCACAACAAAATATTGGATCCGTCCCTCTGTTTAGTATTGCTGGCCCCTTTTCACCTCCTAAAGCAAGACAGGCACCTAGCCTTTGTAGTGCTAAAAAAGCGGCAGCACACAAAAAGAAATGCCTTGCGAGAACCTTACTTGCTAGGAAAAAAGCTAGAATAGCAAGGCTAAAGTTTTTTAACAGTAGGCGGGCCATGGGGTCTCTTGTGGTGAAAGATGTTAATCCCAAACCAACACAAAATGTTTGTAATGGGGAAGTTACTTCTGAAATAGCTAGTATGGTGGAAGACGATATACTTATTATCTCTCCTAGCCAGAATAACATGAACTCCTCGGAGGGTCGGGCTAGTGGTCCCGAGCAGGTCAAGGAGGGTGATAGCGAATTTCTCCAACTAGTCTGGGGAACGCTAAAGCAGCTGCTTTCCCCCCTAGAACTAAGGCTCTCTCGTATAGAGAATAATCTCCTTGAGATGGATAAGACCATAGTTACTTTGGCTAGTTTGAGTCTTAAGGAAATGGATGCTAGGCATTCATGTATGACAGCACCCACACCACAGCCCTTAGAAATAGAACCTGCTCATCCTCCCCCACAACCAGCCCCAACCATTCCTGAGACTCTACCTATTTCTAAACCTATCCCAAAACCCCGTACCACCACTGCAAAAACTACTGTACTTACCCCTAGCCCAGCGGTACCTAAACTCTTCCATCCGCATAAGGCAGCATGTAGGTTGAATACCGATACTAGGGCACCAATCAACCATACCCCTAGGCTGCCCTTGACGCGTAATCCAACACGTCAGGTTAGTCGCCATAACTTTCGCGGAGGGTTTATTGACCTTCCGCCAGAAGCAGGGTTGTATGTTATTATACTAGCCGGTGTTCCAGAGTTGGGTCAAGAATCCCAGGAGAATGACCTTTCTTTAAAAAATAAAGTCATTCACTGGCTGAATTCCAATAAACAGCTCCCCGATCATCTAAGAAGTAGTGTACTTATGGTCCGGAGAGTTCCTTGGATTGGCCGCACCCATAAGTCGATAGCTGGTGACTGTGTAGTGGTTTCATTTTCTGATCCCCACACCGCCCAGTATCTTTGTGCATGGCCATCTTTTGAGGCCAATTCCACAATAGTAGTGAGGCCTCTTACCTTTTTCTATCCTCCTAGGCAACAACTAGCGAGTGAGGGGCCATGGACCACTGTTAGGAATGTTAGTCGCCCGACCCATAGTTTTGTTGGTCAGAATCAATCTAATTGGTGGCAAGGGTTCCCAACCTCCAATAGGTTTGGATGTTTGGAGGAGGTGGATTGACTTGCGAGATCTGGACATACACCGCCTCCTAGGTTTACTCTCCACCAACGGAGACCTCCATCTCCAAACCTATCTAATGTTGGGTCATCGTTATCTAATAACTTGGGCGAAATTTTAGACCCGTTATTCACTCCTGCTTTGGCCAATAATGAAGTTAAGGGAGTATCACTGCTACCATGTGCACTGACCAGGGATTGCCCATTAAGAATAATTTCCTGGAATATCGCAGGACTACGGGGACGCCTGGAGAATGACGATTGGGTCAATTTTATTGACTCATATGATATTGTCATCCTCCAGGAAACCTGGTCAATTATCCCATTGTATAGGTTGGGTTACCTGAACTTCTCTAAACCAGCAATTAAGAGCCCCAAGGGTAGGGCCTCTGGTGGTCTTACTATTTGGATAAAAAATAACCTGGGCTTTCATGGTAGGGAAACACTGGTGGCGTGTGTGGACCTTCTATGTATTAGACTGACCAAACCTAATACCACTGATATCCTTTTAGTTGATGTCTATGCTCGTGGTCATCAGGGTGGGAAAAAACAAGCTGTCCTGGACGATCTGGATCTTTTATTTAAGAATCATGGGACTGACCAGATCGTAATAGTAGCAGGAGACCTGAACACCCCCATTGAGCCCATCTCCACTTTGGCAGAGGATGTGGGCTCTGAGGAAGACATTGTTTGGGCAATTCCCCCACTTACTATTGTAAAGGCTGTCAGGGGCACTGAGGCAGCCTTACATTGGCTGGGCTTTTGCTTAGAATGGGGCCTTAGGGCCACCAATGGGCGTACACGTTCCGATCGTCTTGGGTCCAACACTTTCGACAACGGTTTGTCTTCAAGCCGTATCGATTATATACTAATTAACATGCAGTATTGGTCCATTGTACAAGATATGGTGATAGAGTCTCGCCCAGAGAGCGACCATAATCCCCTTTCACTTGAGGTTTTGGTCCAAGGTATGGGGGCACCTGTTAGGAGCACTAATAGCTTAACATCCGATGTTATTTTGTGCGATAACAGGCGCCGTGTGAAATGGCATAGGGTGTTGGAGGATCCTATACTTATCTCATTGATCGAGGAAGAGGTACGGGACGTGTGGAATAGAATGCTTCCGCTATCTTCTGCTGGTAACCCAGACTCCACAATCACCAATCTTCATGAGGAGTGTTTTTTGACCCTTAGGAACCTTCTCACGAAACCATCTAGGTCTGCTAACACCAGAGTACACAAAAAATGGTATAATAAGAAATGTAGAGCTGCCCACAGTAACCTACTAGCTGCCGTAAAGGCCAGGAACCTTGATGCCATAAGGATAGCAAGGCAATGCTACAAGCGTACCATCCAGGCTGCTAAGCGAGAGTGGGATGATTCCTTTTGGCTTGACCTCCTTGGTGCATGTGATTCCCCTAACCCAACTGATTTCTGGCTGATTATAAGGAGGGGAAAAGATCCTGCTGCCCAGATTCCGGTAAACCATGTTTCTGCTCAATCGTGGGTTGATTTTTATACCGCTCAATTTAATGACCCAAATGTTGCGGAGGTATTGACGACTAAACCCGCTCTACCACCCCAACTATCACTGACAGGAGATAGACTCTTGTTTTCGGAATCTGACACCGCACTTGCTCTCGAGTCAGTCCAGTCGGGTAAAGCTCCTGGTATTGACGCTATCCCTGCTGACCTTTTTAAACTCAAACCTGACCTATGGATCCCTTATATCACCCTACTGGCAAATAACATAGCCTCAGGGGCCGAGATTCCTCTTTCATGGAAGGGGGCAGAAATTCTGCCAGTACATAAGAAGGGTGACCGCTCCCTTCCCAATAACTATCGGCCCATTAGTTTGATCGACTCAGTTCAGAAAATCGTGTCGAGAATGATCTTGGCAAGAATTCTGGACTGGATCGATTCAAATAATGTTCTTTCCCCCATGCAGGCGGGTTTCAGGTTTGGGACTAGTACTGTGGACCAAGTTTTCCGGTTTACACTACTTTTTTGGAAGGTGGTCCTGTTGGGCGGAGGTATGTTATTTGCTGCATTCGTCGATCTTAAGTCGGCCTTTGACTTAGTGCCAAGGAAAAAGCTGTGGGAGGCTCTTAGTCGCATGGGTTTTCCGCCTGAGCTTTTGATTTTAGTCCAGCGACTCCATGAGGACAACTACGCCCAGGTTAGGTGGGGTAGCCAGGGGCAGGTGACCAAACAATTCCCAGTACAACGAGGGGTGCGTCAAGGCTGTGTCCTTGCCCCCACGTTGTTTCTTTTATTTATTAATCAGGTCACACATTTTTTTCTAAACACCCAGTCGGATGCTCCTAAGTTGGGTGGCCGAAAGTACCCCATGCTGATCTTTGCAGACGACACCCTTCTGCTCTCTAAAACCAGAGCCGGGCTTCAGGTAGCCCTGAACAGATTTTCTGAGTTCTGCACTCTGAACGACTTGCAAATAAACACAGACAAAACCAAATTTATGGTTTTTTGCAAGAAAAATCCCCCAAAGTGCACAGTTTCCTTAAATGGAGTCCCCATTGAGCAGGTTAGGACCATGACTTATCTTGGAGTGACCCTAGATCACCGTCTCACTTGGAACCCCCAAGTGGAAACGTCCAAACTTAAATTTAATAGGTTGGCTGGCAGTTTGATTCTTGAACAGAGGAATTCGTTAACTAGGTGCGTTACCCCTGTTCTAAAAATTTATGACGCGAAAGTTGTCTCTGCCACCCTTTACGGAGCCGAAGTCTGGGGTCATAAGAATCTTTCCAGTCTGGTAACCGCCCAGAACAGGTTTTTACGGAATCTGGTTAGCCTCCCCCAGTCTACCCCCACCAAACCCCTACTGTTGGACCTTGGCTGCAGACCAATCGACGAGATGGCCCAGTACCGTCTGGTGGCCTTTTGGCGCCGTCTCTGGTCCACTCCCGAGCTTGGTCTGTTTACCCAAGAGTTGGAGGAAGTTAAACTCATGTGGGGGGCACACAAATTACAATGGTTTGGGGTAGTGAAAAATACATTGAACCTGATGGGCCTTCCGGACCTCTGGTCTAATCCAGGGGGGTCCAGGGGTCCACACGGCTTGCCGCTCCCGCTCCGCGGGAGCCGCTGCGCACAGGAGTGCGTTTGTCACCAATAGCACCCGGACACTGAACGCGGAGGTAGGGGTGTGAGGAAAGGCGTGGGCTGCGAGTGTGCAGGGACTCCGACATCCAGGAGTCCCTGCGAAGACCACGGATTGAACATCCGGTCCGCTCTCCCCGCCGGCCCGCCCCCCGCCCACCTGTCAGTTTAAAGGGCGCTTTCGCCAGCCATTCTGTGGGACGCTGCAAAAGCACACGAAGAGGCTCACCTACACTTCGGGGTTCAAAGGGCAGTTCCGCCCACACGGCTTGCCGCTCCCGCTCCGCGGGAGCCGCTGCGCACAGGAGTGCGTTTGTCACCAATAGCACCCGGACACTGAACGCGGAGGTAGGGGTGTGAGGAAAGGCGTGGGCTGCGAGTGTGCAGGGACTCCGACATCCAGGAGTCCCTGCGAAGACCACGGATTGAACATCCGGTCCGCTCTCCCCGCCGGCCCGCCCCCCGCTTATCCCGCCCAATACGCCCACTATATCTTGGCTTAACACTCCCGCAGCGCGGGACGCAGCACCGGGCGAAGACAGGGCAAAGACTGGGCCGTTTGAGGCCGTTCGAGGTCTAAGAGGGCTGGGCTGGGCCACCTCCCTTTGGTCTTAGTCTCATTTTTATATTTTTATATAGGGTGGCACATATCACAGTTTTATTGTTGTGTGTATATTTATTTATTGATCTGTACTCTGTAATATGTGTTCACGGGGTAGCCGGAGCAAAACCCTTATGGCTGCTAGTAACTCTAATAGGTCCATAGACGATTTCCTAGTCAAAACCAATTTGGCTATTGATGAGGAAATCAGCAAAATGCAGCATAAGGTCTCTCTAGAACTTGATGCTGCACGCAGGCTGTCCGCGCATATTGCCAATTCCAAAAAATCTTCTTTGGGGAATATTGCATCTGCCCGCACCCCCGATCGTCCTGCCAACCCACGACCCCTGCTAACATCGGTTGTAGTACACCCCGTCCCCCCCATTATCCCTTTGCACTCCCCTCTAACTTCCCAACATAACTCAGCACAACTAAATATTGGATCCGTCCCTCTGTTTAGTATTGCTGGCCCCTTTTCACCTCCTAAAGCAAGACAGGCACCTAGCCTTTGTAGTGCTAAAAAAGCGGCAGCACACAAAAAGAAATGCCTTGCGAGAACCTTACTTGCTAGGAAAAAAGCTAGAATAGCAAGGCTAAAGTTTTTTAACAGTAGGCGGGCCATGGGGTCTCTTGTGGTGAAAGATGTTAATCCCAAACCAACACAAAATGTTTGTAATGGGGAAGTTACTTCTGAAATAGCTAGTATGGTGGAAGACGATATACTTATTATCTCTCCTAGCCAGAATAACATGAACTCCTCGGAGGGTCGGGCTAGTGGTCCCGAGCAGGTCAAGGAGGGTGATAGCGAATTTCTCCAACTAGTCTGGGGAACGCTAAAGCAGCTGCTTTCCCCCCTAGAACTAAGGCTCTCTCGTATAGAGAATAATCTCCTTGAGATGGATAAGACCATAGTTACTTTGGCTAGTTTGAGTCTTAAGGAAATGGATGCTAGGCATTCATGTATGACAGCACCCACACCACAGCCCTTAGAAATAGAACCTGCTCATCCTCCCCCACAACCAGCCCCAACCATTCCTGAGACTCTACCTATTTCTAAACCTATCCCAAAACCCCGTACCACCACTGCAAAAACTACTGTACTTACCCCTAGCCCAGCGGTACCTAAACTCTTCCATCCGCATAAGGCAGCATGTAGGTTGAATACCGATACTAGGGCACCAATCAACCATACCCCTAGGCTGCCCTTGACGCGTAATCCAACACGTCAGGTTAGTCGCCATAACTTTCGCGGAGGGTTTATTGACCTTCCGCCAGAAGCAGGGTTGTATGTTATTATACTAGCCGGTGTTCCAGAGTTGGGTCAAGAATCCCAGGAGAATGACCTTTCTTTAAAAAATAAAGTCATTCACTGGCTGAATTCCAATAAACAGCTCCCCGATCATCTAAGAAGTAGTGTACTTATGGTCCGGAGAGTTCCTTGGATTGGCCGCACCCATAAGTCGATAGCTGGTGACTGTGTAGTGGTTTCATTTTCTGATCCCCACACCGCCCAGTATCTTTGTGCATGGCCATCTTTTGAGGCCAATTCCACAATAGTAGTGAGGCCTCTTACCTTTTTCTATCCTCCTAGGCAACAACTAGCGAGTGAGGGGCCATGGACCACTGTTAGGAATGTTAGTCGCCCGACCCATAGTTTTGTTGGTCAGAATCAATCTAATTGGTGGCAAGGGTTCCCAACCTCCAATAGGTTTGGATGTTTGGAGGAGGTGGATTGACTTGCGAGATCTGGACATACACCGCCTCCTAGGTTTACTCTCCACCAACGGAGACCTCCATCTCCAAACCTATCTAATGTTGGGTCATCGTTATCTAATAACTTGGGCGAAATTTTAGACCCGTTATTCACTCCTGCTTTGGCCAATAATGAAGTTAAGGGAGTATCACTGCTACCATGTGCACTGACCAGGGATTGCCCATTAAGAATAATTTCCTGGAATATCGCAGGACTACGGGGACGCCTGGAGAATGACGATTGGGTCAATTTTATTGACTCATATGATATTGTCATCCTCCAGGAAACCTGGTCAATTATCCCATTGTATAGGTTGGGTTACCTGAACTTCTCTAAACCAGCAATTAAGAGCCCCAAGGGTAGGGCCTCTGGTGGTCTTACTATTTGGATAAAAAATAACCTGGGCTTTCATGGTAGGGAAACACTGGTGGCGTGTGTGGACCTTCTATGTATTAGACTGACCAAACCTAATACCACTGATATCCTTTTAGTTGATGTCTATGCTCGTGGTCATCAGGGTGGGAAAAAACAAGCTGTCCTGGACGATCTGGATCTTTTATTTAAGAATCATGGGACTGACCAGATCGTAATAGTAGCAGGAGACCTGAACACCCCCATTGAGCCCATCTCCACTTTGGCAGAGGATGTGGGCTCTGAGGAAGACATTGTTTGGGCAATTCCCCCACTTACTATTGTAAAGGCTGTCAGGGGCACTGAGGCAGCCTTACATTGGCTGGGCTTTTGCTTAGAATGGGGCCTTAGGGCCACCAATGGGCGTACACGTTCCGATCGTCTTGGGTCCAACACTTTCGACAACGGTTTGTCTTCAAGCCGTATCGATTATATACTAATTAACATGCAGTATTGGTCCATTGTACAAGATATGGTGATAGAGTCTCGCCCAGAGAGCGACCATAATCCCCTTTCACTTGAGGTTTTGGTCCAAGGTATGGGGGCACCTGTTAGGAGCACTAATAGCTTAACATCCGATGTTATTTTGTGCGATAACAGGCGCCGTGTGAAATGGCATAGGGTGTTGGAGGATCCTATACTTATCTCATTGATCGAGGAAGAGGTACGGGACGTGTGGAATAGAATGCTTCCGCTATCTTCTGCTGGTAACCCAGACTCCACAATCACCAATCTTCATGAGGAGTGTTTTTTGACCCTTAGGAACCTTCTCACGAAACCATCTAGGTCTGCTAACACCAGAGTACACAAAAAATGGTATAATAAGAAATGTAGAGCTGCCCACAGTAACCTACTAGCTGCCGTAAAGGCCAGGAACCTTGATGCCATAAGGATAGCAAGGCAATG
The DNA here is from genome assembly GCF_964261635.1 of Lissotriton helveticus. Lineage (NCBI taxonomy): Eukaryota > Metazoa > Chordata > Amphibia > Caudata > Salamandridae > Lissotriton > Lissotriton helveticus. The sequence continues at coordinate 2,116,477,151 of NC_136063.1, forward strand.
CTACAAGCGTACCATCCAGGCTGCTAAGCGAGAGTGGGATGATTCCTTTTGGCTTGACCTCCTTGGTGCATGTGATTCCCCTAACCCAACTGATTTCTGGCTGATTATAAGGAGGGGAAAAGATCCTGCTGCCCAGATTCCGGTAAACCATGTTTCTGCTCAATCGTGGGTTGATTTTTATACCGCTCAATTTAATGACCCAAATGTTGCGGAGGTATTGACGACTAAACCCGCTCTACCACCCCAACTATCACTGACAGGAGATAGACTCTTGTTTTCGGAATCTGACACCGCACTTGCTCTCGAGTCAGTCCAGTCGGGTAAAGCTCCTGGTATTGACGCTATCCCTGCTGACCTTTTTAAACTCAAACCTGACCTATGGATCCCTTATATCACCCTACTGGCAAATAACATAGCCTCAGGGGCCGAGATTCCTCTTTCATGGAAGGGGGCAGAAATTCTGCCAGTACATAAGAAGGGTGACCGCTCCCTTCCCAATAACTATCGGCCCATTAGTTTGATCGACTCAGTTCAGAAAATCGTGTCGAGAATGATCTTGGCAAGAATTCTGGACTGGATCGATTCAAATAATGTTCTTTCCCCCATGCAGGCGGGTTTCAGGTTTGGGACTAGTACTGTGGACCAAGTTTTCCGGTTTACACTACTTTTTTGGAAGGTGGTCCTGTTGGGCGGAGGTATGTTATTTGCTGCATTCGTCGATCTTAAGTCGGCCTTTGACTTAGTGCCAAGGAAAAAGCTGTGGGAGGCTCTTAGTCGCATGGGTTTTCCGCCTGAGCTTTTGATTTTAGTCCAGCGACTCCATGAGGACAACTACGCCCAGGTTAGGTGGGGTAGCCAGGGGCAGGTGACCAAACAATTCCCAGTACAACGAGGGGTGCGTCAAGGCTGTGTCCTTGCCCCCACGTTGTTTCTTTTATTTATTAATCAGGTCACACATTTTTTTCTAAACACCCAGTCGGATGCTCCTAAGTTGGGTGGCCGAAAGTACCCCATGCTGATCTTTGCAGACGACACCCTTCTGCTCTCTAAAACCAGAGCCGGGCTTCAGGTAGCCCTGAACAGATTTTCTGAGTTCTGCACTCTGAACGACTTGCAAATAAACACAGACAAAACCAAATTTATGGTTTTTTGCAAGAAAAATCCCCCAAAGTGCACAGTTTCCTTAAATGGAGTCCCCATTGAGCAGGTTAGGACCATGACTTATCTTGGAGTGACCCTAGATCACCGTCTCACTTGGAACCCCCAAGTGGAAACGTCCAAACTTAAATTTAATAGGTTGGCTGGCAGTTTGATTCTTGAACAGAGGAATTCGTTAACTAGGTGCGTTACCCCTGTTCTAAAAATTTATGACGCGAAAGTTGTCTCTGCCACCCTTTACGGAGCCGAAGTCTGGGGTCATAAGAATCTTTCCAGTCTGGTAACCGCCCAGAACAGGTTTTTACGGAATCTGGTTAGCCTCCCCCAGTCTACCCCCACCAAACCCCTACTGTTGGACCTTGGCTGCAGACCAATCGACGAGATGGCCCAGTACCGTCTGGTGGCCTTTTGGCGCCGTCTCTGGTCCACTCCCGAGCTTGGTCTGTTTACCCAAGAGTTGGAGGAAGTTAAACTCATGTGGGGGGCACACAAATTACAATGGTTTGGGGTAGTGAAAAATACATTGAACCTGATGGGCCTTCCGGACCTCTGGTCTAATCCAGGGGGGTCCAGATTTCCGTCTAAACTTGAGTTTAAGGCGCTTTTCTGGGCCTGGAGAAAATCCGTTCTTGTTAATCAATCATGTGACGTTAATTTAACTGGCTCTTTTTTAGTGCACAAGGCTGTCCCTTCGTTAGAACAGTACTGGGACCTAATTACAAGTGTATTGGATCGAAAATTATACCATCAGTTTCGTATTGGCACTTTGCCCATTAACACTTTTAGAGCTAAATGGGACAAGTCTGTAGGTAAAAATTGCCCCTGGTGCCTTGACCAGGAAGAAAGTGTTGGACACTTCTTCTTTGGTTGTCCTATCTATGGAGCACCAAGAAGTAAGTGGTTAAGACCGATCTGCTTGACCCTTAATAGTGGTGGCTATCAAGATGCACTCTTGAAACTTCGTACTATTAGATCTGAAACCGTAGTGGTATGTGTTGCCAAATTTTTGAAATGGGCTTGGCTGATTCGATCCAAAAAATTGGGTATCCCCGTATGTTGAAAGCTCTCAATCAGTTACACATAGTATCCTGTATGTTCTTTTTAACGCTATCTATCTATGTGCATTTAATTTGCGTCCCATCTGTCTTATCATACACAGTTGTGAAGTATTTTTTTTATTGTTCCTAGGAATGAAATGTGTATATCATTATCTTACTGTAAAATGCTTTTTAATATGTATGTATGATTGTACACTGTCTTTTATGAATCTTTTATTCGAAATAAAGACTTATCGAACCGAATGATGCAGCTAGGCTCATATTCAAAAAACCCAGGACTGCCCACGCCTCTCCCCTGATGCGGGAGCTGCACTGGCTCCCAATACGTCAGCGAATTGTATTCAAGGGATTGTGTATTGCTCACAAGGCTCTGCACGGCAAAGCACCCAAATATTTGAAATCCCGAATATCCCCCTACACACCGGGTAGGACTTTGCGCTCGTCGGATGCCACTTTCCTGTCCCAATCTCGCTTCAAGCTGACCACGGTGGGGGGCCGTGCGTTCTCCAATGTGCTTCCAGCTTTGTGGAATAAATTGGATTCAGATCTCAGGAAGGAAAGTAGTTTACTTCCCTTCAGAAAAAAACTAAAAACTGTGTTGTACAAACAAGCATGGAGTAGCTTTTAGGTGCACAGCCTTTCTTTTTGTAACATCTCATTACGTAACATCTTTCATGTAAATCTGGACAGACTGCGCTTAGAGACCCCTGTGGTTATAACGCGCCATACAAATTAAATAAATAAATAAATAAAATAAATCAATCAGTTGTGTAAAGCACTGCTCCTCACCCCTGAGGGTATCCGGGCACTGAGGTATTGGTGGTCTCAGTTGAAAAGCCAGGTCTTGAGAGGTCTTCTGAAATCCGCCTCGAAAAGTGATATTTGTAGGTGGAAGGGCAGGTCAGAGAAGGCGTGACCTCTGCTGTGGCTGCAGTGGATGCAGGGGTGAGAGTGAGGTCCAGGGAAGTAGAGCGCAGGTGTCTAGCGGGTTGGAAGTTCATGTGGTGGTTGATGTACACTGGTCTTTGGTCGTATAGGGCTCTGTAGGTGTGTGGCAGAAGCTTGAACTGGGAGCTCTTCTGGATGGGGAGCCAGTGGGGTTTCTGAAAGTGGGGGTATGTGGGTTCATTTGGAGAGGTCGAGAGTGATTCTGGCTGTTGCGTTCTGTATGGTCTGGAGTTTCTTGAGGAGTTGGGTGGTGATTCCTGAAAATGGAGCGTTCCCGTAGTCAAGTCGGCTGGTGATAGAGGCTTGGGTGATGGTTTTCATGGTGTTGACTGGGGTCCATGTGAAGGTTTTTACTGAGCATGTGGAGGGTGTGGTATCATGAGGAGGCAACTGCATTGATTGGGTGCCTCAAGGTGAGTTTGCTGTTGAAGATGATGCTGAGGTTTAAGGCATTGTCTGTGGGTGGGGGGATGGGTCAGAGTTCAGAGAGTCACCAGCTGTTGTCCCACAGGAAGGTGTTCTTCCAAAAGATCCGCCATTCCGCCGTGTTGAGCTTCAGACAGTTGGTCCTCCTCCAGTCTTCGACTCTGGTCATGGCATTGCAGAAGTTTGTTGTGGTGGTCGAGGGGTCTTCAGGGACCAACAGGAAGCGTTGTGTGTCATCTGTGTAGGATATGAGGCTGAGTCCGTGGGTTCTGATGATGTCTGCGAGGGGTGTCATGTAGGTGTTGAACAGGTTGGGGCTGATGGACACTCCTTGGGGACACTGCAAACGATGGCTTTGGGTTCAGAGGTGAAGGGTGGCAGGTGGATTTTCTGAATTTGCCTTGTGACGAAGGATGCGATCCATTTGAGGGGGTTTCCCTGGATGCCGATGTAATGGAGTCTATCAATTAGGGTGTGAGGTGGTAAGGTGTTGAATGCTGCTGAGAGGTCAAGGACCAGCAGGGCTGATGTTTTACTGTGGTCGAGGAGGGATCTGATGTCGTCGGTGGCAGTGATTAGGGCTGTCTCAGTGCTTTTGTTTGTGTGGAAGCTGTACTGGGAGGGCATCAAGCAGGTTGTTCTGTTCTAGGTGTTTGGTGAGCTGGTGGTTGATGGCCTTCTTGAGTACTTTGGTGGGGTATGGAAGCAGCAAGATGTGGTGGTAGATCATGAGTTCGCTGGGGTCGGCGGAGCGCTTCTTCATGAGTGGTCAGACCTCTGCGTGTTTCCATGTGTCGCTGTGGTGATGGAGTTGGGTATGGTGGTGAGTTCCGCATTGATTTCTTGGGTTCCGAGGTTGCTGAGGGCGGTGGTCCATGATTGGTCTGAGTGCATGGAGGACATGAGGGCTGTAGTGGTCTGCGTGGTGATAGGATTCCAGGAGGTGGTCAAGTGGGTGGTTTTCGTGGGTGGGCAGACGTTGAAGTCAACATTGGTAAGTTGGGGTCGATGTTGTTCTAGATGGAGGCTATCTTGCTGTGGAAGAATTAAGACAGGGTGTCGCAGAGTTCTTTGGGAAGGGTGGACCATGTTCTCTGTGCCTGATGGGCACTCCCGGACTACGTAGAAAGTTCCTTTGCGCTATTGGTGCTTGTTTTGATGTGGTCTGTGAGGGCTTCTCTTTTGGTGTGCTTGATGCATTGGTGGCACCTGTTGAGTACTGATTTGAAGGCTGTTCAGTCGACGGGATCTTTGGTGGTGCGTCATTGTTTCTCTAGTAATTTGCAGTTGCTTGATAGTTGGAGTTCTGGTGTGTACCAGCTTGCTCTGCATGAAGCTCTGCAGGTTTTGGCTGGTTTCATGGGGTGACTAATCACATTTGGTAATCCAGTCGGAAAAGTTCAGGATGTCCTGCCCCAGGTCTGATGTGGCGTCTGGATGGAAGGTGTAGGGGGCCTGCATCCATTGGGTCTCCATTACTTTGCTCCAGCTGTGGTGCGAGGAGCTGGGTGGCTTGGTGGTGGTGCCTTGTGAGTCTGTGATTGTGAAATGAATAATGGCGTGGTTGGTCCAGGTCAGTCCAGAGTTGCGGCTGTACTTGATTCTGTTGTTGGAAGTGAAGATCAGCCACAATGTGTGTCCTGGGCTGTGTGTGGGGTCTATAATTAGTTGGGTGAGGCCAATGGTGCACATGTTTTCCAGGAGATTGGTGAATTTGGTGTCATTGGGGTCTTTGAGGTGAAATTGAGGTCACTGAGTAATACTTAGTGCTTGGAGTTGATGGCTATGGGATGATGAATTCGGAGATTGCATCACATAATGCAGGTCGTGGTCCTGGAGGTCTGTAGGTGAAGTGGCTTTAATGGTCATCCTGGAGTCAGTTGGGAGTTGGAAGTTCAGATGTTTCAGGATTGGTGTGCTGGACTGTTTGGTGGCGGTGCATAAGATAGTTTCCTTGTGGATTATGGCAATGCCTTCTCAGTGTTTGTTGGTCTGGTTACAATGGATCATCTTTGTAGCCACCAGGCATTGCGATGGTCCTCTCAGGGGCTGAGGAGGGGTTGAGCCAGGTCTCAGTAATGAAGAGCACGTTTGCAGAGGGACCAGTGGTTCAGCAGAATGCACAGGAGCGGTTCCAGGGTTTTAGTGGTCTTCTGGGTGGGTGTGGCAAGGGTTCCGGGGCGGGCCATCCGGCATTGCATGTGAAGCGGCGGCAGGCGAAGGGTCCTTCCGTGGATCGGGGAGAGGTGATACAGAAATTGTTGTGGCACCTGGGGTTGAGGGCCTGTAGCTTGGCGGTGGAGTAATGGTGGATGGTTGGAGGGTCAGGGGGGATGGGCGCAGACGGGCTTTGATCTGGTGCACACGTTACGCGCATCCCCTACGCGCCTGCACTGCAGCCTCCATTAAGTAGGTCCTGAGAGGGGGCGCGGGTTGGCGGGAAGTAGGAGCAGGCAAAGAAACATTGGAAGAGGCAAAGCGGTGCAACAAGGAGATAACAATGAGGACACAGTACTGTACAATACTAGGTGGCACTGACACAAGCCAACTAACAGAAATGCGTCTGACCAGCCTGCACTAACTAAACAAAAGAGGCTGACTGACCACGGGCTCTGGCTGGAGCAGAGGCAGAGCAGGGCACAGTTTCGCAGAGCACTTTTCAGCAGGCAGTGGGGGTGAGTATGAGAGCTCTTGGTGCCAAAAGGTAGAGAACAGCTAGACGAGCCAGGGGAGCTGGAACAGGACCTGCTCCCCCGGTTTGAGAAATCAAAAAGACTCCAAGAATAACCCTTAGTAAGCTGCGACAGTCACGGGTTCCAAAAAAACTCCTGATATTATTTTGCGAATTTCAGATTTTGTCCACTTGAAAGCATTTCTGCAAGCGTAATTTACTCATGCAAAAATGTAGCTCTTTAATGCAATTTTACTCCAAAATTGAATTTTCTCCAGTAGAGCAAGTCCTTTTCTCCGGGAGAAAGCTTTGTTTATGCCCTTGCCACTTTTGGGCATATACAAGTAATTGTTCTCACATGTACAATTACATGGTGTTAATCTGTTTATAACATTACATCCACTTTCCAAGAGTCTCAAACATAAAATGAAATCCACCAATCAAACTTTAAGCACGTAAACGTTTGCAAACGGCATAAGAAAGGCTTTCAGGTCGAGATGTCCAGAGAAAAAGTATGGGAAAAGAGCAAAAATCTGGATTTCATGGCTGTCCTGTTAGTAGCACTACTACTACCACTACTACCACTAATAATGACTGTAAGAAACATGCTCACATTTAACAATATTAACTACAATAGCAATATGAACAGCTGTAATGGCAACATAGTGATAACATAATAATACAACATAATAATAAATATTATTTCACTGTTATTATAATCAGTATTATTTTTATAACAGTAAAACTGATAATAATAATAACCAGGATAATTATGGTAAAGTAGCACCCAACTTAAAAGCTACAGAAAATAATACTAATATTAATATTGATAATTATATAGAAATATAGCCTACTGCTTAGGGCTATACCAATGATTAAACGCCCTCTGCCCAAACTATGAGCGAGAGGGGCCCCAGTAAGCAGTCTACCTGATATCACCCTCACACTTCTGAAAGGTGCCCTAGATGAAGTAGCATAGTTCATCAAGGCATCAAAGAGTTTCAACCACGTCATCCTTGCGTTAGAAGATCTACAGTGGTTCCCCCTTCTTCAGGACTAGCTGCCTCTCTTATATAGCCCTCAGCAACAAGACCTCAGCTTAACAGGCAACATATAAGCCATGCATGGGAAAGAAAGGTAGGCCACATACCTGGATTATAAACCAGACTGCAGACAAAACATCAGCTTGGGGATGGGGTAAGCATCAGTCTTAGTGACTGAATTGCGTCCTCCCTGAGGGAAAAGTAAAGAAAGAAAGAAATAAAACCACTTACCTTGCTCTCACCACAACGCAGGGTCGGCGATGCGGTGAGCGCAACGTAAGAGGTTTTATTCATTTATTTCTTTACTTTAATCTTTCCAGGCGTATGTCAAACTCCACTAGCCCCCCGCCCCTGCCCTGTCTCACCTCCCCACAGCATTCCGTGTGAGCTGCCACTGCTCCTCTCCAAGAGCACTGCACTACCCAAACCAGGTGCCTGCCAGGCCTGGGCGTAGTTTGCGGAGTTTCGTGTAGCAAAACTCTGCGAACTGCACCCAGGCCCATTACAAAAAAACTCTCCGAAGTTCTGCAAGCGGCGAAGTGCAGTGCGAACTGCAGTTTGTGCTGTTATTCCTGCCTCTCGGGTAAAAATTCTACCCCAGCGGCAGTTCACACTCGCGAACTTACCGTTCACAATCACGGGGGGGGGGGGACTCCACTGCACATCGCGGAGTGGAGTTTTCTGCACTCTGCGGAGTGCAAAGTGCAGAAAACTCTGCAAACTCCACGAACGGAGCAAAATTCACAGCCCAAAGCCTAGTGCCTGTCCACTGGTGGGAGGGCTGTGCCCTCTTGAGACATTTAGTATCTCCCTGAAAGTGCCTATACTTTGAGCACACAGAACACTCGGGGATGAACATCCCTGTCTTTTTGTCATAGAACACCTTTCTCCTTGGGTCAGACTGGGACTGGTTTCTCTTCCCTTGGGAATTATTTTATGTGCCTTTAGAGAACTCCTTATTTTTAAATGTTTTCCACCCTTTTTCTTAGGGGGTGGGGGAGAACCCCTGACCACACTTCTTGTGATCCCCTGCCAGATACTTTTTTGGACACTCTGGTGCTGACCCAGAGACAACTACCTTTGCAAGCTCTCTGGGATCAGTGAGCTTACTATCAATCAGGTGCCGGCACAGCTTTGTAAAACAGATATTGAACAAGTGCTCTCTCGGTATCCGATTAAACAGCCCTGTTTCTGCTGCACACGCAACCATTCAGTGCCTGCATGGCATAATCAAGGAATTCCACCTGTGACTGGTTCTGCAACTTTTGGCTATCCCTGAACCCAATATGGTACTTCTCTGGGGTAAGCTCAAATTTAGTAACAAGAATGGTTTTTATGGGTTTATGCTCCATCTGGCCTCCCATCTCCAATGTAAGTAAAGTCTCCCTCCCACTGCAGGCATCTGTTTCCATAGTGATGCCTCCCAATATTCTTCTGGGACCCTGTGCAACATGGTATGGAACTGCACAAACACAAGTTCTGAATCTCACTGCTGCAATATAAGAATTTGCATTACTGGTTGAGGGGGTGAAACCCTAATCAATCAAGCACAATTATTTTAAAAATAAAACACAAGCAAACCCTAAATTAACATGTGCTTAAAACTCTGGTAGCGTGGCACAAAAGTAGTCATGCTTAACTTAGAGGCAATTTGTAAAGTATTGATACAACACAAAACAGTAGTAAAGTGAAAACACAACATAAGATAAATCGCACACCAATTTATTACACATGGAAATATCCATTTCAGAGTGGATAGTGTGATAGTTGATGGGGCTCATGGTCAAAATTGATTTGCCTATGGCTGGATTCAAACTGGAGTGGCATGGCGAGCAAAAGAACGACTGGAGGTGAGTGGTTGAAAAGTTTCAGCACTCCGTTCATCATCTTTTGGTGTTTGCTATGTTCGCCCTAAGTAGGCAGGGTATGCCAGACGTGGGCCCTTTCCTCATTGTGCCACTGGATTCACGCTAGTCTGGCTGATGAAGGGCGCACCCCGGAATTGGTCCCAGGATGCTTGTTTCTGGTTCATGGAGGCCTGGCCTGGTTGTTTGGGCTGGACTGTTCCCATAGGAATCAGGGTCAAGGCTGATTTGCATATGGCTGGGTACAAACTGGGGTGGCATGGTGAGCAAAAGAACAATGTATTTAACCCAGATCTCTTGACTGTGAGGGGGTGGGGGAGTGTTTGAAAAGTTTCAGCACTCCGTCCATCATCCAGTTGTGTTTGCTAGGGTTTGTTTTATAACACCTTGTGAACAAAGGTGAAGGCAGAGATGGAGGCTTGCAAGTGGCAGAAGACTATTGCTTCATCTACAGAACACAGGTCATATTATAGATCTCGCATCAAGGCAGCCTAAGCTGTATGTTGTCGATAGACCAATACAAACATATACATTTGGCTGGCTCACGTCAATCCTATTACCTAGTTTCTTATTCAATGGCTTGCCTTCCTTTTCTTGTGGTTTACCTTCCCCTGGATCATAGCTTTTTTTCAGTGTTTGATTGGATGAATTGTATCCTTTCACTGCATACAATCAGGAAGAATATTTTTCTTTTGCTTTTAGCAATCCACACGAGTGCATGTGTTTTTGTTTCTCGCTCTCCTTCGGGTGCTTGTTTTGTTTTCTATTTATGCACCCCTATTCAGCTGTGCGTGTTGCTTTCCATGCACATTCTCCTTGGTTCTCTCCCCCATTGTTGTAATTTGGCAGCGATTAAGCTGAGCGTTAGCAAAAGACATCTCAGTTCTAGCCGTTATCTTGACATTTAGCGGCATCCATTTTGGATTCACGGCAGCCATTTTGTCTGCCACACGCTGCCTCGTGTTGACCATGTGCGTTGTCCTACCTTTCTGCTCATGGCTTTGAAACTGCCCGGCAACAGGCTAATAATAGCATCTCTGTGTTTCGCTGCTGACCGTTAGGGTCCGCATCTGTTAATGGTTAGCCTTAGATTGGAATGTGTTAGCCGAGACCCCAAGAATGTTAGCTCCTCCCACTGATCGATTGTGCTTCTCGATATTACCTTGTATGGACATAAAATGTGCTCTTATGCTTTGTACCGCCTTCCTTTTGAGCCCCTGTGTGGGTATAAATAAACCATGTGTCCAGTAGCCCTGTGTGCTACTTCTCGCAGTGCCGAAGGGTACTGTCTGAACTTTAGCACCACCTCATGAGGTGTAATAAACTTTGTGATTTGCATTTCCAGTTTCCGTGCCAACTTTTTCCTTTTGGGTCTGAGGACTTTGTGCGCAGAAGGGCGAACCCCTTGCACTAGCGGGTCTGGCTGAGGCCTGCACGACAAATTGGCGCCCGGCACGTGGGGCTCATCGGCGACTCGGATGCCCGAAGGATTGGTCGTGACTAAGGTTCGGAACTTCGCTTTGGACGCGATCGCTGCCAGAGAAGACCCGAGTCTTGGCACCCGAGGTGGTTCTTCCCTACTTTCTGATCCGACCATCCAGGTGGCGGCGGTCTTCGACTGAGATCTCTTCTGCTGGTCTGCCGTGCACTGACCGTTTGGTCGAATTTAGAACTTGGCAGTTGGAATCTGGACAGCCTATGATTGGTAAGAGCCGTTTTGTGGCGCCTGTTGTAGGTTTTGGAATTTGGATGCCCTTGTATGGTAAGGTAGTCTTAGGAACACTTACCGTGGCATATTTGTATTTGGGATAGACTTGTCTACTTTGGATTTTGTTTGATATGATATGATATGATATGATATGATATGACATAATATGAGAATATATGGTTGCAACCCATATAGGCAGGCCATGCGAGGATTTTTCCTCCACTTTTGATATGTATAGCGCAACGTACTAAGAAAGTACCTTAAGCGCTCTTTCCCTATAGTAGTGTATATTTTGCACTTTTCTTGAGCATGCCTGTTTTTCCGCGCACTTCGAAAGATGTGCTGCTTGTTTGGTGGTACCAGTTTACAACTTGAGGAATCTCAGCCAGCTCCCCCCGAGGGGACGCCTAATAGAGACATGTATGTGAAATTTGGTCTTTCTGCCATAATGTACAGCGCGTTGTGGCATAAATACACCAAGAAGGATCCTGAGCTACGTTGGCCACTGCATGGCTCGTTTGATGCGCGAAAGGTTGAGTATGTCTGTTTGAGCGAAAGTCTAGGCATGATATGTTTGAGAGTTTGCGAATGTGGGAGAAAGAAGTACAACAGCAAGAGAAGCGTGAGCAAGTGTTGATTGAAAAGGAACAGCGAAAGACTGTGTATGAGAAAGCGCTGGAATTAAGAAAGAAAGAAGCGAAAGAATTACAGGAGCGAGAGGAAAAAGAACGTAGGTTGCAGATATCTGGCCAATATCCTGTCCGTCAGCCTCTCTATCCTGTCCTTAATAAACCGCAAGATGATTTTTTGTTATTAGCTCGACCTCCACCTCCATATATCGCTCCGTCTGCTCCGTCTGGGGACGATGAAGACTCCGGTTCGGAACAACAGAAAACGCGGGACACTCGATCCTTGTTGTCTGCTGACCGTGCGGCCCAAATCAGACAAGTTGCTCGTAAAGCATTACGTAGCACTAATCCTGCTTCCGATCTTTTTGCTATTATAAAGGATTGGTCAGAAAAGGAGCAGATATATTTCACTGCGACATTTGCTGATGAAGTTGTAGAAATGTTTAGAAAATATTCCGCAGTATTAGAACCTGCTGATATCGCAACTGATCATAAACAGCTACGTGATGGTTCTTTTGTTTTTTCCCCAGGTAGAAGACATGATTAGACGGCTGGTTAAAATACGAAATGAGGCGAGTCATCTGAAGGAGCAGAAAAAGGCTGCGGATGCCGTTCCACAGTCCAATCCGCCCGGAGAGGCGCAGTCTCCTATCTTCTTGACAGATAAGATAAATGCCAGTTGTCATGAGACCTATGCGGAAAGCCGCGCCTTTGTATGTTCCTCCTAAAGGAACGGGTGATAATAATGATAAAAATTCGGTTGATTCTAAGGGATATTTTATTTATAATTGGGTATACACTCCTTGGCATAGAGCAGATGTAATGATGCTTAAAAATGGGTTGCCTGACCCGCGTAAAAACCCAGCCGCTTTTTATGAAGAAGTTGAAGGCGCTTTAAATTCCTGTACCATGACCTTATGTGATATAAATTTGTTTTTCGGTCTAATTTTGCCCCCAGATATGTGGAGGACCGTTCGTAAAATTGATGATCGGACTGTTCTTGGCGCCGAATGGAAGGATTTGGAGCGCATAGATGCGGAGAGAGAGCCCGCCCAAAAACCACATCAGTTAATATTAGATCTTCCTGCAGCCATTTTGACTAAACGTAAAACGATTATCTCCCCTAAAAAGATTGATTAGACTGTTTTAGCATCGTGTAAACAAAAGATAGATGAATCGGTTTCTGATTTCTTTACTCGCTTCGAGGAAGCTTTCTATGATTTTAGTGGTCAGTCTCTAACAGATGATACCGGCAGGCATTTGTTTGTCGATAAATAAGTTACGAATCTGTTACCAGGGATAGCCAGCCACCTAAAAGCTAGCGAAAGTTCTTGGACTACATCCTCTCCGGCCTCTGTTTTGACGATGGCTCAGTATTATGAGCGCCAGGAGACGGAGGCGAAGGGGAATGAGGATAAAAAATCAAAAGAGTTAAAAACAAAAGTTATGTTGGCCCAAGTATATGGTCCGCCTTCTAGAGGTTATTATAGGGGCCCTGATAGAAGTTATGATAGAGGTGGACGAACGTCTTCCAATACTCCTTATGGTCGTACAGATTTATCTTCAAATCAATGTGCATATTGTAAGCAGTTAGGCCATTGGATGCGTAACTGCCCGTTGTTACGTCCTCAGCAGGACTTCAGGGGCGGGGCCAAGGGAGAACTGGTTCAGGTTTCTCGGAGCCTCGATATTCATGAACGATCGTGCCCGATCTGACACGCATATACGCCCACAGCAGAGACAGAACACATTCGATAGGCGGAATCAATATCAAATGTCCGATTATGTTCAGCCTGATCTGTACGATTCTGCTCATGCATAGGATTGCCTAGGATGGGGTAAGGAATCAGTTGAAGTTCCAGTAGATCAGACGGGTCGCTATGTTACAGCACATGTTTTGGGCTCTACTGATCGGTTTCTGGTTGATACAGGAGCTACACGTAGCGCTTTGTCTAAACAATTGGTTCCGAGGGCTCCCCTGTCTGGCACAACTATTACTTCGATAGGTTTCGATGGAACACCTTCCCTTAGCCCATTGTCACAACCACTCTCATTCTGTGTTGATAAATTCAATGCTCCATGTCCGTTTTTGCTTTCCCCTAACACACCTAATAACATTTTGGGTCTTGAAGTGTTGAAGTACTTTAGAGCCACGATACGATGTTTTCCTGAAGGGGTGCGAGTCATTTTAAATGATAACTACACTGAACTTGACAGAATTTACCTTGTTAAAGAAGACATTGCACTAGCCACCCTTCCTGTATCCTTGTGGGCTACCTCAGACACTGATGTGGGTCAGATGGTTAATCCTCCGGTCCAGATTAGTGTCAAGGAGGGAGCTGTGTTACCTCGTTTGCCACAATATCGCATTTCGCAGGAGGGAGAAGACGCACTCATACGAATTGTCCATGATTTGATATGAGTTGGGGTTGTTGAGGAAGTTCCATACAATGTTTGCAATAGCCCGATTTTTCCGATTCTGAAGAGAGATACTGACACACGAGTTTACAGATTCATTATTGATTTGAGCGAAGTGAACAAGATTGTCATACCACAATATCCCGTGGTTTCTGACATCACAACACTCCTTACTTTGGTTCCTCCAACTGCCACTACATTTACTGTGATAGACTTGAAGAATGCTTTCTTTTTGATCCCTATTCATCCTGATAGCCGATATTTGTTCGGTTTCACTTTGAATAATCAATCGTTTCGATTTTGTAGAGTTCCTCAAGGCTATACTGAGAGTCCGAGTATTTACAGTCAGGCATTGAAAAGGGAACTTGACTCTTTTGTACTGCCCGAGGTGTGGCTCTCATACAATATGTCGATGACATCTTGCTGGCAGCCGACACTCCAGAACAGTATGGAAAATTTACTCGATCTTTGCTTTCTTTTCTTGCTTCACATCATCACACAGTCTCTCGGAAGAAGCTGCAATACTGTAGACCAAAGGTAACCTACTTAGGTCACCTTTTGTCTAAGGAGGGACGTGCATTGACATCAGATCGCATACAAGCAATTTTAGATACGCCAGTTCCTACCACACAGAAAGGAGTACGTGCATTTTTGGGTCTCACTTCCTTTTGTAGACAGTGGATTTTGGGATTTTCACACATTGTTAAGCCCTTGTTAGCACTTTTGACGAAAGATACCCCAGTACCCCTTCCATGGACAGAAGAATGTGAAAGTGCTTTTCGGCAGTTACGACATGCCCTTTGTTCAGCACCCGTGTTAGGCACACCAGATTATACAAAGCTTTTCACACTTCACGTGCACGAGAAAGATGGATGTGCATTGTCAGTGTTGGTTCAGTTACATGGCGATAAGCAACGTCCGTGTGCATATTTTTCAGCAGTTCTTGACCCTGTTGCCAGAGCATTACCTGGGTGCTTTCGCTCAGTTGCAGCAACAGCTGTGTTGATTCTACAGAGTAAGGGAATAGTTTTGTCACACAAATTGTTAGTGCTGGTGCCACATGCTGTTGATGCCCTTTTGAATCAGACAAAGACGCAGCACTTGACTAGCGCTCGTCTTACAGGATATGAACTAACATTGCTAGCCCCCCACATTAAATTGAAGAGATGTGCAACTTTGAATCCAGCCACTTTGTTGCCATATCCGGTGACTCAGCCTCAGTCACAAGAAACGCACGATTGTGTTTTTCTGACTGAAGAACAGACAAAGGGTCGCATTGATTTGCAAGATACGCCCCTTCCTAATGTAGATGGTGAATTGTGGGTTGATGGGTCTTGTTTGAAATTATCAGATGGTACGACCTCAGCCGCATATGCAATTACCATGCTTGAGACAATAGTGGAGACAGCTCGCATACCACAGAAATCGGCTCAAGCAGCTGAACTGATAGCCTTGACACGAGCATGTGAGCTTAGTGCTGGTTTGTGTGTGAACGTTTACACAGATAGCGGCAATGCTTTTGGAGTAGCGCATGATTTTGGCCTACTCTGGAAGGAAAGAGGCTTTCTTACATCTCATGGAATACAGATAATGCACGGAGACTTAGTGCATAACCTTTTGACTGCATTGACATATCCAAAGAAAATTGCTATAGTGAAGTGCAGTGCACACAAGAAAGTAACAGACAAGATTGGACAGGGAAATGCCTTTGTAGACCGCGTAGCACTCGAAACTGCGATGCAGAGAAATACCACTTCTATGTATGTAGTGAAGTCACAAGCTGAAAGATGGCACGATGCTAGGCAGGAAGTGCGAGAGATACAGAAGACAGCTTCTGACAAAGAGCGTGAGCAGTGGTCTAAAGAAGGAGAGTTAGATGATGAAGGTTGTTGGAGAAACAAGCAGATGGACAGATGGAAGCTGCCTATAGCTTTCGTACAACCTATGGTTCAGATGGCACATGGGCTAGCACATGTTGGAGCTTCTGCAATAACGAAAATGCTTACGCAAGTTTGGGAGCATCCAGAGATTGCTAGCACAGCTAAGAGAGTAGTACAGTCTTCCTTGATTTGTTTGCAATACAATCCTGGAAAAGGGACACGAGTTCCATCTGGAGGTTTTGTTACACCAACTGCACCTTTTGAAGTCCTGCAAATGGACTACATTCAGCTAGAGCGGTGTAATAATTTAAAGTATGTCCTAGTGGTGGTTTGCGCCTTCAGTAAATGGATTGAGGCATACCCTACGAAAGATAATACTGCTATTACTACTGCTAAGGTGTTACTGAAGGAGTTCTTCCCGAGGTTCGGTGTTTGCAGACTTTTATGGAATGATAACGGACCTCATTTTGTCGGGGAAGTTATCAAATATGTCCTGAAGGGATTAGGAATCAAGCAGAAATTCCATGCTGTGTTCCATCCACAATCTGCAGGGTTGGTGAAAAGGTATAATGCTACTCTCAAGCTGAAAATCGCGAAAATTCAAGCCTCCACGAATCTGACTTGGCCAGATGCGCTGCCATTGGCATTGTTGTCCATTAGATCAGTACCACATTCTAGAACGGGTCTTACCCCGTACGAGGTGGTGTTTGGACGTCCTATGAACATCTGGGGAGTTCCGAAGCCAAGTTCTGTATATGATGTACCTTGTGTTTTAATGAATGACTATTTGGCACAATTAACTGATAGCTTGGTTTCTATTCATCAACAGGTTCGAGAAGCGCTCCCTGATAAATCCCAAGGTGAGGGCCATGAACTCCGTCCCGGTGATTTCGTTATGGTGAATGTTTTTGAGAGGTCAAGCAGCCTGGAGCCGAGGTGGCTTGGACCAGAGCAAGTACTCCTCTCCACAAGAACGGCAGTCCGGGTTACCAACAAGAGGAACTGGGTGCATAGCACCCACTGCCGGAAAGTATTGTCGACCTTGGTGGAACCTGCTGTGTTGACCGATCATCGGGATATCTTGACTACGGAGAAAGGCCCTGCTGTATCACCTGACAGATCTGCAGAGTTCTTCCCGGACCAGACGACTCCTGGAGCAGCGCAATACAATTTGAGATCAAGAAAGTGATTTGCAGTTTTTTTTGTTGCGAGACTGGTTCAGCAACCGCTCTGGGTAGTGGAAACGGAAAACCAATATGACAAGGGAGGGGGGTCAGCCCTGCGTAGTGTAGTGACACCTGTCTTGATCTGTGGTGAAGAAAACAACATCTGCCCAGGGTAAAGAGCTCATTGACTATTTTTGTTTTTCTATTTTTTTTAGTTTGGAGAAGACTTTGTGACTATGAATACTACTAAGAAAAAGATTTTAGGAGTTTTAAGTGTTTTTGTTGTTCTGACAATTATAGCAATGATCACCTGGTCTGTTGAAATAATGATCCCTGCTCGGAAATGTCTTGTGGTTCCTACTACTCAAATTCGGAAAAGCATCAGCATTTTACTCTTCCATATCATGAGTATAAGCATCGAGAGTCCTATTTAAATAATACATTTGTTCAGATGCTCCATCATACGCACAATGCAACCAATACTACAAATTGCTGGATATGTGGTATGCTTCCAGCTCATCAGAAGAAAGGTGGAACGGCGTTTATTCCACTTCCTTTTTCGCATAATGGTTCTTGTCGAGCCTGGTACACTCTTCTCTTTTCGAACAGAAAACCTGCAGTAGGTGGACTTCTCTTGCGTTTGAATAAAGAGTGTTATCAAGATGAACATGGGTATCCTCAAGCGAATGGAACTATATGGGAATGGGAAGAATATCGACCGGACAATGCTTCTATGCCATATGTTTTCACCCATACAAGAGATTCTACCACAAGCAATGAATCTGTAATTACTGTAACACGGACAAAAGCAGACCTTTGTGTACAAAGTACTGGACGAATTCCA
Source organism: Lissotriton helveticus (assembly GCF_964261635.1). Lineage (NCBI taxonomy): Eukaryota > Metazoa > Chordata > Amphibia > Caudata > Salamandridae > Lissotriton > Lissotriton helveticus. Next base: position 2,116,494,965 of record NC_136063.1, read on the forward strand.
GTAGGAACTAGCGACTGTGTTGTTGTATTAAATATGGATGGAATAAATTATAGCACCTTTCTGGCCTCACATAACACATATTTAGTATGTGGGAGTCATAGGTATCATAGACTACCTATAGGGTGGTCTGGTATTTGCTATGTGTCTTTTCTGTTACCCCCTGTTTTTCTTGCACCTGCTTCATATCACCGAGATTTTAAACTGTTCAGAAATATTTCTTTGAATCGTTATAAGCGAACAATTCGGATTGACGACATCGACCAAACAGACACTAGCTTGCAGCAATATGTTGATTTTAATTTAGGCCTGTTTACTTTTGTAGGTGCTGCATTAAATAGTAGGAAAATACGACGATTCACTAGGGTTGTAGAAGCTGTCACCAATGAAACTGCTGTAGCTTTGGGTAATATTACCGAAGAACTGCAAGTTGCTAGAATTGTAACTCTTCAGAACCGAATGGTTCTGGACGTTATGTTAACAGATAGAGGAGGAGCATGTAAAGTCATCGGAAGTAGTTGTTGTGTATTTATCCCTGACAATTCGCCTTCTGTATACGAAGCAATTCTTAAGTTGCACAAAATAGCTGCTGATATTCATGAGAAAAATGGTGCTTGGAATTTTGCTGGATGGTTTTGGGCTTTAGTTTCCGCTTGGGGTTGGAAATTACTGACTGTTTTATGTGTTGCAGTTGCATTGATTTTCACCTGTTGTATGTGTATTCATTGTGGCCCAATGTTATGTTCTATGTGAATAAATGCCTGTATACCATCCAAACGAAATGCCGTAAAAGCGCAACAATCGTTGGATAAAGAAGTGGCAAACATAATGTGCATAGATATACAAGATGAATGCATAGATTACCCTAAAAGAGCCTATGTCTTTAGCTAACGCTAAAAGGGTCGTCTGTTGTAATTTGGCAGCGATTAAGTTGAGCGTTAGCAAAATACATCTCAGTTCTAGCCGTTATCTTGACATTTAGCGGCATCCATTTGGATTCACGGCAGCCATTTTGTCTGCCACACGCTGCCTCGTGTTGAGCATGTGCGTTGTCCTACCTTTCTGCTCATGGCTTTGAAACGGTCCGGCAACTGGCTAATAATATCATCGCTGCGTTTCGCCGCTGACCGTTAGGGTCCGCATCTGTTAATGGTTAGCCTTAGATTGGAATGTGTTAGCCGAGATCCCAAGACTGTTAGCTCCTCCCACTGATCGATTGTGCTTCTCGATATTACCTTGTATGGACATAAAATGTGCTCTTATGTTTTGTACCGCCTTCCTTTTGAGCCCCTGTGTGGGTATAAATAAACCATTTGTCCAGTAGCCCTGTGTGCTACTTCTCGCAGTGCCGAAGGGTACTGTCTGAACTTTAGCACCACCTCATGAGGTGTAATAAACTTTGTGTTTTGCATTTCCAGTTTCCGTGCCAACTTTTTCCTTTTGGGTCTGAGGACTTTGTGCGCAGAAGGGCGAACCCCTTGCACTAGCGGGTCTGGCTGAGGCCTGCACGACTCCATGTCTGCTCCTAAATTGATTTTCGTCCACCTAACTAGTGGGTCTGCTGCACTTTTTGCTCTTCCATTGCTTTTCATCCCTTTAACAGTTTCTGGATTGTTATGTTAATTAGACAACAGCTACCCAAAAAGGGTTTCCAGGCGCCAACCTAAAAGGAACAGAGAAAGAGGGGGGAGATTATTGGTTGAACAGCCAAGTTTTTGGCATTTGCGGAGGTTCCCGTAGGTGGTTTCATTGGGGAGCGACACGGGAAGAGCGTTCCATAAGGAGGGACCCAAGCAGGAAGAATGCGTGCGTGACAGTCTGATTCTAGGGATCGAGAATTTTGCCTGAGTGTTAGAGCGTAGAGGGCATGATGGCAAATAAGGGTGCACCAGGGTTTGTAGGTATTAAAGAGCGACTCCAGATTTGATCTTATACATATAGTTCAGGGATTTGAACTTAATTCGGTTCTCTGCCCTGAGCCAATGCAGATCAAGTAGAGAGGCAGAAATAGGGGCTGCTCTGGGGACTCTACGGAGCAGTCTGGTGTTGGAGTTCCGCACCACCGGCAGCGTGCGTGTCACATCCTTGTTAGCCCCCAGATGAAGAATGTTACTGTAGTCCAGTCTAGAGGTGACAAGAGCCTGGACTACGGTTCTCTGGGTGGGGCTAGGCAACATCCAGATAATCTTTTTGAGCCATTTCAGGATGGTGAAACAGGTTGAGCTACATTCACAGCTTGTTGTCTCATAGATAATTGATCATCGATGATGAAGCCTAGATTGCTGACTTGGCGTGAGGGCTGAGGAAAAGCACCCATTTCTGCGGGCCAGTGTTGGGAACCCCAAAAATCTTCATTTCCCCCCAAAATCAGGACCCCATTCCAGTTTTGCTTTACATACCTTCAGCCTTCCATCTACTCGCTGCTGCTCCCCATTATATATTGCTTCCCCGCTTGCTCCATGGCTCGCCCATCCTTACCACTCTTCCATTGCTTTTTCTCCCCACCAATTCCTCCATTACTCTTCTGCCCAACCCTGCTCTGCTTTTGGTTTTCATCCTGCCACCTCCACCTCCTTGCCATTGCTCTACCACCTCCCGTCTTCCCTCTCAATTTTTCTTCTTAAATGTTTTATCAGGTGAGAGATCAGCAGCTTCACTGTTGCTCCGCTTCCCTCTTTTGTTTTTCTGCTTTTGCACTTACTTTTTTGTAATTTCATGTTCTTGTCAAAAGTAGCCACATAAGAGTGGTAAATTAAAATGAGAAAAAGATCAAAAAAGGCTGCAGTGCGTTACACCACTTATGTGTACTTAGTGACATCATGATGCATTGCATTCATTAATGTCCATCTTGTAATTCTGATTGTTTCAGAAAACCTATCTCAAAATGGCTGCTCATGTGTATACGTGCATCATGTTGCACCAGTGGCCATTATGGAATAGGTATTCTCGGAAGGGCAATACACTCCAATATGGTTACCTGTGTGGCTGGCTGTATGTGACAAACAACAATTGCCTTTTATATAATTTTCTGTTTGGTTTACACGTAAAGCATTGGCAAATTCAAAAGCTAAACTCTCCTACTTTAAATGCAAGACATTTCCTTTGCAGTTGGAATTTTCTCAATGTCTCAGGGGGGAGATGGCAGCTGTCCCCTGGACCATGGTCTGCTTCCACCAACAGCAAAAGCCCACATTCACAAGATGGTAGCTAACCCTCAATGAGCAATGATACAGAATATATATAGAGAATCACAAGCAGAGTGGATGCTCTTTTGACAGTCTCTTAGGGTCATATGTATCAACACATTTCACCATAGACACAGAATGGGCAAAACCCTTTGATACATCTGGCCCTTAGTCATTTGTTTCAGGCCACAAAGTGCAATCTGTCAGTCAGAAATACATTTCCCACTAACAATGTGCCAATGGTGCATTGTGACTTGCCTTTTTTGCAGTAGCAAAGCTTGTGATTTTGCAAATGACAGGCTGTGTATGTGAGCGAAGGTGTGATACATCAGAAGCCATTATGGATTCCACCCATGGCACACCAGCCAAAGTGGGGCCAAATACTTGCATAGACGTGAAAAATAATCACTATGAGGGAGCCGGACTGTCCACATTCATAGACACATTTTTCTTCCATTGCAGATAATCATTTTGTGCAACGCAGGAGAGAGACTGTCCTGTTTTTACTCCAAGCTGTACAGGCACAGAGAAGGATTTCTCCCTGGGGTCGTTTCTTTGTCAGGGCAGTTGAGCTATGCTTCTAAAAGTGATTAATTCTCCTCTCATCTTGCCAGATCTTGTAAAGTGCTAATGGGGTCTTACCGTTTTATGTGTTATGTCTGAGTACGTTCTGGAACAGAAATCTGCCAGCCCTTACTATAGGCTGAAGTGTGTCAATATATGGACAGATATGCACTTAAAGAAACAGCGGGGTTATGCATTTAAGAAGCTATATACAAATGTATTGCCCGATCCACAAAGATTCACTTGCGAGGAGTTGAGTTTAAGTCTGGTTCCTATTAGTTACTCCCAAATTTCCAGACCCTTTTCACAAAGCATCCTCTCTCAGTAGTTCACCCTTAATCCACATCACATGGCATTAAGTAACATTGAAGTGCAAGTTGCAAAAAAAAAAAACACAGAAGGAACCAGAAGCATTTGCTTGTATCTACATGTTACAGCTGCTCCAGAGCTTTAGATTCTTCAGAACAGCAGAGTCCATCAGACCCTTCACATCCACATGTCTTACAGAAATGTATAGTAGTTTATACTAGTCTACTAGTATACTAGTCTCTCAGGTGTGCAGCTTTCTGCTGGGTATTAGTCAACATGACTGGGAGAGATTCTCCTCGTAAGTGTACTTTGTTAGAAGAGGGGTTGAAAAGTCCCTCTTGCATTAGCAGACAAGGTACAGGACAACCCACTCGAGACTCAAGGATGCAGACGTCGCCATTTACCTTTTATGAATAATCCTAAAAATGTTACCCAGGGGTATTTTTTCTAATGAAATCCTCTTTTAGAAATATTTAATCTGGTAGGATTTCAGAATCCAATTCTAGATATTGGATCGCACGCGTTTAAGATAGATCACAAAGTGCAACCACCAGCAGCAATGTTTTAAAGGGACAGACAATTAGGAATATCTGTCGTACAGGTGCAATGCATGCAAGTTGAGTGTTAAATGGATCTGATGATTATCAGTGGTATCAACATCACAAAAGGCTAATTATGATTTTTCTTGACCATAATCGAATGTCAGCAGATGACTAGACTTTCTCTCAAAAGCAGCTGGAAATAAAATCTAAATGAATACACCATTGAGACACAATTTGTAATACATAGCTCAAGTGAGGAGGCCCCATTTATTAAGAATGTGAAATGCTGACAGATCATTGCCCTCACAATCAGCCATGACATAATCGTTTACATTGAAGAGCTGACAGCAGCTGCCTCCAAAGTAGACTTTGGAAAAGAAACCTAGTAGAACAAGCTCCAGATGGACTCTTGTGCAATGAAGATCTGGTTATTTGGTGGAAATGTATTTCTTGGATGTGAAGATCTAAAAGGAATGCCTTCACTTTATGGGATGATTGAGTGGGAGCCAAAAGCACCCTGTTGGAAGTTCCTCTTCATGCTTCAGTTTAGACTCAAAATATCATCTACATTTTAACAAAGAGGTAAGATTCTTTGAGATTGCTGGTGCAGATCTATAATTTCTTGTGCAAACCTACCATTGATCAAACTCTACAGAAACTCCTTCCCCTCAATGAAAGTCTATAGATTAGTGTTAGAAAATACCTTATTTGTATCATGGTACCCAATCCTGCCCTCCCAGTGCTGTACCTTGTCCTAAAGAAGCATAAGTTAATCTGCTATTCTCCTAGTGAACCAATATTATCAGGTCTCCTACTGAAAACTCATCACAATATATTAACATCTTTAGTTGTTTGGAACACACCTTCCAGCAAAGATAAAGGACACAATCAACATTTTTAAAAGACTGTCATATTCTGTGGTCACTCATTTCTACCCTTATGAACATTTATCGTGCAAAATATGTGAACTTTAATTTGGCTAGAACAGGACATTGAAGCCATTCATTCATACCTATATGTGGCTGAACCTACTATGAGATATAATCAATAATGCACGTACATGACAGCAAATGTATGAATATTTATGCAAGAGTTGTCACCACTATGAGTCATATATTAAGGTCAAATCCTCCTCTGCCAGCGGGTCTGTTGACACCTTATGATTATCTCTAGGTCTTACAGGGGAACCCAATTGGAAAGGGAAAGTTGAGGGCATGAAGGGTGAGAAAAAGAAACACTCCTGCAGGTTGGATGGTGAAAAACATTGAGTGACAGAATTATGGTGCAATGCCTTTGACCTGTATGGCATAGGGAAGCAATTCTCTACTTGGGGGAGAGAAAGCACAGACAGTGAAGGGAAGAACACCAAAGGGATTTAAAATAGGTATCACAGGAATAGGTTCTGGATTTAATCGATACAGAGTGCTAGCAAACTAAATAGTCCCAAAGTGGGTATGCAACGGTTACCACGCATTTTTTACAACGCGGTACCGTTAGCACGCTACTTTTACCACGCAGGACACTACAACGAAATGCGCTGGGGGGCGCTCCAGGATAGTAAATACTTTAATTTACTATCCAACTCCTTTCCCTAGAGTCCACGGGGACTGGAGTTGGAATAGTAAATTAAATAATTTACTATCCAGCGCCCCTCCACGCAAGTCGTTGTAACGACTTGCGTGGTAAAAGTAGCGTGGTAACGGTACGCGTTGTAATAGAACGCGTGGTACCGTCATACATCCCCCAAAGTGTACCTGAAGTCCCAATAAAGAGTTAAAGTACAACGGCATGACACTACACCACTGGGAATAAGAAGCCTGGAAACTAATAATCACAGGACACCAGCAAGTCCTAGGAAACATAAGGTGTGGAAACCAGAGATAAACTGAGGGTAAGTAAAAACAACAGAGGTGCGGGGATGAATAAGACAAGTCTGAACTGACGCGTAAGTGAAGTAGTCCTAACAATCACTGTGCCAACTTCTTTCTCCAATTGTTACGTCTTCATACTGTCTCTGTCTCTCCTGACCCGAAAGTGCTTCTGCCAGGGATGGCCCTAATGTGGCTGGTTGAGAAAGATTGATATGCCTGGCTTTGGAAGTATTTGCAGTTTCTAATTGTGTCTGTATTTTCCAATGTCCTGCTCTCCATATTCTCCAAGTGTGAAGTCGTTGTTTTTTTTTTACCATGTCTGTTAAGATGACAATAGGTGTATCAGGGCACAGTGAGGCCTATTAGATTTTCACCCTGTTATGCAAACCTGTTCATGGCTTGTGATGGGAGTGAGCATGCATGGGCGTGGTGCGGCAAATCAATGGTCAAATACATTAATTCGATTATTGTAATGTGAGATGGGTCAGAGGTAGACCCCTTGAGAATTACATGATATACCTAATCAGAAATATCTATAACATTTGTTTGGCCATGGCACTAAGCAGCAATAAAATGGCATCTTTGGACATCACGTTTATTGAAGAACACAGCTTTCAGACTATTTAAAAAAACAACTGTGGTCATCTCTTAGTTACAGAAAGGCACTATTCTCTGCACTAATAAAATGGTATATCAAAAAAAGAATTTCTGAGGATGAAATTTTATTGCAATTGTAATGATGATTTATTTTAAATAGAATCTGAAATGAATGATTGTATTCATGAGATGCAGATAAATCAATATAGTATAATAGCCTGTATCAGAATGTGCCATTAGAGCAACAGGTAACACTTATTCGAATTCTCTTAAATTTGGAAAAAAAGATAGGAAAAAGGAAGCAAAACATCCAAGGAATACATGGAAATATTATGCAGATTATTACTCAGTAATCAATCTACCATCATCAATCAAAGATATGTAGTCCTAACACTAATCTACAGTAATCACATTGATTGTTCTTCAGAACAAATTAAACCAAGCAAGGTAAAACTCTTTCTTGTTTTTGTCATTCACTGAATTGCTGCATCCATTTTGACTGGATTGTAAAAAAGTGAATTGCCCTGTTTATGTCTATGTCAAAATCCCTCCCTCTTTTTAGCAAGCAGTCAGGTTGTAGGCAATATAAAAAAAAACATCCTTTGATTGTGTTAATGTTTTCAACACACTCTGACATTAAAATTCAGAGTTTGATTTCAACTACTGATGCAAAATGATGTCTCCGAGGTAAGTAAGGATGTCATGAATACTTTAAAAGAGGAAATTGAAGGAGGTTGTTCTACATTTCAACAGGATGGTAGGGAAATCAGAATGTCATTATGAAAAATAATTTAGGGTATTGTGATGTTGCCTACAGAAAGCAGTTTACCACATGATGCAAAACACATGTGATCATGTATCTTTTCAGTTCATTTAAACTGTTCACTTATTAAATTTGACATTACTTTCATGTACAACAAGAATAAGGTTCATACAGTAGGGATGCCCCAGCTTGATTATGAAATCGGATGGCCCAGTACATGAATGCCACCACCTCAGACATCCGTGTTTAATCAATGGTCACAGGTTTGAATCCATCAGGGACTCTCACACTTGCATGTTAATTAGTTTCGTAAAATGAGCAACATTCAGTCTGATAACAATGAAACATCAATTATATAGCCACAAGAACCCTCCACGTGGACATCCTATTTAAAAAATGCTGATGGTGTAATGTCGCAGCATTTGCTCCAGTGATGTCCAAGTGAGTTTTCAAGATTAGAGTATGACAGGGCCATCCTCGTGGTGAACGTCTATGATGATTATCATTGTTCCGTACAGACCATTGTAGTCTTCTAGTGGACCTGGCCATTTTTGCAGGGTCACCTCCACATTTTTTACTTCTGCAGCTAAACCAGCTTTTGTTCGCATTAGGACTCCGCACTTTTTCCACTCTAAACAGGGCTTGTGCCCTCTCTCCCTAAACAAAATGTGGCCCACACATAATTAGTACATTTTCATTTACTTGTAAGTTCCTAGTAAATGGTACAACATGTATGCAGGGCCTGTAAATTAAATGGTACTAGTGGGGCTGCAGCACTCATTGTACCACCCAATAAAGTAGCACCTAGAAAAGCATGTCACAGGCCTGCCACTGCAGCCACAGAATGTAGCATTACACTGACTGCTGGACCTGTAAATATAAACCTTTTGCCAGGCCTAAATGTTCCTTTTTAATACTTATAAGTCCCTCCTAAGGTAGACCTTAAAGGCTTACCGTACAAGGCTCATTGTATTTAAAACGTAGACCGTGTAGTTACATTTTACATGTCTTTGGAGTGAAAATGTCCTACAGTTATTTTTCACTGTTGTAAGTACTATCTCTCCATATACTAACATAGTGTTACCTTATTACATGTAATAAGTGCTATTTGGGGTTGGAAACAGGCAGAGTATATATATGCTGTTCACATTCAAATTAATTGTAATTTAAAATCCTCTTTAATGGTGAAGTGTACTTTTAAAATGACTGCTCTGAAAATACCACTTTTAGAAAGTTTGCTTTTTCTTGTTCCAACCAGTTGCGCCCCCTGTAAGTGACCAGGATCACATTACTGTGAATAACCCTGCTGTTGGGTATGTGTATTGCTACCAGACAGTGATACAAAGGGGGCTTAGGTGTGGCTAGGATGCCTGGGGAGAAGCTGTGCCCAACCTCACTTACACTTCAAAGGGCGTTGCCTCCATCACAAAAAGGAACCAGACACCAGGCGTTTTGTCACGCCAGACAGTTTAGAGTCTGGACAGGGGAAGGGAAAGAACGTCTAAAACCAGACGTGGGGGTAGGAGAGGGAGTCCACTCCCACCAAGTATTTCGAACGCTACCTCCGAACACATGGAAGATTACGTGGTTACTATGCCACTGCTTACGATGATAAGAATATACTGAATGAATACTTCAGTGGAACTATCATTGAGAATTTCTTTCAATTACGTGATTTGAGGATTACATACATTATTGATTTGAAGCCCTGAAGAAGTCTCCTAGTGGGACGAAACGCGTTGGCTATATCTCTGATGATTTTAACTTTGGAAGAAGTGTCTGTTTCATGAACAATAAAAAAGAGAAAACAATTTGGAACAAGAAAATACATCAACTCATTTTGGATTTCTTCCTATCTTATGTGCTTGTTGTCTATAGTTAAAAAAAATCTTGAATGCAATACTGGAATGATATTTTTCTTACCGGTCATAGAGTGCTGAAACCATCTTTTGATGTTCCACCAGGTATTTCTGTCTGAGAAGGAAGACTGGTAAAGGGAAGAGAGAAGACCCCACGTGTTCCAGGGAACAGGGTACTACAGACAATCAAAGTCAAAAGGCTATCCCTGGACTGAGTTTCAAGTTTCAAGTTTAATGTTTATTGCTTGATTAATTAAAATCATCACAAACCCCCCCTACATAAAATAAATGAATTGCATCTGCACGGGCAGCTAGGATTGTCACTATGCGAGCGATCGTATTATGTCTGTGCTCTGTCTGCCATACAATTCAAGTGTCTAAAATGCTATTGTTATAAAATCATACTAAAACTGAATTGAGATCAAGTTACAGCAAAAATATAAAATTTCATGAGCCTCCAAGTGAGAGTGTGGGAAGGTGTTACATACATTTAAGTTTAGACCTCGTCCGCTTGCGATAGGCGGCTGTTTACCAATTTCATATACTTGACTCCTCGGCAAGCCAGAATGCATGACGAACCCTCCAGCCAGCTTATCACTGCTTGTCTGCTAGAGCGAATGTTCAGGTTGATTAAAATCGCCTTTAGGTACTGTCTCCTTTGGCTTAACATGGCTGGACAGGCACACAACAAATGGGTCAGGGTTTCCTTTTGGTATCCGCATAAGCGACAACCTTGTGACTCAAAACGTGTCACCCAAGAGGGGGATAAATCCTTAGAGACGTGCACCCCCATCCTGTACTTTAAGAAGCACATCTATAAGTGGGAACTAAAGTGGGCGGATAAGTAGGCTTGTGGCTTTGTAGTCCTATATGATTTCATAACTGTCCATCCGTGCCGCCTCTTTGTGAGCACCGATTTATCTTCCAATAAAGATTTCTTTTTGCTCGCGACATTCACAGTTTTATTAAAAGACAATCGATCCATCTTTTCCTCCCATACTGGTTGAAGTTCCAAAGTGGCCAGAGATGTACTCAGGAAGCTCCCCCAGGAGTTTGGAATATCTTGCTCGTCCTGTGATCTAACTTCATCCCAGCAAAGTCTGTTTAGAGTGTCTACTTCGGATTGCCGGAGCGTGTGGCAGAATTTAATGAAGTTACTCATTGCCCTGTATTTGAGATCCTGGAGCCCAAATTCCAGTCTTACCTGGGCAGGCGAGGCGCTTTTTGGCAAATCAAAAACCGATTTGTAGATTTTTGACTGCAGTTCGTTCTGAAAATGTGAATATTTTCCACACCAGGGAACGAGGCCGTAGGACACACTTGGTTGGATTTGGGCAGCCATAACTTTTAACAGATGCGAATAGTTTGGGCAGTCCAGTTTTCTGCGCAAGGATCTGTAAGCATAGATCAAGGACTGAGTCTTTGCTCTAAGGGCCAGTTTGTGCTCTTTGTGACTTGTGCCCTGCCCAATTATTACGCCCAGATATTTGTATGAGTTTTTTTCTTCCACGTGAGCCCCGTTAACCCTCCATTTAAACTTTAATTTCCTACTGTCCACCAAGCGGACGACTTTTGTTTTATCTTTGTTTATCTCTAGCTGTTCCGAGTCCAAGTAGGATGCCAGATTTTTTATTGATCTTTGTAGCCCCACTGGGGTTTGGCTTAGCAGGACTATATCGTCTGCATATTGGAGGATTGGAACGGGCTCGTTTGCCAGTTTCGGGGGGTGGCAGTCTGGGTTTTCAAAGTGTCGTCCAATATCCGATAAATACAGATTGAAAAGGCTTGGGACCAAGACACAGCCTTGCTTAAGACCACTTTGTGTAAGAATACTTCCGGTGGTGCTCAACCCATTTCCCAACTTGACTCTTGTCCAGGTGTCAGTGTACAAGTTTTTGATGGCAGTGAGGAGTTTATGTGGTAGGCCCCATCTTTTGAGTTTACTCCATAAATGATTTCGGCTGACTCTGTCAAATGCTGATTTGATATCCACGAAACAGGCAAAGAGGCGAACTTTCCTTCTTTGCGCCTGTTCTGTCAGGAGGGCTAGGGTTGCAAGATTCGATTGAGTACCCATGCCTTGCCTGAATCCAGTTTGAAATTTGGGGATAATGTTTTTTTTCCTCCATCCAGCCTTGCAGATGGATCAATAGACACGAGGCATATAATTTTGCTTCCACGTCAATCAACGAGATTAGTCTATAGTTCCCTGGCTTGCCGTGGTCTCCCTTTTTGTGTATGGGGTGGATGACAGTCCCCCTCCAGGAAACTGGGATGTTAGAATATACATAAATCTCATTGAAGACTGGGGTTAGGATTTCAGACCACAACTCTGGGTTGCTCCTGAAAATTGCATTTGGTATGCCATTTGGCCCGGCCGCTCCCTCAGACTTTAGTTTCTTTATGAGGCTTTTCAATTCTTTCGCATTTGTCAGAGGAGTTTGCTCTTTAAATGTAAAGTTTGAATGGGCTAAGTTGTCTGTTGGTCTTACATGACTCGCTACATCTTGAGCCTCCTTTTGGTCATGTTGTAGCACCTGGGCTTGTTGTTCTAGGTCCCTTGTGGGTTGGTTGAGCAAGATGTTTACGTGGTCTGTCCAGATTTCTGCATCGATTCCTGCCTGTTGCTGAAGTGTTGGACCAGCTGTTAAAGTATTTATGATCCCCCAGAAATCGCTGCTGTTGGATTTTTTGCTAGCTGTTAATAGTTGCTGCCAGATTGATTCTTTATACACTGATTTTGCTTTCCCCAACTTCTTTCTATAAGCGCTCCTTAGTGCCTGCAACTTTATTTTTTCTTGTGTTAAGCCCTTTTCTCCTTCTCGTGATAAGCGTCGCACTTCTCTTGCGATCTCTCTTTTGCACATTTTGAGATCTTGAGTAAACCAAGGCTCCCTTCTGACTGTTTTTGAAGACCTCTGTTGCTTGGAAACCGGGAAGGTATGGAGCAAGAACTCAACTATTTGCTCCCAATGGTTTACGTGCGTCCGTTCTTGAACTGGACCTTGGGTTTCAATAAAGGCCTTTACTTTGTCCTCCATAATTTCTGAGGCTGCTCCTCGCCACTTTACTTTGCGCAAATTGAACGTTTCTGGGTGCTGGATAATGGCGTTACTCTGTTGAGCAGTTTTTATTCTATTCTTCAGATTCAGTGTTAGCGGGAGGTGGTCACTTTCTCCTCGTGGGTTTATTCTAAAACTGTTTATTTCTGAAAACAGTTTTGTGCTTGTAATGATAAAATCTATTGTCGAAGTGACTTTTCCACTCAGATATGTCGCCGCTGGGGGAGAGTCCCACGGGGATTTACCATTCATGATTATTAGGTCAAGTGCTGCTAATTTGCAGACGTAGTCGGACGCACCGTTCGGGACTTTACAGTTTATTCCCCGTTTAGTCGCTAAGAGATTGGTGTTAAAGTCACCGGCGATCAACATATGAGCATTTGTGTGGCTTTTCTGCAATGCTTTTAGTAGTTTTATAAGGGTTATGTATTTACCATTTTGATTCTTTCTCTCCGGATGGATGTAAACATTTATTAGGAGGAGTTTTCTGGTTTTTTCCTTGCTGGTTACTTTGGTCACTTGGATCCAATTTGCCCCTGTGTCTACTTCTTCCGTTACCCAGCTCAAATTTTGGGTTATGAAGGTTGATAAGCCCCCTCTTGGATGGCCATAATTTGAGTATCTTTCTGCCAGGCAATGATGTTCGATGAAACCAGGTATTGAGGTTGCCCCCATGTTCCATGTTTCCTGAAGCAGGATAATTTGTTGTTGCATTAGAAAGGTTACTGTCTCTTGATCTTGGCCCATGTCCCTAAAACCATGCACATTCCATGAACAGAGCGAGATATTAATTAATTCGTTGTTCCCCCTTACCGGTCCCAGTGATTGTGTTCCTTGGTTAGGAATGCTTATCATTCAGCGTTTTTGCAATCCAGGCCCAATCCTTGAGTTCCTGTGGGCTTCCCCCTGTGTTACCCAAGCTTTCGCTATTGGGGTGCCTATTGGTTTGCAGGGACTTTGTTGGTGAGTTGGAACGTGCCCCGCGTAAGCATGTGTGCTGGTGAGTTCGGGGGTTTTGCTCTTCTTTTGGATTGTTTAGAAAGGGATACGGGTACCTTGGGCGTTGCACGGCCTGGAGCCTGATTCCCCATGTCTCGAATCTTCCGCTCATTGCTACAATGTTGTCCACCAGGTCCTTGGACGCCCACGTTGTCAGGGACTCCTCTACCCCCCTTCGGGGTGTTTCCTTGAATTCCACCAAGATTAAATCTCGTGAACAGATTCCTTTTAGTTCGGGGATTTCATGGAAAAGTCTCAAGAGGTTTCCCCTGTTGAGCGTGTCCTGGATGCCTTTTGATGAGTATTCCGGGATAAAAGACAGCTTCAATTCACACGAGTCTATTTCAACTTGCTTTTCAAATGACTGTGGTGTGCTTTCATTTGTTCTCCATGGTCCTTTAAGGATTAGCGGGGGTTCTTCACTGCTTCCTTGTTCGTACTCTGCACGGTTTTTAATTCTTACTTCTTGCCTGGCATTTGTAGAGCCCAAGTTTTTTGGGGACGACGTCTTTATTTGTGGGTCCACTTGCTCCTGGCCTAAGAGCTTCTGGCGATCCTTTCCCCTTAGTATTACAGCAATTTTTTTCGGAGGGATTTGAGGGCTGGTTGGCACTGAGCCCTCCGACCTAGTTTCTGGGGGCTGCTGAAGTTCTGCTAAGTTGGGCCCCTCATGTGTCTCTGCTTGTTGCCATGCACAGTGTTGACCTTTTTTTATTTTGCCACCCCTCGGGCTGCTGTGTCCCGGCAGTTGCTGATTTTCCGTGTGTACTGCATCGTCCTGTTCATTTTCATGTGATTTTATCTTCTTCAATTGCTGCATCGCCTGGGTTGTTTTACCGATTGCTTTGTCCTCACGCACTGGGCTTCTAACTCCTTGCTTCTTTTGAGGCACAAAAAAAGGTTTTGCCGTGTGCCTAGGACATTGACTGTTTGCAAGGGATGACTGTGAGAAGTGCGTTCGATTTCTTTCGGCGCTTCCAGCCTCGGATAGGGAGCAATACGTTGGTTTTGTTTCCGTGGTTGATTTTACTGTGAAAAGTGGAAATAGTTTTACCGGGGCAGGGCTTAGTTGTTTGTTATATTTTAGCCTGGCCTTCCTAGCGCGCTTTCTTTCCCGTTTTGTGATTTTAACTCCCGCCTTTGTTATTGGCTGTGGTGCCACTATTTGATCTACGCGTTGACTTTGGTTTATCTCAAGATCTGAAATTATTTGAGGGTCGTTTTTGTTTTTGGCTTCCTCATTGTTGGCTTTGAATAGGTGGGAGTTTTGCTCTTGCGCGATCGATTTTTGAGATCTTCCATGATAGGTAGTTTTTAAAGACTGTTTTGCTGCCTCTAGAACATCTTTTAAAAGTTCCGGTAGAGTTGCCAGTTTCTCTATGATCGGGCTACAGTGGCATATGGCTAGTTGGTTATTCAAGTCAGTTTGCCTGTCTGGAGTTTCTTTTTTTGTTAATAGCGCAGTTATTACGTCCAGTTTTTTATTTACTCCAGCGATGTGGGTGGCCATCAGATTGATTAGGTCTATTTGGACTTCCATTTTGTCAGATTGGAAATTTAGTACTTTTATAGATTGTTCCAAGGTGTGAATCAGAGTTTCAGCCCATTTCGTGTTGTGTTGCTCGTCATTGTGTTGAGCCAGTGCTAGAGAACCAGGGCTTGACCCATTTCCGGAAGAGATGGTTATTGGTGATGACTGGATTAGTTGTTTGTTTATTATGGGACTATGGCCATCCTCCTGTGGTTCTGTCGTGTTGACATCCTGATTTCTTTGAGGATTCAGAGGAGTTGACGAGACCAAAAAAGCTCTTCTTTGTAGGTTTGTTTTCTTTGGACTCGAGGTACATTGCTCCATTTCCTGGCCCATCCCGTCTAAAGACTCCAAGATTTCAATTAGGTTCGCCTCGCTTGTGTTGGAGAACGATTTGCCGGTCCGCAGTTCCTTTGAGGCTGCACTTGCTGCTGATTTTATTAGATCTATTTTTTCCTCCTTTGACCATCTTGTATTAGCGCGGCACTGTTCCTTGTTTCCTTGGGGGGGTTCACCGATGTTAGGATTTACTATGAGTGAAGGATCTTTTTGTTCCTGTATTGGTCCTTCTGGACAGGAGTGAGCTATTTCACGCTCTCTACCTTTCCCCGGAGGGGCCTCTGGATCCAAGGATTCTACAGTGTCTCCGGTATTAATTATATTTGCTTTTGCTTTTGCTGTGGTTTCATTTTGAGGTTCGGTTAATTCTCCCGATTTTATTTTGGGAATTTGGTCTGTCTTTTCAATAATTACCTGGTGCACCTGGGCTATTACTGATACCAATTTCCTGCCATCTGGATGAACCAACTGATTCTCTGGAAAAAGTTCTTGTGATAGTACCCTGTCTGGCGTTCCTGGAGTACATCTAAGAGAAGGTTGTGTTTTGGCCGGCTGTATTGGGGTTGGTAGTAACGCAGATTCCTTTTGGGGGGCGTATATTGCCGCCATGGGGTCTTTTAAGAAGAAAAACTTTTGAATCACTGTTTGATGAGTCGGTTTGGAGTTTAACTTTGTTGGTGGGGTGGGGACTGAGACCAAGCTATCCCTATGTCCCACTCCGTTTTCTCCGATGTTGGCTTGTGGAACCTCCTCCTCTTGTGATTCAGGTTTTATTTTTTTTTATTTTTGTTTCCTTGTTTCCTTCGCGGTCTTGCTATGACCCCCTGGCGAATGGTTCCTGATCGCATCTGTGCAGGACCCTGACACTATGTTATTTTTTTTTTTTAACGCACAGCCTGGTGCTCGAGGCCGGCATGCACTTCCTTGGCTTTTACTGGGAGGTTTCGTTTCCTGGCACTTGTTATCTTTTATTCGCAAAGAATACGAGTTACTAGCTCTTGTTGGATGTTTACTGTTGCCTAATTCTTGCGGGTGCTGCTGATTTCTCGCGCAATCCCTGGTTCCTCTAGTTTGTGCCAGCACCTCTGCTACTAGCGCTGGTTTGCAAGTTAAACTTGTCGCTTGGCGATCTCTAGAAACTCTCTTAAGTGGTAGTGTTTCGGAGAGTACTGCCGTGGACTGACTTGCCCCGTGAACTTATAGGTGCTAATGGAGAAAAATCGCTGGCCTGGGAACCCGGCCCAACCCACGACAAAGATAACAGGGTGAACAGGGCGCTTCTGGGCGATCTCTCACCTCTCACCTCTCACCTGGCTGGTGGCACAGGTGGCACAGCTGCCGCTGGTGGGGATGATGTTCTCTAACTGCACTTGCTGCTCCCCCATCACATTACTGCAGCTGGCTGATGTAGCTAAGGTAACTGGTGAGCTCTGGCTGCTCCTCCTTCACTATGCTTTCCTCTGCTGTCCTCTGCTGCGTGGCTTACAGGCTGAGCCCCGTGCCCAGTGCACTGGCCGCTCCCCTCCTGCACCTCCTCTCTGTGGCCTCACTATGGCCTCACTGTGGCTGGAGCTGCCGCCGGTTGTGCTGGTAGTACTGGTATCCTCCAGCTGCTCCTGCCGCTCCTCTGCCTCTTCACCACTCGTCGGTCAGACCGGCTGACCCGCACTCTGGCTGCCACACCCCTCCTAGTCGGCCCTCGAGTCGGCCTCTTCCCGCCGGGGGTTAACAGCGGTTAAGCAGTTTGAGCAGGTAGTGGCGGCTGTAGCGGGGGGGGGCTTTTTCCCCCGGAGCCTGCCTCGAGTGTCTCCCCCCGCGGCAGCCTTCTCGGCAGCCTTCACGTCAGAAACAGCACAGCACAGCGCAGTCCCTGGACTGGTTCAAGGACAATAACACTCACTGGACTCTATTCTAGTCACATCCCATTCACTCCGGGCATCTCATTAGTGTATTCCTTGAATTATTGGTCAACTAAAATGTAACGTTCACAGTCTTTTATTAAAAATTCAAACAAGGTTCTCCTTCCAGTGGGAGACACAAGAGTTATATTAAAATTTCAGAGAAAGTGTTTCTCTGAAAAAAGTCGCATTGAGACATCTCATATAGTACAATAAAATATAATAAAACAATCAATAATACATCAAGTTAATACAACAGGTAAAAAGGAAAACACAAGTACTATAACCTAATTGTCAGGTGTAATCGTACCATACATATTCAAATATTATAGAATCCAAGTAAAGTCTAAGGGGCTCCAGCCATACCCCAATCTTGGACACTGGAAGCCACATGTGATTGATGTTAAGACTATTGGATCTGATTAATTTGTAGCAATATTGTCTGTTTCATTGAAGAAAGGGGTTTTCTTTTGTCTTTCTTTTGTTAATTTGAATATGTATGGTACGATTACACCTGACAATTAGGTTATAGTACTTGTGTTTTCCTTTTTACCTGTTGTATTAACTTGATGTATTATTGATTGTTTTATTATATTTTATTGTACTGTATGAGATGTCTCAATGCAACTTGTTTTCAGAGTAACACTTTCTCTGAAATTTTAATATAACTCTTGTGTCTCCCACTGGAAGGAGAACCTTGTTTGAATTTTTAATAAAAGACTGTGAACGTTACATTTTAGTTGACCAATAATTCAAGGAATAGAATAATGAGATTCCCGGAGTGAATGGGATGTGACTAGAATAGAGTCCAGTGAGTGTTATTGTCCTTGAACCAGTCCAGGGATAGCCTTTTGACTTCAATTGAGAAGGAAGACTGGACCTGCTTTCCTTCATCCCAGGCTAACCAAAGTGATGTCAAGGGTTAGTTGCTCAACCAACTGTGTGAGCTTCGGGGTCACAAGCTCCAGAAGGCACTCTGCACCTGCCCAGCCGACCTGCTGCTACGGGACCTGCCTGAAACTGCAAATGCTGGCATCTTCTGGAGTGTGTTTTTGATCCTCAAGATCAGCCAGCCCAGGTCCTGGACCCTTGGCTAGCATCAGAGAGAGCTACCTTTCAAGCAAAGATGATAAGCTTGAAGTTTGGGCTCCATGCTACTGTGAAGCGGCTCATTCACGTCAAAGCTTTGCTGTCCTCAATGACCGCCAACACGATGCTCCTGTGGGACAGGCTCTTTGCATCGACAGCAACAACCTGAGATGACCGATAATGCGAGAACTGAACTTCACTCAACAGCTACGACAGCCTTCGATGACCACCAGCGCCAACCCTACCAGGTCTTTGTGCTATAGCTACAATCGTCTGCAATGTTCAACCTCCCCTTTGCTACCTCCTCCAATGCAAACTGAACTTTTTGCGCCGGACTTAGAAGGTAACTTTCTGCAGGACTAACCTGGCCATGTAAATGACCCGTGCTCCATCGCTGGTGGTCTAAACTTGTGACTTTCCCTCAGTCTAGCATAACTAGATGACCGCAAGTGGCTCTTTGAGCTTTTAGGCGTATTTTCACTAAAATATTTGAAACTGAATATCTCTGGTTCTATCGAGTTGATTTTTGTTGTTTTGGTATCATTTTATTTGTTAAAAGTTACTCTATTCTTCTACATTGGTTTGGGATTTTTCCTGTGTTGTGGTTTCACATTATTATGGTTTACATGCTGCATAAATACTTTAGACTTTGCCTCTACATTAAGCCTGACTGTTTTTCTGCCAGGATACCATAGGGTTAAGCTCAGATTACTTCAGTGACTTTTGATTCAACCTTACATGGATTGTGGCTGTTGCCTAATGGAACTTCCACCACTCTTAACCAATAACCCAATTTCTCACATATTCCATCTTTATTTCTTACTTTATTTAATTATACAATGTTGTATTCTGTGTACAAGACCCATAAGGGTATGTGAATGCTCTTCGTAGAACAGTTACTACTGCTTACAAACAACTTACAAAAGAACAGCAGCATTTGTTAGGATACACAAAAACGTTTTTGTACTGCTACATATATTTAAATCAAGAACATTGAAGCACAAGGTGAGGCATTTTAGCTACGAGGCGAAGTGGTGACCATCAAACCGAAAGCAAAGCTGAAGAAAAGCAAGAGCAAGCCAGTCACCATTATGGAGTGGAGAAGATAGCAGAATTGCAATCAGTCTGGTCGAAATTCTGGAATGCATCAAGTCACAGCAAGACACCTCAAAGCAACACAATGGTCCTCTTAGACCATAATGCCCCTCACCACACAGCAGGGGGTCATACCACCAGCAGGTCATAATGGCATTGCTGGCACTCGAAGTATTGGTGAAAAAATCTTGTTAGGCTATCTTCATTGCAGAGTTCTTCCCATGACAGGTAAGGGCATTGACATCATTCCTGAGAACCTACATAGTTCAAGATCAACACATGGATGGAAAAAGAGGACACTATATGCCCAGCTGCTTTGACAAGGCAAAGGTCCCCCCCCTTTCACACAGTCTCACAGCTTAGCAATCTTGGTGGTTCTTACTAGAAAATAACCGTACTTCTGGAGAAGCAATATTGGCTAATTTTAATCATTCTGGCAGAGGTGTTTGGAAGCAAATATTTATGTCATGAAGGACTAGATAACCTTTATTGCAAAGGTTTGGGGTTACATAATGGAAAACCTCCCAAAAGATTCAGATGTATTTACCCAATACCTAGTATCTCATAGACTGTAAACAGCCGTTTCAACGAGTTTTTTACTCCGCGATACCTTTACAACGCATGCATTACCACGCATGCGTTGCACATCATGAAGTAATAACTACAAATTTTTTTAGAACGCATGGTCATTTACCATGCATGCCTCTACAACGAATTTCGTTGTAAAGGTATGTATAGTAAATGATCATGCGTTGTAATTTTTTTTTAACCATCCACGTCATTGTAAGGAAACAGAAGCTGTTCCATTTCCTCATAACGACGTGCACCGCCCTCAGAGACAGACAAAGTGAAGCAGGAACCAGGAGGAGAGAGGAACCACGAGGAGAGAGAGGTAAATGGGATTGGGCATGGGTTGGGGGTTACTTTTTTAGGGTTTGGGGGGGGTTGTGTTTTAGGTTTTAGGGTAGTGCAGTGGTGTTTGTGTAGTAAAAAGGGGCCGTGCTGGGGTTAGTGTTTTAGGGTTTAGGGTAGTGCAGTGCTGTGTGTGTAATGTAGGGGGCCGTGCTGGGGGTAGTGTTTTAGGGTTAAAGGCAGTGCAGGGGTGTTTGTGTAGTGTAGGAGGTCGTGCTAGGGGTAGTGTTTTAGGCTTTAGGGCAGTGTAGTGGTGTTTGAATAGTGTAGGGGGTCATGCTGGGGGTAGTGTTTTAGGGTTTAGGTGTCGTGCTCTCACCTTATGATGCCTCAGGAGTGCCAGAGAAGTGAAGACAGGTCCATGACTTCCCTCAAAACACCACCATATACCAAAAGGGGAACTGGATATTAATAGCGGTATTCCAGTGGAAGAGGGGAAAACAAAACAAGGGAAGTAGGGGAGAGAGAGAGGATCTTCGTTCTGAGCCTTCTGACCAGTAATCCTAGAACTTCTGGACAGACCGTCTGGGAAGTCTTCTAAGTGTAGGGAGATGATATCTTGTCAGCAGACATCAGGGCTCTCCAAAGGAAAAATAACACAACATTGGATATCTGTCCATGTACATAAAGGAATAATAATGTGCGCTATCAATATAATATGTACCTTAGTCTTAGGGTCTTTCTTGCCTGGAATAAACAGGTGGTACAAGGCTATCACGAACTAAGTGGAAATAAATGTACACAATAAACATCTATATACGTGATGCATCTACTATGTATAATGGTACTTGAATGTTTCTGCTCTCACCTTAATGCTATCTGATGCACATATAAATCCCCCACAAGAAATATGCACGTTATCACTTTGCTCTTTTCACTACAGAGCATAAAGGGATAATTGCTAAATAGGTAGATACTCCTAGTAGCCTGTATCTACTCAAAATAACACAATCAAAAGACCAAACAAGGTTCGCCTCAACTACCCAGCAGGCTAAACACGAGGAACGAATACATATTTAACACGCCAGAAACTCGGCGTTTTAACAAAAGACCGGTAGACGCTCACGCTACGACAGAAGTAGTACTCACGATACCACGTGGATGTAGAAACGATAATAAGGCTTCCAAAACGAGAAAGCTCCGAATTCCCGAAACGCTGACTCCTGAAACGCCGTCACCAACCACCGTGACCCGGAAGCACAGTAACCTAACCCGAACGCGAAGCAGAGAGGAAACAGAGAGGAGGGCTTAAGAGCCGCCTCCTTTCTTCATGCGCATGCGTTAGTCTTCGCGCATGCTCAAAATGACTCGGCGGCCATTTTGCCAACCAACCTGTCGTCCTGTTTTCGCCAACCAAGACGACAGGCACGACATTAGGACAGAGAAGTGGTGTTTGTGTAGTGTAGGAGGTCATGCCGGGGGAAGTGTTTTAGGGCTTAGGGTAGGGTAGTGGTGTTTGTGTAGTATAGGGGGTCGTGCTGGGGGTAGTGTTTTAGGGTTTAGGGTAGTTTAGGGGGGTGATGCTGGGTAGTATAAATGTAGTGAGAGGACTGTCACTTACCTTAGAAACTTTTACCACGACTATACCTTTACCACACATGTTTTTGCGTAGTAATGGCATGCGTGGTAAAGGCATAGTCGGTGTAAAAGTTTGCATTGTAATGGTATCTCATTGTATTAGTACAAGGTGTAACAAGTGCTATTCCTTATAGACAAGTGTGGAATGGCAATTGGGGGAAATACAAATACCCCCTGGATACGAATATGTAATTCACCCTTGCTGGGGGCAAGGGTTGGGCTGTCTCTCGACTGAGCTTAGTTCAGTAGATCGAAAGGATTAAGAGGAAGACAGACGGGATGACTCTGATCCTCAGGTCAAACACATCTACCCATATGTGTGTGTGTGTGTGTGTGTGTATATATATATATATATATATATATATATATATATATATATATATATATATATATATACATATATATATATATATATATATATATATATATACACACACACACACACACACACACACACACACACACACACACACCCACACACACCCACACACACACACACCTACACACACACACACACACACACACACACCCCCCCACACACACACACACACACACACTTCATTCAGGTATTACGTTATCTGCACCTTATGAACCTAGCCTCAATTAAAGAAATAAAATGCATCAAGGAGGCTTCCAGTATCCGTTTAATTTCAAATACATTTTTTTAAACTTAAGGAGCAAATGTATGTACAGACCTATGAACTAATACATTACATCACAAAATCCCAAGTTGCAGAATGACCCACTGAATTAATTTAATTAGGCAGGGCACTATTTGTGACCCCCTATTATTGGCTACAAACAGAGGGATGGGGGACTGCAAGAAACAATATCCACCATCCCTTTGCCTTCCAAATAAAAAATAAAAAAAGCATTCTATGTCATTTAAAGGAACCAGTGCTGCTTGAATAAAAAGAGAAAATGGGAAGACATTGGCAGGAGCACTGCCTGCTTTCCCCAAGGTAATCTGAGATGATTCCCAAAGGGGAAACTGTTCATTCTGAATCTGTTAAAACCACCTTTATAGAGTCAGAAAATTCCAATGGTTAACGACTGGAATCGCAGCAACTGATAACATCACCTGATCACATAACAAACTGAAAATAGGAGAAGGCTCCAATTTCACACAAATATGGTTATGGAAGGAGTCCTTAAACCTATTTTGTGATTTAGAAAGGATTTACAGCATTTCAAAATGGGATTAGTGGATGGTAAAACTTCAATGTCTTTTCCAATAAATCCTGTTATTTTGAGAATTGGGGGGGTTTGGACTGCAAAATGGTTTTGTACCTCGGGCCTCTAATATAACTCCAAACTGTTCAAACACAAGTAACTTGAAATTCTAATTTCACATTAGAAGAGAGTTTTGTTTGAACCAAGTATTGTGCACATTTTTTCAATTTTCTGGTAACGTTGTATTGAGAGAAATCCTGTATCTCCCAAACCCTTACCACCCACTAATATCTCTATACATCCTATTTTGCTCCAAGCGCCAACCATCCTTTATTACTATATGACTTTGAAATTAAAAGATTCTAATGTTTAGCCATTTTTTGCCAAACTTCTTTAAGATTCAATTTCATTGTTTTTCGATTAAGCTGGTTTTATAACGGAGTAAAACTAACAGGGTTGTGTAGTTCAGAGGTTATTGCCTTCTGTGCATCAGCTAGTGCAGTGGTTGCTGAGAAGGCAAGGAAGTCTTAGGCACACTTTCTAGCCATGTTTGGTAAACATTTTTCCATGAATGAATGAATGAATATAGATGCATGTAAGGATATATGTGGTATACCAATAGTGCAAATCTAGCAAAAAGGCAGCAGAACGCAGTACACGGTCAAAGGCAAACATAGTCAACCAACGATGGTTTGAGGACTGCTAACGCATTGTGATGTAGTGTCCTTTAAAGAGGTCAGTCTTCAAACAGTTTACTAATTTGCAGCATCGTTGAGGCAGTCCTGATGGATACATGATGTTGTTTCAGATCCTGGTGCATAGATGGAAGCAGCCTGTTGCCTTGCTTTTTTCTATTTGTACACTTCTTAGCCTGTATGCTAATAGTATCCAGGCCGTGAGTGTGTAGAGAGCCACCAGAGATGGTGAGCTTCTGTAAAAGATAAGTGAAGGTACAGCTCAGGATAGCTTTGTAATTGATGCAGCTGGTTTTGAAGATGCTGTTGGCCGCCAAATGAAGTCAATAGAGTTCTATCAGAATGTTGGTGATGTGGTCATAATTCTTCGAGTCCTAGAAGAGATTGGCTATAGTGTGTAGATGTCCTTAACGGGAATTAGTGTGGAGTCTGGGAAACCATGGATCAGGTTGTTAACACCATTGAGATGCAAGATTATGAAGGCTTGAACAGCAGTTCGGATTTCACTTTCTAGAAGAAACTTTTTCACTTTCTTTAGGATGGAGAGCTGGCACCAGGCGCTTTATGTTTTTTTGCAATGTGTTCCTTGAGGGTGAGGTGAATCCAAGTGACTTGGCATTCTGTGAAAGCTGGGGCTCGAAGCCATCAAGGTTCATGTTATTGAGCTTGGTTTACGATTTCTTGCTTGTTCTTAGCAAATTAGTGCAATTCTATCTTATATTGCTTGAGCTTTATGTATGTACTGGCCATTAAGGTCTGGATGGGATACAGGCAGTGCTTGATGTCTGGAGTAGAGGAGTCTTTCAGGTCGAGTTGTGTGGCATCTGCATATTGGTCATTCTTAATGCCGTTATTTGTGAGAAGGGTCCGAAGGGGTTACACGTAGAGGTTGAAGATGACAGGGTATAAGGTTCTTTTGAAGTCTGGAGGTAACCACGTAAACAAAGTGTTGTTGTTTGGAAAGGTAGGATGAGAACCAGTGAAAAACATTGCAAGTAAATCCAATTCAAGCGTCCAGGTTGAAGGGAAGGTTGAGATGGTTGACTTTGTCACAAGCAAATGAGAGGTCCAACAATGTCAGGAGGCAAAGGCAATTTTCAGTCTCCATGCTGCAGGTGATTTGAAGCCAGATAGGTATTCATACAGGTGACAGTGTGCAATGATGTGGTATTCAAGTTGAGCATAGACTGCTTTTTCAATGATCTTGCCTGAAGGGTAGGAGAGTGATGGGCAGGTAGTTTGCAAGGCCATCAGAGTCTGGGGTAGGTTTCTTCAAGAGTGGGAGGATTTGGCCAGTCTTGGCTGTTTCTGGAATAATTACTTGAGTGAGGGAGGCAGTTACAATGACGAGTAGAGGGTAAGAGAGCTTCCCCAGAAAGAGCTTTGATGAAGGACGAGGGTAACACATCCTAATAAGAAGCTTTGAGGGATTGTGTGTGGCAGCAAGATCTGCGAGAGGTAGGGCTTTGAAGGATGACCATGCGGGACTCTATCAGAAGGGTTGGATGTAAGATAAGCAGGCTTTGTGCTGTTAAATCTTCCGTATTTCCTAATACTAAAGAAAATGTTGCTGGCATTGCATTTCTCTGAAGTGTGGATTAGGTAGATCAGGCAGGAGGTTGATGTAGTGATTGTCTTTAAAAGGGTCCTGCTTCTTTTGGTGGTTTCATTGATGGTGCTGGTGTAGTATTTTTCTTTGGCTGACGTGATGAGCTGCCTGCATATTGTGCAGAGTTACTTTAGTATAACCAGCGAAAGACCTTCAGCAGAGCTTTATTTCTGAAACATAAAATACTAATGACTGTAGTAAAGAAGTCTGCTGCCAGGATGTAGTTTCAAGAAGGATTTATTGCGTTGTAGTTACCAGTTGTGAAGATCCTGTAGACCAGCCTCACCAGGCACCCAAACATTACAAACATGTCCATCACACCAACATTCCACACAGAACACACACACTGGCTGAGCAGCTAGGAACCAGGCAACATAGGAACAGTATTAACACAAAAGAAAGACACCACTATTACCTTAACTCTCTGGGAGTTTTCCTCCAGTGTTTTGAATCGACCACTAGCAATTTAACACATTGTTTTCCACATTTAAAGCTTATTTCAAAATTCTCTACTAAGTATCTACTGGGAATTCAAACTCTGTTATGTAAAGCTTACTCATGCCCAACAGATGTATTTGGTACAACAGAAAAAGTTTGTCTCCTTACAATGTTTTCTTGTCTGACAATCCTGCACTGAAAGCCAGTTTACTATGGAAAAAACCCTAGGTTTTGACAGTTTCAAACTTCCACTGCCCTGTCTGAAGTTCTTGGCAGATTTTTTGTCATTAAACAAATGTACACCATTCCTCTGGCTCCTCTTATGGGCTTCACAGACTGGTAACCCGAGCACGTCAGCGTGAAATTGTGTTTATTGCACGTTACCAGATGACCCGGGTCTTTAAAAGGAACGCATGGCAGCTTGCGAGTACTAAATCATGTCAGTGACATAAACTTGAAGTCTGTGCTGGTGCTGAAAGCAAACCAAATGAAGTGCCACCCACTTGAAATAAATGGTGGCATATGATTCCATGTGGTGCTCTGTGTTTGATCTACGACTTTCCCCTTAAATATTCATATCTGTTAAACAATTGCATGATATGTGTCCTAAATCTGAGGCGTGTACGTTACACTGAGAAGCAAACATCTATCTGAATGAAAATACAAATCCCTTGGGTGTGTCTCAGGGCTTGAGTCTCTGGGTCTGCAGAACAGTCTCATTACAGACAGGGTGTACTATTTCAGCATGAAATATGCTGCTTGTAAATGGCAGTGCACAACCGCACCGTGCTTTAGTAACATATTCGTGCTTCAAAAAGCACCACGGGCTACCTAGCACAAGCTTACTCCTCTCCTGCTAAATTGACGTGGCTCATTTGCTACACTGTTTTTTTGTGTGATGCTTAAATTTTTCACAATCCTTATGACTCAGTGATGTAAGGTTGATGGCAGCACCCCCACTCTGAAAATGTCCCAGCACAGCTGACGTGGGGTATCTTTTAAGAGGGGTGGCTTGGCTTTCTGTCTGTTTTTATTGAAGTCGAACTTCTATTTTAAGGGTAAAGGTTACCAGACAGCTGTCTGGTTGCAAAGACATACTGGGGACATGCTGAAAGCTTCCCTAGAAATGCATTCCACCCACTGCTTACCATTGGCTTTGTGTTTTGTTAATCACAGTTGCTTGTTTTTTATTTGCTCACTTTATTTGTTTTAGGCTGCCGCTGCCCAGCAGGTCTTCATCCCTCCTGTGTAGCACAGTCTGTTTACTGCCTTTGTGATTGGCTCAAGCTGTTTTACTATGAGTACTTGCTTTTTAGGTGCTTTTTTTTAGGTTTCGCCTGGCGTCCGTTGCGCAGCAGCGTTCGCGCAGGCGAAATCTGTTGAGCTACACTATGTGGCAATGTCCCGCCTTAGTCTACCATTGGCTAGCTCCATAAATGGAGGCTAGCCATTGGCAGACATTGTTGTCCGTCACTCTTTCCCCCGTCCGGACACAAATCGAGGGCGTTCCCGTGCCTTTTTTTAAGTCCCGCCCCCTTTTTTCGTCACCCGCCCCTTTTTCCGTCATTGCATTCGTCATTGCATTCGTCACAGCATTTTGTTTTTGTATATGGTTCCAATTCACCCGCCCCTCACCCGCCCCTTTTTTCGTCATGGCATTCGTCACGGCATTTTGTTTTTGTATATGGTTCCAATTCAGAGACACTTATTTTGCCTGACCCTAACATGGACGTCACGCCGACATTTGACCACGCCTCTTCTCACGACCGCCTCCTCAGCCAGTGACAGGTGCCTGTGTCGCGAGAAGACGCGAGAGGTAGCAGAGGAGCAACAGCAGAAAGTGAGGGGTCGGACAGGACCCCCAGAGCCGCCGCTGCCATGGCGGCTCTGCTCCCCGTGAACAAGAGAGCCACTGCCGCCCAGCTCAAAGCAGAGCTCACACGTGGCGATTCGGGCTCCGCTGCGCGGCGGCTTCGGGAGCTGCTGGACTCTCTGCTGAGCGCTGGGCGGCCGCCGGCTGCGGGACAGGAGGACGTGCTGGAGTGGTGCCGCTGCCTTGTAGCTGGCGGAGATAGTTTTGAGGTGTTCTGCCAGAGCGTGAGAGCCTACGACAGCGCTGCGCTCTGCGGCCTGGTCTGAACCACCAACTTTGTGGCGTACCGGTGCCGGACTTGCGGAATCTCTCCCTGCATGTCCCTGTGCGCGGAGTGCTTCCACCAGGGCGAGCATGCCGGACACGACTTCAACATGTTCCGCAGCCAGGCAGGAGGCGCCTGTGACTACGGAGACAGCAACGTCATGCGGGAGAGTGGGTGAGTGTCTACAGTCTAGCATTGGGCAGAATAGCCTAGAGTCTGCTCACTTGCCGCCAACACGTCCTGCACACACACCTGCGCTACCACCTTCTGCCTTTATTTGGCAATCCTATAACCTTTAGTGACAGCCTCTCCTGTTTGTCAGTCTCTCCTGGTTGTCAGTGACTGCTTACAATGCTATGCCATCCCTACGTGCCTATACTTCCCTCTCTATGTGTTCCAGCCGCTGCGCCTCAACTCTTTGCTGGGGAGTACCAGCACAACTGAGAGAGCGCAAACTGATATAAATATATGAGTACATCACATTTACCTATAGAGAGCATAATTCATGAAGAGAAATGCCATGAGTGCTAATAGTATTTGAAATTATATTCTAAATGTATAGCTAATATAGAGATTTAAGTAGAAGTGGAATTAATACAGAAATGTGTGACATTATATGATTTTATTAGATGTGATTATTTTGAATCTATGTCGTGTAGCTGTTAACATATAAGATGGTCTGTGGTAAAACGCAGAACGTGGTAGGCCTCAGGGCCAGAGCTGGAGCTAAAAGGGAAGGTGTTTCTTTTCACGACACAGATTGTTTAACGTTTTTGGTCATTGCATTAATGGGCCATGATTTAGAGTAATGTTTTCCAAATAATAGAATAAGAGTTTTAGCATGCTTTAATTAAATGAAGAAATAGAATGCTATAATCATAATGTGAAATATTGTAGGCCTGAAATGTTTTAGCATTGATTTACACGTACATGTCTGGGCTGAGAAATGTTGCAAGCCTTTTTAGAAGTCTATGAGAGTTGGGTTCTTGGTGGCAGATATCTGTCTGCAACAGGAAAGGGGGGATCCAATTATAAGTGAATGAATAGAGGCCTGTTCAGTAGACGGCCCAGACATGGAGGAGGGTTCTGGAATGTTTAAGGGGTATCAGCGGGCCGGAGAAGAGACTGAGAAGCAAGGTCAACTCTAACGTCTGAGGCCCAATACAAAGCATCATGGAAAAAGCCTGAAGTTGCACCACGTGAGAGGCGTTTCGCAAGGGGCGTCTCAAATGTTGTTGACTATTTTGTATTAGGGACAGCACCCCTGGGTGGAGTTAGAGCAGAGACCTGAGGACCCTTTAGAGAGCGGATGGGTAGGCAGTGAGGGGTCATGACTGGAGAACTTTAGGTTTTCACCAAGAGACTTAGAGTGGGTGACTTCCCTTGGGGGTCATTCATTGCTGACACCTTTGTTAGGTTGGGATTTGGTTAAGTAGGGATACCATCTAGAACAGGGTAGGGACGCCTAACCTGTGTTTGTTTTCCTCCAACCTAAATGAAGGAGAGATATGCGTCTATGCTGATAGCTTTGCTATTTTTAGAACTTGTGTTAGTGATTTCTGTTGCTCGTCTGAGGGCTTTTCGAGAGCACATGTATGTAATTGGACCTGTGTATCTCGTGAATCTCATTCTGAGATGCTTGTATTTGCAGCTCATTATATCTTTACAATAAACTTTTGAAACCTAGAAGTTGTCCGTGATCTTTGAGAGCAGAGTCCTTTCTTGGGTGAACTAATTTGCAGATAGGTGTACTGTTTCCTTCCAAGACAGGCAATAAAGGTTCAGTCGACCAGATCGAGGTTTGGATCAATAGAGATAAGTTATCGATCAAAATCTCGCCCTTTCAGTTGGTAGCTATAGAGGATGGTTGCCTTCTTGAGGACGGTGACCTAGGCCAGGTTAGCTTACCCCAAGGCCCCTAGAAATCGATGATCGGAAGAACAGCCCGCAGATGAAGATCCGGATGACGTGAGACAGAAAAAGCAGCAGTATCGGTCGAGAGTGAGTATAAAGGGTTATGCGTGTTAGATTGCGGTGTTTTTGTATTGTATCTATGTTGTAATGTCTGGCGGAGTTGAATGTTTGTAGAGTGACTGTGGAACAGGTTGTGAGCGCGCGCAACCGGTGGAAATCTTAAGTTCAAAGAGAGCTTAAGTGGTTCGGGTGTATCGGACACCCAGAGTAATTGTCAACTAGTGTGAAGGGGGTCATGAGGTACCATTGATCACCCGAGAGACCGAGATAGGGGGAACGTAAGAGTGAGTGCGTGAGTAACGGACGCTGGTCGGAAGTTACTGTGTGTGTAAGTAACCTATCAGAGAGACGATAGACATCTCGTCAGTTGTGTTGACAATTACAGATAGACTGTGGACGTACAGTCGAGAGAAGTGACCGCTTGGTCGGAAGTAGTCATTTTTCAGTGTATGAATGGGACGCATGCATAACCGGGAGACGAGTTGAGAAAGGAGGGGTGCTGCTGCGAAGCGGAGAAAAGAGACGTCAGGTGGTGTCGCGCAGTGATTGGCTGACAGGAGAAAGACCGCGCTGTGATAGGCCAAGCTAGCAAAGCCGCGACAGGATTGGTGGATTGTCATCAGGAAGTAAACAGAGTAGCGAGGCTGGATTTTGTGCGCATAATTATGAAGTGTTTTAAATGGTTGAAAGCGCTGTTTAAAAAAGAGAGGAGAGGATCGTATGAAGGGGAAGAAGCCCCGCCGGAGGGTACGCCAGCTCGTTATATGGCAGTAAATGTTGGGTTGCATACGATCCTTTGGATATCAGAGTGGAGTAAGATTACTGAAGGAAACGAGGAACTGACGTTCCCGAAGTACGGGACGTTCAGATTAGAGGTGTTACATCGATTGAAATCAGTCATGACCTCAAAGAGACCCTTGCCTAGACCAACCCAGTTTGAAGCCCTTGAAGCATGGCTTAGGGCAGCGCATGAAAGGAATATGAACAGACGACAAGAAAGGGTGAAACGCTCGGTAAGGGCAGTACAGGATGCCAGGTGGGATGCGGATGCTAAAAGATGGAGAGTGCATAATTTGGAAATAAATAAACTGTACCCAGTGTTAGAGGCGCCAGTAAATAAAAGCCCCCTAGAAGAAGATGATGAGAGCGAAACAGAGGACAGCCTGATAAACAGATTACTGACAGACAGGCCACCCCCGTATAATAGAGCAGGGGGAGAGGTCGAGAATACTGAAGGAGAAAAGGGGGGCAATGCAGGAGAGCATAGACCGCTTCCCAGTTCAGAGTGGGATCCTGAGCCAAAGAAAGAGTTGCTCCAGCCTAGTCAGGTGCAACAGGTAGTCGGTAGGTTTGTGGTACAAAGAGCGCCGGAAACGGAAAGCGCCACATCCTACCCATTACCAGATGCACTACAGGTACCTGTTACCATAGGTCCTATAATATCGATATATGACCAAGAGAGAGCAAAAGGGGAAGAACGGAAACGGAAAGACAGAGAAAGAGCAGAGCAGGCAAGGAGGAACGATACCACTAATTCCCCAAGTCAGATGCCGATACCCAGAGAGTGGAGCACCCCGATGCACACAGCAGGGGACCCAGGAGGAGATCCTGGGGGCCCTAGATGGCCAATGGATCTGAGGGGATCTGGACGAAAGTCCTTTCAAGAACTAAATGAGTACATGAAGCAGTGGGATGAGGCAGTGAAGGCTCAAAAGTGCATCAATGCTGCGGAAGCAGAAAGAGAAAGTCAGGACAGCAGAGCACGAACTCACTGCGGGGCTGAGGAGAGTAGCCCGGAGTGGGACTGTAGAGGGAGTAGGGGAGTCACCCATTGGGCCCGGAATGGAGGTAGAACAGACCTGGAAAACGGGGGCCCCGGGAGTGGAGGGGTGGCGTGCCCAATACTCAGTGAAGAGGAGAGGAGAGCGCAAGAGTACAGAAACAGCTTTAAGTGTCCACACTGTGTGCCTGCCACCAGAGAACAGAATGGGAGTTGTGAGAGGTCGCACCATAGTCCCTGTGATGACAGAAATGAGCGCAGCCCAGGGAATATGGGGAACCAGGAAGGATCGTATCGGATATTGAGCGATACGAGGCAAAGGGAGTGTAGCGACCAGAGGGAAAATAACAGAGAGATGTGCGGTGAGAGGAGAGAAGAAGAAGAGAGTGGGCAGAGAGAGAGTAGGGATAAAAGGCCCGTGTTCCATCACCTTCCAAGATCGGATGGCCGAGCATGGGACCTGGAGAGATGGGAGCAAGGGAGGCCACCCATTAATTCTCCTGAGCCCAAACGCAGAGCTCGAAGTTGGGATGGGAGGGAGACCAGTGAGCCCCCTTCAAAAGACATATTGCGAGCTGAGATAAAAGCCAAGAGACTTGATGTCTCCAGCTTAAGGTCAGATCTGGATGACATGGTAGATGGTACCCTGCCTTTAGAAAGAATGGAAATGTATGAACAGGATGAAATACTGTATATGGCAAAGGACATCACACGAAAGGCGAGAGCAGTCCATGAGAAGTTAGTCGAACTAGCAGGCAAATATATGGTGGACTTGTCAAGAACCAAAGCATTACAGGGTAACCACAGGCTACATTACTCAGATCGAGATCTAGATGAGAGGAGAACGATTGGGCTGAAAACACACATAAGGGAACTGATTACTGGAATAAGGACATGGAGGGCACTAGATAAATGGGAAGAGAGGTGGTCCAAGAAAGGGACCGGCAGAAGAAGCATGATTGGTATAACACCAGGACAGCAGGGAATAGAAGCTTACCCTTTGCGTGAAGTTGCCAATGGGAGCTATGTACATGTCCCTTGGAGTAGGGGAGATTTAGCTGCTTTTACCACATCTTTCCCCAAGTTACGAGAGAGCCCCGTGGAGTGGTACAAGCAAGTCGAGAGGTTTGTAAAGATCTCAAAAGTCCTATGGATAGATCTGAACACGCTGTTTGACATTGTAGTACCAGGAGATCTGTGGACAGCATGCAAGGTTAGCGCTGAGTGGCCCACAACGGAGCCAGAGAGAGATGCTAGGACTAATGGGCCGTCCGAGATCGTGATGGCAAAATTCGAGAGAGTGATGACTTGGCTGAAAGAAAAAGTGCCAATGCAAGACATAGATTGGGTCAGAATAGACAGAACGAGACAGGAACCCAAAGAGACAGTCCATGAATATTACGAGAGATTGCTGAAGGCGTTTAAACAGTATAGCGGCTTGGATGTAATGGATCCAAAGGACATAGGGCAATTCGTGTCCAAGTTCGTCCTGGGACTGAGACCGGATATTAGTTTAATGATTCAGCAACACTCGATTTGTTGGCAAAGTAGACCCCTAGATGAAATACTGAGATATGCTAGGTACTGCTGTGATGAGGTAGACTCCAAGGCTAAGAAACTAAAAGAGAAGCTGATGGTGGTACAATTGCAGGCAGCAGGAAAGGGGGGACCGCAACAACAGCAGCAAGGGACAGGTACAGGAGGTAAGAAGCAGTACAGTCAGAACAAGGGTAATGAGGAGAGTACTACCTTTAGACCCAGAGTAGACATAGCTACCTTGAAGAAAACGACTAGGTGCCACCAGTGCAACGAGTTGGGGCATTGGAAACGCGAGTGCCCTTACAATGTAGAGATCGGAGAGCAAGAGATAGAGGAGGAAGAGGTCCAGAGCGCACCTATGAGAGGGGCGACGCAATACCAAGGAAAGGTGCTCAAAGGGGGGGGGGCTCCTCCCCGAGCCCAGTTCCCGCAACCTCCTCGAGTAGGGAGTATGGGTAAGACCTATAGACAAATGCCCCTGTTTGTGGAAGGTGAAGAATGCTATTATGTGGACCCATTAACCGGACAGAGAGTGGAAAGAGAAGACTGCACCCTCGGGGCAGCCTTAGAGGTAGATCAGAGGGGACCCTATGTGGAAGCAGAAGTAGCAGGGTGCCCTACGACATTTCTGGTGGACACAGGAGCCACTAGATCCACGATCAGATCAGCTGCAGTTCCAGACCTGCCCATGTCTGGAGAGACCATACAGGTGGTAGGGGTCGCAAACAGGAGAATAACCAGCCAATTGACAGAACCGGTACAGGTGAAAATAGGGAAGTACAGCGATGAGCACCAATTTGTGGTTTGCGATTCAAGCCCTGTGTGTCTGCTAGGAAGAGACCTGTTGTGCAAATTGAATTGTACTATATATTGTACACCCCAGGGAGTGGAGGTATTGACTAATGATGATGATGCAGATTTCAAAGTTGCAAACTCAAGAATATGTGTGGAGCTGTACCCTACTTTGACAGTAGACGAGCTTCCCTGGGATTTGAGAGAGACAGTGGCATCAGAGGTATGGGATTTCACTGGGGAAGAGATTGGATTAGTCAAAGGGGTGGACCCAGTGAAAATTGTAGTGAAACCGCATGCTGAGTTCCCAAGAACACCCCAGTATAAATTGACTCCAGAAACGATTGCAGGCATAAAACCCGTGATCGAGTCCATGATTAAACAGGGAATACTGAAAGAAATCGTGGGTAGTCCATGCAACTCCCCGATTATGGGTCTGCAGAAACCCAATGGGAAATTTCGGATAGTGCAGGACCTTCGAAAGATTAATAACATAGTCGTTTCATGTTGTCCAGTGGTACCGAATCCATCAGTGATACTGTTTCAGATTCCATTCCAAGCTGAGTGGTTCACTGTGATAGATCTTTGTCAGGCTTTCTTTTCGATCCCTTTGGACGAAGATAGCCATTTTCTTTTCGCATTTAAGCTGGAAAATCGCGTCCTAACATGGTGTCGTATCCCTCAGGGGTATACAGAGAGTCCATCGATCTTTAACCAGCTTCTGAAGAAAAATCTTGAAAGTCTAGTGCTGCCCCAGAAGTCAGTTCTGGTCCAGTACATAGACGACCTCCTTGTGGCGTCAGAAACAGAAGAAGCTTGCAGGGAAGATTCCATTGCTTTGTTAAATCACCTAGCTGCCAATGGGCACAAGGTGTCCCCGGGAAAATTGCAGTACTGCCTGACAGAAGTACAGTACTTGGGACACAGAATTGAGAAAGGCAAACGAAAGGTGTCACCAGACAGGATAGAGGCGATCATGAAAATGAACGCGCCTCAGACACAGAGAGAGGTCAGGATGTTCCTAGGGATGGTGGGTTATTGCCGACAGTGGATCGTGAACTTTTCACTGAAAGCAAAGCCCTTGCAAAAACTGACGCACAAAGAGGTGAGTGATCCGGTACCATGGGACAAAGACTGTTTGATGGCATTCTTACAGCTGAGAGAGGACCTGTGTCGTGCTCCGGCATTGGGAATGCCTGATTACAATAAACAATTCTTTCTTTACTGTTGTGAGAGAGAAGGTTGTGCGTTGTCTGTGTTGGTCCAAATCCATGGGAATGCCCGTAGACCAGTTGCTTATTTCTCAGCTACTTTAGACCCAGTAGCCGCAGCGTTGCCCGGATGTCTCAAATCCGTTGCTGCAACGGGTGTCAGCATTGAAAGATGTGAAAATATCGTCATGGGGCACCCGTTAGAGGTGTGCGTGCCACATTCTGTTGAACTGTTGATGACCAGGACCAAAACACAGCATCTGACCAATAGCAGGCTCACGCGCTATGAGCAAGTTATTCTTGCTGCAGAGAACGTGACCCTCAAGAGATGCTCTGTTTTGAACCCTGCTACCTTAATGCCACTTCCAAATGATATTGATGATGATGATGAATATACAGACCATGACTGTCTCGATGTGACTGAACTATGCACCAAACCCAGACCCGACATCGTAGATGAGCCACTGACGGACCCAGATGAAGTTTTCTTTGTCGATGGCTCATGTGTAAGAGACGAAGTTGGGCAGTTGAGAGCAGCTTATGCTGTTTGTACAATTGAAGGAGTTGTGGAAGCAGGGTGCCTGGAAGGAGTAAACTCCGCTCAGGTAGCCGAGATTATTGCCCTAACACGTGCTTGCTTAGCAGGCAATCAAATTCGAGTTACCATCTACACCGACAGCCAATACGGGTTTGGGGTAGTTCATGATTACGGGCAGTTATGGTCTCAAAGAGGGTTCATGACTTCTTCAGGCTCTCCCATTCGCAATGGAGAGTTTGTGCGCTTGTTGTTAGAAGCATTGCAATGTCCAGCAAGTATCGCAGTTGTAAAGTGCATCGCACATACCAAAAATGAGGACTTTGTTTCGAAAGGCAATAGATATGCTGATGAAGTTGCGCGGTATTGCGCAGAACAAGGTTACTCTTTCACAGAGGTGGATGTGGGTGGAATAAATGTAAGAACTGAATTAACCATGATACTGGAAACTGTTGATACTTGGGATGAATTGTCAACCATGCAAGAAAATGCTCCTGATTCAGAAAAGGAAACATGGGTAAAGGCAGGATGTGTAATGGGTGAGACTCATTTTTGGGTCTCAGCAGACGGCAGAGCAGTGTTGCCCAATGAGATGGTGAGTCCAATGGCTAGACTCATACATGGTCCAGTACACTTAGGGAGAGATGCTATGCTGAGAGTGTTTAGACAGACTTGGTACAATCCTAAGTTTAGAATAGCAGCAGAAGCAGTGTGCCAGCGTTGTGTGACCTGCCAGCAGCTGAATGTAGGGAAAAGAACACCAGTTGCACTAAGTCACATAGGAAGGTCTGGAGGTCCATTCAACAGAATGCAGATAGATTTCATTGAAATGCCAAGATGCAACCGCCTCCGCTATGTCCTGGTGGTTGTTTGTGTGTTCTCCAGATGGGTTGAGGCATACCCTACACGTAGGTGCGACACCCTCACAGTGGCTAAGTTACTGCTTAGAGAACTTATCCCTCGGTACGGGGTGCCGGCCTTTTTGGAATCAGATAGGGGAACACATTTTAACAGCGAGCT
Organism: Lissotriton helveticus; assembly: GCF_964261635.1. NCBI lineage: Eukaryota > Metazoa > Chordata > Amphibia > Caudata > Salamandridae > Lissotriton > Lissotriton helveticus. The sequence continues at coordinate 2,116,532,059 of NC_136063.1, forward strand.
TGTGAAGATGATTTGTGTTGCACTGAATATAGACCAAAAGCTCCATTGCAGTTACCGACCAGAAGCCTCAGGAATTGTGGAACAAATTAATGGCACGATCAAGTCCAGAATAGCGAAAGTTTGCTCCTCAACGACCCTGAGTTGGCCTGATGCCCTGCCATTGGTACTCATGAGCCTTCGTAGTACCCCAGACAGAAGAACAGGGTTGTCACCACATGAGGTGTTAATGGGGAGAGCAATGAGACTGCCATCTATTCCAGCTACTGCACTGTTAAATATCACAGATGATATGATCCTGGACTATTGTAAGGGGCTGTCTGACGCCATGCGTTCTGTGTCCCTTCAGGTGCAGGCTGCAGAGGTTCCAGCGTGCCAGGGCCCTTGCCATGACCTGTATCCTGGGGACTGGGTCCTGGTGAAGAAACATGTGAGAAGAAGCTGCTTGGATATTCGTTGGCGTGGGCCCTACCAGGTCATCCTGATCACAAGTACAGCTGTAAAGGTGGGAGGCCTGCCCAACTGGATACACGCGTCGCATACGAAAAGGGTTCCAGCACCTCTGGAAACAGCTCCTCTCTCGGATGGACGTCCAGCTGAGGACCAAGAAGCCATAGAGGGGGCTAGCCAAGCTGTAGAGGTGCCAGTGGAAGCAGGGAACGAGTCTGACCAAGCTGAGGACGGTCAGTACAACAGCGAAACAGAAGACGCTACAGAAGGAGAAGACAGCTGGGAGTACGAGTCTGACCCTGACAGGTCTGAAAGAGAGCGAGAACAGACCAGAAGGAGAAGGAGTAGAAGGGCACGTGGAGAAGCAAATTGGCCGCAAAGAAGAAGTTCTAGCCTGAGGTCAACTCCAGAAGCAACCCTTCCTCCGATATCAGAAGACTCAGGCCCAGAAGAAGGTGCTCAGGGCGCTGAAGCACCAGACCGAAGAAGGTCAAGAAGAGTGCGTGTGCCTAACAGAAGATACTCCACACCTGAGTGGACATATCTGGCGACAAATGTCTGTGAAACCGGAGACAGGGAGGATCCGAGCGGTGGTGGTGTCCAGTTCTGAGCCCATTATCACCGTGGAAATACAACTGTTGGTACCCGGTGTCGAACAAGAAGGGTCACTAACATTCGTGCTCCCCAGACCTCCCCGCCTCAGCAAGTTAAAACACATGTTTCTTACAGAATTGAAATTCCCCGACTTTGGTACCACGATAACAGCACATGAAGAGCATACTCTTCGCATGGAAATATTGAACTATGCTATTGAAGCTGCAACCACAAATCTAATAGTCGATTGTTAAAGGACTTTGTAAATAAAGCAAGCAGAAGAAAAGAAGATTACCTAGCGCCCAGGAAGCAGAGAATTTTAGGGAACCCCTTGAGTGGATGGAGAAGGACTAGGGTTGTCTTTTTGAACTGTGAAAGGACTTTTTGCGAAAAAGGCTGTCAGCCTCCAGCTGTGTGGATTCTAAAGATAAAAAAGGATTGAAAGAGACTGTAAAGGAACGAGAGGAAAAGAACTTTTTTTGCAAAGAGAAAGGGAAAAGCTAGATTGTCTGACGAAATGGAGGCCGGCACCCCGAACCGCAGAGCTAAATGTATAATAGGTACACTAATAGTAGGAGTGATAATATTAATAGCTTTAGTGGTAACAATTTCTTATGTAAAGGGACATGAGGAAGAGGTAAAGGTAACTGATGCGAATTCTGTAGTAACACTTACACCCACTGTTGCAGGTGAGAAAAGGGAAAACACTCAAGAGAAAGCGTTATTGGCTGCAGAAGCCCGCAGGTTACATGTAGACGAGTCCCAAGGAGACTTTAGGTCAAATGCTTATGCTAAACTTTTGTATGAATACGTGGATGCCATGGAGGTTAAGGATTGCTACGTCTGCATGCAGTTGCCTGCGTCTGTAGATGAAGGAATTCGATATCATCACCTCCCTCTGACATATGGCATTACATGTAGCTTATTGCTTAGTATATTTTATGAGAGAGATAGTTTTGAATACTATTTCTCCAATTATGATTCTGTGTTGCCAGAAGTCCCGAATTATAAGCAGATGAATAAATGGGATTACTGGAAGAGTGAAGACAGATTGGCCAAATTCTTCATTCCTTGGATTACCTTAGATACTTCACATGCCCGTAGAAATAATCTGACATGCAAGGTGTCAGAAGTCGAGAAAAAGTTCATAGGGCAGGTGGATGATCGTTACAGGAGACAAAAGATTTTGAAAAAATCAGGACAAGGGAAATTAGATTGGACCGAGGAAGAGAAGTCACACAAGAGAAAGGGTAGTAGTGGTCCAATAGCTTTAGATAAAGCGCAGAAAGGAAAGTTATGTCTTCACCGAGCCAAAACGTATTATGAAAATGTATACGTGGGTGAAGTTGACTGTGAACATGCTTTTAATTTAGAGTACTACACTAAGGATTTCCTGAAGGGAATGCAAGTGATTCCAAATGTGTATTTTGTATGTGGAAGAAATGCTTACGTGAGACTACCTGACAACTGGTATGGATCATGTTACTTGGCAATTGTCTTCCCCAAAATATATCATGCACAAGACTTATTGATCATTGAGGGCCAGACATCATCGAGGGGAAGGAGAGATTTAGGCGATGCAGAAATGGTTGGAGATGTCTTTGGAGCTATGTTCCCTCTTTTGGGAATAATCCTTAATGATGTTAAAATTAGACGACTGGCAACAGTTGTCGACAGGTTGTCTGCCAGCACTGCTCAGTCCTTAATGCTGGTAGAAGGAGAGATGCAATCGATAAGGGCTATGGTTCTTCAAAATCGGCTTGCATTAGATGTCTTATTAGCAAAAGAGGGCGGAGTCTGTAAGGCTTTGAAGGTTCAGGAATGTTGCACTTACATTCCAGACCTTTCAAAACCCCTTGAGAAAGTTATTAAGAACATAACTAATATACACAAAGAGATCGAAGACTTGAGTAGAGAAAATGTCTGGGAAAAGGTGGGCCACGGAATGAGTACAGTTGGAGGGTGGTTTTCCACCTTAGGCAAAAGCTTTATTTGGTATATCCTAAAGCCTATCATCATAATATTGATCTGTGGGATAATATTGTGGGGATTGGTGAGGGTATTCAAATGGTACAGAGCAAGAAGGTCAGAAAGGGCCCAAAGAGAACAGTTGCAAAGATTGGCTGCCATACAAGATAATCAGTACAGGAGCCTGAGAGCTCTGGAAGCGCAGAGAATGCCAGCAATAACTGCAGTTTAAATGTTAGTGATGACCCCGAGAGGTCATCAAAGGGGGGAACTGAGAGAGCGCAAACTGATATAAATATATGAGTACATCACATTTACCTATAGAGAGCATAATTCATGAAGAGAAATGCCATGAGTGCTAATAGTATTTGAAATTATATTCTAAATGTATAGCTAATATAGAGATTTAAGTAGAAGTGGAATTAATACAGAAATGTGTGACATTATATGATTTTATTAGATGTGATTATTTTGAATCTATGTCGTGTAGCTGTTAACATATAAGATGGTCTGTGGTAAAACGCAGAACGTGGTAGGCCTCAGGGCCAGAGCTGGAGCTAAAAGGGAAGGTGTTTCTTTTCACGACACAGATTGTTTAACGTTTTTGGTCATTGCATTAATGGGCCATGATTTAGAGTAATGTTTTCCAAATAATAGAATAAGAGTTTTAGCATGCTTTAATTAAATGAAGAAATAGAATGCTATAATCATAATGTGAAATATTGTAGGCCTGAAATGTTTTAGCATTGATTTACACGTACATGTCTGGGCTGAGAAATGTTGCAAGCCTTTTTAGAAGTCTATGAGAGTTGGGTTCTTGGTGGCAGATATCTGTCTGCAACAGGAAAGGGGGGATCCAATTATAAGTGAATGAATAGAGGCCTGTTCAGTAGACGGCCCAGACATGGAGGAGGGTTCTGGAATGTTTAAGGGGTATCAGCGGGCCGGAGAAGAGACTGAGAAGCAAGGTCAACTCTAACGTCTGAGGCCCAATACAAAGCATCATGGAAAAAGCCTGAAGTTGCACCACGTGAGAGGCGTTTCGCAAGGGGCGTCTCAAATGTTGTTGACTATTTTGTATTAGGGACAGCACCCCTGGGTGGAGTTAGAGCAGAGACCTGAGGACCCTTTAGAGAGCGGATGGGTAGGCAGTGAGGGGTCATGACTGGAGAACTTTAGGTTTTCACCAAGAGACTTAGAGTGGGTGACTTCCCTTGGGGGTCATTCATTGCTGACACCTTTGTTAGGTTGGGATTTGGTTAAGTAGGGATACCATCTAGAACAGGGTAGGGACGCCTAACCTGTGTTTGTTTTCCTCCAACCTAAATGAAGGAGAGATATGCGTCTATGCTGATAGCTTTGCTATTTTTAGAACTTGTGTTAGTGATTTCTGTTGCTCGTCTGAGGGCTTTTCGAGAGCACATGTATGTAATTGGACCTGTGTATCTCGTGAATCTCATTCTGAGATGCTTGTATTTGCAGCTCATTATATCTTTACAATAAACTTTTGAAACCTAGAAGTTGTCCGTGATCTTTGAGAGCAGAGTCCTTTCTTGGGTGAACTAATTTGCAGATAGGTGTACTGTTTCCTTCCAAGACAGGCAATAAAGGTTCAGTCGACCAGATCGAGGTTTGGATCAATAGAGATAAGTTATCGATCAAAATCTCGCCCTTTCACACCCTACACTTGTGTGCCTACTCTCTCATCATGACAACACTCAATCGGCCATACGACCCACCAGTCTTCCTGCTACTACCTGCTTCATTCCTTTGCTTTCTGTGTGCTTGTATCATCTTCTATCTAGTCTCTACATGCACTCCAAAGCTTCCTGCCGCAGGAGTTGTGGAATTTTATAAAATATATACTTGATTGCTTCCGAAATCTACTCATCACGTTAACAAAAAAAAAACACTTTCGCCTTTTGGTGTCATGCAGAGGGAAGACACATTTCGGCAGCATTCCCATTATACAGGAGTTTTGGTAACTGCGTCTCTTATTGTGCTATGGCTCATGTACTGTTAGGGGTTGGAATCCATCAAGGTTCTAATTTTACCACCTTTCTTCAAATCTGTTTAGACCCCGGTCATGAGCTGAGCAGAATGTAATTCCCATATGAAATTCTGTTCTGTTCAACATGAGTGAGCCTTCGTTCACATACCTATATATACTGCGTATGAGCACAACGGATACAATTTTACCAGACAAAACGATCCAACTGGTAAAATCAGTTTGGTAACCGGCTGCATTATAACGTGGATCCTTTTTCCTGCCCTACCAAACCCTCAGAAATGTGAAACTGAAAGCATGTAATGCTGCCCCCTGCCTGACTACAGTCTCTCCTGCCAACTCTGCAATCCCCCTCCTTGCCACACTGCAGCCCCCATGTTAATGACCTACCCAGAGCAGGGGATACATGTTAACGATAACACTGAAAGAGAAGGGAATATGAATTCAGGTAAAACCAAGCCAGCAGGTTTAGTCCCCATTCCATAGGGATAAACAGGTAATTGCACAGTACTGATGGGGTGTTATACTTGGTTCTGGTTTTTAAGGGTGCAGATTTACCACCGCATTAGTTCTGTGCCAACTCTTAATCTCAAGTGTGTAGGGGAGCAGGGAGTGGTTGTTCCAAGGTTGGAATGCCTTGTGAGTGTATGCAAACCCACAAACTTACATGTGAAAGGGTACTCAACAACTCCTCTCCAATTTCTTTCCACAATGGAAATGGTTGAAAATCTACTCCTAAACTTATTCATGTTAGAGAATCCGGAGTTAAGAAAAGTACATTTGCAATTGGTCACCAGAGTTTCGCATGAGCAGATATAAGTGCACATATTTGCTTATGTTAAAAAGTATCTCAAAAACGTTTGCTCGGCATATTTATATATATATATATATACATACTCTTGTGAATTCTTGAAACTTTTAAATATACACTAATGCCAAGACATATACTTAAGTGGCTTTTTAAAAGGCTTAGAAAAAACAATTCGCGTATCAGACATGTTTTACTAAATGATGACCCACATAAATAAAAATGTTGTCATTTACAATGCCAATAGCTTTAACTTTTTCAAAGGCGGAACCGTTGCATTGTAAATGCTTGTTTCCTGAAGCAGTCAAAGAGAAAGTGCATGTTTTACCCATCTCCTTCCCTGTATAAGCCCATATACCGCTCTGAAGTCCAGTGTGCTTCTGTGCAACCCCAGTGCTGCACAATATTCTTTCGCCCTTGTGCTTTTTTTTGTGAGTTTTATACAGCACAAACTCGACCTGAAGGTATTGGAGTGCTTTACTGTTACATTATGTAAGGACAAATTCATTTCTGTAGGCACCGGGAGATTCCGTGATTGTTGAGGCGACCAGAGTCTCGAACCTGGTTCCCCAGTTCCAACGTCAGCAGCTCTGACCTTTATTCCACATCTTCTCCCCTGTGTCTTTTGTGTCCCTGACCCTAGCCCTTATTGATCTCTCTTGCCCATGTACTACTGTTTTGTTTTTTCATATGTAGCGCCAACTCAGCCGAAGGGCATTAAAGAGCTTTACATTAGTTACCTCACACAAGGTCCCATAAATTATTTAAGCCTAGTTCCATTTCTCTACATTTTACATTCCCCCACCACAACCCAAATACTCCTCTTGAGAGCCCTGTCCTCCAGTAGGCTGCCAATTATCAGGTGTTAAGCCTCTCCCTGCAGCTCTGAGCCCAGTCAGCCTTTCACTCCATGTGAGAAGTGTGGCGCAATGGTTAGAGCGGCATACCCTGATGCAGAGGTCTAGCCCGGGACCAGGGTTCAATTCCCCGCCTCGGCGGGTCTTGGGCTCAAAAATTCAACGGACCTGATCATTCTCGCCTCGGTGCCTATTCCAATCATGGAGTCCCACTCTGCAACTCTGGGCAATAGCTTGCTTAATCTCCACAACGGCCCCCACAACGCTAAGGATGCCTGGCCTCCACCTTGGGGGTGCCCAGGAGTGGACACCTCACAGGGAAAGCCAGGATGGGTTCTACAGCGGTATTCGTACAAGCGCCTTGAGACCCTTGCGGGTGAGTAGTGCGCTATACAAGTATCAATTTACAATTTACATGTTTCCTTTGCATGCCAGCTTGCACTTGCAGAATCACCGCTGCTTACACCACATCTCTCACGGTTTCCTACATCACATGGAAGCCTGTCCCTGTGAAGCCTTATCATGGAGGGTGAATCCCTTGCGTTGGTGTGCGTTTCTGCCCTAACTGCTTGCAACCTTCTCCTCTGGCTGTAATTGCTCAATCATCTTCATCCTCTTGACCAGCCACGGCCCGTGGAGGGAGTTCGGTGGGGCAGGGAGGCAGTGCGGAGGAGGGGCAAGGTGGAGGGTGGTAAACAACGGAATATGGATAATTGCAGGTAAATAAAACTAATTTCGTAGCGCATCCTGCATCGCAAAATGTGATGCAGCGCGCGCTACGAAATTTGTTTTATTTATTTAATTGTTTACTTACCTGCAATTATCCATATTCCGTTGTTTACCACCCTCCACCCTGCCCCTCCCCCGCACCGCCTCCCTGCCCCACCGAACTCCCTCCACGGACTGCGGCTGCTCTTGACTTGCAGCTGCTGTATGCCAAAGACCTTTAACAACTGTTACTTCCACACTAATGCCAC